>NC_139976.1:21631247-22831247 GCF_963993115.1 Abramis brama
TATCAACAGCAACAAAACTTGGTATGTGTATTGTTCTCATCAAGACGGACAACTTTCTAATTTACATGATCTATCTCCGACCAACAGGAAGAGAGATATTTTGGTTTGAATGTGGATTTTCTTTAGAATTTTCTCTCCCTCTCTCTGTGTCTCTGTGTGTGTGAGGGGAGGGGGGATTTGACTATTGCTTTTATATTGTTAATCAAGGTTTCAGGGGCTTTTGGGGTCCTTAACATGCTCAAAAACTGTTGAAACTTTGCACACAAGTCAGAACCCTTGAAAGGGGTCCCAAAACTTGGTCCATAGATCAAACACGCTTGCATGAATTAATATGAAACTCGGTACACATATAGATCTCATCGGGCCGAACAACTTTCCCCCGGTCAAGTTTTACGCCAGCCCAACAGGAAGTCGGCTATTATGGGTTGTTTGGAAAACGCTTGCTGTGGAATGCGAAGTACTCCTCCTAGAGAATTCATCCAATCCCCACCAAACTCGGTGTGCATGAAGTCAAGACATTGAGGATTCTAAATTGCGGACGGATTTTTGATATCTCGAACGGTTTGGCCGTGGCGAGGAAACGAAATGATGGCGAGAAAAGAGAAACACGAAGTGGTATAACTTCTGCATACATTAACTGATCTTCATGAAACTTCACCAGTGTGTTCGTGGTAAGAGGCCGATCAGATGGATGTAACTATTGTGAGCCAAAGTTATAGCGCCACCAACTGGCAGCAGGAAGTGTGTCACTTTCAACATGCTTTTGAAAAAAGTGGGGGGGTTAGTTTTACCAACAGTTACAGAAATCAGAATATATATTGGTCTCACCGAGCCGGACAACTTTCTAATTTACAGTTATTAGCTCAGAGCAAAAGGAAGTCAGATATTTTGGTTTGAATGTGGATTTTTTGGATATTTCAGACTCTGAGTTTTTAGCTACTCTTCCTCCTTTTTATTAGGTTTATTTTATTCACACCAAACTTTTTCAAAATGATGAAAATACATTAAAGATGCTAAATTGTGAACGGATATTAAACATCTCAAACGTTTTGCTATAGTGAGGGACTAAAGTAATGTACAAAAAGGAAACTAAAAGCCTCATCTTCTAAAAATGTAATTAAAAACATTTATTTCTATATAAAAGTATACAAATATCACAACTAAACCCATTTTATTCTTTTTTTTTTCAATTTAATAATTATTTATAAGTTTAAAAATAGTAATTGTACTATTTAGTCCCATAAAAGTCAAGTCATACATAGGGCTATACTGCCCTCTTGTGTTCAAAATCAGGTAGGCCTATTGTATCTACATAAAAATATACTAGGTTTGTGACGTTGAGAATATTTTACCACTGGTTAATCTATGTGTGACACCGCTGGGGGCTTTTGAATCGCCAACTTAAAAACGAAAGTAAAATATGCTCGTCCGCACTGACATTGATAGTGGTTGAGCGAGCGTTTCAAATGAATTCCTATGGAAGCCATGAGCATTTTAGTTTCATTTTAAAATTAGCACCTTTCGGGGGGTGGATTGCTTGGAATTATTTTACAAAAGCACAATGTTGTGTTTTATTGTGACTGTACACAAATATAAGTTAACACTTTGCAGTTTGAATGTCGTCCTGTATAATGACGGAGTATGTTTTTATGTGTCCACTGTTCAATCGCGCCCACGCCACACACACACACACGGTTTACTATCTTTGTGGGGACTCTCCATAGACTTAATGGTTTTTATACTGTACAAACTGTATATTCTATCTCCTCACACTAACCCTACCCCTAAACCTACCTATCCCAGAAAACTTTCTGCATTTTTACATTTCCAAAAAAACTCATTCTGTATGATTTATAAACTTGTTTACCCATGGGGACATCTATTTAGGTCCCCACTGTGACATGAGTCCCCATGAGTCTGTGTGCATTCAGGTTGAAGTCCCCACCGGGATAGGAAAACATGAACACATACACACACACACACACACACACACACACACACACACACACACACACACACACACACACACACACACACACACACACACACACACACATTCCAGCATTGCAATCTTGACATCGCAGCCTGTTCATTATAGCCTTAATAAAATATAATAATAAAATAGTTAACCTAACATATAAAAATTACACTGCTCTAAATAGTCAGTAGTACAATTCGTACATTCACAGTAAGCACCGCTCCACTGTGATGTTTCAAGCACATTTTTGCGCGTGTGAAGAGGATGATTTTTTTTCGTCGATATTGGAACACGAGTGAAGAACAAAGCCTATAATAAAGAATAGTTTAGCATCCAAATACATCGCAAATGCTGAAACATTTTGATTCTAATGAGAGGGTTATGTGAGCCCAACAGTGCTTACTTTCGTTTTTATTTTTACATTAAATTTAAAAGATTTGTTGTGGAATATTTTGAGTGTATCATAAAATCAGAATAAGGTAATAAGGTTTCTGTCTTTTATATATATATATATATATATATATATATATATATATATATATATATATATAAATATATATATATTTATATATAAATATAGCTGCGAGCAGCGATGAAGGGCCAAAGCCGGTGGCACCGCCACCCCGGTGCCTTTAGGTAACTAAAGGCAACGGGGTTGCGGTGCCACCGGCTTGGGCCCGTAATCGCTGCTCGCAGCTATATTTATTATTATTTTTTTGTCAATCTTTCGGGCACTTTTGGGGCCCTTAACATGCTCGAAAACTCTTGAAACTTTGCACACGGGTCAGAACCCGCGGCCATCAGGGCCGGGCTGAAGCTGGTACCCGGGCGTGGCAGGGGGGCTCAACAGCGCCCCCTTGAACGAAGTCCGAAAACTTGGTCCATGAATCAGACACGCTTGCATGTAATAATATGAAACTCAGTACACATATAGATCTCATCGGGCGGAACAACTTTCGTACTTTTACTTTTTACGCCAGCCCAACAGGAAGTCGGCTATTATGGGTTGTTTGGAAACGCATGCTGTGGATTTTGATGTACTCCTTCTAGGAAATTCATCCATTCGCCTCCAAACTCGGTCAGCATGAAGTCAAGACATTGAGGATGCTAAATTGCGAACGGATTTTTGATTTCTCGAACGGTTTGGCCGTGGCGAGGAAACGAATTTATGGCGAATAATGGAAACAGGAAGTGTGTTATAACTTCTGCATACATTAACTGATCTTGATGAAACTTCAGCAGTGTGTTCGTTGTAAGAGGCCGATCACATGGATGTGACTATTGTGAGTCAAAGTTATAGCGCCACCAACTGGCAGCAGGAAGTTTGTCACTTTCAAAATGCTTTGAAATCACTCTCTTATTTTTACCCAATTTGCTTCAAACTTTATGTGTATAATGTAGACACACGGCAGATGTAGACCTGTGAAAGGATTATTGATATCTTAGATACTGTTGCCGTGGCAATGCTTCAAACTTTAATATTCTTTTTTTAAGCTTTTGAGACTCTTAACATACTTGAAATTGCATGAAACTCGACAGACACATCACATTTATTATCCAGTAGACATGTGCAAAGTTTCAGAAATGGGCGTGGTGGAATGGCTCAGTAGCGCCACCTTTAGCCAAAAATGGGGGCTTAGTTTTTCCTAGAATCGCAAAACTTGGTACGTATATTGTTCTCATCAGGCCGGACAACTTTCTAATTTATTGTCATTAGCTCAGACCAACAGGAAGTCAGATATTTTGGTTTGAATGTGGATTTTCTGGAGAATTTTCTCTCTCTCTCTCTCTGTGTGTGTGTGTGTGTGGAGGGGGTGGGGGGGATTTGTCTATTCCATTTAATCTTTGTTTTTCAAGGTTTCAGGGGCTTTTGGGGCCCTTAACGTGCTCAAAAACTCTTGAAACTTTTCACACAGGTCAGAACCTGCGGCCATCAGGGCCGGACTGAAGCTGGTACCCGGGCGTGGCAGGGGGGCTCGACAGCGCCCCCTGGAATGGTGTCCGAAAACTTGGTCCATAAATCAAACACGCTTGCATATAATAATATGAAACTCGGTACACATATATATCTCATCGGGCCGAACAACTTTTGTGCTCTAAGTTTTACAAAAGCCCAACAGGAAGTCAACTATTATGGGTTGTTTGAAAAACGCATCCTCTGGAATTTGAAATACTCCTCCTAGAAAATTCGTCCAATCGCAACCAAACTCGGTGTGCATGAAGACAAGACATTGAGGATGCTAAATTGCGGACGGATTTTTGATATCTCGAACAGTTTGGCCGTGGCGATGAAACGAATTTATAGCGAGAAAAGATAAACAGGAAGTGTGGTATAACTTCTGCATACATTAACTGATCTTGATGAAACTTCCGCAGTGTGTTCGTGGTAAGAGGCCGATCACATGGATGTGACTATTGTGAGTCAAAGTTATAGCGCCACCAGCTGGCAGCAGGAAGTGTGTCACTTTCAAAATGCTTTGAAATCACTCTCTTATTTTTACCCAATTTGCTTCAAACATTATGTGTATAATGTAGACACACGGCAGATGTAGACCTGTGAAAGGTTTATTGATATCTTAGATACTGTTGCCGTGGCAACGCATCAAACTTTAATATTCTTTTCAGATGCTTTTGATACTCTTAACATACTTGAAATTGGATGAAACTCGACAGACACATCACATTTATTAGCCAGTAGACATGTGCAAAGTTTCAGAAACAGGCGTGGTGAGGGGCTCAGTAGCGCCACCTTTAGTCAAAAATGGGGGCTTAGTTTTAAGTAGAGTCACAAAAATCGTTATGTATATTGTTCTCATCAAGCCGGACAACTTTCTAATTTATAGTCATAAGCTGTGACCAACAGGAAGTGAGATATTTTGGTTTGAATGTGATTTTTTGGAGAATTCTCTCTCTCTCTCTCTCTCTGCATCTGTGTCTCTGTGTGTGTGTGTGGGGTGGGGGGATTTGTCTGTTAGGAGAGATTTACTTTTATAATTGTTTTTCAAGGTTTCAGGGGCTTTTGGGGCCCTTAACATGCTCGAAAACTCTTGAAACTTTTCACACAGGTCAGAACCCACGGTCATCAGGGCCGGGCTGAAGCTGGTACCCGGGCGTGGCAGGGGGGCTCAACAGCGCCCCCTTGGACATGATCTGAAAACTTGGTCCATATATCAAACATGCTTGCATGAATTAATATGAAACTCGGTACACATATAGATATCATCGGGCCGAACAACTTCCGCACTCTAAGTTATTAGATCCGCCCAACAGGAAGTCGGCTATTATGGGTTGTTTGAAAAATGCATGCTGTGGAATTTGATGTACTCATCCTAGAGAATTCATCCAATCGCCTCCAAACTCGGTCAGCATGAAGTCAAGTCATTGAGGATGCTAAATTGCGGACGGATTTTTGATATCTCGAACGGTTTGGCCGTGGCAAGGAAACGAATTTATGGCGAGAAAAGAGAAACACGAAGTGTTATAACTTCTGCACACATTAACTGATCTTGATGAAACTTCAGCAGTGTGTTCATGGTAAGAGGCCGGTCAGATGGATGTAACTATTGTGAGTCAAAGTTATAGCGCCACCAACTGGTAGCAGGAAGTGTGTCACTTTCAAAATGCTTTTGACAAAAGTGGGGGGGTTAATTTTTCCCACAGTTACAAAAATCAGTACGCATATTGGTCTCATCGAGCCGGACAACTTTCTAATTTACAGTCATTAGCTCCGAGCAACAGGAAGTCAGATATTTTGGTTTGAATGTGGATTTTTTGGATATGTCAGACTCTTGAGTTTTTAGCTACTCCTCCTAAGTGGTTTATTTTATTCACACCAAACTTTTTCAACATGATAAAAATACATTAAAGATATATATATATATATATATATATATATATATATATATATATATATATATAAATATAGCTGCGAGCAGCGATGAAGGGCCAAAGCCGGGGGCACCGCCACCCCGGTGCCTTTAGGTAACTAAAGGCACCGGGGTGGCGGTGCCACCGGCTTGGGCCCGTAATCGCTGCTCGCAGCTATATTTATTATTATTATTATTATTGTTCTTCAAGGTTTCGGGGGCTTTTGGGGCCTTTAACGTGCTCAAAAACTCATGAAACTTTGCACACGGGTCAGAAGCTGTGGCCATTAGGGCCGGGCTGAAGATGGTACCCGGGCGTGGCAGGGGGGCTCGACAGCACCCCCTTGAATGGGGTCCGAGTGCGGTCCGAAAACTTGGTCCATATACAAAACACGCTTGCATGAATTAATATGAAACTCGGTACACATATAGATCTTATCGGGCCGAACAACTTTCGTGCTCTAAGTTTTACGCCAGCCCAACAGGAAGTCGTTTATTATGGGTTGTTTGGAAAACGCATGCTGTGGAATTTGATGTACTCCTCCTAGGAAATTCATCCATTCGCCTCCAAACTCGGTGTGCATAAAGTCAAGACATTGAGGATGATAAATTGCGGACGGATTTTTGATATCTCAAACGGTTTGGCCGTGGCGAGGAAATGAATTTATGGCGAGAAAATATACACAGGAAGTGTGTCACTTTCAATATGCTTTGAAATCACCCTCTTATTTTTACCCGATTTGCTTCAAACTTTATGTGTATAATGTAAACACACGGCAGATGTAGACCTGTGAAAGGATTTTTGATATCTTTAATACTGTTGCCATGGCAACGCATCAAACATCAATATTCTTTTTTGATGCTTTTGAGACTCTTAGCATGCTTGAAATTGAATGAAACTCGACAGACACATTACATTTATTACCTAGTAGACATGTGCAAAGTTTCAGAAACGGGCGTGGTGAGGGGCTCAGTAGCGCCACCTTTAGTCATAAGTGGGGGGGTTAGTTTTATCAACAGCAACAAAACTTGGTATGTGTATTGTTCTCATCAAGACGGACAACTTTCTAATTTACATTAACCATCTCTGACCAACAGGAAGAGAGATATTTTGGTTTGAATGTGGATTTTCTGAAGAATTTTCTCTCCCTCTCTCTGTGTCTCTGTGTGTGTGAGGGGAGGGGGGGGGGGATTTGACTATTGCTTTTATATTGTTAATAAAGGTTTCAGGGGCTTTTGGGGTCCTTAACGTGCTCAAAAACTCTTGAAACTTTGCACACAGGTCAGAACCCACGGCCATCAGGGCCGGGCTGAAGCTGGTACCCGGGCGTGGCTGGGGGGCTCAACAGCGCCCCCTTGAACGGGGTTCTAAAACTTGGTCCATATATCAAACACGCTTGCATGAATTAATATGAAACTCGGTACACATATAGATCTCATCGTGCCGGACAACTTTCCCCTGGTCAAGTTTTACGCCAGCCCAACAGGAAGTCGGCTATTATGGGTTGTTTGGAAAACGCTTGCTGTGGAATGTGAAATACTCCTCCTAGAAAATTCACCGTGTCCCCTCCAAACTCGGTGTGCATGTAGTCAAGACTTTGAGGATGCTAAATTGCGGACGGATTTTTGATATCTCGAACGGTTTGGCCGTGGCGAGGAATCGAATTTATGGCGAGAAAAGAGAAACACGAAGTGGAATAACTTCTGCATACATTAACTGATCTTGATGAAACTTCAGCAGTGTGTTCGTGGTAAGAGGCCGATCAGATGGATGTAGCTATTGTGATTCAAAGTTATAGCGCCACCAACTGGCAGCAGGAAGTGTGTCACTTTCAACATGCTTTTGACAAAAGTGGGGGGGTTAGTTTTAACTACAGTAAAAAAAACTCAGTTCATATATTGATCTCATCAACCCGGACAACTTTCTAATTTAAAGTCATTAGCTCTGACCATCAGGAAGTCAGATATTTTGGTCTGAATGTGGATTTTTTTTGCAAAATCAGCCTCTGAATTTTTAGTCACCTTTATCTAAGTGGTGTATTTTATTCCCACCAAACTTTTTCAACATGATAAAAATATATTAATGATGCTAAATTGTGAACGGATAATAAATATCTCAAACGGTTTTGCTATGGCGAGGGATTAAAGTATTGTCTAAAAAGGAAACACTAAAAGGCTCATATATTCTAAAAATGTAATTATACACCATTTATTACTATATAAAAGTATACAAATATCAGAACTTAACTCATTTTATTCTTTTTTTTCAATTTAAGAATGAAGTTTAAGTTTAAAAACTGCCAGAATGGTTGTTTAGTCTAAACAATAAATAAATAAAGTCAAACATAGTGCTATACTGCCCTCTTGTGTTCAAAATCAGGTAGGCCTATTATATCTATATAAAAATATACTAGGTATGTGACGGTGAGAATATTTTACCACCGGTTAACTGACGTGTGACACCGCTGGGGGCTTTTTAATCGCTAACTTAAAAACGAAAGTAAAATATGTTCGTCCGCACGGACATTGATAATGGTGCGGAGCAGAGCAAGCGTTTTCAATAAATTCCTATGGAAGGAGGAATGACCTAAAAAACGTTGACTCTGTTCTGCTCGTTCCTCGCTGAGGACGCGCACCATTATGAATGCCTGTGCAGCCGTGAGCATTTTAGTTTCATTTTCGGGGCGGATTGCTTGAATGTATTTTAAAAAAGCACAATGTTGTGTTTTATTGCTACTGTACAAAAATATAAGTTAACACTTTGCAGTTTGAATGATGATCTGAACAAAATGACAGAGTATGTTTTTATGTGTCCACTGTTCAATCGCGCCCTCGTTTTAGTGATTCCCAAGTTATTTTTTTCATTTAATTTTTTTCATTGTTCTAATCAGGTCAGGCAAGTAAAATTATCTGTGTCTTATCCCTTACATTTTTATTTAATATATATACACTACTGTTCAAAAATTTGGCGTCAGTAAGATTTTTAAGCAAAGTTTCTTCTGCTCACCAAGGCTGCATTTATTTGATTAAAAATACAAACAAAAACAGTAATATTGTAAAATAGTATTCCAATTTAAAACAGCTGCTTTCTATTTTAATATATTTTAAACTGTTATTTATTCCTGTGATCAAAGCTGAGTTTTCAGCATCATTACTCCAGTCGTCACTGTCACATGATCCTTCAGAAATTATTCTAATATGATGATTGATGCTCAAGAAACATTCATTATTATTTTAAATGTCGAAAACAGTTGTGTACAGTCTTTGATGAATAGAAAGTTCAAAAGAACAGCATTTATCTGAAATCTAAAGCTTTTGTAACATTAAACACTACCGTTCAGAAGTTTGGGGTCAGTAATAATTTAAATTTAAATTTTGGGGGAAAGAAATAAAATAAATCAATACTTTTATTCATCGAGAATGAGTTAAACTGATCAAAAGTTACAGTACAGACATTTAGAATGTTAAAAAAAAATTCTATTTGAAATAAATGCTGTTCTTTTGAACTTTACATTCATCAACGCATTTTGAAAAAAAATCTGTACACAACTGTTTTCAACATTGAAAATAATAATTAATATTTATTGACCATCAATCATAATATTAGAATGATTTCTGAAGGATCATGTGACACTGAAGACGGGAGTAATGATGCTGAAAACTCAGCTTTGATCACATACATTAATTACAGTGTAAAATATTTTAAAATAGAAAACAGCTGTTTTAAATTGGAATAATATTTCACAATATTACTGTTTTTGTTTGTATTTTTAATCAAATAAATGCAGCCTTGGTGAGCAGAAGAGACTTCTCCTAAAAACATTAAAAATCTTCCTGACCCCAAACTTTTGAACGGTATATATATATATATATATATATATACACATATATAAATACATATATATATATATATATATATATATATATATATATATATATACAGTATATATATATATGTTTGTATAATATATATATATATATATATATATATATATATATACACATATATAAATACATATATATATATATATATATATATATATACAGTATATATATATGTTTGTATAATATATATATATATATATATATATATAAATATAGCTGCGAGCAGCGATGGAGGGCCAAAGCCGCCACCCCGGTGCCTAAACTAAGGCACCAGGGTGGCGGTGCCACCGGCTTGGGCCCGCAATCGCTGCTCGCAGCTATATTTAGGGCCCGAGCACCGATGGTGTGAGGACCCTCTTGGAATTGCTCTGTTTATTATTATTATTATTCTTCTCCGCATTGAATTGCATTTTTGAGGGCCTAAACATGCTCGAAAACTCACGAAACTTTGCACACGCGTCAGAACTGGCGAAAATTTACATCTGATATAGGTTTCAGAATTGGACGGGGCAAAATGGCTCGATAGCGCCACCTATAAAAGTTCAACGGAGTGCGCCTCCCGCAACGTTCCACGTACGTGCACGAAATTCGGTACATACATGTAATGACCTAATACCTACAAAAAAGTCTCTTGGAGCATAGCCCTAAACACAACAGGAAGTCAGCCATTTTGTTCTTCCTCTCAGATTTTTGTGCAGTTTTTGCCATTTTCAGGCCTCGTACTTTAACGAACTCCTCCTACAGTTTTAATCTGATCATCTTCAAATTTGGTGAGTGTAATCTTAAGGCCTTTGCGACGTTAAATTGCGAAGATCTTGAGTTTTCGTCAAAGGGCGGGTCCTCGGCGGCCTGACAAATTTCGATGTTTCGCCATGAAACAGGAAGTTGCTGTAACTCAGGCACGGAATGTCCAATCTGCCCCAAACTTCACACGTTTGATAAGAGTCATGGCCTGAACACATCTACATGAGAATATTCAGTTATAGTAATAGCGCCACCTACTGGTAACAGGAAGTGTCATGTTTAACACGTTGATGCCGTTCTAGCAACAGGTTAAAAATGCTATTGACTTCTAAACATGCTAGAAACATGTTAAAACATGCTAGCAATACTTAGCTAAGTGCTAAAGCATGCTAATTCAATGAAACAGGATGTTGATGTTACTCAAGAAGGCAATGTCCAATCTGCGCCAAACTTCACACTTTTGATAAGCGTTCTGTCCTGAACACATGACCATGCTCATATTCAGTTACAGTCATAGCGCCACCTGCTGGCAACAGGAAGTGACATGTTAAACACTGTTGTGGACTCCTGATAACATATAAAAAAGTGCCAGCAAGTGCTAAACATGCTAACAACATACTAGAAACATGCTAAAACATGCTAGCAAACACTTAGCTAAGTGCTAAAGCATGCTATTGCTGCAATTAAATAGGAATTTGCTGTAACTCAGGCACGGAATGTCCAATCTGCCCCAAACTTCACACGTTTGATAAGAGTCATGGCCTGAACATATCTACATGAGAATATTCAGTTATAGTAATAGCGCCACCTACTGGTAACAGGAAGTGTCATGTTTAACACGTTGATGCCGTTCTAGCAACAGGTTAAAAATGCCATTGACTTCTAAACATGCTAGAAACATGTTAAAACATGCTAGCAAACACTTAGCTAAGTGCTAAAGCATGCTAATTCAATGAAACAGGATGTTGATGTTACTCAAGAAGGCAATGTCCAATCTGCGCCAAACTTCACACTTTTGATAAGCGTTCTGTCCTGAACACATGACCATGCTCATATTCAGTTACAGTCATAGCGCCACCTGCTGGCAACAGGACGTGACATGTTAAACACTGTTGTGGACTCCTGATAACATATAAAAAAGTGCCAGCAAGTGCTAAACATGCTAACAACATACTAGAAACATGCTAAAACATGCTAGCAAACACTTAGCTAAGTGCTAAAGCATGCTATTACTGCAATTAAATAGGAATTTGCTGTAACTCAGGCACGGAATGTCCAATCTGCCCCAAACTTCACACGTTTGATAAGAGTCATGGCCTGAACATATCTACATGAGAATATTCAGTTATAGTAATAGCGCCACCTACTGGTAACAGGAAGTGTCATGTTTAACACGTTGATGCCGTTCTAGCAACAGGTTAAAAATGCCATTGACTTCTAAACATGCTAGAAACATGTTAAAACATGCTAGCAATACTTAGCTAAGTGCTAAAGCATGCTAATTCAATGAAACAGGATGTTGTTGTTACTCAAGAAAGCAATGTCCAATCTGCGCCAAACTTCACACTTTTGATAAGCGTTCTGTCCTGAACACATGACCATGCTCATATTCAGTTACAGTCATAATGCCACCTGCTGGCAACAGGAAGTGACATGTGAAACACTGTTGTGGACTCCTGATAACATATAAAAAAGTGCCAGCAAGTGCTAAACATGTTAACAACATGCTAACAACATACTAGAAACATGCTAAAACATGCTAGCAAACACTTAGTTAAGTGCTAAAGCATGCGTTTGCTGCAATTAAATAGGAATTTCCTGTAACACAGGCATGGAATGTCCAATCTGCCCCAAACTTAATATGTAACATGCAAGAAACATGCTAGCAACACATAGCTAAGTTCTAAAGCATGTTAGAAATGCCAAAGGAAGTTGTTGTAACTTAAGCACACAATGTCCAATCTACCCCAAACTTCACACGTTTGATAAGAGTTATCTCCTAAACACAAGTCCATGCTCATATTCAGATATAGTCATAGCGCCGCCTGCTGGCAACAGGAAGTGACGTTTAACACTGTTCTGGACTCCTAATAACATATAAAAAAGTGCCACCAACTGTTAAACATGTTAGCAACATACTAGAAACATGCTATCAAATACTTAGCTAAGTGTTAAAGCATGCTATTACTGCAATTAAATAGGAATTTTCTGTAACTCAGGCATGCAATGTCCAATCTACCCCAAAATTAATATGTAATATGATAGAAACATCATAAAACATGTCAGAAATGCTAAAGGAAGTTGTTGTAACTCAAGCATACAATGTCCAATCTGCCCCAAACTTCACATGTTTGATAAAAGTCCTGCACTGAACACATCTACATAGCGATATTCAGATATAGACATAGCCCCACCTACTGGCAACAGAAACTGACATGGTTAACACAGTAATGCAATACTAACCACATAACTATTGTGTATTAAGCATGCTAGAAACATACTAATCATGCTAGCAACTACTATATATACCTCCTTAAATGCACATTGCCCAACCATGCTCTGTCTTCCTAAAGCCACCGAGTGACGATGGCACGAGTGCGAGGGCCCTTTCATCGCTGCTTGCAGCTTTAATTAGGGCCCGAGCACCGATGGTGTGAGGACCCTCTTGGAATTGCTCTGTTTATTAGGGCCCGAGCACCGATGGTGTGAGGACCCTCTTGGAATTGCTCTGTTTATTATTATTATTATTATTATTCTTCTCCGCATTGAATTGCATTTTTGAGGGCCTAAACATGCTCGAAAACTCACGAAACTTTGCACACACGTCAGAACTGGCGAAAATTTACATCTGATATAGGTTTCAGAATTGGAAGGGGCAAAATGGCTCGATAGCGCCACCTATAAAAGTTCAACGGAGTGCGCCTCCCGCATCGTTCCACGTACGTGCACGAAATTCGGTACATACATGTAATTACCTAATACCTACAAAAAAGTCTCTTGGAGCGTAGCCCTAAACACAACAGGAAGTCAGCCATTTTGAACTTCCTCTCAGATTTTTGTGCAGTTTTTGCCATTTTCAGGCCTCGTACTTTAACGAACTCCTCCTACAGTTTTAATCTGATCATCTTCAAATTTGGCGAGTGTAATCTTCAGGCCTTTGCGACGTTAAATTGCGAAGATCTTGAGTTTTCGTCGAAGTGCGGGTCCTCGGCGGCCTGACAAATTTCGATGTTTCGCCATGAAACAGGAAGTTGCTGTAACTCAGGCATGGAATGTCCAATCTGCCCCAAACTTCACACTTTTGATAAGAGTTCTGTCCTGAACACATGACCATGCTCATATTCAGTTATAGTCATAGCGCCACCTGCTGGCAACAGGAAGTGACATGTTTAACACTGTTATGGACTCCTAATAACATATAAAAAAGTGCCAGCAAGTGCTAAACATGCTAACAACATACTAGAAGCATGCTAAAACATGCTAGCAAACTCTTAGCTAAGTGCTAAAGCATGCTATTATTGCAATTAAATAGGAATTTGCTGTAACTCAGGCATGGAATGTCCAATCTGCCCCAAACTTCACACTTTTGATAAGCGTTCTGTCCTGAACACATCTACATGAGAATATTCAGTTATAGTAATAGCGCCACCTACTGGTAACAGGAAGTGTCATGTTTAACACGTTGATGCCATTCTAGCAACATGTTAAAAATGCCATTGACTTCTAAACATGCTAGAAACATGTTAAAACATGCTAGCAATACTTAGCTAAGTGCTAAAGCATGCTAATTCAATGAAACAGGATGTTGTTGTTACTCAAGAAGGCAATGTCCAATCTGCCCCAAACTTCACACTTTTAATAAACGTTCTGTCCTAAACACATGACCATGCTCATATTCAGTTACAGTCATAGCGCCACCTGCTGGCAACAGGAAGTGACATGTTAAACACTGTTGTGGACATATAAAAACATATAAAAAAAGTGACAGCAAGTGCTAAACATGCTAACAACATACTAGAAACATGCTAAAACATGCTAGCAAACACTTAGCTAAGTGCTAAAGCATGCTATTGCTGCAATTAAATAGGAATTTGCTGTAACACAGGCATGGAATGTCCAATCTGCCCCAAACTTCACACGTTTGATAAGAGTCATGGCCTGAACACATCTACATGAGAATATTCAGTTATAGTAATAGCGCCACCTGCTTTCAACAGGAAGTGACATGTTTAACACTCTTGTGGTCTCCTAATAACATATAAAAAAGAGCCAGCAAGTGCTAAACAGGTTAGCAACATACTAGAAACATGCTAGCAAACACTTAGCTAAGTGCTAAAGCATGCTATTACTGCAATTAAATAGGAATTTGCTGTAACTCAGGCATGGAATGTCCAATCTGCCCCAAACTTCACACATTTGATAAGAATCATGGCCTGAACACATGTCTATGCTCAAATTCAGTTATAGTAATAGCGCCACCTACTGGCAACAGGAAGTGACATGTTTAACACTTTGATGCCGTTCTAGCAACATGTTAAAAATGCCATTGAGTTCTATACATGCTAGAAACATGTTAAAACATGCTAGCAATACTTAGCTAAGTGCTAAAGCATGCTAATTCAATGAAACAGGACTTTGTTGTTACTCAAGAAGGCAATGTACAATCTACCCCAAACTTCACACGTTTGATAAGAGTTATCTCTTGAACACATGTCCATGCTCATATTTAGTTATAGTCATAGCGCCACCTGCTGGCAACAGGAATTGACGTTTAACACTGTTCTTGACTCCTAATAACATATAAAAAAATGCCAGTAGGTGCTAAACATCCTACCAACATACTAGAGACATGCTAAAACATACTAGCAAACACTTAGCTAAGTGCTAAAGAATGATATTACTGCAATTAAATATGAATTTGCTGTAACTCAGGCATGGAATGTCCAATCTGCCCCAAACTTCACACTTTTGATAAGCGTTCTGTCCTGAACACATGACCATGCTTATATTCAGTTACAGTCATAGCGCCACCTGCTGGCAACAGGAAGTGACATGTTTAACACTGTTATGGACTCCTAATAACATATAAAAAAGTGCCAGCAAGTGCTAAACATGCTAACAACATACTACAAACATGCTAAAACATGCTAGCAAACTCTTAGCTAAGTGCTAAAGCATGCTATTATTGCAATTAAATAGGAATTTGCTGTAACTCAGGCATGGAATGTCCAATCTGCCCCAAACTTCACACATTTGATAAGAATCATGGCCTGAACACATGTCTATGCTCAAATTCAGTTATAGTAATAGCGCCACCTACTGGCAACAGGAAGTGACATGTTTAACACTTTGATGCCGTTCTAGCAACATGTTAAAAATGCCATTGAGTTCTAAACATGCTAGAAACATGTTAAAACATTCTAACAATGCTTAGCTAAGTGCTAAAGAATGCTAATTCAATGAAACATGACTTTGTTGTTACTCAAGAAGGCAATGTCCAATTTGCACCAAACTTCACACGTTTGATAAGAGTTCTGTCCTGAACACACATCCATGGTCATATTCAGTTATAGTCATAACGCCACCTACTGGCAACAGAAACTGACATGGTTAACACAGTAATGCAGTACTAACCACATAATTATTGTGTACTAAGCATGCTAGAAACAGACTAAACATGCTAGCAACACTTAGCTGAGTCATGAAGCATGCTATTATCACCATTATACAAAACATTTTGTAACTGACTTTGACATACTCTTACTATATATACCTCCTTAAATGTACATTTCCCAACCATGCTCTGTCTTCCTAAAGCCACCGAGTGTTGATGGCATGGGTGCGAGGGCCCTTTCATCGCTGCTTGCAGCTTTAATTATTATTATTATTATTCTTCTCCGCATTTAATTGCATTTTTGAGGGCCTAAACATGCTCGAAAACTCACAAAACTTTGCACACGCGTCAGAACTGGCGAAAATTTACATCTGATAAAGGTTTCAGAATTGGACGGGGCAAAATGGCTCGATAGCGCCACCTATAAAAGTTCAACGGAGTGCGCCTCCCGCAACGTTCCACGTACGTGCACGAAATTCGGTACATACATGTAATGACCTAATACCTACAAAAAAGTCTCTTGGAGCATAGCCCTAAACACAACAGGAAGTCAGCCATTTTGAACTTCCTCTCAGATTTTTGTGCAGTTTTTGCCATTTTCAGGCCTCGTACTTTAACGAACTCCTCCTACAGTTTTAATCTGATCATCTTCAAATTTGGTGAGTATAATCTTAACCCTCTGGGGACCAAGCTGTTTTTGGGGTCCTTGAGATGTTCTGACATGCCTTGAAATTTGTGCTTTTTTCAGTTATTTATAAACATGTTAATGGCAAAGGTGTAAAATCACTCTATATAGCACAAACAGGGCTACCAAAATATGCGGGCAACGTGTATGTAGATGTTTGTATTTTTAAGAGAATAATGTTTATGCGTGGTTATTGGAAAAAATAAAAATGAAAGTGGCTGAATTAAGACCACAAAACACATATTAAATATGTGTCCACAAGACTTTTGTCTAATTGATGTTGTACCTTTGAGTACTGGCTTCAAAATTATGTGAAAATAGTCTTGCTTTATCGTTCACAAAAAAAAATACATTGATTTAAATGGTGTAAAACAGGTTTTGCTTGGAAAGCCAATATGCGAGGGGGGCGTGAAGGAGTAGTTTACACCTGGGTTGTCCCACCCACTCTGCATAATGACTCTGCATAATTAGCCATTCATTCAGGTGTGACACTGACTGAGCCACAATGCAAGGACAATGCCTATATAGAAGAATACTTATATTGACCATTTAAGATTTCGCTTACATCTATCTTGTAAATATGTTTAGCTATTTTATTAAAAATGTTACAATTACAACAATAATTACAATTTCAACAATATTTCAAGTGTACTCTTTCTTTGTAAAAAAAAAAAAAAGAAAGAAAAAAAAGATTATAGGCCTACATTTTATCATATGTATTCATTAGTTTGAATATAGCCAACATTGGAACATCTAACATCTTAGTCTATGACTTTATTTTTGACAAAAATAGTGTGACTAACGCCTGACTAACGTTGTTTTATTGAAATATCAGGGCATATAAATGTTAATTTACGTTGCTTATACAAATACATTTTATTTCATCTCAGTAGGCTATGGCAAAGCAGTTTATTCTTTCACACACAGACACGCGATTCATATTTAGGCTAAACACTCTTTACAAATATGTACCCTTCATTCATCTCACAGAAACGCGAGTCATATTATAGAAATGCGATTCATCTTTTTGCGGTTTACAGGCCTACACTAACGTTATAACGTTATTCCACACTTGAGAAAAGAAAACAGCCTACCTCACTCCTCAGCGCGATCTGCTGCTCATATCAGGAGATATTTCGCCTCATCAGCACTGTGGAAACTTTTCTCCATAAAGGCTATAATGTCTCACTCGCAACCATGCTCGCGACGCGCTTTGTTTACAGCTGATGTGGGGGCGTTTCACAGACTGAAATGGTTCTCAGAATTTGCATTTGAATAGCGCGCGCTCTCCGGGGAGTGGTCAAATTACTGTGAATCATCTCGTAATGAGGTCGACTGGAGTCGCTCTCTTTGTATACAGATTACAGAAACTAAGAATATTTGTTTTTTATATAAATGACTTCAATTAAAAGCTGCGATCTCAAGCTTTATGCCCGTGGGTCTGTTTGCCTGTTTGACTGAATTTTCGCGGAGTTATAGATCATTTTCGAACGCGTTTCAAACGGGAGTTTACTGACAGAGAGAAGGCAGAAATCGCATCATCTTATTTTTTCTTTATTTGTCAAAAAGCAAAACACTTTATTTTTATTGTGAGTATACAGAAAAAAAATAGAAACTGAACAGGATCGATTGATGTATTACACGAAAATGAAAGATCAAAATTAACAGAGCATTTAGTGTTTATTTTCATTGCTAAAAAAAAAAAACGAGCAAAACGCGCGGGCGCGTTTTTGGTCCCCAGAGGGTTAAGGCCTTTGCGACGTTAAATTGCGAAGATCTTGAGTTTTCGTCGAAGGGCGGGTCCTCGGCGGCCTGACAAATTTCGATGTTTCGCCATGAAACAGGAAGTTGCTGTAACTCAGGCATGGAATGTCCAATCTGCCCCAAACTTCACACGTTTGATAAGCATTCTGTCCTGAACACATGACCATGCTCATATTCATTTATAGTCATAGCGCCACCTGCTGGCAACAGGAAGTGACATGTTTAACACTGTTGTGGACTCCTAATAACATATAAAAAAGTGCCAGCAAGTGCTAAACATGCTAACAACATACTAGAAACATGCTAAAACATGCTAGCAAACACTTAGCTAAGTGTTAAAGCATGCTATTACTGCAATTGAATAGGAATTTGCTGTAACTCAGGCATGGAATGTCCAATCTGCCCCAAACTTCACACGTTTGATAAGAATCATGGCCTGAACACATGTCCATGCTCAAATTCAGTTATTGTAATAGCGCCACCTACTGGCAACAGGAAGTGACATGTTTAACACGTTGATGCTGTTCTAGCAACATGTTAAAAATGCCATTGAGTTCTAAAAATGCTAGAAACATGTTAAAACATGCTAGCAATACTTAGCTAAGTGCTAAAGCATGCTAATTCAATGAAACAGGATGTTGTTGTTACTCAAGAAGGCAATGTCCAATCTGCGCCAAACTTCACACTTTTGATAAGCGTTCTGTCCTGAACACATGACCATGCTCATATTCAGTTACATTTATAGCGCCACCTGCTGGCAACAGGAAGTGACATGTTAAACACTGTTGTGGACTCCTGATAACATATAAAAAAGTGCCAGCAAGTGCTAAACATGCTAACAACATACTAGAAGCTAAAACATGCTAGCAAACACTTAACTAAGTGCTAAAGCATGCTATTACTGCAATTAAATAGGAATTTGCTGTAACTCAGGCACGGAATGTCCAATCTGCCCTAAACTTCACACGTTTGATAAGAGTCAAGGCCTGAACACATCTACATGATAATATTCAGTTATAGTAATAGCGCCACCTAGTGTTTAACACGTTAATGCCGTTCTAGCAACATGTTAAAAATGCCATTGACTTCTAAACATGCTAGAAACATGTTAAAACATGCTAGCAATACTTAGCTAAGTGCTAAAGCATGCTAATTCAATGAAACAGGATGTTGTTGTTACTCAAGAAGGCAATGTCCAATCTGCGCCAAACTTCACATTTTTGATAAGCGTTCTGTCCTAAACACATGACCATGCTCATATTCAGTTACAGTCATAGCGCCACCTGCTGGCAACAGGAAGTGGCATGTTTAACACTGTTGTGAACTCCTGATAACATATAAAAAAGTGCCAGCAAGTGCTAAACATGCTAACAACATACTAGAAACATGCTAAAACATGCTAGCAAACACTTAGCTAAGTGCTAAAGCTCGCTATTACTGCAATTAAATAGAAATTGGCTGTAACTCAGGCACGGAATGTCCAATCTGCCCGAAACTTCACACGTTTGATAAGAGTCATGGCCTGAACACATCTACATGAGAATATTCAGTTATAGTAATAGCGCCACCTACTGGTAACAGGAAGTGTCATGTTTAACACGTTGATGCCGTTCTAGCAACATGTTAAAAATGCCATTGTCTTATAAACATGCTAGAAACATGTTAAAACATGCTAGCAATACTTAGCTAAGTGCTAAAGCATGCTAATTCAATGAAACAGGATGTTGTTGTTACTCAAGAAGGCAATGTCCAATCTGCGCCAAACTTCACACTTTTGATAAGCGTTTTGTCCTGAACTCATGACCATGCACATATTCAGTTACAGTCATAGCGCCACCTGCTGGCAACAGGAAGTGGCATGTTTAACCCTGTTGTGAACTCCTGATAACATATAAAAAAGTGCCAGCAAGTGCTAAACATGCTAACAACATACTAGAAACATGCTAAAACATGCTAGCAAACACTTAGCTAAGTGCTAAAGCATGCTATTACTGCAATTAAATAGGAATTTGCTGTAACTCAAGCATACAATGTCCAATCTGCCCCAAACTTCACACGTTTAATAAAAGTCCTGCACTGAACACATCTACATAGCGATATTCAGATATAGACATAGCCCCACCTACTGGCAACAAAAACTGACATGGTTAAAACAGTAATGCAGAACTAACCACATAACTATTGTGTACTAAGCATGCTAGAAACATACTAAACATGCTAGCAACTACTATACCTCCTTAAATGCACATTGCCCAACCATGCTCTGTCTTCCTAAAGCCACCGAGTGACGATGGCACGGGTGCGAGGGCCCTTTCATCGCTGCTTGCAGCTTTAATTATTATTATTATTGTTCTTCAAGGGTTCGGGGGCTTTTGGGGCCTTTAACATGCTCGAAAACTCATGAAACTTTGCACACTGGTCAGAACCCGCGGCCATTAGGGCTGAGCTGAAGCTGGTACCCGGGCGTGGCAGGGGTGCTCAACAGCGCCACCTAGAATGCAATCTGAAATCTTGGACACATACAAGAACGTATTAGTATGAAACTCGGTACACATATAGATCTCATCAGGCCGAACAACTTCCGCACTCTATGTTATTAGCTCCGCCCAACAGGAAGTCAGCTATTATGGGTTGTTTGAAAAACGTACGCTCTGGAATTTGAAATACTCCTCCTAGAGAATTCATCCAATCCCCTCGAAACTTGGTGTGCATGAAGTCAAGACATTGAGGATGCTAAATTGCGGACGGATTTTTGATATCTCGAACGGTTTGGCCGTGGCGAGGACACAAATTTATGGCGAGAAAATAGAAACAGGAAGTGTGTTATAACTTCAGCATACATTGACAGATCTTGATAAAACTTCAGCAGTGTGTTCGTTGTAAGAGGCCGATCACATGGATGTGATCTTTGTGAGTCTAAGTTATAGCGCCACCAACTGGCAACAGGAAGTGTGTCACTTTCAAAATGCTTTGAAATCACCCTCTTATTTTTATCCGATTTGCTTAAAACTTTATGTGTATAATGTAGACACACGGCAGATGTAGACCTGTGAAAGGATTATTGATATCTTAGATACTGTTGCCGTGGCAACGCATCAAACTTTAATATTCTTTTCGGATGCTTTTGAGACTCTTCACATACTTGAAAATGCATGAAACTCGACAGACACATCACATTTATTATCCAGTAGACATGTGCAAAGTTTCAGAAACGGGCGTGGTGAGGGGCTCAGTAGCGCCACCTTTAGTCATAAGTGGGGGGGTTAGTTTTATCAACAGCAACAAAACTTGGTATGTGTATTGATCTCATCAAGACGGACAACTTTCTAATTTACATTAACTATCTCCAACCAACAGGAAGAGAGATATTTTGGTTTGAATGTGGATTTTCTGAAGAATTTTCTCTCCCTCTCTCTGTGTCTCTGTGTGTGTGAGGGGAGGGGGGGATTTGACTATTGCTTTTATATTGTTAATCAAGGTTTTAGGGGCTTTTGGGGTCCTTAACGTGCTCAAAAACTCTTGAAACTTTGCACACAAGTCAGAACCCCCTGCCATCAGGGACGGGCTGAAGCTGGTACCCGGGCGTGGCAGGGGGGCTCAACAGCGCCCCCTTGAACGGGGTCCCAAAACTTGGTCCATAGATCAAACACGCTTGCATGAATTAATATGAAACTCGGTACACATATAGATCTCATTGGGCCGAACAACTTTCCCCCGGTCAAGTTTTACGCCAGCCCAACAGGAAGTCGGCTATTATGGGTTGTTTGGAAAACGCTCGCTGTGGAATGCGAAGTACTCCTCCTAGAGAATTCATCCAATCCCCACCAAACTCGGTGTGCATGAAGTCAAGACATTGAGGATGCTAAATTGCGGACGGATTTTTGATATCTCGAACGGTTTGGCCGTGGCGAGGAAACGAATTTATGGCGAGAAAAGAGAAACACGAAGTGGTATAACTTCTGCATACATTAACTGATCTTGATGAAACTTCACCAGTGTGTTCGTGGTAAGAGGCCGATCAGATGGATGTAACTATTGTGAGTCAAAGTTATAGCGCCACCAACTGGCAGCAGGAAGTGTGTCACTTTCAACATGCTTTTGACAAAAGTGGGGGGGTTAGTTTTAACTACAATAAAAAAAAATAGTTTGTATATTGTTCTCATCAAGCCGAACAACTTTCTAATTTACATTCATTAGCTCCGGCCATGAGGAAGTCAGATATTTTGGTCTGAATGTGGATTTTTTTGCAAAATCAGCCTCTGAATTTTTAGCCACTCCTCTTAAAATATTTATTTTATTCCCACCAAACTTTTTCAACATGATGAAAATACATTAAAGATGCTAAATTGTGAACGGATATTGAATATCTCAAACGGTTTTGCTATGGCGAGGGATTAAATTAATGTCAAAAAGGAAGCAGGAAACATCTCATAACTTCTAAAAATGTAATTATACACCATTTATTTTTATATAAAATTATACAAATATTAGAACTAAACCCATTTTATTCTGTTTTTGCAATTCAAGAAGTATGAAAAAGTTATGAACAGGCTATTTAGTGCTATTTGGTTCAACAAAAAAGCAAACATAGGGCTATACTGCCCTCTTGTGTCCAAAAGGATATCCAAATAGTATATAAAACGTTTTACTAGGTAGGCCTATTGTATTTAAATATAAATTTATTAGGTATATGACTGTGAGGATATTTTCCCATTGGTTAATCGATGTGTGACACGAGCGGGTGCTTTTAAATCGCTAATATAAAAGTGAAAGTAAAGACGTCCGCACAGACATTGATAATGGTGCACACACGTTGGAAAGAATGATACTTTTAAACATAACACTAAACCGCCATTAGGTGTCGCCAGGCGATCGTCTTAATGAGCGAGTCATTAATTAATTCGTTCAAACGATTCGTTCGAATGACTGAGTCATTCATGATTGAGACAGATGTTTATGGATTGGTCATTGAATCTTTGAGTCAACCGATTCGTTCAAAATGCTGAATCATTCAGAAATGAGAAAACAAGTTGCTGTGAGATGCGCGATGGTTCTGCTGTGATCTTGGTTTAACTATTTTTGCTGCTGAAACAGAACAAAAACAGTCAATATTGCATCTTAAATGTAAGTGACTTAATTGTAACTGTTTATTAACCTGTTGATGAAATCAATGTCGCAGTTTCAATCGTGATTGTATTCAGGAAACACAGCCTACTCGTCAAGTGAGGTTGCTCTTATCATATGTTATAAAATATATAAAAACTCCATATTTGTAATTTTTATAGTCAGTATGTTGTTAACTGGGTTTCTTTTTTGTGTGCTGCGCTCAGTTGTTTACGTTTCTCCTGGAGAAGCTGCACGAGCCTCAGCAGCGCAACCTTGTTACCATTGATCAGTAATACATTTATTATCAACTGTTGATTGCAACTTAAAATTAATGTAATATAATTAGAATAATCTCTCGTTTTAGTGATTCCCAAGTTATTTTTTTGTCATTGACGTTCTAATCAGGCTACTATGGTCGGGCAAGCTAAACTCTCTTTCAGGTAGGCGGCCTATACTATGTATGTGACAGTGAGAATATAATTTTACCACCGGTTAATCGACGTGTGACACCGCTGGGGGCTTTTGAATCGCTAACTTAAAAACGAAAGTAAAATATGTTCGTCCGCACTGACATTGATTATGGTTGGGAGCAGAGCGAGCTTTTTCAATGAATTCCTATGGAAGTAGGAATGAATGCCCGTGCAGCCGTGAGCATTTTATTTCAATTTTAAAGTTAGCACCATAAAGTATATTTTTATGTCTCCACTGTTAAATCACGCCCACGACACACACATACACACACACACACACACACACACACACACACACACACACACCAGCATTGCAATCTTGACATCGCAGCCTGTTCATTATAGCCCTAATAAAATATAATTATAAAATAGTCAACCTAACTTATCAAAATTACACTGCTCTGTTTAAATAGTCAGTAGTACAATTTGTACCATTTTTTTGTGAAGTGACAAGACAGAGAATATTACTTGTCTGATATATATATAATGTATATATCTTTTGTTATATATATATATATATATATATATATATACATACAGTATATATATATATATATATATATATATATATATATAAATATAGCTGCGAGCAGCGATGGAGGGCCCAAGCCGGCGGCACCGCCACCCCGGTGCCTTTAGGTAACTAAAGGCATCGGGGTTGCGGTGCCACCGGCTTGGGCCCGTAATCGCTGCTCGCAGCTATATTTAGGGCCCAAGCCCTGAAAGGGCGAAGGCCCTATTGTTTTCGGTAGGATTATTTATTATTATTATTTTTTTGTCAACCTTTCGGGCACTTTTGGGGCCCTTAACATGCTCGAAAACTCTTGAAACTTTGCACACGGGTCAGAACCCGCGGCCATCAGGGCCGGGCTGAAGCTGGTACCCGGGCGTGGCAGGGGGGCTCAACAGCGCCCCCTTGAACGAAGTCCGAAAACTTGGTCCATGAATCAGACACGCTTGCATGTAATAATATGAAACTCAGTACACATATAGATCTCATCGGGCGGAACAACTTTCGTACTTTTACTTTTTACGCCAGCCCAACAGGAAGTCGGCTATTATGGGTTGTTTGGAAACGCATGCTGTGGATTTTGATGTACTCCTTCTAGGAAATTCATCCATTCGCCTCCAAACTCGGTCAGCATGAAGTCAAGACATTGAGGATGCTAAATTGCGAACGGATTTTTGATATCTCGAACGGTTTGGCCGTGGCGAGGAAACGAATTTATGGCGAATAATGGAAACAGGAAGTGTGTTATAACTTCTGCATACATTAACTGATCTTGATGAAACTTCAGCAGTGTGTTCGTTGTAAGAGGCTGATCACATGGATGTGACTATTGTGAGTCAAAGTTATAGCGCCACCAACTGGCAGCAGGAAGTTTGTCACTTTCAAAATGCTTTGAAATCACTCTCTTATTTTTACCCGATTTGCTTCAAACTTTATGTGTACATTGTAGACACACGGCAGATGTAGACCTGTGAAAGGATTATTGATATCTTAGATACTGTTGCCGTGGCAATGCTTCAAACTTTAATATTCTTTTTTTAAGCTTTTGAGACTCTTAACATACTTGAAATTGCATGAAACTCGACAGACACATCACATTTATTATCCAGTAGACATGTGCAAAGTTTCAGAAATGGGCGTGGTGGAATGGCTCAGTAGCGCCACCTTTAGCCAAAAATGGGGGCTTAGTTTTTCCTAGAATCGCAAAACTTGGTACGTATATTGTTCTCATCAGGCCGGACAACTTTCTAATTTATTGTTATTAGCTCAGACCAACAGGAAGTCAGATATTTTGGTTTGAATGTGGATTTTCTGGAGAATTTTCTCTCTCTCTCTGTGTGTGTGTGTGTGTGTGTGTGGAGGGGGTGGGGGGGATTTGTCTATTCCATTTAATCTTTGTTTTTCAAGGTTTCAGGGGCTTTTGGGGCCCTTAACGTGCTCAAAAACTCTTGAAACTTTTCACACAGGTCAGAACCTGCGGCCATCAGGGCCGGACTGAAGCTGGTACCTGGGCGTGGCATGGGGGCTCGACAGCGCCCCCTTGAACGGGGTCCGAAAACTTGGTCCATATTTCAAACACGCTTGCATGAATTAATATGAAACTCGGTACACATATAGATCTCATCAGGCCGAACAACTTCCGCACTCTAAGTTATTAGCTCCGCCCAACAGGAAGTCGGCTATTATGGGTTGTTTGAAAAACGCATGCTGTGGAATTTGATGTACTCCTCCTAGAGAATTCATCCAATCACCTCCAAACTCGGTCAGCATGAAGTCAAGACATTGAGGATGCTAAATTGCGGACGGATTTTTGATATCTCGAACGGTTTGGCCGTGGCGAGGACATGAATTTATGGCGAGAAAAGAGAAACACGAAGTGGTATAACTTCTGCACACATTAACTGATCTTGATGAAACTTCAGCAGTGTGTTCGTGGTAAGAGGCTGATCAGATGGATGTAACTATTGTGAGTCAAAGTTATAGCGCCACCAACTGGCAGCAGGAAGTGTGTCACTTTAAAAATGTTTTTGACAAAAGTGGGGGGGTTACTTTTACCCACAGTTACAAAAATCAGTACCTATATTGTTCTCATCAAGCCGGACAACTTTCTAATTTACAGTCATTAGCTCCGAGCAACAGGAAGTCAGATATTTTGGTTTGAATGTGGATTTTTTGGATATGTCAGACTTTAGCTACTCCTCCTAAGTGGTTTATTTTATTCACACCAAACTTTTTCAACATGATAAAAATACATTAAAGATATATATATATATATATATATATATATATATATATATATATATATATATATATAAATATAGCTGCGAGCAGCGATGAAGGGCCAAAGCCGGGGGCACCGCCACCCCGGTGCCTTTAGGTAACTAAAGGCACCGGGGTTGCGGTGCCACCGGCTTGGGCCCGTAATCGCTGCTCGCAGCTATATTTATTATTATTCTTCTCCGCATTTAATCGCATTTTTGAGGGCCTAAACATGCTCGAAAACTCACGAAACTTTGCACACGTGTCAGAACTGGCGAAAATTTACATCTGATATAGGTTTCAGAATTGGGCGGGGCAAAATGGCTCGATAGCGCCACCTATAAAAGTTCAACGGAGTGCGCCTCCCACTGTGTTCCACGTACGTGTACGAAATTCGGTACATATATGTAATGACCTAATACCTACAAAAAAGTCTCTTGGAGCGTAGCCCTAAACCCAACAGGAAGTCAGCCATTTTGAACTTCCTCTCAGATTTTTGTGCAGTTTTTGCTATTTTCAGGCCTCGTACTTTAACGAACTCCTCCTACAGTTTTAATCTGATCATCTTCAAATTTGGTGAGTGTAATCTTAAGGCCTTTGCGACGTTAAATTGCGAAGATCTTGAGTTTTCGTCAAAGGGCGGGTCCTCGGCGGCCTGACAAATTTCGATGTTTCGCCATGAAACAGGAAGTTGCTGTAACTCAGGCATGGAATGTCCAATCTGCCCCAAACTTCACACGTTTGATAAGCATTCTGTCCTGAACACATGACCATGCTCATATTCATTTATAGTCATAGCGCCACCTGCTGGCAACAGGAAGTGACATGTTTAACACTGTTGTGGACTCCTAATAACATATAAAAAAGTGCCAGCAAGTGCTAAACATGCTAACAACATACTAGAAACATGCTAAAACATGCTAGCAAACACTTAGCTAAGTGTTAAAGCATGCTATTACTGCAATTGAATATGAATTTGCTGTAACTCAGGCATGGAATGTCCAATCTGCCCCAAACTTCACACGTTTGATAAGCATTCTGTCCTGAACACATGACCATGCTCATATTCATTTATAGTCATAGCGCCACCTGCTGGCAACAGGAAGTGACATGTTTAACACTGTTGTGGACTCCTAATAACATATAAAAAAGTGCCAGCAAGTGCTAAACATGCTAACAACATACTAGAAACATGCTAAAACATGCTAGCAAACACTTAGCTAAGTGTTAAAGCATGCTATTACTGCAATTGAATATGAATTTGCTGTAACTCAGGCATGGAATGTCCAATCTGCCCCAAACTTCACACGTTTGATAAGAATCATGGCCTGAACACATGTCCATGCTCAAATTCAGTTATAGTAATAGCGCCACCTACTGGCAACAGGAAGTGACATGTTTAACACGTTGATGCTGTTCTAGCAACATGTTAAAAATGCCATTGAGTTCTAAACATGCTAGAAACATGTTAAAACATGCTAGCAATACTTAGCTAAGTGCTAAAGCATGCTAATTCAATGAAACAGGATGTTGTTGTTACTCAAGAAGGCAATGTCCAATCTGCGCCAAACTTCACACTTTTGATAAGCGTTCTGTCCTGAACACATGACCATGCTCATATTCAGTTACATTTATAGCGCCACCTGCTGGCAACAGGAAGTGACATGTTAAACACTGTTGTGGACTCCTGATAACATATAAAAAAGTGCCAGCAAGTGCTAAACATGCTAACAACATACTAGAAGCTAAAACATGCTAGCAAACACTTAACTAAGTGCTAAAGCATGCTATTACTGCAATTAAATAGGAATTTGCTGTAACTCAGGCACGGAATGTCCAATCTGCCCCAAACTTCACACGTTTGATAAGAGTCATGGCCTGAACACATCTACATGAGAATATTCAGTTATAGTAATAGCGCCACCTACTGGTAACAGGAAGTGTCATGTTTAACACGTTGATGCCGTTCTAGCAACATGTTAAAAATGCCATTGACTTCTAAACATGCTAGAAACATGTTAAAACATGCTAGCAATACTTAGCTAAGTGCTAAAGCATGCTAATTCAATGAAACAGGATGTTGTTGTTACTCAAGAAGGCAATGTCCAATCTGCGCCAAACTTCACACTTTTGATAAGCGTTTTGTCCTGAACACATGACCATGCACATATTCAGTTACAGTCATAGCGCCACCTGCTGGCAACAGGAAGTGGCATGTTTAACCCTGTTGTGAACTCCTGATAACATATAAAAAGTGCCAGCAAGTGCTAAACATGCTAACAACATACTAGAAACATGCTAAAACATGCTAGCAAACACTTAGCTAAGTGATAAAGCATGCTATTACTGCAATTAAATAGGAATTTGCTGTAACTCAAGCATACAATGTCCAATCTGCCCCAAACTTCACATGTTTGATAAAAGTCCTGCACTGAACACATCTACATAGCGATATTCAGATATAGACATAGCCCCACCTACTGGCAACAAAAACTGACATGGTTAACACAGTAATGCAGAACTAACCACATAACTATTGTGTACTAAGCATGCTAGAAACATACTAAACATGCTAGCAACTACTATACCTCCTTAAATGCACATTGCCCAACCATGCTCTGTCCTCCTAAAGCCACCGAGTGACGATGGCACGGGTGCGAGGGCCCTTTCATCGCTGCTTGCAGCTTTAATTAGGGCCCAAGCCCTGAAAGGGCGAAGGCCCTATTGTTTCCGGTAGGATTATTTATTATTATTAGGGCCCAAGCCCTGAAAGGGCGAAGGCCCTATTGTTTTCATTAGGATTATTTTTATTATTAGGGCCCAAGCCCTGAAAGGGCGAAGGCCCTATTGTTTTCGGTAGGATTATTATTATTATTATTATTATTATTTTGTCAACCTTTCGGGCACTTTTGGGGCCCTTAACATGCTCGAAAACTCTTGAAATTTTGCACACACGTCAGAACCCGCGGCCATCAGGGCCGGACTGAAGCTGGTACCCGGGCGTGGCAGGGGGGCTCGACAGCGCCCCCTGGAACGGGATCCAAACACGTGTCCATAAATCAAACACGCTTGCATGTAATAATATGAAACTCGGTACACATATAGATCTCATTGGGCCGAACAACTTTCGTGCTCTAAGTTTTACGCCAGCCAAACAGGAAGTTGGCTATTTAGCGTTGTTTGGAAACGCATGCTGTGGAATTTAATGTACTCCTCCTAGGGAATTCATCGATTCGCCTCCAAACTCGGTGTGCATGAAGTCAAGACATTGAGGATGCTAAATTGCGGACGGATTTTTGATATCTCGAACGGTTTGGCCGTGGCGAGGAAACAAATTTATGGCGAAAAAATGAAACAGGAAGTGTGTTATAACTTCTGCATACATTAACTGATCTTGATGAAACTTCAGCAGTGTGTTCGTTGTAAGAGGCCGATCACATGGATGTGACTATTGTGAGTCAAAGTTATAGCGCCACCAACAGGCAGCAGGAAGTACATCACTTTCAAAATGCTTTGAAATCAGTGTCTTATTTTTACCCGATTTGCTTCAAACTTTATGCGTACAATGTAGACACACGGCAGATGTAAACCTGTGAAAGGATTATTGATATCTTAGATACTGTTGCCGTGGCAACGCATCAAACTTTAATATTATTTTTTGATGCTTTTGAGACTCTTAACATACTTGAAATTGCATGAAACTCAACAGACACATCACATTTATTAGCCCGTAGACATGTGCAAAGTTTCAGAAACGGGCGTGGTGGAATGGCTCAGTAGCGCCACCTTTAGTCAAAAATGGGGGCTTAGTTTTTCCTAGAATCACAAAACTTGGTATGTGTATTGTTCTCATCAAGACGGACAACTTTCTAATTTACATGAACCATCTCCGACCAACAGGAAGAGAGATATTTTGGTTTGAATGTGGATTTTCTGAAGAATTTTCTCTCCCTCTCTCTGTGTCTGTGTGTGTGTGAGGGGAGGGGGGGATTTGACTATTGCTTTTATATTGTTAATCAAGGTTTCAGGGGCTTTTGGGGTCCTTAACGTGCTCAAAAACTCTTGAAACTTTGCACACAGGTCAGAACCCACGGCCATCAGGGCCGGGCTGAAGCTGGTACCCGGGCGTGGCTGGGGGGCTCAACAGCGCCCCCTTGAACGGGGTTCTAAAACTTGATCCATATATCAAACACGCTCGCATGAATTAATATGAAACTCGGTACACATATAGATCTCATCGGGCCGAACAACTTTACCCCAGTCAAGTTTTACGCCAGCCCAACAGGAAGTCGGCTATTATGGGTTGTTTGGAAAACGCTTGCTGTGGAATGTGAAATACTCCTCCTAGAAAATTCACCGTGTCCCCTTCAAACTCGGTGTGCATGTAGTCAAGACTTTGAGGATGCTAAATTGCGGACGGATTTTTGATATCTCGAACGGTTTGGCTGTGGCGAGGAATCGAATTTATGGCGAGAAAAGAGAAACACGGAAGTGGAATAACTTCTGCATACATTAACTGATCTTGATGAAACTTCAGCAGTGTGTTCGTGGTAAGAGGCCGATCAGATGGATGTAGCTATTGTGAGTCAAAGTTATAGCGCCACCAACTGGCAGCAGGAAGTGTGTCACTTTCAACATGCTTTTGACAAAAGTGGGGGGGTTAGTTTTAACTACAGTAAAGAAAAAACAGTTTGTATATTGTTCTCATCAAGCCGGACAACTTTCTAATTTACATTCAATAGCTCTGGCCATCAGGAAGTCAGATATTTTGGTCTGAATGTGAATTTTTTTGCAAAATCAGCCTCTGAATTTTTAGCCACTCCTCTTAAACTATTTATTTTATTCGTACCAAACTTTTTCAACATGATGAAACTACATTAAATATGCTAAATTGTGAATGGATAATAAATATCTCAAATGGTTTTGCTATGGCGAGGGATTAAAGTAATGTCCAAAAAGGAAACACTAAAAATCTTCTAAAAATGTAATTATATACCATTTATTTCTATATAAAAGAATACAAATATCACAACTAAACCCATTTTATTCTGTTTTTGCAATTCAAGAAGAATGAAAAAGTTAAAACAGGCTATTTAGTGCTATTTGGTTCAACAAAAAAGCAAACATAGGGCTATACTGCCCTCTTGTGTCCAAAAGGACATCAAAATAGTATATAAAACTTTTTACCAGGTAGGCCAATATTGTATTTAAATATACATTTATTAGGTATGTGTCTGAGGATATTTTCCCACCGGTTAATCGACGTGTGACACGAGTGGGTGCTTTTAAATCGCTAATATAATAGTGAAAGAAAAATAATGATAATGTTGCACACACAAATCACACACATGTGGGAAAGAATGATGCTTTTAAACAACACTAAACCGCCATTAGGTGTCGCCAGGCATCCATCTTAATAAGCGAGTCATTGATTCATTCGTTCAAACGATTCGTTCGAATGAGTCGATCATGATTAAGACAGATGTTTATGGATTGATCATTCAATCTTTGAGTCAACCGATTCGTTAAAAATGCTGAATCGTTCAGTTATGAGAAAACACGTGATGGTTCTGCCGTGATCTTTGTTTAACTATTTTCGCTGCTGAAACAGAACAAAAACAGTCAACATTGAATCTAAAATGTAAGTGACTTAATTGTAACTGTTTATTAACCTGTTGTATGAAATCTAGGGGTGGGAGAAAAAATGTATTCTTAGATGCATCGCGATGCGGACGTGGACGATTCTGAATCGATTCACAAATGTCAAAAAATCGATTCTCTAAAAAAATATTTTTCTAATAACGTAATATTGACGGAAGGCAAAAGGCGGAACTCTAAGCGGACGTGCGTGCAGTCTGTGGCGCGCACATAACAGAGAAGTTTCTTCTGCTCACCAAGGCTGCATTTATTTGATTAAAAATACAAACAAAAACAGTAATATTGTAAAATATTATTCCAATTTAAAACGGCTGCTTTCTATTTTAATATATTTTAAACTGTTATTTATTCCTGTGATCAAAGCTGAGTTTTCAGCATCATTACTCCAGTCGTCACTGTCACATGATCCTTCAGAAATTATTCTATGATGATTGATACTCAAGAAACATTCATTATTATTTTAAATGTCGAAAACAGTTGTGTACAGTCTTTGATGAATAGAAAGTTCAAAAGAACAGCATTTATCTGAAATCTAAAGCTTTTGTAACGTTAAACACTACCGCTCAAAAGTTTTGGGTTAGTAATAATTACAATTTTATTTTTGGGGGAAATAAATAAAATAAATCAGTACTTTTATTTATGAAGGATGAGTTAAACTGATCAACAGTTACAGTAAAGACATTTATAATGTTAAAAATATATATATTTGAAATATATGCTGTTCTTTTGAACTTAACATTCATCAAAGCATTTTGAAAAAAAAAATCTGTACACAACTGTTTTCAACATTGAAAATAATAATGAATATTTATTGAGCATCAATCATCATATTAGTATGATTTCTGAAGGATCATGTGACACTGAAGACTGGAGTAATGATGCTGAAAACTCAACTTTGATCACAGAAATGAATTACTATGTAAAATATTTAAAAATTGAAAACAGCTGTTTTAAATTGGAATAATATTTCACAATATTACTGTTTTTGTTTGTATTTTTAATCAATAAATGCAGCCTTGGTGAGCAGAAGAGACTTCTCCTAAAAACATTAAAAATCTTACTGACCCCAAACTTTTGAACAATAATATATATATATATATATATATATATATATATACATATATATGTATGTGTGTGTATGTATGTATGTATATATATATATATATATATATATATATATATATATATATATATATATATATATATATATATATATATATATAAATATAGCTGCGAGCAGCGATGGAGGGCCCAAGCCGGCGGTACCGCCACCCCGGTGCCTTTAGGTAACTAAAGGCACCGGGGTTGCGGTGCCACCGGCTTGGGCCCGTAATCGCTGCTCGCAGCTATATTTATTTATTTTTTTCTTCTACTTCTCAGGCACTTTTGGGGCCCTTAACATGCTCGAAAACTCTTGAAACTTTGCACACAGGTCAGAACCCGCGGCCATCAGGGCCGGGCTGAAGCTGGTACCCGGGCGTGGCAGGGGGGCTCGACAGCGCCCCCTGGAACGGGATCCGAACACTTGTCCATAAATCAAACACACTTGCATGTAATAATATGAAACTCGGTACACATATAGATCTCATCGGGCCGAACAACTTTCGTGCTCTAAGTTTTATGCCAGCCCAACAGGAAGTCGGCTATTATGGGTTGTTTGGAAACGCATGCTGTGGAATTTGATGTACTCCTCCTAGAGAATTCATCCAATCTCCTCCAAACTCGGTCAGCATGAAGTCAAGACATTGAGGATGCTAAATTGCGGACGGATTTTTGATATCTCGAACGGTTTGGCCATGGCGAGGAAACAAATTTATGGCGAATAATGAAAACAGGAAGTGTGTTATAACTTCTGCATACATTAACTGATCTTGATGAAACTTCAGCAGTGTGTTCGTGGTAAAAGGCCGATCACATGGATGTGACTATTGTGAGTCAAAATTATAGCGCCACCAACTGGCAGCAGGAAGTGTGTCACTTTAAAAATGCTTTGAAATCACCCTCTTATTTTTACCCGATTTGCTTCAAATTTTACGTGTATAATGTAGACACACGGCAGATGTAGACCTGTGAAAGGATTTTTGATATCTTTAATACTGTTGCCATGGCCACGCATCAAACATTAATATTCTTTTTTGATGCTTTTGAGACTCTTAGCATGCTTGAAATTGCATGAAACTCGACAGACACATTACATTTATTATCTAGTAGACATGTGCAAAGTTTCAGAAACGGGCATGGTGAGGGGCTCAGTAGCGCCACCTTTAGTCAAAAATGGGGGCTTAGTTTTACGTAAAGTCACAAAAATCGGTATGTATATTGTTCTCCTCGAGCCGGACAACTTTCTAATTTACACTTATTAGCCCTGACCAACAGGAAGTCAGATATTTTGGTTTGAATGTGATTTTTTGGAGAATTCTCTCTCTCTCTCTCTGCCTCTGTATCTCTGTGTGTGTGTGTGGGGTGTGGGGGATTTGTCTGTTAGGAGAGGTTTGCTTTTAGAATTGTTTTTCAAGGTTTCAGGGGCTTTTGGGGCCCTTAACATGCTCGAAAACTCTTGAAACTTTACACATAGGTCAGAACCTGCGGCCATCAGGGCTGGGCTGAAGCTGGTATCCGGGCGTGGCAGGGGGGCTCAACAGCGCCCCCTTGAATGGGGTCCGAAAACTTGGTCCATAGATCAAACTAGCTTGTATAAATTAATTTGAAACTCAGCACACATATAGATCTCATCGGGCCGAACAACTTTCGCACTCTTAAGTTATACGCCAGCCCAACAGGAAGTCGGCTATTCAGGGTTGTTTGAAAAACGCATGCTGTGGAATTGAATGTACTCCTCCTACAGAATTCATCCGATCCCCACCAAACTCGGTGTGCATGAAGACAAGACATTGAGGATGCTAAATTGCGGACGGATTTTTGATATCTCGAACGGTTTGGCCGTGGGGAGGAAACGAATTTATGGCGAGAAAAGAGAAACAGGAAATGTGTTATAACTTCTGCAAACATTAACTGATCTTGATAAAACTTCAGCAGTGTGTTCGTTTTCAGAGGACGATCACATCGATGTGACTATTGTGAGTCAAAGTTATAGCGCCACCAACTGGCAGCAGGAAGTGTGTCACTTTCAAAATTCTTTGAAGTCACCCTCTTATGTTTACCCGATTTGCTTCAAACTTTATGTGTATAATGTAGACACACGGCAGATGTAGACCTGTGAAAGGATTATTGATATCTTAGATACTGTTGCCGTGGCAACGCATCAAACTTTAATATTTTTTCGGATGCGTTTGAGACTCTTAGCATGCTTGAAATTGGATGAAACTCGACAGATACATCACATTTATTAGCCAGTAGACATGTGAAAAGTTTCAGAAACGGGCGTGGCAGGGGGGCTCAACAGCGCCCCCTTGAATGGGGTCTGAAAACTTGGTCCATATATCAAACACGCTTGCATGAATTAATATGAAACTCGGTACACATATAGATCTCATCGGGCCGAACAACTTTCCCTCTGTCAAGTTTCACACCAGCCCAACAGGAAGTCGGCTATTATGGGTTGTTTGGAGAACGCTTGCTCTGGAATTTGAAATAACCCTCCTAGGAAATTCATCCATTCGCCTCCAAACTCGGTCAGCATGAAGTCAAGACATTGAGGATGCTAAATTGCGGACGGATTTTTGATATCTCGAACGGTTTGGCCGTGGCGAGGAAACGAATTTATGGCGAATAAGGGACACAGGAAGTGTGTTATAACTTCTGCATACATTAACTGATCTTGATGAAACTTCAGCAGTGTGTTCGTTGTAAGAGGCCGATTGCACAGATGTGACTATTGTGAGTCAAAGTTATAGCGCCACCAACAGGCAGCAGGAAGTACATCACTTTCAAAATGCTTTGAAATCACTGTCTTATTTTTACCCGATTTGCTTCAAACTTTATGTGTACAATGTAGACACACGGCAGATGTAGACCTGTGAAAGGATTATTGATATCTTAGATACTGTTGCCGTGGCAACACATCAAACTTTAATATTATTTTTTGATGCTTTTGGGACTCTTAACATACTTGAAATTGCATGAAACTCGACAGACACATCACATTTATTAGCCAGTAGACATGTGCAAAGTTTCAGAAACGGGCGTGGTGGAATGGCTCAGTAGCGCCACCTTTAGTCAAAAATGGGGGCTTAGTTTTTCCTAGAATCACAAAAATCGGTATGTATATTGTTCTCATCGAGCCGGACAACTTTCTAATTTACACTTATAAGCTCCAACCAACAGGAAGTCAGATATTTTGGTTTGAATGTGGATTTTCTGAAGAATTTTCTCTCTCTCTCTGTGTGTCTGTGTGTGTGTGTGGGAGGGGTTGTCTATTCCATTTAATCTTTGTTTTTCAAGGTTTTAGGGGCTTTTGGCGCACTTAACGTGCTCATAAACACTTGAAAATTTTCACACAGGTCAGAACCCACGGTCATCAGGGCCGGGCTGAAGCTGGTACACGGGTGTGGCAGGGGGGCTCAACAGCGCCCCCTTGAACACGGTCTGAAAACTTGGTCCATATATCAAACACGCTTGCATGAATTAATATGAAACTCGGTACACATATAGATCTCATCGGGCCGAACAACTTCCGCACTCTAAATTATTAGCTCCGCCCAACAGGAAGTCTGCTATTATGGGTTGTTTGAAAAACGCATGCTGTGGAATTTGAAACACTCATCCTAGAGAATTCATCCGATCCCCACCAAACTCGGTCAGCATGAAGTCAAGACATTGAGGATGCTAAATTGCGGACGGATTTTTGATATCTCGAACGGTTTGGCCTTGGCGAGGAAACAAATTTATGGCGAAAAAATGAAACAGGAAGTGTGCTATAACTTCTGCATACATTAACTAATCTTGATTAAACTTCAGCAGTGTGTTCGTTGTAAGAGGCCGATCACATGGATGTGACTATTGTGAGTAAAAGTTATAGCGCCACCAACTGGCAGCAGGAATGTGTCACTTTCAAAATGCTTTGAAATCACCCTCTTATTTTTACCCGATTTGCTTCAAACTTTATGTGTACAATGTAGACACACGGCAGATGTAGACCTGTGAAAGGATTATTGATATCTTAGATACTGTTGCCGTGGCAACGCATCAAACTTTAAAATTCTTTTTTTATGCTTTTGATACTCTTAACATACTTGAAATTGCATGAAACTCGACAGACACATCACACTTATTAGCCAGTCGACATGTGCAAAGTTTCAGAAACGGGCGTGGTGAGGGGCTCAGTAGCGCCACCTTTAGTCAAAAATGGGGGCTTAGTTTTACATAGAGTCACAAAACTCGGTTTGTATATTGTTCTCATCAAGCCGGACAACTTTCTAATTTACATTCATTAGCTCCAACCAAAAGGAAGTCAGATATTTTAGTTTGAATGTGATTATTTGGAGAATTTTCTCTCTCTCTGTCTGTCTCTGTGTGTGTGAGGGGTGGGAGGGATTTGTCTGTTGAGTTTAATGTTTGTTTTCAAGGTTTCAGGGGCTTTTGGGACCCTTAACGTGCTCGAAAACTCTTGAAACTTTGCACACAGGTCAGAACCCACGGCCATCAGGGCCGGGCTGAAGCTGGTACCCGGGCGTGGCTGGGGGGCTCAACAGCGCCCCCTTGAACGGGGTCCCAAAACTTGGTCCATAGATCAAACACGCTTGCATGAATTAATATGAAACTCGGTACACATATAGATCTCATTGGGCCGAACAACTTTCCCCCGGTCAAGTTTTACGCCAGACCAACAGGAAGTCGGCTATTATGGGTTGTTTGGAAAACGCTCGCTGTGGAATGCGAAGTACTCCTCCTAGAGAATTCATCCACTCGCCTCCAAACTCGGTCAGCATGAAGTCAAGACATTGAGGATGCTACATTGCGGATGGATTTTTGATATCTCGAACGGTTTGGCCGTGGCGAGGAAACGAATTTATTGCGAGAAAAGAGAAACACGAAGTGTTATAACTTCTGCATACATTAACTGATCTTGATGAAACTTCAGCAGTGTGTTCGTGGTAAGAGGCCGGTCAGATGGATGTAACTATTGTGAGTCAAAGTTATAGCGCCACCAACTGGTAGCAGGAAGTGTGTCACTTTCAAAATGCTTTTTACAAAAGTGGGGGGGTTACTTTTACCCACAGTTACAAAAATCAGTACGCATATTGGTCTCATCGAGCCGGACAACTTTCTAATTTACAGTCATTAGCTCCGAGCAACAGGAAGTCAGATATTTTGGTTTGAATGTGGATTTTTTGGATATGTCAGACTCTGAGTTTTTAGTTACTCCTCCTAAGTGGTTTATTTTATTCACACCAAACTTTTTCAACATGATAAAAATACATTAAAGATATCTATCTATCTATCTATCTATCTATATATATATATATATATAAATATAGCTGCGAGCAGCGATGGAGGGCCAAAGGCGGCGGCACCGCCATCCCCGGTGCCTTTAGGTAACTAAAGGCACCGGGGTTGCGGTGCCACCGGCTTGGGCCCGTAATCGCTGCTCGCAGCTATATTTTTATTTGTTATCTAGCTAGTTATTACCAGTGGTTAAATTCAGAATCAGTGCACCTTATTAACCAAGGCGTTAACTTGAACTGCATTTCTGTCAGTGCGTGACTACAGCTCGTTAATAAACAACGTTTTTTTTTATCCGCCTTCATTTGGCAAGTGCACTTGCGTAAAAACATTTTTCATGTTCAACTTTTGTTTTTTTGTGTGTGGATGCTGCTGATAAAACAGCTTCGCTGAGACTAAAAAGAGACATGCATTTGTTTTGTGTGTGTGTGTGTGTTTCTTATGTAAAAATTTCCAGGATATAACTTCCTTATTTAATTCACAATTTTCCTTACAAATTATATTATCAGCATTACAATGTGAGTAAATGTAGCCGTGTAAAATGTAAGGGATGATTCCACCCTTCTAGATCAATGTGCATTTACGTTTAAATTGTAACATTTAATGGCATGGAATTACAGTGTAATTAGTGTTAGCCTACTATCTTAGCCTTTTTCAGTGCATTAGGTGAGGTACCGTTTTGGAGAGAAATTGGGTATTTTTCAATCTCTCTATTTAACCCATCTCATGGTGTGTGATGCTGATCTATCAGATTTTTTAATTCTTTGCAGTTATGAAAATTGATATTTTATGTGCAACAATAGCATGCTCAGGCTCAGTGGCCTTTCACCTAATTTTAAATGCATATATTTTTTATTTTTTTTAACAATATGATTTAAATGGTGATGAATGTACTGATTTGATGCATTTTAAAAAGATGGATGATAGATATTCTTCAATCTTTCTGACAAAGAACAAAATATAATGTGAATTACAGTATGTACAATTTTTTATTTATTAATTGTAGTGCACATTGTTTATTATAAGGGGGTAGAATCCACAGCTCAGTACTCACTACTCACTACTCATGAGTACTTTTAAATAAGCTACTTTTTTACTCTTACTCAAGTAGTTTTTTGTACAGGTACTTTTTACTCTACTCAGACTACATTTTTTGGAATGTAATGGTACTTTTACTTGAGTATGTTTTTTCAGTACTCTTTCCACCACTGGGCGTTCCCACCACGTCTCGACACAGCGTGTTCTGGCTCTCAGGGAACCAGGGTTACATACGTAACCTGAGACATTCCCTTTCAGTGAATCTCACGCTCCGCCCCACAGCGCGGGTATAAATAGGTGCACCATGCCCCCTTGGGTTGAGAGCCCACTCCACTAGGAGTATTACCTCTTCCTGGGCGCTGGCACAGGGTGCATCGCTGACAGATATCTGTAGAGCTGCGGGCTGGGCGACACCTAACACGTTCGCAAGGTTTTATAGCCTTCGTGTCGAGCCTGTATCCTCCCCAGTAATCGCTTCCCATAGTCAGTAAACACCGGAGACCGGAGACAGAATCACGATTAACCCCCCATAGTCAGTAAACACCGGAGACCGGAGATAGAATCACGATTACCCCCCCACACCCCCCTCCCCCATCCCCATCCCCCATCCCATCACCCCCAAAAAATATTGTGATAATAAATTTTCCCATATCACCCAGCTCTACCCGAAAGTATTTTCTCATAATTTAGTTAATGAAAACAAGCACTAGTTCACAACTCTTGTTGACCTTATTATTGGCAGCCGGCAGGCAGTCCTCCAGCCTCACTCCAAAAGCTTTTGGACCCGTTTTCTTTCCTTTTTTCATGATGTTAATGCCCCATGGTGCCTTATTACTGTCATCTGTTAGAGTTGGAGAAAGAGATGAGACAGATCTGAAAGATGCAAATGCAGACCAGAAATTGGGTAAAGGAGCAGGGCTTAGTGTCTAAGCCTATTTGTCATGGTTCAGAGAGTTCACCTTTCCCTGGGGCTCGGTTCACACCTGACGTGTTTTCAGTTTTAGACAGAAGGAAAGGTGGCATCATCCGATGAATCCTAGGAGAAGTGTCTAGCTTGTTGCCTGTTGGACTGCAAAATGAAAGAGATAAGACTACCACACTCACCATTCTATAAGTATGATTAAGTAGGCAAGAGAATCACCTCTGTTTCCTATAATCATTCAGCTTCTTATTAATTAGAGCCTGTCTGGAGAAGCCCAGTTCCTGTTAGGGTGTAAAATATGTTAGAGTGAATTTACCGTGCATTGCTGGCTAATAGCTGCTGTACTTTCATAGCAATTTTTACAGTCATAGTTCTACAGTTTATTTTATTTAAATTAAGTGAAAAGCAGCAGGAAATCACTGTGATATAGCATCACAATGTTTATCTGTGTCTGCATTACAGTTATCATTTCTGTAGTTATAGTACATATTAATACTATGATGTCTGCAGCATAAATTATGTGATTACATTTCTGAAAATTTCTGTTTGATTTTGCTGTTACTTTAGCTGCTGTTTTGTAATGTATATTTTTCTAAGAACAGAGGTGCCTAAACGTTTTAATATAGGGGCCAAAAACTTTAAAAAAAAAACGTATTTGAGGGTCATGGGATGTATACAGCAGGTAAAATAATTATTGAAAATGTCACCATTTTTCTCAGTAAATATATTTCTAAATGTGCTATTGACATGAAATTTTCACCAGATGTTGGTAACAACCCATTCAATCCACACATGCAAAGAAATCAAATCATAGATGTCCATAAATTAGGTTATGTGTAATAATGTTAAATGACACAGGGAAAAAGTATTGAACATGCTTTCTGAAATTTATTTAATACTTAAATAAATATGCTTAAAGGGTTAGTTCACCCAAAAATGAAAATTCTGTCAGTAATTACTCACCCTCATGTTGTTCCAACCGCGTAATACCTTCGTTCATCTTCGGAACACAAATTAAGATATTTTTGATGAAATCTGAGTGATGGATCACTTCTCCATAGGCTGCTAGGTGACAGAAACTTGCTGGCCCAGAAAAGTTATTAAAGAGATCGTTAATATAGTCCAAGTGACTACAGTGGCTCAATCTTAAGTATATCAAGCGACGAAAATACTTTTTGTGCGCAAAAACAAACAAAAATAACGACTTTATTCCACTATTCATTTCCTTCTCTCTGGGCCTCTAGTTGGTTCACGTAGTGTTTTTGCGCTGCGCATCTGTGTTACACGTCACCACGTAGGCTCACAATTGGCCGACGCTGGTCATGTGTGTGATGCGTGTTGACGTGCAACACAGACGCGCAGCGCAAAAACACTACGAGGCCCAGAGAGAAGGAAATGAATAGTGGAATAAAGTCGTTATTTTTGTTTGTTTTTGCGCACAAAAAGTATTCTCGTCGCTTGATATACTTAAGATTAAGCCACTGTAGTCACTTGGACTATATTAACGATCTCTTTAATAACTTTTCTGGGCCAGCAAGTTTCGGTCACCTAGCAGCCTATGGAGAAGTGATCCAGCACTCAGATTTCATCAAAAATATCTTAATTTATGTTCCGAAGATGAACGAAGGTCTTACGCGGTTGGAACAACATGGGGGTGAGTAATTACTGACAGAATTTTCATTTTTGGGTGAACTAACCCTTTAATACTTCAAGATGCCTCCTGTATGGAGAAACTAGTTGCATGCATTGCTTAGGTGTGATTTTGGCCCATTTTTCCACACAAACAGTCTTAAAATCTTGAAGGTTCCGTGGGACTCTTCTATAAACTCTGATCAGTTACTTAGTTATTTACATAGATTTTCAATTGGATTCAAGTCAGGTGATTGGCTGGGCCACTCTAGCAGCTTTATTTTCTTTCATGTGTTTGGGATCATCGTCTTCCATGTATCCATCCATGTCCACCCTCATTTCATCTTCATCATCCTGGATGGCAGCAGATTTTTATCAAGAATGTCTCTGTACATTTTCCCACTCATCCTTCCTTCAATTATATGAAGTTTGCCAGTACCGTATGCTGAAAAACAGCCCCACACCATGATGTTCCCACCTCCAAACTTCACTGTTGGTATAGAGACAGAGCGCAACGCGTCATAATCTGAAGACCATGTGATGAGCTTTGATTAATCATGTAACTGGGGGGGGGGGGGGGGGGGGGGGGGGACAATCCAACCGTCTCCATTGACTTTTCATTGCGAGAGGCTGCCTCCTTGTCATTTATGATTTATAACAAATGACAGAAAAATGCCTAAAAGCTGCTGTGTGACAAGGTGTACAGCAAACAAGCTAAAAAACCCAGAAATATATATATTTTTTATAAGCTTCCGAACCGTAAAAGCCAGCCTTTAAGGAGACAAAAGTGGATACAGGCAATAAGATGTGAAGCATCAGCAGGAAGAATGGGTAAATTGTGGGATCCTGACACTCAGTATGTCTACATGTGCCGTAAACATTTTGTCAGTGGTAAGTCAAATATCCAAATGTCAGTTTTATATATTATATTTATGTAAGCTAAGCTGTAGCCGTTCCAGTGGGCGTAGTTCTCAGAGTAGTTCGAGAACTAGTTGCGCTCTGTCTCAATTGATCCACTTTTATGTCCTGAAACAATCATTTTTTGCACTGACAAGGGGCAGGATTGCTTTCTACTTAATGATTGTCTTGCCTTTCCATGCCTTTTTGCACCTCCCTTTCTTTGTGTGTTCAATACTTTTTCCCTGTGTCAATTAACATTATTACACATAACTTAATTTATAGACATGATGGTTTGATTTCTTTGCGTGTGGATTGCATGGGTTGTTACCAACATCTGGTGAACATTTCATGTCAATAGCACTTTTAGAGATATATTTACTGAGAAAAATGCTTATTTTACCCACAGTATATATATATTCAATGTAAAAATAAAATAATTAAATGCTTAAATATATTTAATGTGCTAAAAATGGTTAAGTTCACTTATATTGTTTTTTTTTTTTTACATTTCAATACAATAATAAAACAAAACAATGTTAAAACAATGTTAAAACAAACATAAACTGGAAATAAAGATAAGCTTCTATGGCATATTTTCTCCCCTCCTCTTGTGATATGGCATGGCAGGCCAAATCAAATGTTATTACTTTGGACCGCAGGCCCTGGTTTAAACATCTCTGTTCAAGAGTTATTCCCCCCCCCCCCCCCCCCCCCCCCCCCCCCCCCCCCGACCCCTCCTCCCCCTCTCCCCTCCTTCCCCTCAACAAACCCCATTGTCTGTCTTGCTGTTCTCTCTGATGACTCTGATCCAACTTAGCATGTCATCCCTGTCCTCCGCCTGCAGCAGGTACTCGCAGAAGTCCTGAGTAGTCAGTCGCAAGGTGTGTTTATGCTTTGTCTCACTGTATGCTATGTCAATCAAGCAGCCTCGAATGCTGATTGGCTGCTCATCTTCCCCTTGCCATTTGCCGTGACCTCCTGCCCCGGCTGCGTGAAGCACCGCCTCCCGCTTATCCTTGTAGAGGAAAAGCGAATGGAAGCGCAACACACAGAAGACTCGTTTCCATGGCCGCATGCCACTGCCCACTTTCTAGATACAATACAATAACAGAGGTCTCAGGCTAGCCCACAGAAGTACTTGGCAATGTCTAAAATATAATTACATGAGTAATTAGACAGATGCATGAACTAGTGTCAGACCTTTCCCTTCTCAGTGAGAATCTGTTTATAATGCAGCCAGCCTTCTTTCCTGATATCAGTGACAGTGATGTTCCCCAGTTCAGAGGTGGAGTGACGTTTAGAGTGAGCTTCCTCTGCTGCTCGAAGGCTTTCTAGAGACTGGAAAAAAAAACAAGACATTTTTGAAAAGACTCTTAAAGAAGTAGCCCATGATTTACTCACCCTCATGCCATCCTAGATGTATATGACTTTCTTCTTTCAAATGAATAAAATATATAGTTATATTAATAAACACCCTGATTCTTCCGAGCTTTAAAATGGCAGTGGATTGCAACCATTGCAACCATCAGACTGAAGCTCAAAAAAGTGCATCCATCCATTATATAAGAACTCCACATGGCTCTCACGGCTAAAGGCCTTCTGAAGCAAAGCAATGAGTTTGTGTAAGAAAAATATTCATATTTAAAAAAAAAAACGAACATACGGACTGCACGCAAGTCTACAGCGCAACTTATTCGAGTAATTCGACGTGCTACTTCCGACGTCATAAGTTACGCAAGTTGTGCTTTATATACGCAAATAGACTGAGTTTGGCCGTTTAGCCGCAAGCTACAATTTTACATTGTAACGAATGAATATTTTTCTTACACAAACTCATCGCTTTGCTTCAGAAGGCCTATATTTACCCCCCCCCCCCCCGGAAGCAGCAGGCTGCTTATTAATATAACTCAGATTGTATTAGTCTGAAAGAAGAAAGTCATATACACCTAGGATGGCTTGAGGGTGAGTAAATCATGGGCTAATTTTCATTTTGAAGTAAACTACTTCTACTTTTGGATGAAGAATTACTGTAATTGAGGTTGGATAGAGAGAACTCACGCCATCTGTGAAAAAGCTTTTGACACGTTTTGGTAGTCTCCTGTAAAAAAAGAAAAAAAAAAGAAAGAAAATTACAAAGAACAGACAATACTTCATGTAGTAATTGGTACACCCAAATTAATCTCAGTTTAATCAAAATTAAAACACTACAAAACTTCATGCAGTAATTTGCATTTCAAATAATGTAACATCAGTTCCAGAAGAAATTGGGATTGTGCCACAAACTGATACTGCGCGAAAATAAACACTGAGCACTGAAATATGAAAGCCATATTTCCATATTTTGTTTTTGAGTGTGCTTGTAAAGAGATGAGACATCAAACAGCATATTATGTGCAATGTACAGTGGCTGTTCCAGAGGAACACAGAGTGTCTCACACTCACAAGAAAACACGGCTCTCCTCCTTGAAGGTGTTCAGACCCTCGTCACATGACTTAGAGCGCTCCGTGGTAATGGCCAGCATATAGGAGGACCGACGGCTGTTTTTGAGATTGCCTTTAAAAAAGTGCAATAAAGAACAAAAGAGAAGATAATGCACAAAAAAGAGAAAGAGTAGGTTACGATGGATGAGTAAGTGAAAAGATGAATACTAGGGCTGAACTAGTTTGATAAATCACACAAATATCATAATTCTACAACCTGCCCAATGCTTTATTTGTCTATGTAATATATGCTAGATATTATGTGCAAAATGGTTTATATATGTATATGTATATTGTTAAACGTTTAGTAAAACAGTTTAAAAGCATCAGAAACTGTTTTTATTATAATGTTTAATGACTACTTTGAAAGCCAAATGACTGCACTCACTTCACATTAAGAGGTTTTATTTGAAGTTTAACATTGACAGCAACATTTAATAACCCACTTGTTATTATGGTGTTCATTTTGAAAAATAGAAATGCTTACATAAGAATATAACAGTGAAATGTTTTTCTTCAACTGAAATTTATTTTGCCATTACTTAAAGCTGCAGTCCATAACTTTTTTGGGTTAAAACTGATCCAAAATACATTTTTCATGTAGTGTTCAAAGCTATCTGCTTGCCTTAACTCAATTCAAAACGGTAAGCTTGTAATAATGTTTTTAATTCCAGTGGTACTGGTGGATTTCCACAGGAAATTTGAGTATGTCTTTGCGTCATTACGCCACATCTGTACACATAAAGAGGGTGTCGGGTAGTAGGCTATATTGCGTGTGAGGATGTTGGAGGTGGAGATTTATAGCCTTTTCTCACAGCTCTTGATATAATTAAACTTATCAATTTGATGGCGGATCCAGAAAGGTTCAAACGACAATCACCAGTGACAACTGGAGAAGGTGGACAACTGGTTTGAAAGGTGGTGTGAACTCCGTGTTTTGAAGGGGTTCAAAACGGACGCAGAGACAGCTTTTTTTCTGCTGGACAAGTAAGACATAAGCGATCGTTAGATTTAATCAGCGCGATTTACTGCAATGCTTTTTTTCCCTTAGTTGGTCAGAACAAAAGTGGATGTTACTTACTTGTTCAGATGACATTTTTCTGTGAAAATTCTCATGTTGGTCCTACTTCCAAAAAGTAGAATCTGTGATTCCAAATGACAGTATCCACACCGGTGCGGTGACTGACAGCCGCACATTCTCCTCAAAACATTGGATTCATCCGTGCTGTGCCGTGCCAAGCCAAGCCGAGGCACAACCCACATAAAGTAGATAATTACGCGAATAACTGCAATTGCAGATTTCAAACAGAGATGGCGAAAAAGAGGAAAAACTACGGACTGCAGCTTTAATATAATGAAATTTATCATAGAGCATAGTAATTATAAAGATATTATTGATTTGACTAATTACTGATTAACTGTTACATCCCTAATGAATAAATTAATGAATTATATAAATTAAAAATAATTACCTAATATGAGTATGAAGGCTGTGAACTTGTGGATAACTTACCAACCATTAGTAATAAAAAAATAAAAATCTTAATAGCTGTTAAAATTGGGGGGCCTGTGTTGATGACAGATGTAAAATAGAGGAAAAAAATTATGGATGTTAGAGACACTGAGTGGCATTGACAGTAGACATATAAAGAGACACATTTAAAGGAGGTTAAATATGTACTATATTGAAACCGAGGCAACAGGGTTATAGGTGGTGTGATTGATGATGAGGAAAGAAAAATACAAATAAGATTCATGATGAAAGATAGAGATGTTTACATGACGGTTATAAATAACATATAAAGTTGCTATTGGATAGACTGATGATTATCAGTGTCAACAGAGAGGGAGGCAGGAATAATTGAGACAGTGTGGCAGTTAGATAAACTGGACAGGCACCTGGCAGATAGAATAAATGGATCAATATGGTGACACCAACAGACTATAAACATGCACAAGTGCTAGAAAACCTACTAAGATGAAGTGCTCAGATAGAGGAACAATAGAGGTCACTGTGAATGGAGCTGGATTTGGGGTGGTGGACAACTCACTGCAGTCTCTGTAGAAAAGGCTGGTAAGGGGGGAGGTGAGGATTTGACAGACAGGGCTGGTGGTGTGGGCAGATGCCTGGCACAAGCTGCTGGACACCACGGAGGACGCCGGCACATGGCGAGCACACAGGTCTACACTGGGACTGGTGGGCTCATCTATCAGAGGAGGTGAATGTTAGAGGGGTGAGAGAGGTTTTAGGGGGTATGCTAGAAAGGGTAGGCTGCTCCACTGACAAAAATCTTTTAGTCTTAGAATGAAGAATAGAATGAGGCATTTATATAGCGCTTTCATATGTACTACTGTACACCCAAAGCGCTTTACAATCATATCAGGGGATCTCTCTTCAACCACCACCAGTGTACAGCATCCACTTGGATGATGCGACGGCAGCCGGCAGTCTTCTTAAGTTAACCATGAATTAATGGTTCTAGTATGGATAAAGTAATTTGTGGCAAGAACAATTCTAAAACCTGACCCAAAATATATTAAATCTGTTTGTTTTTTTCAAAGAAAACACTTTTCTTTTCTTTGCTGATTGTGGTGGGAAATCTATATATACAGATCGGAATAGAAGATATGCTCATGAGGTCACATTAGACGGAAGTCACTGTGGTTACAGTCACTGAGTGGCAGAGTTAGTGTTCTGCTTGAAAAAACAAACATTTAAAATGAGAAAAGATATGTTGTGTGATAGACAGTACAAATAGATGGAACAAGAAAAAATAGCTATCTTTTTACAGAAAACCAAAAGCTACAGAAAAATGGAAGCAAATGGATTCCTGCCATTCACAGAAACAAGTGGAATCTTGGAAAACAAACATGGATTTGTATTTGCCATTTTGTCACGTATGTTGAATTTTAGAGTAAAATTATACCCTATATTATATATTGTATTGACTACTCATCATTTCAATATTTTACATCTTATTTTATGTGTAGCTTTTAAGTTTTTGTCAGCATTTATTAAATCTATTACCTTGGGTTCTACAAAGGGGGGTGATAGTGTTAACCAAGACAAACCCAGTTCCATTTTGAAGGAAATCAAGCATAGCGTCAGTTCTGGCAGGTCACGTTAGTCAAGCTCGCATCAACTGACTCTCAGCTGATCCACGTCTACCTATAGGAATACGACGCCTATCATATATAAGCTCCTTCAGTATTATCAGCAGTTATTGCGTTTCTCAGGAGCTAATTACCCTCCTCCATCCCCAGCTCCTCCTCTCGTCAGTCAGGATTTGGCAGTTTGATTCCCCTTGAATCAGAATAAATTCTCGAATGATGTTGTACTTTAAAATCTTGAATTAATGATATCTGCAATACATTCATGTTGGTCCTGTTCTGTTTACCCTAAGGGGGGTTATTTGCTCTCTCCCTGCTCTTATCCATGCTAGGCTGCATGGATGCGCAGGGAGTTCTTGCCCACAACAGAACCATACCGCCAATCCAAACTGTATATTTAAAAATGTATACGATGTTTAATAGGGAGCCAATGCAATGTTGACAGAACTGGGCTAATATGGTCATACTTCTGGTTCTGGTAAGAACTCTAGCTGCTGCGTTTTGGACCAGCTGTAATTTGTTTATTAAGCGTGCAGGGCAACCACCCATAACAGCATTGCAATAATCTAGCCTTGATGTCATGAACACATGGACTAATTGTTCCGCATTTGTCAATGAGAGCATATGACGTAATTTAGATATATTTTTAAGATGGAAAAATGCGGTTTTACAGATACTAGACACGTGACTTTCAAATGAAAGATTGGTATCAAAGAGCACACCCAGGTTCCTAACCAACGACGAAGACTTGACAGAGCAGCCATCAAGTGTTAGACAGTATCCTAGATTATTACGTGAGGAAGTTTTTTTGTCCAATAATTAGAATCTCTGTTTTTTCAGAATTAAGTAGTAGGAAATTACTAGTCATCCAATTTTTTATATCACCTATGCATTCCGTTAATTTTGTGAATTGGTAAGTTTCATCAGGGCGTGAAGAAATATAGAGCTGAGTATCATCAGCATAACAGTGAAAACTAATTCCATGCTTCCTAATGATATCTCCCAATGGTAGTATGTACGTCCTAGTACTGAGCCTTGTGGTACGCCATACTGAACTTGTGATGGATGAGACATCTCTTCATTTACTGCTACAAACTGATAACGGTCAGATAAGTATGATTTAAACCATGTTAATGCAATTCCACTAATGCCAACATAATTTTTGAGTCTATTTAAAAGAATGTTGTGGTCAATAGTATCAAATGCAGCACTAAGATCGAGTAACACTAATAGAGAGATACAACCACGATCGGATGATAAGAGCAAATCATTTGTGACTCTAATGAGAGCAGTCTCAGTACTATGGATCCTGACTGAAAATCCTCGCAGATATAATTTCTTTCTAAAAAGGAACATAGTTGTGAGGATACCGCCTTTTCTAGTATATTTGACAGAAAAGGTAGATTCAAGATCGGCCTGTAATTAATTCTGTACGATCAAGTTGCGTTTTTTTAACAAGCGGTTTAATAGCCAGCTTAAAAGTTTTAGGTACATATCCTAATAACAAAGTTGAATTAATGATATTAAGAAGAGGATCTATTATGGAAGTAAAATAATGCCAAATGTTTTTGAAACAAAAAAGCCTGTTGAATTGCACTAACCATGCTTGCATTTTAATGCATTGTATTTTTAGGGCTTGCATTTTTATGGGCTGAAATTCAACATGGTTGAATATTTAAGCTGTGAATATTTCAATTAAAAACATTTCAAACATATTTTCATTATTAAAAATTCAATAATCCATATTCACCTTTCATATTTCACTTCCAAATTAGTCAAACTGTTTAAAAATACAACCTATAATATTCAACAGGCATTTTACGGTCCATTTTATTTCACTTTGCAAATTCGCTTCCACAAATTCAGTGGTTCAAATTCAACAGTAAATTCAACATTGACATCCAGGAACTGCAGGAAAAGCAGTAGATTACCAAGCATATTCTCCATCTGCTGTTAGACAACCCTACATACAACCGCCATTATAATAATCACAAATACACTTACATTGCTGTAAATGAGTTTTAGGAATTTAACTGGCTTGTTCTAACTGTTGCTGGTCTTCGTCAAAAACACATGCTTTTGCACCACCTGCTGGTGAGGTTGACTAACAGCAGATGGAGAGTATGCTCGGTAATCTACTGCTTTTCCTGCAGTCCCTCGATGTCAATGTTGAATTTACTACTGAATTTGAACCACTGAATTTGTGGAAGCGAATTTGCAAAGCGAATATGCCTGTTGAATATTATAGGTTGTATTTTTAAACAGTTTGAATATTTTGGAAGTGAAATATGAAAGGTGAATATGGATTATTGAATTTTTAATAATGAAAATGTGGTAACACTTTACAATACGGGTGCACTAATAAGCATTAATTCATACTTAACTAATGCACAGATATTTCAATATTTTTCCTATTTAAAACTTGACTCTCCTGTAGTTACATCGTGTACTAAGACCGACGGAAAATGTAAAGTTGCGATTTTATAGGCTAATGTGGCTAGGAACTACTCTCATTCCTGTGTAATAATCAAGAAACTTTGCTGCCGTACCATGAGTCCAGCAGGCGTAATATGACGCAGCGCCTGAAAATAGTCCCCAGCTCAGTAACTTCCAACGTGACCGGGACTAAGTTTGTCTAACCTATTAGACTAACCTATTTTCAGGCGCTGCGTCATATCATTACGCCTGCTGCACTCATGGTACGGCAGCAAAGTTTCTTGATTATTACGCAGGAATGAGAGTATAGTTCCTAGCCATATCAGCCTAGAAAATCGCAACTTTACATTTTCCACCGGTCACGATGTAACTACAGAAGAGTCAAGTTTTAAATAGGAAAAATATCTAAACTCTTTGGTCATTTTTTTGAGAGAGATGCTAATGGTCCTGTCCGATTCAATGATCTATGCTAAGCTATGCTAAAAGTGGTACCGCCAGACCCGGAGATCGGCTGAATGGATTCGAAAACGGTAAAACTCAACTGTTTAACTCTGGGGGAGTTGTAAAATGAGCCTATTTCCAAAAAAAGTGGAGTATCCCTTTAATGTATGACTCATGAAGAACTAAACCATTAATTAACGATTACTGCATCAGCAACTAATAAAGATTCTAAATGATTAATAGATTAAGTAATATATGAATTGTTATTAATTAAATGTGTCATAATGTATCAATTCCTTAACTTATTTTATTAACTAATAGTGTAAATCAATGCGTTAATTACCACAGTTGGTCAAAGCAGTGTACTTCAACTTCCAGTTGTCTGCTTTAATTAATCATTAACTAAGGATTTGCAAATGTATCATTATGTTATGAGTTAGAGGCACATGACTATTAACTAATTGTTAAGTAATATGCCATTTATGGGTTTTGACAGCTTGCACATGCAGTGAATGTAATGTCGGTGAATGTGTGTGAAGGATGGGTGAGTTGGGCTGCACACAAATATCAGCACACAGAATCTGAACTCCTGACGCTGTTACACTGTGTTTAAACTGGACGAGACCAGCTGTCTACAATGGACATGACAGACCATCGCAAGTCCATTTGTCCTTCGTAACAGAACTAGCACAAGAGCTTGGAGTACGTCAGGAATAGAGTGTGGCATCGGTTTACTGTCAGGGTTTTGTCGTGTAGTGTCGTGCCGCATCCAGTGTAGTATCACTGACTACAATGGACGTTCTGTTGTCTTTGTCCAGTCTAGACACAGTGTTATGAAATAGCAAAGCTCGACCGCATGTTTTCAGTGTTCCACAACCTCAAGCTTAACCTGTCATAGTCCTGTGCCATGAACAACAAGGTTCATCGGACTCAGTGAAATCTTGGTTGTACATGGTTGGAAATTGAAATCCATGGCTTAGTGTGGATGTCAAAACCAAAATGGCATATTACTTAACAGTTAATAGTCATGTGCCTCAACAAGTAAAGTCATAACATAATGATACATTTGCAAATCATTAGCTAATGATTAATTAAAGCAGACAATTCAAAGTTGAAGTACATTGCTTCAACCCATTGTGGTAATTAACGCATTAATTTACACTATTAGTTAATAAAATGTTATTAAGGAATTAATACATTATGACACATTTAATTAATAACAATTCATATATTACTTAATCTATTAATCATTTAGAATCTTTATTATTTACTGATGCAGTAATCATTAATTAATGGTTTAGTTCTTCATGAGTCATACATTAACACATGATTATCTGTGCATTAGTTAAGCATTAATTAATGCTTATTAGTGCACCCATATTGTAAAGTGTTACCGAAAATGTGTTTGAAATGTTTTTAATTGAAATATGCACAGCTTAAATATTCAACCATGTTGAATTTCAGCCCATAAAAATGCATGCATGCAAGCATGTTTAATGCAATGCCTATTTTTTTCCAAGTAGTGCAATTCAACAGGCTTTTTTGTTTCAAAAACATTTGGCATTATTTTACTTCCATAATCTATGACCTCTGGAAGCATCTCTTTCAGTAGCTTAGTTGGTATAGGGTCTAACATACATGTCGATTTAGATGATTTAACAAGTTTAGCGAATTCTTCATCTTCTATAGCAATGAATGAATCAAATTTTTCCTTAGGGAGACTACAATGCACTGCCTGATGCGATACTGTATTAGACAGTTGCATAGTTATAATTTTCTCCCTGATGTTATCAATCTTATAAGTGAACAAGTTCATAAAGTCATTACTGCTGTGCTGCTTGGAAACTTCTGGGCTTGAAGCTTTATTTTTCGTTAGTTTAGCCACTGTTTCAAATAAATACCTAGGGTTTAGTTTATTTTCTTCTAATAGGGTTGAAAAATAAGCAGATCTAGCAACTTTTAAGGCCTCTGTATGCAATCGAGCACTCTTTCCATGAAATGCAAAATACCTCTAGTTTAGTTTTCTTCCAGTTGCGCTCCATTTTTCTGGCTGCTCTCTTAAGGGCCCGAGTTTGCTCGTTGTACCACGGCATTGGACTATTTTCTATTTTAATCTTCTTTAAGAGCAACGGAGCAACTGTGACTAAAGTGCTGGAAAAGAGAGAGTTAATATTTTCTGTTGCAATATCAAGCTCTTCTAAGCTATTTGGGATGCTGAAATTATGAAACTGATCAGGAAGATTATTAATAAAGCAATCTTTAGTGGCAGAAGTGATAGGTCTAACATATTTGCAACACGGAGTTGGCTTTACTTGCCTTGGCTAAATGAAGTTTACACGAGACTAGATAATGATCTGAGATGTCATCGCTCTGCTGCAGAATTTCAACGGCATCAACACTGATTCCGTGTGATAATATTAGATCTAGGGTATGATTACAACAATGAGTAGGTCCTGACACATGTTGTCAAACTCCAATAGAGTTAAAAATGTCTTTAAATGCCAGTCCCAACATCTTTTTCGTTATCTACATGTATATTAAAATCAGCAACAATTATGACTTTATCTGCAACCAGTACTAACTCTGATAGAAAGTCAGGTGGCACCATACTCTGACTTTAGCCAGCACAAATGGCTACAGTAGCCAGCACAAATCTCAAACATGATTTATCATTTACACTATATATTGCTATATTAAGCACCAACACTTCAAAATAATTATATTTGAAACTAGACTTCTTAGTAATTCTAAAAATATTACTATACATTACAGCAACACCTCCCCCTTTGCCTTTCAGACGAGGTTCATGTTTATAACAGTAATCTTGCGGGGTGGTCTCTTTTAAAGTAATGCAATCGTTTGGTTTTAACCAAATTTCTGTCAAACACAGCACATCTAGATTATAGTCTGTAATCATGTCATTAACAATAAGTGCTTTTGAAGTAAGGGATCTATATTCAGCAACCCAAGCTTTATCATTTGCTCATTTGTATTATATCTGTTTTTTATTTGTTGAACATCAATTACATTTTTACCCTTAGATGGGTTTGGAAGTTTTTTGTATGTCCTAATTCGGGGAACAGACACAGTCTCTATATGATGATATCTAGGTGAAAGAGGGATCTATGTGATGGGATCTGACCTTGGTGACATGAAACAGCTAGCAGACGGTTGGTTTAGCCAGTCTGTCTGCTTCCTGACCTGAGCCCCAGATTTTCATGTTTGAGCTCTAAGACTATGTGCCATATTACTAGAGAGAAGAGCAGCACCATCCCAGGAGGGATGAATACCATCTCTTTTCAACAGGTCAGGTCTGTCCCAAAAACTTTTCCAAATGTCTATGAATTCTATATTATTTTGCGGACACCACTTAGACAACCAGCCATTGAGTGAGGACAATCTACTAAGTATCTCATCACTCCTGCGAACAGGAAAGGGGCCAGAGCAAATTACAGTGCCTGACATCGTACTTGCGAGTTCACACACCTCTTTAACATTAATTTTGGTGATCTCCGACTGGCAGAGTCGAACATCATTTGTGCCGACGTGAATAATAATCTTAGAGAATTTATGATTAGCATTAGCCAGCACTTTTAAATTTGCTTTGATGTCAGGTGCTCTGGATCTCATCACTCCTGCGAACAGGAAGGGGGCCAGAGCAAATTACAGTGCCTGACATCGTACTTGCGAGTTCACACACCTCTTTAACATTAATTTTGGTGATCTCCGACTGGCGGAGTCGAACATCATTTGTGCCGACGTGAATAATAATCTTAGAGAATTTATGATTAGCATTAGCCAGCACTTTTGAATTTGCTTTGATGTCAGGTGCTCTGGCTCCCGGCAAACATGTGACTATGATGGCTGGGGTCTCTATTTTCACGTTCCGTGTAATAGAATCGCCACTAACTAGGGCACATTCAACAGGATTCACAGTGGGTGTTTCACTGAGAGGGGAGAATCTATTTGAAGTTGTAATCCGAACGGAAGAGCGGTGTTTTGTCCCGTGATTACAGAGCCTCACTGTCACCCATTTGCCCTGCTGCACGGGCTCTACTTCAGCCGGAACCAAACAATGTAAAGAGTTCACTAAGCTAGTCGCATCCAAAGCAGTATCTAAAGCCCTTGCACTCTTACAATTAACCTTGATTAAAGCTTGGATGCGTGTCTCTAGTTCTGAAATCTTCCCCGTCAGCTTTACTATCTCCCTGCATTTATCACATGTAAATCCTGTGCTGACAGAGAAGGATATGCTAAACATGTTGCATGAGGTGCGAGTAACAATAAGAGGAGAAGATGACATGACTTACCGTGTTTGTTGACTGATCCTACTCACCTAAGTTGTTTGATGGACTCGTAAAAGGCGCGAGTGCGTGCAAGAAAAATAAATAAATAAAGAGCGAACGGATGGCACGCTAACAGACTAGCGAATTACTAGCGTTTTGTGCTAGCAGTAACGATTTAGATTGAAGCTAGCGATTTCAGGTTAATGTGTGATGTTGAGTAAGTTATATTTAGCAGTATAAACAAAGAATGATAGTAATTAATGATTCAAAACAGAAAGATATACAAAGCTTTCAGACGCACACCAACGCAACAGCAGCAGAAGCAACAAGGCAGACAGGAGCAATTCGATAATAAGTAAAAGCCTACCAAGCCGGAAGTAAAAGCCTACCAAGACCGCTCAAGGGCTTGAAACCAACAGCTTCCATGGAAGGGGTTCCTTTAAGGGAATATGGCCAGGGGGTCCGAAAGGAGTCCCGTCCAGTCACTTTCTGAGGGGACATAGAGTCAACCCCACATGCCAGGGAGGCTGACCTGATCAAATCTACTGACCTAGTCTTGCTAACAACCTGTCTGTTTTTCTAAACAGAGTCTCTCACAAAACCAATAGTGAAACCGGATCATAGAGACGGGCATCCTGGAGAGTAGAACTTAGCAAAGAGCTTTATAACCCTTGTAAACAAGGGGAGTAACTCTACTCAATCCTGGATCTACACAGTGCTTTGAAACATTGTGGAGGCTGGGCACTCTAACAGGGGACCCTAAATAAGGGGAGTGCCTCCAGCTCTAGGGCTGATCTAGCAGGGAGGCCTCATGAGAATTCTTCAACCTTCTAACCAGACTTAAGCTAGGAAAATAATTATATATATGACCAGGCTCTAGGCTAGAATCAGGGAGGCTCAAAGGGAGCCTACAACGTGATGATCTTAATTATTGCTAAAATCCACAACATAATGGAGCCACCTTCAACGAGCTGCACCTGCTATTTGATAGCGATACTTGTAAGCAGAACTAGCTTCAGATATCATAGGTGTACTCACAGAAATACTGTGGGCCTGGTTTTTCCAACTTTACATTGCCAATGGACTTAGCTAGAGCGCTATTGACCCTTTAAACAAGGGGAGTACAATCTTACGCTATCTGACTTTCGAGGAGGCCTATAGAAAGGCCTACAACTTCAATTATCAAAAGCGTCAGCCAATGGCATGCTTAGGCTCTAAGGGAGTGTACTCAAACCTGTCCCAATGGGAGGGAGTACTAAAGTGAGCCCCAGTGGTGTAGGGCAAATAAACTAAAGCTGTGGATAGCCAAAAAAACACTAAGCCCAAGGGAAATGGAGGCCTTAGCAATGAGGCCAACGACATTTTCACCTTATTACTTGAAAAATTAATTCAAGGGGGCTAGATAACCAACCTAAAGACTGGCTGGGAATTTCTAGTTACAATATACAGCTGCTTCCAACTCTCTCTTCCCAGAAAGACAGGATTTAGACCGTACCATAGTACTGAGACTGCTCTCATTAGAGTTATAAATGATTTGCTCTTATCATCCGATCGTGGTTGTATCTCTCTATTAGTGTTACTCGATCTTAGTGCTGCATTTGATACTATTGACCACAACATTCTTTTAAATAGACTCAAATTATGTTGGCATTAGTGGAATCGAATTAACATGGTTTAAATCACACTTATCTGACCGTTATCAGTTTGTAGCAGTAAATGAAGAAATGTCTCATCGATCACAAGTTCAGTATGGCGTACCACAAGGCTCAGTACTAGGACCATTGCTTTTCACTCTGTACATGCTACCCTTGGGAGATATCATTAGGAAGCATGGAATTAGTTTTCACTGTTTCAGTGCTGATGATACTCAGCTCTATATTTCTTCACGCCCTGACGAAACTTAATTCACAAAATTAACAATGCATAGCTGATATAAAAAATTGGATGACTAGTAATTTCCTACTACTTAATTCTGAAAAAACAGAGATTCTAATTATTGGACAAAAAAACTTCCTCACGTAATAATCTAGAATACTGTCTAACACTTGATGGCTGCTCTGTCAAGTCTTCGTCGTCGGTTAGGAACCTGGGTGTGCTCTTTTATGCCAATCTTTCATTTGAAACTCACATGTCTGGTATCTGTAAAACCGTATTTTTCCATCTTAAAAATATATCTAAATTACGTCATATGCTCTCATTGACAAATGCGGAACAATTAGTCCATGTGTTCATGACATCAAGGCTAGAATATTGTAATGCTATTATGGGTGGTTGCCCTGCACACTTAAGGCGAGACACTACAGGTGAATAGGGTAAAATTTTTAACTAGCAGATATCACCATGAAACTTTCCCAGTTGATTACCTACATTAAGATGAGAAAAAAAAATGTATTACAAGTTTTCTGTAATTTAATGTTTAAATATGCAAATTAGGCAATATCTAATTAAATATGCACTAATTTGCATATATTTTAAAAAACTAAATCTGAGTATTGGATAAAGCCAGGTTAAAACAATTTTTTTCATTGTGTTCACATATTAGATGGGAAAAAAATACAGAGGGATTTATGGATATCTACTTTTGTTATCCTGTAAATCAGAAAATAGCCTTAAAAAATGATTTTCGCCATGTTTTTTGGAATAAAATGTTATATAAATCAGGCTAGGAATAATATATTTACAAATCCCTCTGTAAATGTCTTCATAATATAACTAGGTATAAGACTGGAAAGTTTGGTGTATATAGGTGCTACTGAAGTGGAGATTTCGGACTTGGAGTATGAGAGAAAAGTCAATTTGAGAAAACGGGCTTTAAAGATTTATAATCAGCCAATGAAATTGCGCATTCAGCCCTTTTACTTTCACGATTGGTTGCTGATAAAAAGGAAATGACCATATTTGGATCCGACAGGATTGTACAGGAGAGATAGAGCTTCCTAATAGTGCATGTGATGACAGGGTGCCGGCAGCGATCGCGGAGCAGCATGTTGATTAAGAACGCCAACTTTTGTTGAATTTATGAGAAATCTACAGACGCAAACAAAGTGTAATAAAATAAAGACCTAAATGTGTATTTTGGACTTTTTTTCACCACAAGTCTGAAAGAAGACATGTTATTGAAGACAAATATCCAAAAATCTCAAAATGGACCAGTAAAAAAAAACAAACAATGTTTTTGCCTGCCGTGACTCACCTTAATAAACAAATTACAGTTGGTCCAAAACGCAGCAGCTCGAGTTCTTACTAGAACCAGAAAGTATGACCATATTAGCCCAGTTCTGTCAACACTGCACTGGCTCCCTATCAAACATTGTATAAATGTTAAAATATTGCTGATTACTTACAAAGCACTAAATGGTTTAGCTCCGCAGTACTTGAGCGAGCTCTTAACGCATTATAGTCCTTCACGTCTATTTTGTTTTTGGATTATTGCCATCACGTCGTCGCTATAGAACACCAAAAGCGACCAAAGCAATATATAAACAAACATTTGTACCAAATGCAATAAGTCTTTTGAATAAGAGAAAGGAGATATTGTGATATATATATATATATATATATATGTATATATATGTATATATATATATGTATATATATATATATGTATATATATGTATGTATATATATATATATACATATATATATATATATATATATATATATATATATATATATATATATATATGAATATTTTAATCTTGATGTATATTGTGTATTGTTAATTGTTTTGTGATTGTATGGCGAGACCAAAGACCAATTTTCAGCTAAGGCTGAACAATAAGTACTACTAACTAACTAACTAACTAACTATTGCGATCTCAAAATTCCAGCCAGTTGATAATACCTAGAATTTCAAAATCAACTGCTGGCGGCAGATCCTTTTCCTATTTAGCACCAAAACTTTGGAACAGTCTTCCTAACACTGTCCGGGAAGCAGGCGTCAGTTCAAAGCTAGACTGAAAACACATCTCTTTGAACTAGGATACACACAACACATTAAAGACTTTTATAATTCAATGTTAGGCTGCATAGATTAGGTCAGCCGGAACCGGGAACACTTCCCATAAATCCTGATGTACTCGTTACATCATAAGAAGAATGGCATCAAATGTCAACTAGGTCAAATGGCATCAAATGTCAACTAGATAGGTAAAGGGAGGGGAGGGAGGCCTTCACAGGGAAGAGCCTGTGAAGGCCTCCCTCCCCTCCCTTTACCTATCTACAGATAAAGCGTTGTCGGGATAATTACGGTTCGCGTGGCTACGTGGAAGCGATACAAATTCTGTATTAATTTTATTGTAGGAGGAGGAGGAGCACAAGAGGCAACACAGAACTTCTGGCCCTGTCTCCGATCCTCGAACTGGGATGGGCCAGGCCCCCCTGGCTGTTTAGGCGTGGATTCGGACCACAGCGGAATGCATGATTTAAATGCAGCCGAGCGCGCCTTCGCCTCTCTGAACCTTTCCACCACTGTATCAACGGAGGCGCCGAAAAGTTCAGATGGCGAAACCGGGGCATGGAGAAGAAAACTCTTTTCCAGGTTCAGCCACAGATGTGTCTCCGTGGCCACCTTTGCTGCCATCGACCTTCCAAATGAGGCAGCGGTTTGTCTGGTCGCCCGAAGAGCCAGATCTGTGGTGCGGCGCAGCTCGTCCACTGCGTCAGGGGAGACCCTGATCCAAATCCAAATATTCAAACGAGAAGAAGGCAGGGCCAGAGCTTTAAGTGCCGATGCCTCTCCAGCAGCGAGATAGTTCACGAACGTCTCGTCGATTGGGGGCATAGACACATACCCATGTTCACGCATCCCCTCGACATCAGCGTAGTTTGCTCGCTGCTGACGATGGATGCAAGCAGAATATGGGTTCTTCCATGCCTTCTTGATCTCAGTATGCAGATCAGGAAGGAATGGAAGGCTCACGTGAGCTGGGGAGTTATGGCCAGAAAGAAACCGGTCGTCCAGCCTGCCGCAAATGGCTCCTTCCTTCATGCGCTCTCATGGCAACTGAAGCCTCGCTGAAGCGCGCTCCACAACACCCAACACTCATCATACGCGGAGCATCATACAACTCATCATACGCAGGGCAGGGAGGCTGTGAGGGTTCAGGTTGTACCTCTTCTTCACCCTCATCAGCCATCTCCTGCTCTCTTGGGCTAGGTGACAGCAGAACACTTGCTGCTGGATCAGAGGATGTAAGAGATAACATCCTCGTCCATCAGTTCACCCTCATGAGCTTCTGACAAGCGTGAGAGAGAAACACCTCTCTCAAACTCATCAGCGAGCTCCATCTGGGAACCCCATGATCCGAAGTCTCCACGGTGTCTCAGCACGAGCGGGACCTGAACCACTGGGCCCAGATGCCTGTCCCTCTTCCCTCGAGAAGAGGGCCAGACGAGAGCGGAGTTTCCTTAGAGGAAAACATTCACATTCTGCACAGTCAGGTCTCTCAAGAGCTGATCGTGTGTGCTCTTCGCCCAAACAGTAAACGCACAAGCTGTGTGTGTCATCTGGTGTCAGAAACCTGAGACATAGATCCACACACTTCTTGAAATGCTTATCACTTGCCATAATTGTTCTTACCTTTTTCAGGTGATTGCAAATCAGACAAAACAGTCCCTCTTTTGAAGACGAAAAGAGGATGACATGTTCTCTAGGCGCCCCTTTTATACTTCCGGGTCGCACTAGTAGTGACGTCATAGGCTGTCGCCGGTCAAAATCGATTGCCGTGATTGGATAGCTTTTCAGACACCGGTTCACATGGAGGCCATTCCCCATAGCGTCATTGACGCAGTGCGAGTTCCCTTTCGAAAGGGAACCCACATTTCTTTGTGAATGGAAGAAGGGGCATGATTTTGTCTTTCCCCCAAACATTGTCAGTGCTGCTGTGGAGAATTGGGAACAGGATGATCGTTGACTTAACCCAGAACTGGAGTTTTTTTTTTTTAGGAAGGAAAAGGAGGAAAGCTATCCACTTGAGCTGTGTGAAAGTAAGTTTTTATTTCTTCCCTAAAGGCTGTTGGCATGCTCTGTACAAATGTTTGACTGATAAGTGGACAGGTGACCTCCAATGGACGATTGTACATGGAGCAATAGCTACGAACAGACATGTGGTGCATCTTAATCAGAGTGTACGGGTGGGCTGCCCTTTTTGTTCTGAAATGGAATCAATATTAAAAAAAATGTGTGTAGTGTTCTCGTTTCCATTCTAAGCAATTGGTTTCAATCCCTAGGTGAAGTTTTTTTCTTTTTAATTGTTAGAACTATGGTTTTGATTAATTATTTTTATCAGGTAAAAAAAGTTACTAGGGCAGTATGTAATAAGTGTGGTTGCAAGTTGTTGTTTTTTAACAATGTTTTTCAAGGCTTGTTGCTGGGTAATGTCGCCGAGCGATGTTGCTTAGGTACTTTCCCATTGAGAATGGGCAACAAATTTCTATCAGGATAATTTAGATCAGTCATGGGCCTTTGTCTCACCTGGTTGCCCGTTGATGGCAACATTGCCCAGCAACATTGCTCAAAAAGTTGCCCCGTGTATCATCACCTTTAAGGTAAAACATGCTTTTTATAGAATGGTGGAGTGTTTGTGTGTCTATTTTACACTCTATTTTAGCGTTTAACCAATCATAGCTGTGTGCTTTGCCTGCATTACATAAAAATAAATCTCTTAGGCCTTTTCATTTGAAAAAAATAAAATAAAATAAAAATAAATCACACAAAATAAAGGTACCAGTTCATTTGTAGTGCACGGACAACATGGTTCTCTTACGAGAATACTCTCGTGTTGCGTAAGTTTAGCTTATGCTACGGGAAAACTCCTTTTCTCGAGAATACTGAAGCCAGAAAATTATCCTTAATTTTCCAAAATGTAAAACGCATTTCCTATTGGCTGCTCTGCAGCAACTGCTGCAACCTATCAGCGCATCTGGGCATGACGCCAGCGCCAATGGGAAGCTTCCCCGCGCTACGTCATGGCCCGCCAGAATGGGTGTGGCTACAAGCCTATAAATACCCACCGCTGATGTTGCATGATGATTTCGTCTCCTTCATCGCTGAACCTCCGGAAAGAAGCTGCGCCGTCGAACAGCCTTCAGCGGGATGAGCTCACGTTCGAGGACGCCGGCCGGATTGCCGCCTTCGCTCGCCGTACCTGCTGCGCTATCCGGCGCCCATATCCTTTTCCACTGCTCCGTGTGTTCGCCGCTGCGACACACACGCGTTTTGCTAAAAGGCATTTTTAAATGCCAACGATGTCCTGCGGCTCTTGCAGAGCCATTCTCAGCGACGGGGACCACCATTTGCTTTGCGCTTCCTGCCTGGTAAAGGACCATGCGGACCACACGCTCGCTGATGGCGGCTGCCAGGACTGCGAGTCTCTGCCTCTCTCGACCCTGCGGGCTCGACAGGCTTTGTTCCGCGTCAAGTCCGCTTCTCCCATGCCTTCTGTTGGGCCGCGCCGTAAAAAGCGCCGCTCTCAAAGGCCACCAGAACCTTCGGTGAAGGAGAACTCGCTGGCACCGTCCCCGCGAGCCTCCTTCTCAGAGTCCCCCGTCTCTTTCCTCGACGGCCAGCGCCCCGCTGCGGTCGAGACGACAGAGCGGGATGCTATGGAGGAGGACAGCTGCTCTCTCCTGGCGTCCGGGAGCGAGGAATGGTCGGGCTCTATCCCTGACCCCACCCTGTCGACACAGGAGTCCAGCGTGAGGGCCTCGGTCGACGCTGAGCTTCTCCGCCTTCTCTCGAAGGCCGTCGAGGACCTCGGCCTTGACTGGACCACGCCCCAGGAGCCTGCGCCCAACAGGTTGGATGGCTGTTTTCTCTCAGGACGCCGCTCTGCACCTGTTTCTAGGCCCGCTCCCTTCCTCCCCGAGCTTCACGACGAGCTCTCCAAATCTTGGCCTCTCAAATCAAAGTCATCTCAACAGACGCCTCCAACACGGGTTGGGACGCCCTGTACGAAGGGAGACCTTCCATGGGCCTGTGGTCAGATGCAGAAAAGCATCTACACATAAACTGTCTAGAGATAAAAGCGGTCGAGAACGCCCTTTGGTTCTTTCTTCCTGTGGTAAAGAACCACCACGTTCTGGTCAGAACAGACAATACCTCGGTGGTGTCGTACATAAATCGCCAGGGCGGCCTCAGGTCCCGGGGCCTTCTTGCACTAGCAAGACGCCTCCTCATATGGGGCCAGCACAGACCTCGGCCTTGACTGGACCACGCCCCAGGAGCCTGCGCCCAACAGGTTGGATGGCTGTTTTCTCTCAGGACGCCGCTCTGCACCTGTTTCTAGGCCCACTCCCTTCCTCCCCCAGCTTCACGACGAGCTCTCCAAATCTTGGGGAGCCCCGTACTCGGCAAGGCTGAGATCCTCTGTCTCTTCCACGCTCGCTGTGGTCGACAGTGCGAAGGACAAGGGATATCTCGCTGTTCCTCCGGTTGAGGAAGCAGTGGCAGCGCACTTGTGTCCGCCCCCTGCTGAATGGCGCGCCAAGTCAACTCTGCCCACCAAAGCCTGCCGGACCACGTCAGCCCTGATTGGTCGCGCCTACGCCGCCGCCGGCCAGGCTGCATCTGCACTACACGCCATGGCTGTTCTGCAGATCCACCAGGCCAACCTCCTCCGCTCTCTGGATGAGGCTGGACCAACCAAGGAGTGTGTGACGGATTTGAGGAGCGCAACGGACTTGGTACTCAGAGCTACTAAAGCCGCCGCCCAGGCCATCGGCCGCAACATGGCTTCTCTCACCGTCACGGAGCGTCACTTGTGGCTTACCCTGTCCGACATGTCAGAGTCCGACCGCGCCACCTTCCTGGACGCTCCTATCTCTCCGACTGGTCTCTTCGGTCCCTCTGTCAAAGGCTTTGCGGAGCGTTATTCGGAGGTGCAGAAAACGTCTCAGGCTATGAGAAATTTTCTGCCACGGCGCTCTAGTTCTGCAGCAGGCCATGCTAAGAAGCAGCCGCCCGCTCGAAGAACGGCCCCCCCACCACCTCCGCCTCCCGCTCAGCAACCGCACCAGGCCTGGGATGCACGCCAGCACTTGCGCTCATCAAGCCGCCGCAGACCGCCGCCTGCCCGGGGACCCAGACCCAGTCCCAAGTCTTCCTAGCCCCCCTAGGAAAGCGCCGACGGTCAAGTCCCACTGTGGCCGGACCACCGTCGAAATCAGCGCGAACCGCACTCGCAGTTCCCTCAGCAGAGGTGACTCGAAGAGTGTACTTAGCAGTCAAAGAGCCGGTTCCAAAACTCGCTCGCCTGCACACAAACGCCGTTTTTACGGCGACCCACATAAATCTCAAAAAGAGCATTATGTCTGGTCATATTCCGGCTCAGACCGAAGGTGTTTTGAATGTAGCAAAGGTGCCCACTGCTCAGTGCCCACCCACGTACACAAACACTACCCTCTCTGTGTGTCACACTCATCCAGGGTCGAATATAATAAAGCGAGCTCAAGCCGCTCGACCACTAAGTGTAGGAGAAGTGCCCACTGCCCAGTGCTCACCCCTACACACAAGCACTACCCATGCAGTGTCTCACACCACCACAGGGTTCATATCAGTCAAACCGGCTCACGCCGTTCATGTTTTAAGTGTAGGAAATGTGCCCGCTGTACAGTGCTCACCCCTGCCCGCGATGGCGACTGTATCCACGCTACGCACACACATACCAGTACGAGCTGGCTGTGTTTCAAGTGCAGGTCACTTGTCTGCTTTTCAGCGCACACACCTTGTGAAACACTCTCGGCACCGCGAGCCCACACTGCTGTGTCTGTAATGCAGCATCTCCCCGTTCATACGACCGGAATGCTAGCTACAGAGCCACCACACATAACACGGTCTGTCCCATTCCAAATGAACATGATGAACGATCCGTTTCTTCATGGTGTGGTCCCCGGGTCCTCGAACGTGAGTGACCGGAACCCAGACTTCTTTCTACCCCTTTCAATTCACGCGAGAGCATGGGAATTGATACCAGGGGTTTCAGAATGGGTGTTAAAGACGGTGAAACGGGGCTACTCGCTGCAATCAGGGCTATCGCATCAGCCTATGCCTCCAAGGGCCTGGATTGTCCCTTGGGGGTTAGGGCCCACTCGACTAGAGGTATGGCCTCGTCGTGGGCATGGACAAGTGGGGTGTCACTTCATGATATTTGTATGGCAGCAGGCTTGGCCTCGCTGTCTACATTTATAAGGTTTTAAAACCTAGAAGTGCCTGCCTTACAGGCCAGGCTGTTCTCAGTCTGATTTATCATATTAACACTGTCTACCCAACTCAGTTTGATTAGACTGTTGATGTACTGCAACGTCCTGTGGGCCTATGCAGTTATAGGTTTTGGTACTGCCATAACTGTGTATATATGCGCGCGCACCTATCACATCTACCGAGACGTTCCTCCCCGCCTACCGCTCTGTGTGTATACCACTGATATGAGACCCGGGCACTCTGCCCTTGGGAGATTAGTGTTGGAAATTCCGCACGCACTGCGTTTTACATGGGGTTCCCCTTGCGTAAGCTAAACTTACGCAACACGAGAGTACTCTCGTAAGAGAATGACACTCGGTTACTAACGTAACCTCGGTTCTCTCTAGAGAGGGAACGAGTGTTGAGTACGCTGCCGTGCTTGTGCTGCATTATGGTTTCGTTCACTCGACTGAAATCATCATGCAACATCAGCGGTGGGTATTTATAGGCTTGTAGCCACACCCATTCTGGCGGGCCATGACGTAGCGTGGGGAAGCTTCCCATTGGCGCTGGCGTCATGCCCAGACGCGATGATAGGTTGTAGCAGTTGCTGCAGAGTTTTCCCGTAGCGTAAGCTAAACTTACGCAACACTCGTTCCCTCTCTAGAGAGAACCGAGGTTACGTTAGTAACCGAGTGTCGTTTTATATAATTAGTTTACAATGAAATCTGACTTCCAAAATTATGAGCTGCAAATGACTCATTCACACTCATTCAAAATTGACCTATGTCATAGGCATGAAATTCATCTAAATTTAAATGATCCCATGGATGTGACTTTTGTGGTCTCGCGGTCAGTGGCCTCAGCTGGCTGCAGTAAATGTGGCATTATCAAATGACTTTGACATAGTCCTTTTATTTTTACCCTCTTTAAATGCATATTACTCACTGTGCACATTTTTTTCTTAAGCGGTGGTGGCCGGTGCTTGAGCTCGATCGCAGCTGCTTGTGGCTCTATTTATTATACTTTTATAAAGGTATAAACTTTAATAAAGGTGACACTTTTCTTATCATTATAGCATTTGAACCCTTTGTCCTAGAAACAAAATTCTTAATTTACCTGATTACTCTCCTCATGCTGATAACGTTTAATGTCTTGCATAAGACTTTGCCCATTACAGTAGCTGCCATTTTAAAATGGACTGTATTTTTTTTTTTATTGTGGCTTTTTTTTTTTTTTTACTGGTATGTTGGTTTTCAGAATGTCTTACCGAACCTGTGAATGCCACTTTTTTTCAGGATTGGATACATTTCCTGTCTGCCATTTTGAAATTTGTTGTAATTATTAATACTTTTCACGTTAGCACAAAATTTAGTATAGATCATTGACAGTGTGTGTCCTGAAGGTACCTTAGAAGTTTGAATTCAGCGCCACCTAGCGTTAGCCTGACTACGTCAGACTTCGTACTTCCGCTCAATTTCATTTCGCTTCTGTACTCAGTCTGAGACTGCATCAGAGCTTTCCGTTTTCCTCCGGCCTGAAAACAGCCGGCCAATCAACGAACAGAGGGCGGGCAGAGAGCCGTGACATAGACACTGATTGTACCGTGGATGCGTAGATTTACTTCACATAATCTGCAAAAGTCGTTCACAGCCATGTTCACTCCAGTATTTCGCTTGATGTTTTTGTTTTTCGCATCATACATGTGTTTACAGTGGAAGTTAGATGCGGCGGAGCATGCGCATAACACACGCCATAACCAAACGTTATGTGATTGGCTTACAGGTAACCAATGATTTTAAACTTCAGACAAGCGCCCCCCCGCGAGAAAGAAAACACTTTTCAATTATGCCATACCAGACTCTGTCTACGAAGCAAAGCGAAGTAGCAGAGTTTGGTATTACCAGGCTAACCTAGCGTTCCAAAGATATAAGGGTATTTTAAAGCAAAAAAAGGCTTATAAAGTTTAGAAATATTGTCCAAAGTTTTCTTGGTGTCGTTCCACTACTTGGTTTATGCGGATTCCAACAATATCAGAATTTTCATTGTACATTATTTTGCTTATCCACTATTTTGAAGTATATGTAAAACAGTTTTTTGTTACTTCTACAAATGTTGTCCAATTTTGTCTTGTCCAAGTTCTGAACTGAACAGGTTTTGACTCATGCTATGTTACGTTAGCATGTTAATTGCTTAGCATTGTATTTGTCTTGATCGCATATATTCTTTTCATTTTATTTTCCTGATACGCTACAGCAAATTATAAACGTCTATTTATAGTTTATAAATGCTGTTTGTTGCTCTTGTTGTTTGGGGCCCGCAAAAAAAAAAAAAAAAAAAAACAGTAACAGCTCTCGGTTCATTTTGAGCTCAGGGGTAGTATTTTGCATAACACTGGAACTGCAAAAGAAGACATTTTTAATTTATACATTTTTAATTTACACTACTTGAATGTGGTGGGGTATGTGTAGGATTTTGTGTTTAAATTCTGTGAAAATCTGCATCTGTGGCTGCACATTTGGTAGGGCCTATACATAACCTATTGAACTGAACATAACTTAATGAACTGAAATAAATCCTTTAATTTGTTTTCCATTATCTAAAGTCATTCTGTTGAAAGATCATCAAAACGATTATAATTTCAGTCCATCCACACTGACCTATGAAAGGGATGGCAGTCAGAGAGTCCTGCTCCACAGGCGAGGGTGGTATGCCACCATTAGTCTGGTGCACAGAGTATTCTGACCGTGAGGGAACGACTGTGGCTGAAAGGGATTCGGATGAATTCGCAGGTAAAGCATAGTGTGGATGTCGCACACCATGAGGTGTCTTTCTGCCTGAGGGGGGCTTTTGTCTAAGCACCACCTCCTGAATCTGAATGGGCTCCTCAGCAAACTCACTGACCACTGAGCCTGCTCTAGCTGAGTCTTGGGGCTCTGCCGTGGGGGGAGTGACAAAGGATGCACTCTGCAATGGGCTGGTTTTTGGGGTGGGGGTCCAGTTATGTTGAGGTCCAGTGTAGGAAGGGTCCCTGAAAGAGTGAGAATGTTGCATAAGATGGCTGGACTTTTGGCAGAAGGAGGGGCTGTAGCTGCAGTAGCCCACTGTCTGATAATCTGCAGTTTGTGCAAGTGAACTTTTGATCTGAGCAGCTGGCTGCTGGTCATGGTTTAAGCCCTGAACAGAGGATGGCACTGTTGCAGAAACAATCACGTGCTGATTGGGCAGACTTGGATGCTCCTCATTGCTGATTGGCTGACTGCTTTGATGAGGCCATGCTGGTCTTTCATAATGGGGAGTGATCAGAACAGATGCCTTTTCTAGAGTTTCCAGTGAAAGGTCATAACTCTGCTCATAGGAAGCATATGCAGCCAGCAGGTTCTCTGAAAAGGAATGGCTGGAGGTTTGACCCCACCTCCCCAGCCCATAGGAATTCGTACAAGGTGAGTGGTTAGCACCCATCGCTGCACTGTATTGGAGAAGGATGGTGTCCTGAGAGGCACCTTGTGGCCACCCACTGTAAGACCTTCCTAGTGCCAGTCCCAGCTCACACACCCGGTCTTGAGAGATGCACCGATGATGGGACATGCCAAGGCCCGGCCGATCCGCTTGGCTGTAGTACCAATCCGACAGAGCCTGGTGGCACAGCTCACTGCGGGCTTGGGGAAGACTGCCTTTCCTAGGGTGGGGGAGTGAGGCGGAGACGATAGCTGCATTGTGGTTGGCAAAGTGGAAGTCCAGTTGGCTCGTTGTTATACCCACTGAGGTAGAGGAGCGGGCGCGTTGGTGAGTCAGGTGTTGATGGGCACTCTGAGATCCTACAATGATCCCCGAGTTCAAGTTGTCAGGAAGACCATGGCTCTGGGTGGCAGAGGTGGGTTTGCTGCTTGAGTAAGAGACTGAAGGAGGTTCAGGAAGGTTTTGGGCTTCTCCAGTGTATGGCTCATTCCCTCTCAAGTATGCATCTTGAGAATATGCCTGTAAGAGATGAAGAAAGAAAACAAGTTAACTGTGAATGAGGATGTACCTAAGAATGAAAGGTGAGTAGACATAATAATCGGGAAATAGAATTAAAAGACAGGTTTAGGCAACCACAGAAACCCCGTTTCAGTTTCTGTTTCCTAGGACTTTTAGTTTTCCCTGGTGTTACCTGTATTCTGTTCCTGTTTCCTTTGTCCTTGTTTCTATATTTTTTTTATATGGTTACTATGTCTTTTTTAGTCTCTCAATTTCTTTTGTATTTAAGCCCTCAGTTTTATCAGTCATTTTGTTAGCATTATCTTTGTGTTTGACAAAGCTGTTACATTCTCACTCTGTGTTGGATTGCCTTCTTTGTTTTTGTTTTAATAAAAAGTGTTTAAGCTGCACTCAGATCCACCTTTTCTCTGCCTTGCCTGACCCGCTGTAACCTGTAGTACTTATGTATTAAATTAACCACAACTAATTTTATTTAAGAAGTTTCAAGAACTAAATATTTAATACAATACTACAATATATAATGGAGGAAAAAGCTATATGATTTCAGTTTACATCTTGATTTTATGCGTTCTTTAATATATTTTTTTAGACTTGATTATATTAACCTATTAATAACAGTTTATTAATTTTAATACTTTTAATAGGGATGCACTGAAACCAATTTTTGGTACTGAAATTTTTAATTTTTTAAAAATATTTGGTAGCGATACCAGTGAAATATCACAATTCTCTATTCCAATTTCAATACTACAGCAAAAACTAATAGACTAAATAAAATACATTTAAAACATTAAAGACAAGTAAACAGTCAGTAATAAAATAATAGCAAATAATCAAAATACAAGCAATAGTACAAATAAAAATACAATAGAACAAAGATACAAATTAAATAAACTGCTTTATTTAGATTTTTATGGTAGGTCTAACAGTAGTCCCCTTTTGAGGGAATCTCAGTCGCATCCCGTGGGACCCAGTGTCTGAGGCATGTGTACAAACTAGCCACTTATGGCCGACACAGTGATGATGTCGCAAGGTGCGCCCCAACGTATAAAAAGGGCACCTGAACACACGTCATCAGTTTCAATGTCTTCAGGAAGCCGCTTGTCTATGTGGATTGCAGTGTGTTTCAAAGGAAGAGAAGATAAGAGTGCAGAGTTATGATAAGCAGACAGTTAAAACGCTGTGTCCCTCCATGTCCACTTTTCGCTGTATCTTATCTGTCGAGGAATGGAGCATGCACATTCAACCCTCGAAGGGGATAGATGCATTCATTGCGATGATTTCTCACAGAGAAAGTTCCGCTCCCAGCTGGCACTCTTCATGAGTGAAGAGTGTCAAGCCGCTGAGACTTGCGGCTTGAGCCCTGTGTTTGCTGAAGCAGCATGAAGGCTGCAGCAATTGGAATCTCAGACAGAGCTGTTTGAGGAGCGTGAGGAAATTCCCTTCACTTCTCCCGCCAGCTCTGCTGTCTATCTTCCTGAAGCGGCAGCCTGCTTGGCGGCTCCTTCTGTGGTAAATGAGGACTTGTTGCTCGCTTATGATTTTGACGATATAAATAAAATGTGGTGTCAGTAGAGACGGATGTTTATAAAAGATCTGTTTCCTGCTCCATGCAGAAAAATGCTGAATAAGATGAGCTAGTGGAGATTATAATTTGTGCTAAAGCCAGACTGAGTTTGGAATTGTCTAGCCTTAAATGCAAGATCGCAGAGAGTTTCTTAGACGAGCGATATCTGCAAAGTGTACAGCTCCAGTGAGTCTTCCATGTCTTACAGACCTACACACTGGTGTCAGGTTCATGGAAACATCCATATTCCACTCATGTGGCCCATCCAGCTTCGAATTATTCAAATGAAGAGGGGCTGAACTAGTGGGGTTATGGAAGGATGCCTCGGTTGGAGAGGAATAGGGATGTCACGATACCAAAATTCCAGTAGTTGGTACCGATACCATTAAAATTTTACGGTTCTCTGTACCAATTTCGGTACCACAGCAAAATCTGTTGGAACTATTTTTCTATTTTATTTAACTATTTGAACAAAAATATTAAATTCAATTCAATGACTTTATTTATGACTGTAATCATAAGTAAATAATACATATAAGCATTAAAGGCTACATGCTGTTTAAATGTAAATATTGCTTATAATTTTTTTTTTTTTAAATCCCATGGAGACGTAGCTAAATCTACTGTACAGTAGCCTAATATAATTATTTCTGTAAATTTCTTCAAGTTAAACCGAACTTTTATTATGATGGGTTGCCGTGAAGACCTTTGAGTTTCTGTGTGTGTATGATATGATGATAGTTTTTTCTCAAATTAAATGGTAAAATGCTCATGAAGTGACTCTCAGAGTGGCTCTGGAGATGAATTTCATCATATCGTGAGGCAGCAGAGGCTGAAAACATCGCGAGCGTCACTCGTGCTTCAGTGTGTGAGTGTGTGTGTGAGGTAAATGAAACCGTGCATCTGTGCCATTCATTCACACAGAGACAAGCAGAACATGCAGGGTTAATATTAAAATAGTCTTTTTGCAGTTTAATATACACAGACACTATATATATCGTGGTATATATATTGGCTACAGACAGTGCTCCAAGTAAAAAAGTTAGTCTGGAGCCCTGCGCTTAGATAAAAACACGGAAGCGACTTAAAGCAGCTGCCTATTAGAGGGTACCGAATATACCCGGTACTCCAGAAATGCTGGTATCGTCACATTTTCAGTACCGACTTGGTACTGAAGTACTGGTACTTTGACAACACTAGAGAGGAATTTTGCAAATTACATCACCCCGGGGACATCCTCATCGATGAAGTCTCTGTTTTGCCCTCTAAGCCATGTCAGATGACATCGAGGTTGGTGAGCAGAGTGAATGCAGTGGCGGGTCAGACTGGTGGAGCTTTGCATACTATGGCAATATTGCAAGCTTACCAGGCAGATCAGCTCAAAAACCTAGATCAAGGGGACGGTTTGTCCACTGAGGCGGGCTCTGAATTGCGGATGGCCACAGATTTAGGCCCTTTGTGCTACCAAGCCAGCAACCCGATCCCTTGGAAGGTCTATGGCTGCTATGGTGATGACGGAGAGGCATCTGTGGCTCAATTTGTCGGGCATCAAGGAGTGTGACAAAGGAGTGTGCATTTATCTCCTTCCCCTCTGAGGAGGGTGTTGGGGTACAATAATTCTGTTTTTAGAGGAGAATAAAATTATCCTCCCTCCCCCAAAACATCTTGTTTCAGAGGAAAATACAATTTCCTCCCTCACCCTCTGAGGAGGGTGGGATACAAGAGGTTGTTTTTAAAATAAATAAATAAATAAAATAATAAAATAATGTAATCTCCTGAGTAATTCTCCTAATCTAATGAGGGTGTTAGGGCATAATAATGCTGTTTTTTTTAGAAGAAAATAAAGTCTCCACCCTCACCCTCCAAGGAGGGAGCTGGGATACAAGAAGATTGTTATTAGAGGAGAATAAAATACGGATGGCTGGCGTCAGGCCGAACCGGCACTGTGTGTTTGGCTCCCTAGTAATATTCAGAAGTTGAGCTGGACAGATGTTTGATATGTCTATGATAGTTATATTTTATTTTCTGTCAACTTCTCCAGGTATCTGGGTATTAAGTAAGGTTATGCTCCTTACTGGGAGTGTTGTGTTTCCCCGCTCGCTGACAGACTCTGGCCCTGGGCCTCTGAATTTCAATGCCTAGGGTTTTAGATTACTTGTACCTTTAGCAGGCACTGGTCAGTAGGGTTGGGTATCGAGAACTGGTTCCATTTTAGAACCAGTAACAAATTTCCAAAAACCCGGGATTCGATAAGATTCCGCTTATCGATTCCTGACTTTGGGGCCTATGCCTTCGCCTATGAAAACATCTCAACTTTTCAGAATGCGATAAGCGCACCACAGGTCATGTGACAAATCAACTGACCTTTCCATAACCACATCGAAAGCTTGGCCGAACAGATCATAGTTGTACAGGGCGGGTTTTTATTTCTCATCTTCATAAATATATCTAGTAGTAAAGCTAATGCAAGGGCTAGAAATCAATTAATCCTTTGCTGATACTTCCTCGTCATCATAGAGAGTGCAGTTCATGGTTGCATAGCAACGACAGACGCCACGGGAGCGTGCTTTCCATGCGTTTTTAGACGCGATATGTGAATGGCCCCTAATTCAGGTTAAATTGATCATCTATTTGGTTTAAAATTGTTTTAGTTTTGTTTAAAATGGAGATCACGATAACATACATCAGACAACTACACAGAATAACATGTTCCATTCTATTAAAAAAAAAAAAAAAATATTGTCACGTCAAGTCAACTTCATTTATATAGCACTTTTAACAATGTAGATTGTTCCAAAGCGGCTTTACACTGATAATAGGAAATTAAAGTAACAGATTGTTTTGGCTATATAGCAGCTCTAGAATAAAGTTATTGTCCAGCTAAAGTTAGTTTTGATTGATTCACTCACTTCCGTCGCAACGATCATTAGTTATTACCTTGGGGGCCGCTAACGCAACACCGTTTTAACAGAAAACTCTTAAGTTCTTTCTGCGCAAACTTCAGAAACGCAAACCCGTGAGAACGCTGATGGTATGCACATGCGTAGTCAAGTCAAGTCAAGTCAAGTCATCTTCATTTATATAGCGCTTTTAACAATGTAGATTGTTCCAAAGCAGCTTTACATTGATAATAGGAAATGTAAAGTAAAGTGTTTTGGCTTTATAGCAGCTCTAGAATAAAGTTCACGAGTTCACACTTACATATAATTTGAAGGGTAAGGTTTAATGCGTATTTAGCGTGCTGTCCGGAGGGAGGGCTCCGAGCTCGGAGTTCGGCCCGAACCCAGAGTACTCCCCCCGTATGTAAGTGTTTAGGACTAGAAGCGTGGAGAAGGGGTGGTGGAGGGATGCTGCAAAACTGTCAATGGAATGAGGTGAGACTGCTGAGTATATATACACCTCTTACCATTGATTGCTGAGTGCTCTCCACTTGTGTTAATTATCTGAACGTGCTCCTCCCGAACCTTGTTAATAAAACATAATTTCATGAGTTCACACTTACATATAATTTGAAGGGGTAAGGTTTAATGCGTATTTGGTGTGCTGTCCGGAGGGAGGGCTCCGAGCTCGGAGTTCGGCCCGAACCCAGAGTACTCCCCCCAAAAGGCTAAAGAGCAGAGGACAGCCGCCGGACTAAAGACCCCCCAAATGAGTGCCGAGTTTGGCGGGCTGGCATCTCGATAAGGGGCCTGGATGCTTGACCGGGGAGGCCCGTAATGGTGGCTCACTTGCCTGGACTGACGGCCCCTGTTGGTCTGCGAACGGGGAGCGGTTGTAGTTTTACAATGACCGATCGGGAGGATTTGCGCTTTTCCGCTAAGTCCAAATGCTCGCTGGACAGAGAGAGGAAATGGAAAAGAGGAAAATGAGTTCTTGGCCAGGAGATTTTCTCACACTGCATCCGCTGTGAGACCAAATGCTCGTTGGATGAAGGAGAAAACGTAAGTGCTCTACTGGGAAAGTTCTCACTCCGTCCGCTGTGAGACCAATGCTCGCTGGATGGAAAGAGGAAACAGGAAAATGAGTGCTTGCCCGGGAGATTTTCTCACACTGCATCCGCTGTGAGACCAAATGCTCGCTGGATGAAAGAGAAAACGTAAGTGCTCTACTGGGAAAGTTCTCACTCCGTCCACTGGGAGACCAATGCTCGCTGGACGGAAAGGAAACAGGAAAATGAGTGCTTGCCCAGGAGATTTTCTCACACTGCATCGCTGGATGAAAGAGAAAACGTAAGTGCTCTACTGGGAAAGTTCTCACTCCGTCCGCTGTGAGACCAATGCTTGCTGGACGGAAAGGAAACAGGAAAATGAGTGCTTGCCCAGGAGATTTTCTCACACTGCATCGCTGGATGAAAGAGAAAACGTAAGTGCTCTACTGGGAAAGTTCTCACTCCGTCCGCTGTGAGACCAATGCTCGCTGGACGGAAAGAGGAAGCGGAAAAGAGGAAAATGAGTGCTTGCCTGGGAGATTTTCTCACACTGCATCCGCTGTGAGACCAAATGCTCGCTGGATGAAAGAGAAAACGTAAGTGCTCTACCGGGAAAGTTCTCACTCCGTCCGCTGTGAGACCAATGCTCGCTGGACAGAAAGAGGAGACAGGAAAGAAGAGAAAGAGGAGATTGAGTGCTCTTTAATAAAGAAGTACTACAGAAGAGACATCACTGCTGCGGCAGTGGAGAAGATTAGCCAGAGTAAAAGAGCTCCAGTGGGAGCATAGGAGACATCACTGCTGTGACAGTGGAGACATTAGCCAGAGTAAAAGAGCTCCAATGGGAGCATAGGAGACATCACTGCTGTGGCAGTGGAGAAGATTAGCCAGAGTAAAAGAGCTCCAGTGGGAGCATAGGAGACATCACTGCTGTGGCAGTGGAGAAGATTAGCCAGAGTAAAAGAGCTCCAGTGGGAGCAGAGGAGACATCACTGCTGTGGCAGTGGAGAAGATTAGCCAGAGTAAAAGAGCTCCAGTGGGTGCAGAGGAGACATCACTGCTGTGGCAGTGGAGGAGATTAGCCAGAGAAACAGAGCTCTAGTGGGAGCAGAGGAGACATCACTGCTGTGGCAGTGGAGAATTTAGCCAGAGTAAAAGAATTCCTGTGGGTGCAGAGGAGACATCACTGCTGTGACAGTGGAGACATTAGCCAGAGTAAAAGAGCTCCAGTGGGAGCAGAGGAGACATCACTGCTGCGGCAGTGGAGAAGATTAGCCAGAGAAACAGAGCTCTAGTGAGAGCGGAGGAGACATTACTGCTGTGGCAGTGGAGAATTTAGCCAGAGTAAAAGAATTCCTGTGGGTGCAGAGGAGACATCACTGCTGTGACAGTGGAGACATTAGCCAGAGTAAAAGAGCTCCAGTGGGAGCAGAGGAGACATCACTGCTGCGGCAGTGGAGAAGATTAGCCAGAGAAACAGAGCTCTAGTGAGAGCGGAGGAGACATTACTGTTGCAATATTAGAGAAAATTTTGCCAGAGAAATTGAGCTCCTCCAGGACCAGAGGAGACATCACTGCTGCAGCAGTGGATAAACTTACCTGGAGAAACTGAGCTCCTGCGGTGTGTGGCTGAACAAAGGGAGGAGGAGAGTGGGGCTTAGCGGGCCGACGCTCGTCTTCTTGTGCTTTAGATCAAAGACGCGAGAAAAAAGGAGGCGAGATGAAATCCTTGCAGGATTATGCACATTGAAGTTTAAGTGACCGAGCAAAGATAACAGTTTGCGTTTAGAACAATTTTGATTGTCTGAAGTTTATTTAGTTAAGTACAAAAGAGACGGTTTATGGTAAAAGACGAAGCTTGCATAAATGTAGGCATCTTGTATTTATTTAACTGTGTTTCAATTAAGGATTACTAAACTCTTGGCATGAAACACATTGCTTGTATAGCCTACACATTTTTTTTTTTTTTTTTTTTTTTAAATAGATTTACGAGATTTTGCAGATAAATTGCAGGACAGTGTTAACGATAGGTTCTTAATGATTCTGTGATCAATCTGCACGTAATGTGCGACCTACTGTATGACAGTAAATCATTTGTACAGAAACAATTTAAAACGTGCATTCCCCCGATCAAATTTGTATACAGATGGCATGACTGGCTCGTGACTCAAACAACTGAAGCAATGCCAAGCTCAACCAAGACAGACACGAGAAGAGCCGAGCTGAGCACTCACTGAGTTGACCCGGCAAACGTTGAGTATGGACTGGCCGGGACTGAATCTGCGCCGCGGATTAGTTTGATTGATTCACTTCTGTCGCAACGATCATTAGTTATTAACTAAGGGGCCGCTAAGACGACACAGTTTTAACAGAAAACTCTTAAGTTCTTTCTGCGCAAACTTCAAAAACGCGAACCGGTGAGAACGCCGATGGCGTGCACATGCGTATTACGAGTTCAGTCTATAGGTATTCACGTTTGAATATATGTGCGCAGGCGTGTAGTCCTTCCCTACAAATCAACCCTCAACATACTACTTGTCTGGCCTTAAAATTAATAATACAGAATTTTTATCGCTTCCATGTAGCCACGCGAACCGGAATTATCCAGACAATGCTTTATCTGTAGATAGGTAAAGGGAGGGGAGGGAGGCCTTCACAGGGAAGAGCCTAGTTGATATTTCAGGACTGCGCTGTCGTCGCGTCCAGGCGCAGGTCCTTCATCAGATCTGGATACAGCCTGGATCCGGCGGACTGCGGTAAACCTCGGGATAAACAGAGAGACTAATATTAGAGTAGATGCCATTCTTCTTATGATGTAACGAGTACATCAGGATTTATGGGAAGTGTTCCCGGTTCCGGCTGACCTAATCTATGCAGCCTAACATTGAATTATAAAAGTCTATAATATGTTATGTGTATGCTAGGTCAAAGAGATGTGTTTTTAGTCTAGCTTTGAACTGACAGAGTGTGTCTGCTTCCCGGACAATGTTAGGAAGACTGTTCCAAAGTTTTGGTGCTAAATAGGAAAAGGATGTACCGCCAGCAGACGATTTTGATATTCTAGGTATTATCAACTGGCCGGAATTTTGAGATCGCAATAGACGTTAAGGACTATAATGCGTTAAGAGCTCACTCAAGTACTGCGGAGCTAAACCATTTAGTGCTTTGTAAGTAATCAGCAATATATTAAAATTGATACGATGTTTATTAGGGAGCCAGTGCAGTGTTGACAGAACTGGGCTAATATGGTCATACTTCCTAGTTCTGGTAAGAACTCTAGCTGCTGCGTTTTGGACCAGCTGTAATTTGTTTATTAAGTGTGCAGGGCAACAACCCATAATAGCATTAAAATAATCTAGCCTTGATGTCATGAACTAATTGACCTATGTCTAAGTCACGCCCCCAAACGCCATGAGCCAATCACAGTGCGCATAGCTAACCCAATACACTCAGACATTCTCTGCTTCCACGTCCATTGAAATGCATTGCAGTTAGTCAGTTTTCATTCGTTTTTATATGTTTTTTCTTGTCTTTTTTTAAGTTTAAAATGGTCAAACGGTGTGCATGGGGTACATGCAACTCCAACACTAGGTATCCCGAGAGGCTGGGCGACGGTGTGTATTTTTTGACAGACCAATAATATGGGAGCAGTAACCTGGTTCCCTATGGATTCAATCCCAATGATGTGTCAGATCAATGACATGGAACTTGTTGTTACTGTTAACATATATTTAGCAAAGCCTAGTATATTACAAAACGCTGCTTTAGCAGAAGAAAAATCTAGCTATGCTAATATGGAGCTTAAAGCTAGGTTTAGATAAAAAATAAGCTAGTAGCAATTACCATAGCATAACCATAGCATATTTTCACGTCAAGTTAGATTAATAAATTGAAAGTAATAATAATACATTAATAAATTTAAAGTAAATCACACTTCTTACCCTGCAGTGCATGAACAATACTGATCCTCTATCTTGTTGTCTGAGATGGTGATGGCAACGAGATGCGGTTTATCACGTTTACACTGTGACCTGTACATTTTTTGCCTGGAGCTGAAGCTTTTCATCGACCTTCTCAACAAAAAAATTATTAATATAACCCTCCAATGCATAGTTAAGGCCCTTTTGGTGACTTAAATATATATATATATATAATATAATATAATCTTTCTGTCTCCAAAAATCATCAATTGCCTTGATGAAATGAAATGTCTCCTACTGTGACAGCTGCCATAGCGCCTGTCACCGAATGTTGACTGTTTGTCCGAGTGAGTGGAAGGGGCGTGGCTTAGCCATAGGTCAATTGTTACGCATTTGTCAATGAGAGCATATGACGTAATTTAGATATATTTTTAAGATGGAAAAATGCGGTTTTACAGATACTAGACACGTGACTTTCAAATGAAAGGTTGGCATCAAAGAGCACACCCAGGTTCCTAACCGACGACGAAGCCTTGACAGAGCAGCCATCAAGTGTTATACAGTATTCTAGGTTATTAGGTGAGGAAGTTTTTTGTCCAATAATTAGAATCTCTGTTTTTTCAGAATTAAGTAGTAGGAAATTACTAGTCATCCAATTTTTTATATCAGCTATGCATTCCGTTCATTTTGTGAATTGGTAATTTTCGTCAGGGCGTGAAGAAATATAGAGCTGAGTATCATCAGCATAACAGTGAAAACTCATTCCATGCTTCCTAATGATATCTCCCAAGGGTAGCATGTACAGGGTAAACAGCAACGGTCCTAGTACTGAGCCTTGTGGTACGCCATACTGAACTTGTGATCGATAAGACATTTCTTCATTTACTGCTACAAACTGATAACGGTCAGATAAGTAGGATTTAAACGATGCTAATGCAATTCCACTAATGCCAACATAATTTTCGAGTCTATCTAAAAGAATGTTGTGGTCAACGATCTTTTGTTGTTGGATTAGCATTAAAAATACAGGCAGCAGCATGATTATTAGGCTGCTGTCTTTTTAAAGTGTAAATTAAGCAGTCAGTCAAGTTAACATTTTTTAGCAAATGGATTTCTACTCAAATCAAAATTATTTATCAAACACGATAAATGTAACTATTTAAAAGGGGAGAAAAAAAATTGTTATAGGTTTTGTAGCAAGGGCTCTGCCATCTTACAGTACTACAACCTGCAATGTCACAGGGTTACTATATTCTAAGAAAGAATTTGTTATTAGAAGAATAATGCACTGAATTTTCACCAATGAAGACACCATGAGCCAGAGAAAGAAAACAAAGAGGGAAGTTTTTTACCATTAAGTGAAAATAAGTTTGTTTAGGGTTAGTTGGGAAAGTGCATTATATTCCAGGGTAGTCTATCCATGGAAGTTTGAAGACTGCTGTTTATTTATTTATTTAAATCTTGCATTCTACATATACCAATTATTTAAAATTGCTTATGTGATATAACATCATTAAGAAAGAACTAAATAATATTTATAAATAAACATTAACCAAGGTGAACAAATGCATGATATTCATACATTCATAATACAGAATTTAGAATGTGGTACATGTTAATTGTAAAAATTTTGCCCCACTACTTTAGGAGTAGTGGTGCCACTAATGAAGTGATCCAATTATTCTAAGTTTTGCAAGATTAATCTCTCATCTAAACTCATTCATAAAATACAAATTACCCATACAAATGAAAGAACTTCTGACTGGACAAATGTAGTGTACAGCTCAGGGGTCAGGAACCTATTACACGTGTGACAACACTGGCAGACGGAGGGGTAATCGCTGGCACGTGAGCAAAACCGAATGAGGTGTATGCATTTCATTCAGATAAAGTACCTCGTACTTACATAAAGATCTACATTTGAGGTAGGGGAGAGCGGGTGCACAACCTAACGCTTTGACTTTCTCAGTTTGTGTAAACCTACTTGTGTGACATTAATTTCACACGTCTAGTACAATTATGTGGTTTAGTTTCATTAATACAGTGTATACTTTTTTCTTGATTTACCCCGAAAGAATGGAAGTGAAATGTGACAACATGCCCCATAGGTGGGACATGTTGTAAAATGTGAGGGGCACATACACTCACCTAAAGGATTATTAGGAACACTTGTTCAATTTCTCATTAATGTAATTATCTAATCAACCAATCACATGGCAGTTGCTTCAATGCATTTAGGGGTGTTCCTGGTCAAGACAATCTCCTGAACTCCAAACTGAATGTCAGAATGGGAAAGAAAGGTGATTTAAGCAATTTTGAGCGTGGCATGGTTGTTGGTGCCAGACGGGCCGGTCTGAGTATTTCACAATCTGCTCAGTTACTGGGATTTTCACGCACAACCATTTCTAGGGTTTACAAAGAATGGTGTGAAAAGGGAAAAACATCCAGTATGCGGCAGTCCTGTGGGCGAAAATGCCTTGTTGATGCTAGAGGTCAGAGGAGAATGGGCCGACTGATTCAAGCTGATAGAAGAGCAACTTTGACTGAAATAACCACTCGTTACAACCGAGGTATGCAGCAAAGCATTTGTGAAGCCACAACACGCACAACCTTGAGGCGGATGGGCTACAACAGCAGAAGACCCCACCGGGTACCACTCATCTCCACTACAAATAGGAAAAAGAGGCTACAATTTGCACAAGCTCACCAAAATTGGACAGTTGAAGACTGGAAAAATGTTGCCTGGTCTGATGAGTCTCGATTTCTGTTGAGACATTCAGATGGTAGAGTCAGAATTTGGCGTAAACAGAATGAGAACATGGATCCATCATGCCTTGTTACCACTGTGCAGGCTGGTGGTGGTGGTGTAATGGTGTGGGGGATGTTTTCTTGGCACACTTTAGGCCCCTTAGTGCCAATTGGGCATCGTTTAAATGCCACGGCCTACCTGAGCATTGTTTCTGACCATGTCCATCCCTTTATGACCACCATGTACCCATCCTCTGATGGCTACTTCCAGCAGGATAATGCACCATGTCACAAAGCTCGAATCATTTCAGATTGGTTTCTTGAACATGACAATGAGTTCAGTGTACTAAAATAGCCCCCACAGTCACCAGATCTCAACCCAATAGAGTATCTTTGGGATGTGGTGGAATGGGAGCTTCGTGCCCTGGATGTGCATCCCACAAATCTCCATCAACTGCAAGATGCTATCCTATCAATATGGGCCAACATTTCTAAAGAATGCTTTCAGCACCTTGTTGAATCAATGCCACGTAGAATTAAGGCAGTTCTGAAGGCGAAAGGGGGTCAAACACAGTATTAGTATGGTGTTCCTAATAATCCTTTAGGTGAGTGTACATGACCATAAAACAGTTATCTGTGTAATCTAGCGTTTCTCAACAGGGGCGTTTGGACAGTGTTGGGGGGCGGTTTGCACGAGGCAGCAGAGAGGGGGGCGCTCAGGCACAAATGGGGGGCGTTACTCACTGTTATTTATCACAACTTTTAAGCCTCTGACAACATATACAATGTTCATTTGAATGTAAAATAAAATGATGTCTGTGCAAATTAATGAATTAATATTTAAATGTTGCTAGTAGCGCCAGCCGCGGCGCTACCATTGAGGTCCGGGCCGCTCATTTTCTACTATGGTTTTGTACGTTTCTTCTTTCGGATCCATTTGCGATCCATTCTAAACAAACAACGCAGTTTACATGCTTCGTCCTTGTTACATTATTCATTAAGATAATAATTAATAAATGCACGCACAATTATCAGTGAACTTGATAAATGTTGCAGATATGTTTTACTATGCACAAACAAATGCCTTTCAACTTAAAGTGTGTATGTCAGGTTAAATTTGTAATTATGATTAACACAAAATAGTTTGGGGAAATACACCTTTGACAAGTTGATGTATTGTTGTGTATGTTTTTCGACACATAAAGGCAGAATATAAGATGAAAAAGTTATTGCTTGACGTCATAAGAGGGAGACGTCTGAGAAAAATGTAGGAGCTGAACTGAGTTGTAGGCTACCACAGCTGTTATCTGACAGATCGGTCAGATGTCAGATGTCTATGTGACTGTCCCCAGTGTTTCCTCTGTTTTCCCGGTCTGAACGCGTATGAATCAAAACGATAAGGTATGTTTTTATGTTTCCACTGTTCGATCGCGCCCGCGCCTCTCTCTCTCTCTCTCTCGCGCACACACACACACACACCAACATATTCCAGCATTGCAATTTTGACATCGCAGTCTGTTCATTATAGCCACGGAGCTTCAGAGCTAAGGCGGAGCTACAGATTAGGTGTCCCTAAATAACCCGATCAATATGATCTTGACAGAAATGGCTATAAAACTTACTGTAGGGTAATTACAGTAATAATTTTAATGATAATTACATTTTCACTCAGACATCTAAACCTTATTTAATATATCTAAAAAAAATAAAAATAACCTGACATACACACTTTAAGTGTGCAAAATGCAGAATTAAATGAATGTGCAGCAATTTGTACAAATATACAGTCTGTAGGCCTACTATACGTGTTGTAGCTATTAAATAAGCGCATTTAGTTTCATTTTTGTTAAAATATATTTGTTAAAATATTATAATTTTTTTTTAAATATATTTTTTGGAATTATATAAATTAATTATAGTGATCAATTTTTTTTCTTTTGAGCCCCGGTGCCTGCCTCTGAGGAACTATTTGTACTATTTGTACGTCCCTGGCAGTTGGTTTGTAAAATATCTTCATTGTTTTGTCAGTTATCTTGATTTCGTCTGAAGATTTGCAGAGAAGTGTGTGTGTGTGTGTGTTGTTGTTGTTGTTGTTGTTGTTAATAATAAACTAAAAATAATAGGCCTATAATTTTATTAAACAATAAATTAAATGAAATTGTAATTGTATTTAAAAAAGCAACAAAAATATTCCTGTTTAAGTTTTTTACAAATTTTTTTTTACCGATGCTTAATTAGCCTACGCATTAAATTCAGGTAGGCTACTGAGTCGCTGTCCTCAGTGCGCAGAAAAGCGCTGAAACGGAGATGAAGGCGAACCATGTCATTTTTTTTATTTATTTATTTTTTGGCTTATTTTAACTGGCCCATCCAGTTTTCTGAAGGCCCACCTACAATCCTGGCGCCGCTAGTGTAGTAGCCTACTCAGACTTGTCCGGCTAGTTACCGGCAAATGATCTCCATAGCAACGCCTAAAAACAAATGCCGCAGCTGTCAGAGTGGTAGAAAGAATGCTGCTGAGGACTTTGACAACTCTGCTTCACGCGGTTAAATGTGTCCAATCAAAATGTACACAAGCTTCGCGGTTTAAGATTAATGTGTTCAATCAAAATACACAAAAACAATTACATAGGCTAAAACATTTCTGATATCAAAACACATTCGAACATCATGGCGGAAAACAAGAAGAAGTGCAGACAGTATAGTGTTGAGTACATTAGATATGGCTTTATTCCCTCACCCACGAACATCCAGCTCCCGATGTGCCTGCTTTGCCAGCAGGTTTTCTCTAACGAGGCAATGAAACCATCCCGTCTAAAGGAGCACCTAACTAAAATTCACCCTGATAAGGCATCCAAGGATGCTGTGTATTTCCAGGACCTCAAGGAGAAACTTTCAAAACAGTCTATCTCCAAGATGTTCACTAGGAAGGCAAACCAGACAGAGAGTGGGTTAGTGGCCTCCTATAACATCTCTCTCCTGATAGCAAAGTCCGGGTTGCCATTTACAGTGGGGGAGAAGCTGGTTATCCCAGCGATTAAAGAGGCCATCTCCACTGTCATGGAGAGAGACCCGTCGCCAGTAATGCAGGCCATCCCGCTCAGCAATGACCTGGAGGAGATCAAGAAGATCGTTGAGGAGTCTGGAGGGAAACTCTCAAACAGACGTCTGCAGTGTGAGGTAGGAGTACAACACCAGAGAACATGAACCATGTGTTACTGTACAGCATTCACATGTGAGATCATTCACTAAGCATGTCAGATAACAGTTGATGAACGGTCGCTTTTCTTACGAGCAGCTGGAGTTTGAGAGAAGGACGTCCGATGGCTCAACCACTCTGGGAATCCTGAATCCCGCTGACCTGAGCACTGGAGGTTTGTGATTATGAGTGTTAAAGAAAACAAGCAAATGTTAGACGTGTGTACAAAACGTGTATCTTATGCTTCCATGCCAGATCCAGGATACTGCCCAGTCAAATTGGGAATGATGGGAGGTAGATTGCATTCTGCTAATGGCGTATGTGCGTTATATGTCTGAGAGAGATGTGGCCGAGGACGTTTTGTTTGCCAAATATCTCTACACTGACACACGAGGGGAGACGATCTTCAGGGCTCTGAGTGACTACCTGCTGGAGAACTGTATTCCGATCGGCAACATCCTCGCCTGTGCCACAGATGGAGCTCCCGCTATGGTTGGCCGGTACCGTGGCTTCGCAACTTTGTTAAAGGAGCATGTGCCGCAGGTCTTAACAGTGCACTGCATATTGCACCGTCACAATTTAGTGGCTCAAAATATAAGTCCTTTATTCCATCAGTCTCTGAACATCGCTGTCAGGGCCATAAACAAAATTAAGGCACATGCTATGAACGACCGGATCTTCAGGCAGCTGTGTGGGGAGAACGATGAAGCGTTTCAGCGCTTGCTGCTCCACACCGAGGTACGCTGGCTATCCAAGGGCAACTGCCTGGCTAGGCTGTGTGAGTTGTTCACAAGTGTCCTGGAGTTTCTTGCCGGTGCCGACGCAGCTCTAAGGGACACGCTGTGGTCCTGCCGCTGTGACATCTTTTACCTGGCAGATTTCTTTGGGAAGATGAATGAAGTGTCACTCAAGCTCCAGGGAGATGCCGTGACACTGGTCCATTCAAAGGCCACCATCTGCAGTTTCCGTGCCAAGCTGGAGCTGTACAGACAAAATCTGAGCAGGCGTCAGTTCAATAATTTCCCTCAGCTGGCCAAGGTAGCCTATTGTTATTATTATTATTATTATTAGGCATATTTTAATTTACAAAGGCAGCGTAAAATAATCTCAATAACGTTAACTGCCGGAGCTTTAGCCTACAAACAAAATTTGAGCAGGCGTCAGTTCAATAATTTCCCTCAGCTGGCCAAGATATTATTATTATTATTATTATCATAATTATTAGTATTATTATTATTAGTAGTAGTATTATTATTTTATTAGGTATTATTTTAATTTACAAAGGCAGCGTAAAATAATCTCAACGTTAACTGCCGGAGCTTTAGCCTACAAACAAAATTTGAGCAGGCGTCAGTTCAATAATTTCCCTCAGCTGGCCAATATATTATTAGGGGTTCAAGCAAGAAGTGCTGAAACCCTATTGTAATTGTGCTGATTTTTAGGGGTTCAAGCACGAAGTGCTGAAACCCTATTGTAATTGTAAGGATTTTTAGGGGTTCAAGCACGAAGTGCTGAAACCCTATTGTAATTGCCCTGATTTTTATTAGGGGTTCAAGCACGAAGTGTTGAAACCCTATTGTAATTGTCCTGATTTTTAGGGGTTCAAGCACAAAGTGCTGAAACCCTATTGTAATTGTACTGATTTTTATTATTATTAGGGGTTCAAGCACGAAGTGCTGAAACCCTATTGTAATTGTACTGATTTTTATTAGGGGTTCAAGCACGAAGTGCTGAAACCCTATTGTAATTGTCCTGATTTTTATTAGGGGTTCAAGCACGAAGTGCTGAAACCCTATTGTAATTGTACCGATTTTTAGGGGTTCAAGCACGAAGTGCTGAAACCCTATTGTAATTGTGCTGATTAGGGGTTCAAGCACGAAGTGCGGAAACCCTATTGTAATTGTACTGATTTTTATTAGGGGTTCAAGCACGAAGTGCTGAAACCCTATTGTAATTGTACTGATTTTTAGGGGTTCAAGCACAAAGTGCTGAAACCCTATTGTAATTGTCCTGATTTTTAGGGGTTCAAGCACGAAGTGCTGAAACCCTATTGTAATTGTCCTGATTTTTATTATTAGAACAGTCTAGCACAGTTCTCTGGAGTCTCTAGATCAATAATTATCGAAAAAAAGTTGAACTTTTGCATTGGCCTGGCTATAGCAACCAAAAGCGCGAAACTGGTCATAACTCCTAGACCGTATGTCCTAGACTCAAGTGTCTTATATCAATGGAATCCAGACCTCATGCCGAACAAAACGTATATCTCCGATTTCATTTCCGGTATGCAAATTTTCCGCCATTTTGAATTTTGTCAAAAACCTACTTTTGCAAATTAGTCCTAGGTTTTTCGCCCGATCGGAACCAAACCAGTGCAGAAATGTTCTCTGGAGTCTGAAGATCAATAATTATCGAAAAAACATCGATATTTCGATTCAAAGTCGCTAGGGGGCTCAAAATGAACGTTGTGGGAGGAGCCTATTTTACTAAAATGGCTATAACTCAAAAAGTAAATGAGCTTCACCAAACTGGGTACACATATGTAGGATTTCAATCTGGGGTCACAGTAACAAAATGGCGACGATTGAACACTAGGTGGCGCTATAACATGAAAAAAACATGAAAAGGGCTATAACCACCTGACCGTTAGTCTGATTGACTTGAAAATTGGTATGCAGTGTCTTGGTCCAAGGTGCCATGTATGTCTATGAGGACATTGACGTATCTCAAAAAACATGGCCGCCATTGGCCAATGAAGTCGAGCACCTATTAGACAAGGTTAACGGAGGCCGATCGGAACGAAACTCGATGGGCATGTTCGACTCATGGCCCTAGAGGTCTGTAAAAATTTTGAAAGAAATCGGCCACTAGTTGGCGCTAACGAGTTTTATGGCTCTGTAATCACATGGTGTTACACTTATTGTCACAAAATGCATATCATTTGATAGATCTCCTAATGCTGAACAACTTTGCCTCAAGAACCACTGCTGTCAATCAAACCGTTCATTAATTATTCGCGAACATGTTAAAAACCTACTTTTGCGAACTAGTCCTAGGTTTTTCGCCCGATCGGAACCAGACCAGTCTAGGACAATTCTCTGGACTCTCTAGATCAATAATTATCAAAAAAAAGTTGAACTTTTGCATTTGCCTGGCTGTAATAGGGTCATTTAGAAAATGGGCGTGGCAAAATACATTAAAAAGCCTATAAATCCTAAATAAAAACTCAGAACTTCACAAAAATTGGTGAACTTATGTGATATAACATCATTAACAAGCATGCACAATTTCATGGAGATCGGACCATAGTTGGCGCTATAACTGTTAAAAACCTTTAAAACCATATATTTCCTATGGTACATTGCCTGTATTGGCTGTAAATGGTGTTTTCCATCTATTATGTCAGTGGTTAAATGCTTGCTAAATAAAACTTGATAACTTTTGATGCTATTGTGCTTAAAAACCCTCAAAGGCCTTAATAGCTTGAACCCCGATAAATGCTGCTTGCAGCTTTAATTAGGGGTTCAAGCACGAAGTGCTGAAACCCTATTGTAATTGTACTGATTTTTAGGGGTTCAAGCACGAAGTGCTGAAACCCTATTGTAATTGTACTGATTTTTATTATTATTAGGGGTTCAAGCACGAAGTGCTGAAACCCTATTGTAATTGTACCGATTTTTAGGGGTTCAAGCACGAAGTGCTGAAACCCTATTGTAATTGTGCTGATTAGGGGTTCAAGCACGAAGTGCGGAAACCCTATTGTAATTGTACTGATTTTTATTAGGGGTTCAAGCACGAAGTGCTGAAACCCTATTGTAATTGTACTGATTTTTAGGGGTTCAAGCACGAAGTGCTGAAACCCTATTGTAATTGTACTGATTTTTAGGGGTTCAAGCACGAAGTGCTGAAACCCTATTGTAATTGTACTGATTTTTAGGGGTTCAAGCACAAAGTGCTGAAACCCTATTGTAATTGTACTGATTTTTATTAGGGGTTCAAGCACGAAGTGCTGAAACCCTATTGTAATTGTGCTGATTTTTATTATTAGGGGTTCAAGCACGAAGTGTATTTTATTTTACTGCCCCCTGCTGTCATTTCATCATACTACTCCCTAATATTGTTCTATAATTCATATTTAGACTTTATAAAATCATTATTTTAACATTTACAATCACATTTTGTCAAAATTAATCTATTGTTGTATTACTATTGACAACTGAGTCACAAGTGAATACTGAAACCGAAAGTAAAACGGCATTTACGCCACGTCCCCGAATACAAATTAACTCATAACTCGAAAACGGAAAGTCGTTGCGCGCTCAAATTTTGATGGTAAGGTCCTCTCCAGGCTCTTGATCGAAACGTGTTGTCGCGGGCCTGAATGATAGTCTCATTCAATAGGGCTCCTCGAGCACTATCTATGCTCTGAGTTTCAGAATTTTTTGCGTTCTGGTTACCGAGATATAAGTGAAAAACCAAATTCCCATTCATTCACTCATTCATTTAAACACTTCAATTGTAAAATGTAAGCTATAATACCACTTTTGTCCACTTGAGGGAGCAGCAAGATTACATATGATCTTTTCATTAGCTTTCAGTATTGGGAAACAAAAATAAATTGCTTTAAAAAGCAATCTTTTTTATTATGATAGGGCTGTAGCTATCGATTATTTTAGTAATCGAGTATTCTATTCAAGTAATCGGATAAAAAAATGTGGTAAAAAATAGATTCAAGTTAACAACAGCCTTTAAAATGACTTAAAATACAAATATATAATAACAAGCAATAATGATTGGTTCAAGTAAAGTATCAAAGTAAGTAATTATATGGGTTTTATTGAACAACACTGTTAAAATATACCCATGTAAAATAAATGATATAAACTAATATAGAGATAACTTATGTACATGAATAACAAATGCCTGCAGAGGGCACCAGCGGCCTGGTTGTTGTTACACTACTAAGGCATTATCAAATCCTTGTTTATTGGCCAAACAACATTAAATTCAAATGTCAACTTAACCTTTAATATTTGGCCACTTCTGTACGATAGAAATGCTACAGCCACTGTAATTTCTTGAACAAGAACATGTGCACATCAAAACATGCAAACTCAGAGCGAGAGTTTAAACTTTTATTTTGAAATAGCGATGTTTAAACTTTTATTTTGAAATCGCGATGTTTAAACTTTTATTTTGAAATCGCGATGAACAGCAGTTTGAGAAACCCAGATGTGCTCCACAAATGATAACAGTGCAACTATGAAACACAAACTGCGTCCGACTTGCGTTCCCATATTTGCACGTTATTGGAAACGTAAACAAACAGCACTGCAGAGACTGAGTTTGCTTGGAGCAGCGTTTACTGTGGACGGAGCTGAGGTATTTTTAACATGTAGGCTAATCTGCACTCATGTAATTGAAGTGTCTTCTCTGTGAAAAAAACAAACAAACAAAAAACAGAGGATATATTTATTTAACTGAATCACAGCCTTTGTGATTTCACAATGGCACTATGCTATATTATGACTGTAAATGGTGGGCTCCAGACTGCGACCAATTGGTCGCATTTTGCGACCATTTTTCCTGCCGGTGCGACCAAATATTTATTCGATTTATTCGACCACAACGTTGCCGAGCAGCGAATCCAAACAAAATGAAAGCGGAACGAAAATGCGCTAACTTACTCCTTTATGCTTCACAGACCGTTTATTAGTTCGAATCAATAATAGACAGCGCAGCCCATAGATATAATATATAAACGCGTTTATATATGATATCTATGGCGCAGCCTATGAGCGCAGCAGCCCGAACTTGCCAGTCGCGGGCCGATCTCGATCACGCGACATTGTTACTAGGAGATCCAGACTCTGGAGATCCAGTGAAGAAATCCATTGAATTCGCCTCAGAATTAATAACATAATCAGATATCAGATCAAACAGCGCTGATGTGGAAACCAGGAGAAACACTGGGCTTTCAGACCACAAATCAGCGACATTCACCATGGATTTAATGTAGTAACTGTAACCATAATGTGACAGAAATAGTCAAACGCTTAAAAGTACTAACTGTTAGGCTACTCATCTTTTTCCAGCACTTCAAAACTACCATATATAAATGTCATTTTTAATGTGATGACCAACACATTTTTTTTGTTCATCCTTCAAAAATGGTCTTATTTAAACTCTTATTTATACACTTATTTAAAAATAATAAAATAAATAAATTACCATTGTAAACAGTAGGATGCTTATTGGCTATTTTCACTCCCTAATATAATTTATTTCACTCGGTTTGCTTTTTAATTAATATTAAGACATTATGAATGATAATAATTAAAGTTAATTTCATCTACACCCTAAACTAAGCTTAGTGCTTTATTGTCAGCCCCAGTGCTACCAGATATTTTTTTGTAAAACTCAGTGTCTGCGGTGCCGCTGCCCTCAGATGTTAGTCTGGTGCCTGTGAACTTAAAATAAAACTGCACATTGTAATATCTGTACATTAAGTCTATTTATTATTAAATAATAAATAAATAATTTGTCACTAGGTATTTTGGGGAAAATTTGAATAATTGCATTGCAAGTTGATTTAAGGTGTGCCCCTAAATTTTCTGCTTGTGCTCCTAAAATTTTCAGTCAGGGGCTACAGCGCTCCTAGTAAAAAAAGTTAGTCTGGAGCCCTGTTTAAATATCGCGTTGTCCTAGAAAACTGTAATTCTGCGGTTGTTGGATTCTCGTCTGTGGAATGCACCACTTTCAGTATTTTGCCAATTAAATCGAGTACTTGACTATAATCGAGGAATCTTTACAGCCCTATACTGGTAACATAGTTTTATATTATTAGATCACAAAGAAATGCCTATTTTTATACAATTAAATATATTTTCTCAATAACATATCCAAAAAACATATTTGTGTGTGTGTGTGTGTGTGTGTGTAAGCATGCATTATTGAGTTAACATGGAAAGACTGGTTTGATTTAGTGCAGAAAACTGGTGCAAATCATGAAGTTTAAAGTAAAAGTGAGCCAATAAGTGGTCTTCTACTGGCTTCTGCTGGCCATTCTACTTATTAATGAAGTCTTTTCACATGTGCTTTTGGATTCATTCATATTTAGAGTAGACACTAAAAAAAAATCACTTGTATAACAATAACTATTATAACACAATCATATTTTGTCAGTGTTTATCACTTCATTTGCACTGACACTTCACATAATTGCTAGTAATGTGGTAAATCATGGTAAATCACGCTAGAAACATGGTAAGTCATAGTAAATAATAGTAGAATCTGGTGTATCAAGGTAAATCATGTAAGAATCCTAGTAAATCATTCTAGAACGTGGTATATCATGCTAGAACATGGTAAATCATGGTAAACTATGCTAGAACAGGGTAAATCATGGTAAACCATGATAAATCATGATGAACTATGGTAAATCATTTTAGAATGTGGTATATCATGGTAAATCATGCTAGAACATGATCTTTTCCATCTATGATGTCAGTGGTTACATGCTTGCTAAATAAAACTTAATAACTTTTTATGCTTTTGTGCTTTAAGGCCTTAAAGGCCTTAATTGCTTGAACCCCGATAAATGCTGCTTGCAGCTTTAATTAGGGGTTCAAGCACGAAGTGCTGAAACCCTATTGTAATTGCCCTGATTTTTATTATTATTATTATTCTTCCCTAAAACGCATCGTGCAGCCAAAACCGTAAGGCCTAGAGACGTGATACTTGGTCAAATGGTAGTAGTATTGCTCGCTACTCAGATACACGGACTTAGCCAAATCGGCCCATAGGTGGCGCTACAGCGACCAAAAGCGCGAAACTGCTCAGAACTCCTAGACCGTATGTCGTAGACTCAAGTGTCTTATATCATTGGAAAGCTGGATGCCTGACGAACAAAACGTATATCTCCGATTTCATTTCCGCCATGATAGATTTTCCGCCATTTTGAATTTTGCCAAAAACCTACTTTTGCGAACTAGTCCTAGGTTTTTCGCCCGATCGGAACCAAACCAGTACAGAAATGTTCTCTGGAGTCTGAATATCAATAATTATCGAAAAAAAGTTGAAATTTCGATTCACGGACGCTAAGGGGCGCCAAAACGTACGTTGTGGGAGGGGCCTATTTTACTAAAATGGCTATAACTCCAGAAGTAAATGAGGTATCTTCACCAAACATCGGTAAACATGTGTAAGAGGTCAATCTGAGGTCACAGTAAAAAAATCGCGGCGATTGGCCACATGGTGGCGCTATAACATGAAAAAAACATAAAACAGGCTTTAACCACCTGACCGTTAGTCCGATTGACTTGAAAATTGGTATGCAGTGTCTTGGCCCAATGTGTCATGTATGTCTATGAGGACATTGGTGTATCTCGAAAAACATGGCCGCCATCGGCCAATGAAGTTTGAGCACCTATTAGACAAGGTTAACGGAGGCCGATCGGAACGAAACTCAATGGGCATGTTCGGCTCATGGCCCTAAAGGTCTGTAAGAATTTTGAAAGAAATCGGCCACTAGTTGGCGCTAACGAGTTTTACGGCTCTGTAATCACGTGGTGTTACACTTATTGTCACAAAATGCATATCATTTGATAGATCTGCTCATGCTGAACAACATTGCCTCAAGAACCATTGCTGTCAATCAAATCGTTCATTAATTATTCGCGAATATGTTAAAAACCTACTTTTGCGAACTAGTCCCTGGTTTTTCGCCCGATCGGAACCAGACCAGTCTAGGACAATTCTCTGGACTCTCCTGATCAATAATTATCGAAAAAAAGTTGAACTTTTGAATTTTTCGTATGGCTATAATTGGGTCATAAAGAAAATGGGCGTGGCAAAATGCACTCAAAAGCTTATAAATCCTAAACGAAAACTCAGAACTTCACGAAAATTGGTGAGCATATGTGCCATAATATTCTAAACAAGCATGCCAAATTTCATGTTGATCGGACCATAGGTGGCGCTATAACTGTTAAAAAGGTTTGAAAACCATATATTTCCTATGGTAAATTGCCTGTATTGGCTGTAAATGGACTTTTCCATCTATTATTTCAGTGGTTAAAAGCTTTCTAAATAAAACTTAATGTCTTAAATGCTTATGTGCTTAAAGGCCTTAAATGCTTGAACCCCGATAAATGCTGCTTGCAGCTTTAATTATTATTATTATTCTTCCCTAAAACGCATCGTGCAGCCAAAACCGTAAGGCCTAGAGACGTGATACTTGGTCAAATGGTAGTAGTATTGCTCGCTACTCAGATACACGGACTTAGCCAAATCGGCCCATAGGTGGCGCTACAGCGACCAAAAGCGCGAAACTGCTCAGAACTCCTAGACCGTATGTCGTAGACTCAAGTGTCTTATATCATTGGAAAGCTGGATGCCTGACGAACAAAACGTATATCTCCGATTTCATTTCCGCCATGATAGATTTTCCGCCATTTTGAATTTTGCCAAAAACCTACTTTTGCGAACTAGTCCTAGGTTTTTCGCCCGATCGGAACCACACCAGTACAGAAATGTTCTCTGGAGTCTGAATATCAATAATTATCGAAAAAAAGTTGAAATTTCGATTCAAGGACGCTAAGGGGCGCCAAAACGTACGTTGTGGGAGGGGCCTATTTTACTAAAATGGCTATAACTCCAGAAGTAAATGAGGTATCTTCACCAAACTCGGTACACATGTGTAAGAGGTCAATCTGAGGTCACAATAAAAAAATCGCGGCGATTGGCCACATGGTGGCGCTATAACATGAAAAAAACATAAAACAGGCTTTAACCACCTGACCGTTAGTCCGATTGACTTGAAAATTGGTATGCAGTGTCTTGGCCCAAGGTGTCATGTATGTCTATGAGGACATTGGTGTATCTCAAAAAACATGGCCGCCATCGGCCAATGAAGTTTGAGCACCTATTAGACAAGGTTAACGGAGGCCGATCGGAACGAAACTCGATGGGCATGTTCAACTCATAGACCTAGAGATCTGTAAGAATTTTGAAAGAAATCGGCCACTAGTTGGCGCTAACGAGTTTTACGGCTCTGTAATCACGTGGTGTTACACTTATTGTCACAAAATGCATATCATTTGATAGATCTGCTCATGCTGAACAACATTGCCTCAAGAACCATTGCTGTCAATCAAATCGTTCATTAATTATTCGCGAATATGTTAAAAACCTACTTTTGCGAACTAGTCCCTGGTTTTTCGCCCGATCGGAACCAGACCAGTCTAGGACAATTCTCTGGACTCTCCTGATCAATAATTATCGAAAAAAAGTTGAACTTTTGAATTTTTCGTATGGCTATAATTGGGTCATAAAGAAAATGGGCGTGGCAAAATGCACTCAAAAGCTTATAAATCCTAAACGAAAACTCAGAACTTCACGAAAATTGGTGAGCATATGTGCCATAATATTCTAAACAAGCATGCCAAATTTTATGGACATCGGACCAAAGGTGGCACTATAACTGTTAAAAAGCTTTAAAACCACATATTTCCTATGGTAAATTGCCTGTATTGGCTGTAAATGGACTTTTCAATCTATTATTTCAGTGGTTAAAAGCTTTCTAAATAAATCTTAATGTCTTAAATGCTTATGTGCTTAAAGGCCTTAAAGGTGCCATAGAATGGATTATTTTATTATTTTATAATGTTTCCTGGGGTGCCCTTATAATGTTAGTATGTTTTTTAGATCAAAATTTGTTATAATTTAGAAATAAAAGGCATATTTCCTAGCCTGATTTCATCCATTGATTTGAACACTCTGTTTGAAGGGGCGTGTCTGCTGTGAGACTTCAGTGTTGTTGCCCACTGCTGTGATTGGCTGACATGCTTGCATATGAAATATCTGGCATTACATGTAGAGCTATCTGGAAAACTTTTACTATTACAGCTTTTATATGTTTTTACTATTACAGCTATCGGGATTAACGAATCATGATAAGTTTTTTTTAAAGTATTTAGATCTATTCCCATCACATAAAAGGTTTCAGTGATGAGCACTGAGCAGATGACAGCCTGTTGATCGCGTGAATGAAGATCTTATCACTGCAACGCGATATACTGATGCATAAACAGTGTTGAACGACTTTGAAAGAAAGATTATCTGTCTGAATTTGAACAATTACACATCAGAAATTCACATAACCCACTGGTTCTCCAGAGGCTCGGATGAAGGAGCAAAAAAATATTTTTGTGTTCATTTGTACAACCAAACACTGAGCAACTGCCATGCTTCGTTCGCTCGTTTGCAAGCCATGATGTCTCTCGAGGAAAAAACAATATCGCGCTGGATCTAGATAACACAATGTAAATTATCGTTAATAAAATCCCTACTTGCCGCTTGCGGGAATATAACGTTAGTTGAAATTGCCCCCTTCGTCCGTTTGAGACGCCGAGAGAAGCCTGCTGCTTGATATTGTTGTAACAGTCCGTGGTGAAATGGGCAGAGCAACTAAACAACTTCGAATTAAACTGTAGCGGTATCCGATTATAGATAGATAGATTATAGATAGATCTGCCATTTTCCCTATGATCCTCCTCCTGCTTGTTTCTTCACCTGCAGAACTTCTGATGATTCGGCTGTGCAGTTTCGCCTGGCACTGAGCATGGGCTGGCATATGCAAATTTTTAGAGGCGTACATATTAATGATCCCATCGGTTTCGTCACAGTTGGTGTTATGTGGAGATTCGCCCGTTTTTCAGGGGTGTTTTTCAAAAACGAGATTTAAATAAGAAAGAGAAAACTATGGTGTTTGAGACTCACTGTATGTCATGTCCATGTACTGAACTCTTGTTATTTAACTATGCCAAGATAAATTCAATTTCACATTCTATGGCACCTTTAAATGCTTGAACCCCGATAAATGCTGCTTGCAGCTTTAATTAGGGGTTCAAGCACGAAGTGCTGAAACCCTATTGTAATTGTACTGATTTTTATTAGGGGTTCAAGCACGAAGTGCTGAAACCCTATTGTAATTGCCCTGATTTTTATTAGGGGTTCAAGCACGAAGTGCTGAAACCCTATTGTAATTGTAAGGATTTTTATTAGGGGTTCAAGCATGAAATGCTGAAACCCTATTGTAATTGTGCTGATTTTTATTATTATTATTATTATTCCGCCGTAAAACGCATCGTGCAGCCTAAACCGTAAGTGCTAGAGACTTGAAACTTGGCCAGAAGGTAGTACAAAAATCGAGGAGAGGTTCAGAGAATATGAGCTAGATTGGCCAATAGGTGGCGCTACAGTGCAAAAAACAAAAAAATTGCATATTTTTGCTTAAATCTCATCAACCCTTTGTCACAGACTCAAGTGTCTTATATCTTTGGAATCCTTGGGTCAAGCCGAACAAAAAAGGCCTCAAGGATTTCATTTCCGGTATGCAAATTTTTCCGCCATTTTGGATTTTGTCCAAAACCTACTTTTGCGAACTAGTCCCTGGTTTTTCGCCCGATCGGAACCAAACCAGTGCAGAAATATTCACAGGAGTCTGAATATCAATAATTATCGAAAAAAAGTTAAAATTTCGATCCACGGTTGCTAAGGGGCATCAAAACGTTCGCAGGAGGCGGAGCTAATTATACAAAAATGGCTATAACTCGTGAACGAAATGAGATATTTTCACCAAACTCGGTACACATATGTATGAGCTCAAGTTGAGGTCACAGTAAAAAAATCGCGGTGATTGGCCTCATGGTGGCGCTATAATATGAAAAAAACATAAAACAGGCTATAACCACCTGACCGTTAGTCCGATTGACTTGAAAATTGGTATGCAGTGTCTTGGTCCAAGGTGCCATGTATGTCTATGAGGACATTGGTGTATCTCAAAAAACATGGCCGCTATCGGCCAATGAAGTTTGAGCACCTATTAGACAAGGTTAACGGAGGCCGATCGGAACAAAACTCAGTGGGCATGTTCGGCTCAAGCCCCTAGAGGTCTGTAAGAATTTTGAAAGAAATCGGCCACTAGTTGGCGCTAACGAGTTTTATGGCTCTGTAATCACGTGGTGTTACACTTATCGTCACAAAATGCATATCATATGATAGATCTGCTCATGCTGAACAACTTTGCCTCTAGAACCATTGCTGTCAATCAAACAGTTCATTAAATATTCATGAATATGTTAAAAACCTACTTTTGCGAACTAGTCCTAGGTTTTTTGCCCGATCGGAACCAGACCAGTCTAGGACAATTCTCTGGACTCTCTAGATCAATAATTATCAAAAAAAAGTTGAACTTTTGCATTTGGATGGCTGTAATAGGGTAATTTATAAAATGGGCGTGTCAAAATACATTAAAAAGCCTATAAATCCTAAATAAAAACTCAGAACTTCACAAAAATTGGTCAGCATATGTGACATAACATCATTAACAAGCATGAAAAATTCTATGGAGATCGGACGATAGGTGGCGCTATAACTGTTAAAAAGCTTTAAAATCATATATTTCCTATGGTAAACTGCCTGTATTGGCTGTAAATGGTCTTTTCCATCTCTGATCATATAATTTTCATATCATAATGTTAAAAAACTAGTGCAATACAATTCTCTGGACTCACTAGATCAATAATTGTCAGAAAGTTGAACTACTTCATTTGGATAGCTATAATAGGTTCACTTCAAAATCTGGCCTTTACCAAGTGTCCCCGAAAGCCTATATCTCTTTAATCAATGCTCAGACCTTCTTAAAAACAAGTCAGAACGTGTGAAATATCACCCTGAACAAGCATGAAAATTTTCAGACAGATCGGACAAAATTTGCCTCTATAACAGTTAAAAAGGTGAAAATGATATGAATTAATGGCATGTTAAGCCAATAAGTGGTATTTTACTGCCCCCTGCTGTTTAAAATAGTCATTTTCTCATATTGGTATTGGTATCAGCCATGGTAAATCATGATAAATGATGGTGTGTGTGTGTGTGTGTGTGTGTGTGTGTGTGTGTGTGTGTGTGTGTGTGTGGTACAAATATAACAAAGGTTTTATTTTCCAACATGAAAACAAACATAACAGAGTGCTAGTGCACAAACAATAACCGACAATGATAATGGATGAGAGGGGAACTTAAATACACAGATCAAGACAAGGACAACAGGTGACGGTTATGATGATGAGGAGCAGGTGATGATGAGGAGGGTGATGAGGAGCAGGTGCAGGTGATGACGACAGATGGTGAATGTGATGAAGACAGAAGGTGAATGTGATGAAGGTGAATGTGACACCAATATCACTGAAACATTTGTGTGTGTGTGTGTGTGTGTGTGTGTGTGTGTGTGTGTGTGTAGCATTATTGTGTGTAGCATATGTAGCAAGTATGCATTATTGAGTTAACATGGAAACACTGGTTTGCTTTAGTGCAGAAAACTGGTCAAAATCATGAGGTTTAAAGTGAAAGTGAGCCAATAAGTGGTCTTCTACTGCCCTCTGCTGGCCATTCTACTTATTAATTAAATTTTTCCACATGTGCTTGCATTTATACTTGAATACACACTAAAAATCACTTATATAGCAATAACTATTATAACACAATCATATTTTGTCAGTGTTAATCACTTTATTTGCACTGACACTTCAAATAATTGCTAGTAATGTGGTAAATCATGGTTAACTATGCTGTGTGTGTGTGTGTGTGTGTGTGTGTGTGTGTGTGTAAGCATGCATTGAGTTAACATGGATAAACTGGTTTGCTTTAGTGCAGAAAACTGGTTTAAAGTGAAAGTGAGCCAATAAGTGGTCTTCTACTGCCCTCTGCAGGCCATTCTACTTATTAATGAAATATTTCAACATGTGCTTGCATTCATACTTGAATACACACTAAAAAAATCACTTATATAGCAATAACCATTATAACACAATCATATTTTGTCAGTGTTAATCACTTTATTTGCACTGACACTTCAAATAATTGCTAGTAATGTGATAAATCAGGCTAGAAACATGGTAAATCAAAGTAAATAATACTAGATTGTCGTTTATCTCCTGGTAAATAATACTAGAACGTGGTATATCATGGTAAATCATGGTTAACTATGCTGTGTGTGTGTGTGTGTGTGTGTGTGTGTGTGTGTGTGTGTGTGTGTGTGTGTGTGTGTGTGTGTGTGTGTGTAAGCATGCATTGAGTTAACATGGAAAAACTGGTTTGCTTTAGTGCAGAAAACTGGTTTAAAGTGAAAGTGAGCCAATAAGTGGTCTTCTAGTGCCCTCTGCTGGCCATTCTACTTAATAATGAAATATTTTACATGTGCTTTTGCATTCATACTTGGACACACACACAAAAATCACGTATATAACTAACTATTATAACACAATAATATTTTGTCAGTGTTCATCACCTCATTTGCACTGACACTTCACATAATTGCTAGTAATGTGGTTAATCATGCTAGAAACATTGTAAATCATAGTAAATAATACTGAAATGAGGTGTATCAAGGTAAATCATGCTAGAATCCTAATAAATCATTCTGGAACATGGTATATGATAGTAAATCATGCTAGAATCATATTAAATAATTCTAGAATGTGGCAAATCGTTGTGGGAGGAGCCTATTTTACTCAAATGGCTATAACTCAAGAAGTAAATGAGATATCTTCACCAAACTCAGTACACATGTGTATGGGTTCAATTTGAGGTCACAGTAAACAATTTTATGGAGATCGGACCATAGGTGGCGCTATAACTGTTAAAAAGCTTTAAAACCATATATATCCCATGGCAAATTGCCTGTATTGGCTGTAAATGGTCTTTTCCATCTATTATGTCAGTGGTTACATGCTTCCTAAATAAATCTTAATAACTTTTGATGCTTTTGTGCTTAAATGCCTTAAAGGCCTTAACTGCTTGAACCCCGATAAATGCTGCTTGCAGCTTTAATTATTATTATTTTTCTTCTGCCGTAAAACGCATCGTGCAGCCCAAACCGTAAGTGCTAGAGACTTGAAACTTTGCCATATGGTAGTACAAAAATCGAGGAGAGGTTATCAAAATATGAGCCAGATTGGCCAATAGGTGGCGCTACAGTGCAAAAACCAAAAAAATGGCATATTTTTGCTTAAATCTCACCAACCCTTTGTCACAGACTCAAGTGTCTTATATCATTGGAATCCTTGGCTCAAGCCGAACAAAAAAGGCCTCAAGGATTTCCTTTCCGGTATGCAAATTTTCCGCCATTTTGGATTTTGTCCAAAACCTACTTTTGCGAACTAGTCCTAGGTTTTTTGTCCGATCGGAACCAAACAAGTGCAGAAATGTTCTCTGGAGTCTGAATATAAATAATTATTAAAAAAAAGTTTAAATTTTGATTCACGGTCGCTAAGGGGCGCCAAAACGTTCGAAGGAGGCGGAGCTAGTTTTACTAAAATGGCTATAACTCCAGAAGTAAATGAGTTATCTTCACCAAACTTGGTACACATGTGTAAGAGGTCAATCTAAGGTCACAGTAAAGAAATCGCGGTGATTAGCCACATGGTGGCGCTATAACATTAAAAAAACATAAAACAGGCTATAACCACCTGACCGTTTGTCCGATTGACTTGAAAATTGGTATGCAGTGTCTTGGTCCAAGGTGCCATGTATGTCTATGAGGACATTGGTGTATCTCGAAAAACATGGCCGCCATCGGCCAATGAATTTTGAGCACCTATTAGACAAGGTTAACGGAGGCCAATCAGAACGAAACTCAGTGGGCATGTTCGGCTCAAGCCCCTAGAGGTCTGTAAGAATTTTGAAAGAAATCGGCCACTAGTTGGCGCTAACGAGTTTAATGGCTCTGTAATCACGTGGTGTTACACTTATTGTCACAAAATGCATATCATTTGATAGATCTGCTCATGCTGAACAACTTTGCCTCAAGAACTATTGCTGTCAATCAAACCGTTCATTAAATATTCGTAATTATGTCAAAAACCTACTTTTGCGAACTAGTCCCTGGTTTTTCGCCCGATCGGAACCAGACCAGTCTAGGACAATTCTCTGGACTCTCTAGATCAATAATTATCAAAAAAAAGTTGAACTTTTGCATTTGGATGGCTGTAATAGGGTCATTTATAAAATGGGCGGGGCAAAATAAATAAAAAAACCTATAAATCATAAATAAAAACTCAGAACTTCACAAAAATTGGTGAACATATGTGAAATAACATCATTAACAAGCATGCCAAATTTTATGGAGATCGGACCAAAGGTGGCGCTATAACTGTTAAAAAGCTTTAAAACCATATATTTCCTAGGATAAATGGTCTTTTTCATCTATTATGTCAGTAGTTACATGCTTGCTAAATAAATCTTAATAACTTTTGATGCTTTTATGCTTAAAGGCCTTAAAGGCCTTAATTGCTTGAACCCCGATAAATGCTGCTTGCAGCTTTAATTAGGGGTTCAAGCACGAAGTGCTGAAACCCTATTGTAATTGTGCTGATTTTTAGGGGTTCAAGCACGAAGTGCTGAAACCCTATTGTAATTGCTCTGATTTTTATTATTATTATTTTCCCCTAAAACGCATCGTGCAGCCCAAACCGTAAGTGCTGGAGACTTGAAACTCAGCCAAATGGTAGTCCTCAATTTGGGGAGAACCTATCAAAGTATGACCCCGATTGGTCAATAGGTGGCGCTATAGCAAGCAAAAGTATGAAATCAGCCATAACTCCTAGACGGTATGTCATAGAATCAAGTGTCTTATATCACTGTAATCCTTGGCTCAAGACGGTCAAAACGTATATCTCCGATTTCATTTCCGCCTGGGAAAATTTTCCGCCATTTTGAATTTTCTCAAAAACCTACTTTTGTGAACTAGTCCTAGGTTTTTCGTCCGATTGGAACCAAACCAGTGCAGAAATGTTCTCTGGAGTCTGACTATCAATAATTATCGAAAAAAAGTTGAAATTTCGATTCACGGTCGCTAGGGGGCGCCAAAACGTACGTTGTGGGAGGAGCCTATTTTACTAAAACGGCTATAACTCGAGAAATAAATGAGGTATCTTCACCAAACTCGGTAAACATGTGTAATAGTTCAATTTGAGGTCACAGTAAAAAAATCGCGACGATTGAACAGTAGGTGGCGCTATAACTTGAAAAAAACATGAAAAGGGCTATAACCACCTGACCGTTTGTCCGATTGACTTGAAAATTGGTATGCAGTGTCTTGGTCCAAGGTGCCATGTATGCCTATGAGGACATTGACGTATCTCAAAAAACATGGCCGCCATCGGCCAATGAAGTTTGAGCACCTATTAGACAAGGTTAACGGAGGCTGATCGGAACGAAACTCGATGGGCATGTTCGACTCATGGCCCAAGAGGTCTGTAAGAATTTTGAAAGAAATCGGCCACTAGTTGGCGCTAACGAGTTTTTTTGGCTCTGTAATCACGTGGTGTTGCACACATCCACACAATATGCATATCAGTTGATAAATCTCCTCATACTGAACAACTTTGCCTCAAGAACCATTGCTGTCAATCAAACCGTTCATTTAATATTCGCAAATATGTTAAAAACCTAATTTTGCGAACTAGTCCTAGGTTTTTTGCCCGATCGGAACCAGACCAGTCTAGGACAATTCTCTGTACTCTCTAGATCAATAATTATCAAAAAAAAGTTGAACTTTTGCATTTGGATGTCTCTAATAGGGTCATTTATAAAATGGGCGTGGCAAAATGCAATCAAAAGCCTATAAATCCTAAACAAAAACTCAGAACTTCACAAAAATTGGTGAACATATGTGACATACCATCATTAACAAGCATGCAAAATTTTATGGAGATCGGACAATAGTTGGCGCTATAACTGTTAAAAGGCTTTAAAACCATTTATTTCCTATGGTAAACTGCCTGTATTGGCTATAAATGGTCTTTTCCATCTCTGATCATATCATTTTCATATCATAATGTTAAAAACTAGTGCAATACAATTCTCTGGACTCACTAGAACAATAATTGTCAGAAAAAGTTGAACTACTTCATTTGGATAGCTATAATAGGTTCACTTCAAAATGTGGCCTTTACCAAGTGTCCCAGAAAGCCTATATCTCTTTAATGAATGTTCAAACCTTCTTAAAAACAAGTCAGAACATGTGAAATATAACTCTGAACATGCATGAAAATTTTCAGACCGATCGGACAAAATTTGCCTCTATAACAGTTAAAAAGGTGAAAATGATATGAATATAATGGCATATTAAGCCAATAAGTGGTATTTTACTGCCCCCTGCTGTTTAAAATAGTCATTTTGTCATATTGTTCTATAATTTATATTTAGACTTTATAAAATCACTATTTTAACATTTACAATTACATTTAGTCAAAATCTATCTGTTAAAGTATTAGTATTGGTAGTTTGATCACATCATACAGTTCAAATGTCTGTATCTACAACATAATGTGTGTGTGTGTAGTCTTAGGTTTCTGAATAAATTCTGAATCATCTGATTAATAGCTTACAAAGACTTTGTGAAATGTTTATAGACCATTCAAATATATTTTCATAATGACATATCCCAATAGCATTGAAAAAACAACAACAACATTTGTCTTTGTGTGTGTGGTGTGTGTGTGTGTGTGTGTGTGTGTGTGTGTGTGTGTGTGTGTGTGTAAGCATGCATTATTAAGTTAACATGGAAAAACTGGTTTGCTTTAGTGCAGAAAACTGGTGAAAATCATGAGGTTTAAAGTGAAAGTGAGCCAATAAGTGGTCTTCTAGTGCCCTCTGCTGGCCGTTCTACTTATTAATGAAGTCTACTCACATATGCTTTTGCATTCATTAGATGCTAAAATTCACTTATATAACAATTACTATTGTAGCACAATCTTATTTTGTCAGAGTTTATCACTTCATTTTTACTGATACTACACATAATTGCTAACAATGTGGTAAATCATGGTAAATCACACTAAAAACATGGTAAATCATAATAAATAATACTAGAATGTGGTGTATAAAGGTAAATCATACTACAATCCTGGTACATCATTCTAGAACATGGTATATCATGTTACATCATGCTAGAACATGGTAAATCATGGTAAACTATGCTAGAACAGGGTAAATCATGGTAAGCCATGATAAATCATAATAAACTATGGTAAATCATGTTAGAATGTGGTATATGATGGTAAATCATGGTAAACTATGATAAATCATGATAAACTATGGTAATCCATGCTAGAATCACAGTAAACAATGGTAAATCATACTAGAATGTAGTATATCATGGTAAACTATGCTAGAATATGGCAAATCATGCTAGAATCATAGTAAATAATACTAGAATGTGCTAAATTGTTGTGGGAGGAGCCTATTTTACTAAAATGGCTATAACTCAAGAAGTAAATGAGATATCTTCACCAAACTCAGTACACATGTGTATGGGTTCAATTTGAGGTCACAGTAAACAGTTTTATGGAGATCGGACCATAGGTGGTGCTATAACTGTTAAAAAGCTTTAAAACCATATATATCCCATGGTAAATTGCCTGTATTGGCTCTAAATGGTCTTTTCCATCTATTATGTCAGTGGTTACATGCTTGCTAAATAAATCTTAATAACTTTTGATGCTTTTGTGCTTAAATGCCTTAAAGGCCTTAACTGCTTGAACCCCGATAAATGCTGCTTGCAGCTTTAATTAGGGGTTCAAGCACGAAGTGCTGAAACCCTATTGTAATTGCTCTGATTTTTATTATTATTATTTTCCCCTAAAACGCATCGTGCAGCCCAAACCGTAAATGCTGGAGACTTGAAACTCAGCCAGATGGTAGTCCTCAATTTGGGGAGAACCTATCAAAGTATGACCCCGATTGGCCAATAGGTGGCGCTATAGCAAGCAAAAGTATGAAATCAGCCATAACTCCTAGACGGTTTGTCATAGAATCAAGTGTCTTATATCACTGTAATCCTTGGCTCAAGACGGTCAAAACGTATATCTTCGATTTCATTTCCGCCTGGGAAAATTTTCCGCCATTTTGAATTTTCTCAAAAACCTACTTTTGCGAACTAGTCCTAGGTTTTTCGTCTGATTGGAACCAAACCAGGGCAGAAATGTTCTCTTGAGTCTGAATATCAATAATTATCAAAAAAAAGTTGAAATTTCGATTCACAGACGCTAGGGGGTGCCAAAACGTACGTTGTGGGAGGAGCCTATTTTACTAAAACGGCTATAACTCGAGAAATAAATGAGTTATCTTCACCAAACTCGGTACACATGTGTAATAGTTCAATTTGAGGTCACAGTGAAAAAATCGCGACGATTGAACAGTAGGTGGCGCTATAACTTGAAAAAAACATGAAAAGGGCTATAACCACCTGACCGTTTGTCCGATTGACTTGAAAATTGGTATGCAGTGTCTTGGTCCAAGGTGCCATGTATGCCTATGAGGACATTGACGTATCTCAAAAAACATGGCCGCCATCGGCCAATGAAGTTTGAGCACCTATTAGACAAGGTTAACGGAGGCTGATCGGAACGAAACTCGATGGGCATGTTCGGCTCATGGCCATAGAGGTCTGTAAGAATTTTGAAAGAAATCGGCCACTAGTTGGCGCTAACGAGTTTTATGGCTCTGTAATCACGTGGTGTTACACTTATAGTCACATTATGCATATCATGTGATAGATCTACTCATGCTGAACAACTTTGCCTCAAGAACCATTGCTGTCAATCAAACCGTTCATTAAATATTCGTGAACATGTTAAAAACCTACTTTTGCGAACTAGTCCTAGGTTTTTCGCCCGATCGGAACCAGACCAGTCTAGGGCAATTCTCTGGACTCTCTAGATCAATAATTATCGAAAAAAAGTAGAAATTTAGCTTTTGTTTGGCTATAACATGATCATTTAGAAAATGGGCGTGTCAAAATACACTCAAACATTTATAAATCATAAATAAAAACTCAGAACTTTACAAAAATTGATGAGCACATGTGACATAACATGCTAAAGAAGCATGGGAATTTTTATGGAGATTGGACCATAGGTGGTGCTATAACTGTTAAAAAGCTTTAAAACAATATGTATTCTATGGTAAATTGCCTGTATTGGCTGTAAATGGTGTTTTCCATTTATGATCTTATAATTTTCAAATCATAATCTTCAAATCTAGTGCAGTACAATTCTCTGGACTCCCTAGATCAATAATTATCAGAAAAAGTATAACTTCTTCATTTGGATGGCTATAATAGGGTCACTTCAATATGTAGCCTTGACCAAGTGTCCCCAAAAGCCTATATCTTTTAAATATCTTTCAGATCTAGTCAGAACATGTTACTCTTAACAAACATGAAAAATTTCAGACAGATCGGACAAAATTTGCCTCTATAACAGTTAAAAAGGTAAAAATGATATAACATGGCATATTAAGCCAATAAGTGGTATTGTACTGCCCCCTGCTGTCTTTTCATCATACTACTCCCTAATATTGTTATATAATTTATATTTAGACTTTATAAAATCATGTTTTTCCAGAGAAAAATGCTCCAAAAGACATGCCTTTGAATGGTCAAAGCTCCCGGCCCCAATCGCCCAAAAACACTGTGATGGTCTCATTCAACAGGGCTCCTCAAGCACGATCTATGCTCTGAGGTTTAGAATTTTTCGCCATCTGGTTCCCGAGATATAAGTGAAAAAACTAATTCCCATTCATTCACTTCAATTGTAAGATGGAGGCTGTAATTCCACTGTTGTCAACTAGAGGGAGCAGCAGTCTTTTTATCAGCTTTCAGCTTTGGCCAACAAGCAAATGCTTAAAGCTATTTATTATTATTATTATGGACTGATAATACAGATCACAAAGAAATATGTGAATTGGTTAGACCATTAAAAGATATTATCACAGTAACATCCCAAAAACATTGAAAACATATTTGTCTTTGTGTGTGTGTGTGTGTGTCTGTGTGTGTAAGCATGCTTAATGGAAAGAACATGGAGAAACTGCTTTGTTTTACTGGTGGATAAAGAAGTCTTTCAAATGAAAGTGAGTCAATTAGTGGTCTTCTACTGCCCTCTGCAGGACATTCTACTTATAAAAATATTGTTACCTGTGCTTTTGCATACATTTTTAGACTATATAAAATTGCTTGCATGAAAATCACCTATTATAACACAATCATGTTTTGTCAGTTTATCACTTCATTTGTACTGAGCTCTCAGTTTGAACAATTCTGCCTCTCAGTGATTAATTTGAAATCTGAAAATGGTGTTATACAGAGGAGATTTGCAATTATCATTTTGTTACCTATCTTTTATTTAAAATATCTACATCTACAACCAAATGTGTTTGCATGTGTGTGTTGAAGCATGGTTAGTGTATTAAGTATTATTGTTTAAGTATTATTGTTTTCATTTACATTTTAACCACCAGAAGACCACTCATTGCTTCATTCTGCTTACTAAAATATTATTTCCCAGTTAGTTTCCATTTGAAATATTGTTTAAACTTTATAAAATCATTAAAATAACATTTCAAATCATATTTTGTCTGTTTATAAATCCCACAGACTCACATTGGCTGCAATACTAATGTTTTTGAAAGACACAGACCTGATAGTCTAATCTTTGTGTATTGTGCATATAGTATTGATATTATTACTATTGCAAATCATGTTATTGTAACTCATATCTTAACAGAATATTATTTGTAATTTTAATTCTTTATTTCTTAATTGTTTTTTTCTGATTACTACAGATATTATCAACAAAGATATCAACTACACCTTCACTTTTAATATTGATAAGCTGCACACACAGCGCAATCACACACCCACTAATGCATTCAAATAAATGTAATCTTACTGTGCTACTTTATTTGTACATGATTAGAATGAACAGACATCTAAGAATATTTTTCTTCTTTTGTTAAAGCCATTTCAGACTACAAGTAAGCATTATATTACTAATCAACTATTTTAAAGGTGCCATACAATTGAAAACTGTATTTATCTTGGCATAGTTGAATGGTAAGAGTTCTGGACATGGAACTGACATACCGTGAGCCTCAAACACCATTGTTTCCTCCTTCATGTGTAAATCTCCTGTTTGCAAAAGACCGCTGAAAAATGAGTGAATTACAGCATAACACCGACTGTGACGTTGGAGTCGGGATCATTCATATTTATACCCCCCCAATTTGCATATACCAGCCCATGTTCTAGGCCAGGCAGTGTTAACGTGGACCTGCACAGCCGAATCATCAGAAGTTCTGCAGGTATTGTGAAGAAGCAAGCAAGGACAATAGTGAAAATGTCAGATCATGGATATAAATGTTATGTTCGAGGCTGTGCTGCGGATTTCAGAACTTTTCATTCCCTTCCCACAAAAGAGAACTGCCAACAGGCATGGTTGATTTTTACAACAGGATACCTTACCATTTTAATTCAAAGCTGTTAGTTTGCTCTGCCCATTTCACCACTGACAGTTTTTCTAACCTGGGACAATATCAAGCAGGTTTCGCTCATCGTTTGATACTGAAGAAGGGGGCAGTTCCAACTAATGTTATATTTCCATTACAACCCCTACCGCAAGCAGAAAGTAACATTAGTGATTTTATCCACTACTTGACTGTTGAAGACATTTCTGTTTCAGAGATATCAGAGAACAATTTAAAATATATCAATGCATTCTGCGGCACCTTTAAAATAATTATTTAAAATGGAGATCAGGCCATAACATCACAAAAACATGAAAAGGGCTATAACCACCTGACCATTAGTTCGATTGACTTTAAAATTGGCATGCAGTGTCTTGGTCCAAGGTGCCATGTATGTCTATGCCGCTCTAGGCCAATAAAGTTTGTGCACCTCTTAGACAAGGTTAACGAAGGCCGATCGGAACGAAACTCGGTGGGCATGTTCGACTCGTGGCCCTAGAGGTCTGTAAGAATTTTGAAAGAAATCAGCCACTAGTTGACGCTAACAGGTTTTACGGCTTTGTAATCACGTGATGCATGTCATTTGATAGATCTCCTCATACTGAACAACTTTGCCTCAAAAACTACTGCTGTCAATTAATTTGTTCATTAAATACTTGCGACTATGTTAAAAACCTACTTTTGCGAACTAGTCCTATGTTTTTCACCCGATCGGAAATATACCAGTGCAGTACAATTCTCTGGACTCTCTAGAACAATAATTATATAAAAAACTTAAACTTTACCCATTGGGTAGCCATAATAGGATCATTTAGAAAATGTGTATGGCAAAAAACACTCAAAAGCCTGTAAATCCTAAATGAAAACTCAGACAACTCACTAAACTGCCTTATGTGCTTAAAGACCCTAAATGCTTGAACCCCGCTAAATGCTGCTTGCAGCTTTAATTAGGGGTTCAAGCACGAAGTGCTGAAACCCTATTGTAATTGCTCTGATTTTTATTATTATTATTTTCCCCTAAAACGCATCGTGCAGCCCAAACCGTAAATGCTGGAGACTTGAAACTCAGCCAAATGGTAGTCCTCAATTTGGGGAGAACCTATCAAAGTATGACCCCGATTGGTCAATAGGTGGCGCTATAGCAAGCAAAAGTATGAAATCAGCCATAACTCCTAGACGGTTTGTCATAGAATCAAGTGTCTTATATCACTGTAATCCTTGGCTCAAGACGGTCAAAACGTATATCTCCGATTTCATTTCCGCCTGGGAAAATTTTCCGCCATTTTGAATTTTCTCAAAAACCTACTTTTGCGAACTAGTCCTAGGTTTTTCGTCCGATTGGAACCAAACCAGTGCAGAAATGTTCTCTGGAGTCTGAATATCAATAATTATCGAAAAAAAGTTGAAATTTCGATTCACGGTCGCTAGGGGGCGCCAAAACGTACGTTGTGGGAGGAGCCTATTTTACTAAAACGGCTATAACTCGAGAAATAAATGAGGTATCTTCACCAAACTCGGTACACATGTGTAATAGTTCAATTTGAGGTCACAGTAAAAAAATCGCGACGATTGAACAGTAGGTGGCGCTATAACTTGAAAAAAACATGAAAAGGGCTATAACCACCTGACCGTTTGTCCGATTGACTTGAAAATTGGTATGCAGTGTCTTGGTCCAAGGTGCCATGTATGCCTATGAGGACATTGACGTATCTCAAAAAACATGGCCGCCATCGGCTAATGAAGTTTGAGCACCTATTAGACAAGGTTAACGGAGGCTGATCGGAACGAAACTCGATGGGCATGTTCGACTCATGGCCCAAGAGGTCTGTAAGAATTTTGAAAGAAATCGGCCACTAGTTGGCGCTAACGAGTTTTTTCGGCTCTGTAATCACGTGGTGTTGCATACATCCACACAATATGCATATCAGTTGATAGATCTCCTCATACTGAACAACTTTGCCTCAAGAACCATTGCTGTCAATCAAACCGTTCATTTAATATTCGCAAACATGTTAAAAACTTACTTTTGCGAACTAGTCCTAGGTTTTTTGCCCAATCGGAACCAAACCAGTCTAGAACAATTCTCTGGACTCTCTAGATCAATAATTATCAAAAAAAAGTTGAACTTTTGCATTTGGATGGCTGTAATAGGGTCATTTATAAAATGGGCGTGGCAAAATACACTAAAAAGCCTATAAATCCTAAATGAAAACTCAAAACTTCACAAAAATTGGTGAGCATATGTCACATAACATCATTAACAAGCATGCCAAATTTTATGGACATCGGACCAAAGGTGGCACTATAACTGTTAAAAAGCTTTAAAACCACATATTTCCTATGGTAAATTGCCTGTATTGGCTGTAAATGGACTTTTCAATCTATTATTTCAGTGGTTAAAAGCTTTCTAAATAAACCTTAATGTCTTAAATGCTTATGTGCTTAAAGGCCTTAAATGCTTGAACCCCGATAAATGCTGCTTGCAGCTTTAATTATTATTAGGGGTTCAAGCACGAAGTGCTGAAACCCTATTGTAATTGTCCTGATTTTTATTATTATTATTCTCCTGTAAAACGCATCGTGCAGCCCAAACCGTAAGTGCTGGAGACTTGAAACTTTGCCAGATGGTAGTACAAAAATCGAGGAGAAGTTATCAAATTATGACCCCGATTGGCCAATAGGTGGCGCTATAGTAAGCAAAAGTACGAAATCGCTAATTACTCCTAGACGGTTTGTCGTAGACTCAAGTGTCTTATATCACTGTAATCCTTGGCTCAAGACGGGCAAAACGTATATCTCCGATTTCATTTCCGGTATGCAAATTTTTCCGCCATTTTGAATTTTGTCAAAAACCTACTTTTGCAAAGTAGTCTGTGGTTTTTCGCCCGATCGGAACCAAACAAGTGCAGAAATGTTCTTTAGAGTCTGATTATTAATAATTATCGGAAAAAAAAAGTGGAAATTTCCATTCACGGTTGCTAGCAGACGCAAAATTAACGTTGTGGGAGGAGCCTGTTTTACTAAAATGGCTATAACTCGAGAAGTAAATTAGCTGCCTTCACCAATCTAGATACACATGTGTAGGAGGTCAGTCTGGGGTCACACTAAAAAAATCGCGTCGATTGGCCACATGGTGGCGCTATAACATGAAAGAAACATATAAACACTGGACTTTTTGTCCGAATGACTTGAAATTTGGTATGCAGTGTCTTTGTCCAAGCTGCCATGTATGTCTATGAGGACATTGGCGTATCTCAAAAAACATGGCCGCCATCGGCCAATGAAGTTTGACCACCTATTAGACAAGGTTAATGGAGTCCGATCGGAACGAAACTCAGTAGGCATGTTTGGCTCAAGGCCATAGAGGTCTGTAAAAATTTTGAAAGAAATCGGACACTAGTTGGCGCTAACGAGTTTTAAGGATCTGTAATCACGTGGTGTTACAAATTTCATCAGAAAATGCATATCATTTGATAGATCTCCTCATGCTGAACAACTTTGCCTCTAGAACCATTGCTGTCAATCAAACCGTTCATTAAATATTTGCGAACATGTTAAAAACCTACTTTTGCGAACTAGTCCCTGGTTTTTCGCCCAATCGGAACCAGACCAGTCTAGGACAATTCTCTGGACTCTCTAGATCAATAATTATCGAAAAAAAAGTTGAACTTTTGCATTTGCCTGGCTGTAACAGGGTCATTTAGGAAAGGGGAGGGACAAAAAAACACTCAAAAGCCTATAAATCCTAAACGAAAACTCAGAACTTCACAATAATTGGTGAGCATATGTAACATAACATCATTAACAAGCATGCAAAATGTCATGAAGATCGGACTATAGGTGGCGCTATAACTGTTAAAAAGCTTTGAAAACCATATATTTCCTATGGTAAATTGCTTTGACCAAGTGTCCCAAAAGCCTATATCTTTTAAATGAATGCTATATTCTTAAAAACAAGTCAGAACATGAAATTACTCTTAATAAGCATGAAAAATTTCAGACAGATCAGACAAAATTTGCCTCTATAACAGTTAAAAAGGTGAAAATGATATAACGTCATATTAAGCCAATAAGTGGTATTTTACTGCCCCCTGCTGTCATTTCATCATACTGCTGCCTAATATTGTTATATAATTCATATTTAGACTTTATAAAATCATTATTTTAGCATTTACAATGACATTTTGTCAAAACTCATCTATTGGAGTATTGTGTCACAATTGTGATTGACAATTGTGTCACTGAGATATAGAAATGGAAAACGAAAGTAAAACGGGCATTTAAGCCACGCCCCCGAATACAAATTCACTCATAACTCGAAAACGGAAAGTCGTTGCGCGCTCAAATTTTGATGGTAAGGTCCTCTCCAGGCTCTTGATCGAAACGTGTCGTCACGGGCCTCGGGAGCGCGACCCCCGACTTTGAACAGCCGTAACTCCTGACCCAGACCACCCCGAACCTTGTGTGAGAGCTCGTTGGAAAGGGCCCGTCGTTGGCTAGCTTTGAACAGTCATAAGTCCCGGCCCTAATCGCCCAAAAACAAAGTGATGGTGTCATTCAACAGGGCTCCTCGAGCACTATCTATGCTCTGAGTTTCAGAATATTTCGCGTTCTGGTTCCCGAGATATAAGTGAAAAACCAAATTCCCATTCATTCACTCATTCATTCAAACACTTCAATTGTAAAATGCAAGCTATAATACCACTTTTGTCCACTTGAGGGAGCAGTAGGATTACACATTACGTTTTCATTAGCTTTCAGTATTGGGAAACAAACAAATGCTTTAAACAGCAATCTTTTTTATTATAATTGGACTGTAGCTATCGATTATTTTAGTAATCGAGTATTCTATTCAAGTAATCGGATAAAAAAATTGTGGTAAAAAATAGATTCAAGTTAACAACAGCCTTTAAAATTACTTAAAATACAAATATATAATAACAAGCCACAATAATTGGTTCAAGTAAAGTATCAAAGTAAGTAATTATATTGGTTTTACTGAAGAACACTGTTAAAATATACCCATGTAAAATAAATTATATAAACTAATATAAACATAACTTATGTACATAAATAACAAATGCCTGCAGAGGGCGCCAGCGGCCTGGTTGTTGTTACACTAAGCCTGGCATTATCAAATCCTTGTTTAATATTGTCCAAACAATTAATTCAAATGTCAACTTAACCTTTAATATTTGGCCACTTCTGTACGATAGAAATGCTACAGTCACTGTAATTTCTTGAACGAGAACATGTGCACATCAAAACACGCAAACTCAGAGCAAGAGTTTAAACTTATATTTTGAAATCGCAATGTTTAAACTTTTATTTTGAAATTGCGATGAACAGCAGTTTGAGAAACCCAGATGTGCTCCACAAATGATAACAGTGCAACTATGAAACACAAACTGCGTCCGACTTGCGTTCCCATATTTGCACGTCATTGGAAACCTAAACAAACAGCACTGCAGAGACTGAGTTTGCTTGGAGCAGCGTTTACTGTGGACGGAGCTGAGGTAATTTTAACATGTAGGCTAATCTGCACTCATGTAATTGAAGCGTCTTCTCTGTGAAAAAAACAAACAAACAAAAAACAGAGGATATATTTATTTAACTGAATCACAGCCTTTGTGATTTCACAATGGCACTATGCTAAATTATGACTGTACATGGTGGGCTCCAGACTGCGACCAATTGGTCCAATTGGCGCTGGCGCGACCACAACGTTGCCGAGCAAGATCCAGTGAAGATCCAGTGGAGATCCAGTGAAGAAATCCATTGAATTCGCCTCAGAATTAATAACATAATCAGATATCAGATCAAACAGCGCTGATGTGGAAACCAGGAGAAACACTGGGCTTTCAGACCACAAATCAGCGACATTCACCATGGATTTAATGTAGTAACTGTAACCATAATGTGACAGAAATAGTCAAACGCTTACAAGTACTAACTGTTAGGCTACTCATCTTTTTCCAGCACTTCAAAACTATCATATAGAAATGTTATTTTTAATGTGATGACCAACACATTTTTTTTGTTCATCCTTCAAAAATGGTCTTATTTAAACTCTTATTTATACACTTATTTAAAAATAATAAAATAAATAAATTACCATTGTAAACAGTAGGATGCTTATTGGCTATTTTCACTCCCTAATATAATTTATTTCACTCGGTTTGCTTTTTAATTAATATTAAGACATTATGAATGATAATAATTAAAGTTAATTTCATCTACACCCTAAACTAAGCTTAGTGCTTTATTGTCAGCCCCAGTGCTACCAGATATTTTTTTGTAAAACTCAGTGTCTGCGGTGCCACTGCCCTCAGATGTTAGTCTGGTGCCTGTGAACTTAAAATAAAACTGCACATTGTAATATCTGTACATTAAGTCTATTTATTATTAAATAATAAATAAATAATTTGTCAGTAGTTATTTTGGGGGAAATTTGAATAATTGCATTGCAAGTTGATTTAAGGTGTGCCCCTAAATTTTCAGTCAGGGGCTACAGCGCTCCTAGTAAAAAAAGTTAGTCTGGAGCCCTGTTTAAATATCGCGTTGTCCTAGAAAACTGTAATTCTGCGGTTGTTGGATTCTCATCTGTGGAATGCACCACTTTCAGTATTTTGCCAATTACTCGAGGGGTAAATTGCAATCAAGGATTTTTTTTAATCGAGTACTTGACTATAATCGAGGAATCTTTACAGCCCTATACTGGTAACATAGTTTTGTATTATTAGATCACAAAGAAATGCCTATTTTTATACAATTAAATATATTTTCTCAATAACATATCCAAAAAGCATATTTGTGTGTGTGTGTGTGTGTGTGTAAGCATGCATTATTGAGTTAACATGGAAAGACTGGTTTGATTTAGTGCAGAAAACTGGTGCAAATCATGAAGTTTAAAGTGAAAGTGAGCCAATAAGTGGTCTTCTACTGGCTTCTGCTGGCCATTCTACTTATTAATGAAGTCTTTTCACATGTGCTTTTAGATTCATTCATATTTAGAGTAGACACAAAAAAAAAATCACTTGTATAACAATAACTATTATAACACAATCATATTTTGTCAGTGTTTATCACTTCATTTGCACTGACACTTCACATAATTGCTAGTAATGTGGTAAATCATGGTAAATCACGCTAGAAACATGGTAAGTCATAGTAAATAATAGTAGAATGTGGTGTATCAAGGTAAATCATGTAAGAATCCTAGTAAATCATTCTAGAACGTGGTATATCATGCTAGAACATGGTAAATCATGGTAAACTATGCTAGAACAGGGCAAATCATGGTAAACCATCATAAATCATGATGAACTATGGTAAATCATTTTAGAATGTGGTATATCATGGTAAATCATGCTAGAACATGATCTTTTCCATCTATGATGTCAGTGGTTACATGCTTGCTAAATAAAACTTAATAACTTTTTATGCTTTTGTGCTTTAAGGCCTTAATTGCTTGAACCCCGATAAATGCTGCTTGCAGCTTTAATTATTATTATTATTATTCCGCCGTAAAACGCATCGTGCAGCCCAAACCGTAAGAGCTGGAACTTTGAAACTTTGACAGATGGTAGTACAAAAATCGAGGAAAGGTTCAGAGATTATGACCCCGATTGGCCCATAGGTGGCGCTATAACAACCAAAAGCGCGAAACTGCTCATAACTCCTAGACCGTATGTCGTAGACTCAAGTGTCTTATATCATTGGAAAGCTGGACGCCTGACGAACAAAACTTATATCTCCGATTTCATTTCCGCCATGATAGATTTTCCGCCATTTTGAATTTTGTCAAAAATCTACTTTTGCGAACTAGTCCCTGGTTTTTTGCCCGATTGGAACCAAACTAGTGCAGAAATGTTCTCTGGAGACTGAATATCAATAATTATTGAAAAAAAGTGGAAATTTCGATTCACGGTCGCTAAGGGGCGCCAAAACGTACGTTGTGGGAGGGGCCTATTTTACTAAAATGGCTATAACTCCCGATGTAAATGAGGTATCTTCACCAAACTTGGTACACATGTGTATGAGCTTACTCTGGGGTCACAGTAAAAAAATCGCGACGATTGGCCTCATGGTGGCGCTATAAAATGAAAAAAACATAAAACAGGCTATAACCACCTGACCGTTAGTCCGATTGACTTGAAAATTGGTATGCAGTGTCTTGGTCCAAGGTGCCATGTATCTGTATGAGGACATTGGCGTATCTCAAAAAACATGGCCGCCATCGGCCAACGAAGTTTGAGCACCTATTAGACAAGGTTAACGGAGGCCGATCGGAACGAAACTCAATGGGCATGTTCGGCTCATGGCCCTAAAGGTCTGTAAGAATTTTGAAAGAAATCGGCCACTAGTTGGCGCTAACGAGTTTTACGGCTCTGTAATCACGTGGTGTTACAAATATCCACACAATATGCATATCATTTGATAGATCTCCTCATCCTGAACAACTTTGCCTCAAGAACCATTGCTGTCAATCAAACTGTTCATTAATTATTCATTAATATGTTAAAAACCTACTTTTGCAAACTAGTCCTAGGTTTTTTGCCCGATCGGAACCAGACCAGTCTAGGACAATTCTCTGGACTCTCTAGATCAATAATTATCAAAAAAAAGTTGAACTTTTGCATTTGGATGGCTGTAATAGGGTAATTTATAAAATGGGCGTGTCAAAATACATTAAAAAGCCTATAAATCCTAAATAAAAACTCAGAACTTCACAAAAATTGGTCAGCATATGTGACATAACATCATTAACAAGCATGAAAAATTCTATGGAGATCGGACGATAGGTGGCGCTATAACTGTTAAAAAGCTTTAAAATCATATATTTCCTATGGTAAACTGCCTGTATTGGCTGTAAATGGTCTTTTCCATCTCTGATCATATAATTTTCATATCATAATGTTCAAAACTAGTGCAATACAATTCTCTGGACTCACTAGATCAATAATTGTCAGAAAAAGTTGAACTACTTCATTTGGATAGCTATAATAGGTTCACTTCAAAATCTGGCCTTTACCAAGTGTCCCCGAAAGCCTATATCTCTTTAATCAATGCTCAGACCTTCTTAAAAACAAGTCAGAACGTGTGAAATATCACCCTGAACAAGCATGAAAATTTTCAGACAGATCGGACAAAATTTGCCTCTATAACAGTTAAAAAGGTGAAAATGATATGAATTAATGGCATGTTAAGCCAATAAGTGGTATTTTACTGCCCCCTGCTGTTTAAAATAGTCATTTTCTCATATTGGTATTGGTATCAGCCATGGTAAATCATGATAAATGATGGTGTGTGTGTGTGTGTGTGTGTGTGTGTGTGTGTGTGTGTGTGTGTGTGTGTGTGGTACAAATATAACAAAGGTTTTATTTTCCAACATGAAAACAAACATAACAGAGTGCTAGTGCACAAACAATAACCGACAATGATAATGGATGAGAGGGGAACTTAAATACACAGATCAAGACAAGGACAACAGGTGACGGTTATGATGATGAGGAGCAGGTGATGATGAGGAGGGTGATGAGGAGCAGGTGCAGGTGATGACGACAGATGGTGAATGTGATGAAGACAGAAGGTGAATGTGATGAAGGTGAATGTGACACCAATATCACTGAAACATTTGTGTGTGTGTGTGTGTGTGTGTGTGTGTGTGTGTGTGTGTAGCATTATTGTGTGTAGCATATGTAGCAAGTATGCATTATTGAGTTAACATGGAAACACTGGTTTGCTTTAGTGCAGAAAACTGGTCAAAATCATGAGGTTTAAAGTGAAAGTGAGCCAATAAGTGGTCTTCTACTGCCCTCTGCTGGCCATTCTACTTATTAATTAAATTTTTCCACATGTGCTTGCATTTATACTTGAATACACACTAAAAATCACTTATATAGCAATAACTATTATAACACAATCATATTTTGTCAGTGTTAATCACTTTATTTGCACTGACACTTCAAATAATTGCTAGTAATGTGGTAAATCATGGTAAATCATGGTTAACTATGCTGTGTGTGTGTGTGTGTGTGTGTGTGTGTGTGTGTGTGTGTGTGTGTGTGTGTGTGTGTAAGCATGCATTGAGTTAACATGGATAAACTGGTTTGCTTTAGTGCAGAAAACTGGTTTAAAGTGAAAGTGAGCCAATAAGTGGTCTTCTACTGCCCTCTGCTGGCCATTCTACTTATTAATGAAATATTTCAACATGTGCTTGCATTCATACTTGAATACACACTAAAAAAATCACTTATATAGCAATAACTATTATAACACAATCATATTTTGTCAGTGTTAATCACTTTATTTGCACTGACACTTCAAATAATTGCTAGTAATGTGATAAATCAGGCTAGAAACATGGTAAATCAAAGTAAATAATACTAGATTGTCGTTTATCTCCTGGTAAATAATACTAGAACGTGGTATATCATGGTAAATCATGGTTAACTATGCTGTGTGTGTGTGTGTGTGTGTGTGTGTGTGTGTGTGTGTGTGTGTGTGTAAGCATGCATTGAGTTAACATGGAAAAACTGGTTTGCTTTAGTGCAGAAAACTGGTTTAAAGTGAAAGTGAGCCAATAAGTGGTCTTCTAGTGCCCTCTGCTGGCCATTCTACTTAATAATGAAATATTTTACATGTGCTTTTGCATTCATACTTGGACACACACTAAAAATCACGTATATAACTAACTATTATAACACAATAATATTTTGTCAGTGTTCATCACCTCATTTGCACTGACACTTCACATAATTGCTAGTAATGTGGTTAATCATGCTAGAAACATTGTAAATCATAGTAAATAATACTGAAATGAGGTGTATCAAGGTAAATCATGCTAGAATCCTAATAAATCATTCTGGAACATGGTATATGATAGTAAATCATGCTAGAATCATATTAAATAATTCTAGAATGTGGCAAATCGTTGTGGGAGGAGCCTATTTTACTCAAATGGCTATAACTCAAGAAGTAAATGAGATATCTTCACCAAACTCAGTACACATGTGTATGGGTTCAATTTGAGGTCACAGTAAACAATTTTATGGAGATCGGACCATAGGTGGCGCTATAACTGTTAAAAAGCTTTAAAACCATATATATCCCATGGCAAATTGCCTGTATTGGCTGTAAATGGTCTTTTCCATCTATTATGTCAGTGGTTACATGCTTGCTAAATAAATCTTAATAACTTTTGATGCTTTTGTGCTTAAATGCCTTAAAGGCCTTAACTGCTTGAACCCCGATAAATGCTGCTTGCAGCTTTAATTAGGGGTTCAAGCACGAAGTGCTGAAAACCTATTGTAATTGCTCTGATTTTTATTATTATTATTTTCCCCTAAAACGCATCGTGCAGCCCAAACCGTAAATGCTGGAGACTTGAAACTCAGCCAAATGGTAGTCCTCAATTTGGGGAGAACCTATCAAAGTATGACCCCGATTGGTCAATAGGTGGCGCTATAGCAAGCAAAAGTATGAAATCAGCCATAACTCCTAGACGGTTTGTCATAGAATCAAGTGTCTTATATCACTGTAATCCTTGGCTCAAGACGGTCAAAACGTATATCTCCGATTTCATTTCCGCCTGGGAAAATTTTCCGCCATTTTGAATTTTCTCAAAAACCTACTTTTGCGAACTAGTCCTAGGTTTTTCGTCCGATTGGAACCAAACCAGTGCAGAAATGTTCTCTGGAGTCTGAATATCAATAATTATCGAAAAAAAGTTGAAATTTCGATTCACGGTCGCTAGGGGGCGCCAAAACGTACGTTGTGGGAGGAGCCTATTTTACTAAAACGGCTATAACTCGAGAAATAAATGAGGTATCTTCACCAAACTCGGTACACGTGTGTAATAGTTCAATTTGAGGTCACAGTAAAAAAATCGCGACGATTGAACAGTAGGTGGCGCTATAACTTGAAAAAAACATGAAAAGGGCTATAACCACCTGACCGTTTGTCCGATTGACTTGAAAATTGGTATGCAGTGTCTTGGTCCAAGGTGCCATGTATGCCTATGAGGACATTGACGTATCTCAAAAAACATGGCCGCCATCGGCTAATGAAGTTTGAGCACCTATTAGACAAGGTTAACGGAGGCTGATCGGAACGAAACTCGATGGGCATGTTCGACTCATGGCCCAAGAGGTCTGTAAGAATTTTGAAAGAAATCGGCCACTAGTTGGCGCTAACGAGTTTTTTCGGCTCTGTAATCACGTGGTGTTGCATACATCCACACAATATGCATATCAGTTGATAGATCTCCTCATACTGAACAACTTTGCCTCAAGAACCATTGCTGTCAATCAAACCGTTCATTTAATATTCGCAAACATGTTAAAAACTTACTTTTGCGAACTAGTCCTAGGTTTTTTGCCCAATCGGAACCAAACCAGTCTAGAACAATTCTCTGGACTCTCTAGATCAATAATTATCAAAAAAAAGTTGAACTTTTGCATTTGGATGGCTGTAATAGGGTCATTTATAAAATGGGCGTGGCAAAATACACTAAAAAGCCTATAAATCCTAAATGAAAACTCAAAACTTCACAAAAATTGGTGAGCATATGTCACATAACATCATTAACAAGCATGCCAAATTTTATGGACATCGGACCAAAGGTGGCACTATAACTGTTAAAAAGCTTTAAAACCACATATTTCCTATGGTAAATTGCCTGTATTGGCTGTAAATGGACTTTTCAATCTATTATTTCAGTGGTTACATGCTTGCTAAATAAAACTTAACTTTTGATGCTTTTGTGCTTAAAAACCTTTAAAGGCCTTAAAGGCCTTAATAGCTTGAACCCCGATAAATGCTGCTTGCAGCTTTAATTAGGGGTTCAAGCACGAAGTGCTGAAACCCTATTGTAATCGTCCTGATTTTTATTATTATTATTTTTCCGCCATAAAACGCATCGTGCAGCCCAAACCGTAAGACCTAGAGACTTGAAACTTTGCCAGATGGTAGTACTATTGCTCGCTACTCAGATACACGGACTCAGCCCAATCGGCCCATAGGTGGCGCTATAGCAATCAAAAGCGCAAAACTGCTCAGAACTCCCAGACCGTAAGGCGTAGCTTCAAGTGTCTTATATCATTGAAATCCAGAGCTCCTGAAGAAAAAAACGTATATCTCCGATTTCATTTCCGCCATGATAGATTTTTCGCCATTTTGAATTTTGTCAAAAACCTACTTTTGCGAACTAGTCCCTGGTTTTTCGCCCGATCGGAACCAAACCAGTGCGGAATTGTTCTCTGGAGTCTGAAGATCAATAATTATCGAAAAAAAGTTGAAATTTCGATTAATGGTCGCTAGGGGGTGCAAAATTAACGTTGTGGGAGGAGCCTATTTTACTAAAATGGCTATAACTCAAGAAGTAATTAAGTAAACTTCACCAAACTTGGAACACATGTGTAAGAGGTCAATCTGAGGTCACAGTAAAAAAATTGCGTCGATTGGCCACATGGTGGCGCTATAAAACAAATAAAAACATATAGACAACTGACCGTTTTTCCGAATGACTTGAAATTTGGTATGCAGTGTCTTGGCCCAAGGGGCCATGTATGTCTAAAAGGATATTGGCGTATCTCGAAAAACATGGCTGCCATTGGCCAATGAGGTTTGAGCATCGTTAACGAAGTCCGATCGGAGCGAAACTCGATGGGCATGTTCGGCTCAAGCCCCTAGAGGTCTGTAAGAATTTTGAAAGAAATCGGCCACTAGTTGGCGCTAACGAGTTTTAAGGCTCTGTAATCACGTGGTGTTACACTTATCATCACAAAATGCATATCATTTGATAGATCTGCTCATGCTGAACAACTTTGCCTCAAGAACCATCACTGTCAATCAAACTGTTCATTAAATATTCATGAATATGTTAAAAACCTACTTTTGCGAACTAGTCCCTGGTTTTTCGCCCGATCAGAACCAGACCAGTCTAGGACAATTCTCTGGACTCTCTAGATCAATAATTATCGAAAAAAAGTTGAACTTTTGCATTTTTCGCATGGGTATAATTGGGTCATAAAGAAAATGGGCGTGGCAAAATGCACTCAAAAGCCTATAAATCCTAAACGAAAACTCAGAACTTCACGAAAATTGGTGAGCATATGTGCCACAACATCATTAACAAGCATGCAAAATATCATGGAGATCGGACTATAGGTGGCGCTATAACTGTTAAAAAGCTTGCCTGTATTGGCTGTAAATGGACTTTTCCATCTATTATTTCAGTGGTTAAAAGCTTTCTAAACAAATCTTAATGTCTTAAATGCTTATGTGCTTAAAGGCCTTAAATGCTTGAACCCCGATAAATGCTGCTTGCAGCTTTAATTATTATTATTATTCTTCTGCCGTAAAACGCATCGTGCAGCCCAAACCGTAAGGGCTGGAGACTTGAAACTTTGCCAGATGGTAGTACAAAAATCGAGGAGAGGTTCAGAGATTATGACCCCGATTGGCCCATAGGTGGCGCTATAACAACCAAAAACGCGAAACTGCTCATAACTCCTAGACCGTATGACGTAGGCTCAAGTGTCTTATATCACTGGAAAGCTGGAAACCTGAAGGTCAAAACGTTTATCTCCGATTTCATTTCCGGTATGGAAATTTTTCCGCCATTTTGAATTTTGTCAAAAAACTACTTTTGCTAATTAGTCCTAGGTTTTTTGTCCGATCGGAACCAAACCAGTGCAGAAATGTTCTATGGAGTCTGACGATCAATAATTATCAAAAAAAATTCGACATTTCGATTCAAGGTCGCTAGGGGGCATAAAATAAACATTGTGGGAGGAGCCTATTTTACTAAAATGGCTATAACTCAAAAGGTAAATGAGATAGCTTAACCAAACTCGGTACACATGTGTATGGGTTCAGTCTGGGGTCACAGTAATAAAATCGCGACGATTGAACAATAGGTGGCGCTATAACATGGAAAAAACATGAAAAGGGCTATAACCACCTGACCGTTAGTCCGATTGACTTGAAAATTGGTATGCAGTGTCTTGGCCGAAGGTGCCATATATGTCTATGAGGACATTGGCGTATCTCAAAAAACATGGCCGCCATTGGCCAATGAAGTTGAGCACCTATTAGACAAGGTTAACGGAGGCCGATCGGAACGAAACTCGATGGGCATGTTCATCTCATGGCCCTAGAGGTCTGTAAGAATTTTGAAAGAAATCGGCCACTGGTTGGCGCTAACGAGTTTTATGGCTCTGTAATCACGTGGTGTTACACTCATCCACACAATATGCATATCATTTGATAGATCTGCTCATTCTGAACAACTTTGCCTCAAGAACCATTGCTGTCAATCAAACCGTTCATTAAATATTTGCGAACATGTTAAAAACCTACTTTTGCGAACTAGTCCTAGGTTTTTCGCCCGATCGGAACCAGACCAGTCTAGGACAATTCTCTGGACTCTCTAGATCAATAATTATCGAAAAAAAGTTGAACTTTTGCATTTGGATGGCTGTAATAGGGTCATTTATAAAATGGGCGTGGAAAAATACATTAAAAATCCTATAAATCCTAAATGAAAACTCAGAACTTCACAAAAATTGGTGAGCATATGTGACATAACATCATTAACAAGCATGCCAAATTTTATGGAGATCGGACCATAGGTGGCGCTATAACTGTTAAAAAGCTTTAAAACCATATATTTCCTATGGTACATTGCCTGTATTGGCTGTAAATGGTCTTTTCCATCTATTATGTCAGTGGTTACATGCTTGCTAAATAAAACCTGATAACTTTTGATGCTTTTGTGCTTAAAAACCCTTAAAGGCCTTAATAGCTTGAACCCCGATAAATGCTGCTTGCAGCTTTAATTAGGGGTTCAAGCACGAAGTGCTGAAACCCTATTGTAATTGTAAGGATTTTTAGGGGTTCAAGCACGAAGTGCTGAACACCTATTGTAATTGTACTGATTTTTATTAGGGGTTCAAGCACGAAGTGCTGAAACCCTATTGTAATTGCTCTGATTTTTATTATTATTATTTTCCCCTAAAACGCATCGTGCAGCCCAAACCGTAAATGCTGGAGACTTGAAACTCAGCCAAATGGTAGTCCTCAATTTGGGGAGAAACTATCAAAGTATGACCCCGATAGGTCAATAGGTGGCGCTATAGCAAGCAAAAGTATGAAATCAGCCATAACTCCTAGACGGTTTGTCATAGAATCAAGTGTCTTATATCACTGTAATCCTTGGCTCAAGACGGTCAAAACGTATATCTCCGATTTCATTTCCGCCTGGGAAAATTTTCCGCCATTTTGAATTTTCTCAAAAACCTACTTTTGCGAACTAGTCCTAGGTTTTTCGTCCGATTGGAACCAAACCAGTGCAGAAATGTTCTCTGGAGTCTGACTATCAATAATTATCGAAAAAAAGTTGAAATTTCGATTCACGGTCGCTAGGGGGCGCCAAAACGTACGTTGTGGGAGGAGCCTATTTTACTAAAACGGCTATAACTCGAGAAATAAATGAGGTATCTTCACCAAACTCGGTACACATGTGTAATAGTTCAATTTGAGGTCACAGTAAAAAAATCGCGACAATTGAACAGAAGGTGGCGCTATAACTTGAAAAAAACATGAAAAGGGCTATAACCACCTGACCGTTTGTCCGATTGACTTGAAAATTGGTATGCAGTGTCTTGGTCCAAGGTGCCATGTATGCCTATGAGGACATTGACGTATCTCAAAAAACATGGCCGCCATCGGCCAATGAAGTTTGAGCACCTATTAGACAAGGTTAACGGAGGCTGATCGGAACGAAACTCGATGGGCATGTTCGACTCATGGCCCAAGAGGTCTGTAAGAATTTTGAAAGAAATCGGCCACTAGTTGGCGCTAACGAGTTTTTTCGGCTCTGTAATCACGTGGTGTTGCATACATCCACACAATATGCATATCAGTTGATAGATCTCCTCATACTGAACAACTTTGCCTCAAGAACCATTGCTGTCAATCAAACCGTTCATTTAATATTCGCAAACATGTTAAAAACCTACTTTTGCGAACTAGTCCTAGGTTTTTTGCCCAATCGGAACCAAACCAGTCTAGGACAATTCTCTGGACTCTCTAGATCAATAATTATCAAAAAAAAGTTGAACTTTTGTATTTGTATGGCTGTAATAGGGTCATTTATAAAATGGGCGTGGCAAAATACACTAAAAAGCCTATAAATCCTAAATGAAAACTCAGAACTTCACAAAAATGGTGAGCATATGTAAAATAACATCATTAACAAGCATGCAAAATTTCATGGAGATCGGACAACAGGTGGCGCTATAACTGTTAAAAAGCTTTAAAACCATGTATTTCCTATGGTACATTGCCTGTATTGGCTGTAAATGGTGTTTTCCATCTATTATGTCATTGGTTAAATGCTTGCTAAATAAAACTTGATAACTTTTGATGCTATTGTGCTTAAATGCTTATTGGCCTTAATAGCTTGAACCCCGATAAATGCTGCTTGCAGCTTTAATTATTATTAGGGGTTCAAGCACGAAGTGCTGAAACCCTATTGTAATCGTCCTGATTTTTATTATTATTATTTTTCCGCCATAAAACGCATCGTGCAGCCCAAACCGTAAGACCTAGAGACTTGAAACTTTGCCAGATGGTAGTACTATTGCTCGCTACTCAGATACACGGACTCAGCCCAATCGGCCCATAGGTGGCGCTATAGCAATCAAAAGCGCAAAACTGCTCAGAACTCCCAGACCGTAAGGCGTAGCTTCAAGTGTCTTATATCATTGAAATCCAGAGCTTCTGAAGAAAAAAACGTATATCTCCGATTTCATTTCCGCCATGATAGATTTTTCGCCATTTTGAATTTTGTCAAAAACCTACTTTTGCGAACTAGTCCCTGGTTTTTCGCCCGATCGGAACCAAACCAGTGCGGAATTGTTCTCTGGAGTCTGAAGATCAATAATTATCGAAAAAAAGTTGAAATTTCGATTAATGGTCGCTAGGGGGTGCAAAATTAACGTTGTGGGAGGAGCCTATTTTACTAAAATAGCTATAACTCAAGAAGTAATTAAGTAAACTTCACCAAACTTGGTACACATGTGTAAGAGGTCAATCTGAATCTCACAGTAAAAAAATTGCATCGATTGGCCACATGGTGGCGCTATAAAACAAATAAAAACATATAGACAACTGACCGTTTTTCCGAATGACTTGAAATTTGGTATGCAGTGTCTTGGCCCAAGGGGCCATGTATGTCTAAAAGGATATTGGCGTATCTCAAAAAACATGGCCGCCATTGGCCAATGAGGTTTGAGCACCGTTAACGACGTCCGATCGGAGCGAAACTCGATGGGCATGTTCGGCTCAAGCCCCTAGAGGTCTGTAAGAATTTTGAAAGAAATCGGCCACTAGTTGGCGCTAACGAGTTTTAAGGCTCTGTAATCACGTGGTGTTACACTTATCATCACAAAATGCATATCATCTGATAGATCTGCTCATGCTGAACAACTTTGCCTCAAGAACCATCACTGTCAATCAAACTGTTCATTAAATATTCATGAATATGTTAAAAACCTACTTTTGCGAACTAGTCCCTGGTTTTTCGCCCGATCAGAACCAGACCAGTCTAGGACAATTCTCTGGACTCTCTAGATCAATAATTATCGAAAAAAAGTTGAACTTTTGCATTTTTCGCATGGGTATAATTGGGTCATAAAGAAAATGGGCGTGGCAAAATGCACTCAGAAGCCTATAAATCCTAAACGAAAACTCAGAACTTCACGAAAATGGGTGAGCATATGTGCCATAACATTCTAAACAAGCATGCAAAATTTCATGTAGATCGGACCATAGGTGGCGCTATAACTGGCAAAAAGTTTTAAAACTACATATTTCCTATGGTAAATTGCCTATATTGGCTGTAAATGGATTTTTCCATCTATAATTTCAGTGGTTAAAAGCTTGTTAAATAAAACGTAATGTCTTAAATGCTTATGTGCTTAAAGGCCTTAAATGCTTGAACCCCGATAAATGCTGCTTGCAGCTTTAATTATTATTATTATTCTTCTCCGCTAAAACGCATCGTGCAGCCCAAACCGTAAGTGCTGGAGACTTGAAACTTTGTCAGATGGTAGTACAAAAATCGAGGAAAGGTTCAGAGAGTATGACCCCGATTGGCCTATAGGTGGCGCTATAGCAACCAAAAGCGCGAAACTGCTCATAACTCCTAGACCGTATGTCGTAGACTCAAGTGTCTTATATCATTGGAAAGCTGGACGCCTGACGAACAAAACGTATATCTCCGATTTCATTTCCGTCATGATAGATTTTCCGCCATTTTGAATTTTGTCAAAAATCTACTTTTGCGAACTAGTCCGTGGTTTTTCGTCCGATCGGAACCAAACCAGTGCAGAAATGTTCTCTGGAGTCTGAAGATCAATAATTATCGAAAAAACGTCGATATTTCGATTCAAAGTCGCTAGGGGGCTCAAAATGAACGTTGTGGGAGGAGCCTATTTTACTAAAATGGCTATAACTCAAAAAGTAAATGAGATAGCTTCACCAAACCGGGTACACATATGTAGGATTTCAATCTGGGGTCACAGTAACAAAATAGCGACGATTGAACACTAGGTGGCGCTATAACATGAAAAAAACATGAAAAGGGCTATAACCACCTGACCGTTAGTCTGATTGACTTGAAAATTGGTATGCAGTGTCTTGGTCCAAGGTGCCATGTATGTCTATGAGGACATTGACGTATCTCAAAAAACATGGCCGCCATTGGCCAATGAAGTCGAGCACCTATTAGACAAGGTTAACGGAGGCCGATCGGAACGAAACTCGATGGGCATGTTCGACTCATGGCCCTAGAGGTCTGTAAAAATTTTGAAAGAAATCGGCCACTAGTTGGCGCTAACGAGTTTTATGGCTCTGTAATCACATGGTGTTACACTTATTGTCACAAAATGCATATCATTTGATAGATCTGCTCATGCTGAACAACTTTGCCTCTATAACCATTGCTGTCAATCAAACCGTTCATTAAATATTTGCAAACATGTTAAAAACCTACTTTTGCGAACTAGTCCTAGGTTTTTCGCCCGATCTGAACCAGACCAGTCTAGGACAATTCTCTGGACTCTCTAGATCAATAATTATCAAAAAAAAGTTGAACTTTTGCATTTGAGTGGCTGTAATAGGGTCATTTATAAAATGGGCGTTGCAAAATACACTCAAAAGCCTATAAATCCTAAATGAAAACTCAGAACTTCACAAAAATTGGTGAGCATATGTGACATATCATCATTAACAAGCATGCAAAAATTTTTGGAGATCGGACCAAATGTGGCGCTATAACAGTTAAAAGGCTTTAAAACCATATGTTTCCTATGGTAAACTGCCTGTATTGGCTGTAAATGGTCTGATCTGTAAAATGGTCTGTAAATCTCTGATCATATAATTTTCATATCATAATGTTCAAAACTAGTGCAATACAATTCTCTGTACTCACTAGATCAATAATTGTCAGAAAAAGTTGAACTACTTCATTTGGTTAGCTATAATAGGTTCACTTCAAAATGTGGCCTTTACCAAGTGTCCCCGAAAGCCTATATCTCTTTAATAAAAACAAGTCAGAACTTAAGAAGTTCTGCTCTTAAGAAGCATGAAAAATTTCAGACAGATCGGACAAAATTTGCCTCTATAACAGTTAAAAAGGTAAAAATGATATAACATGGCATATTAAGTCAATAAGTGGTATTGTACTGCCCCCTGCTGTCATTTCATCATACTACTCCCTAATATTGTTATATAATTCATATTTAGACTTTATAAAATCATTATTTTAACATTTACAATCACATTTTGTCAAAACTCATCTATTGAAGTATTACTATTGACAATTCTGTCAAATTAAGGAATGGAATCCTGAAACGAAAGTAAAAACGGAGGCCGCCATTTAGGCCACGCCCCCCCAGTACAAATTCACTCATAACTCGAAAACGGAAAGACGCTGCACGCTCAAATTTTGATGGTAAGGACCTCTCTTGATCGAAACGTATCGTCGCGGGCCTCGGGCCTTCCAGAGATAAAAGCCCTGAAATATATGCCTTTGAACGATCAGAACTCCCGGTCCCAATCGCCCAAAAACACCGCGATGGTCTCATTCAACAAGACTCCTCAAGCACTATCTATGCTCTGAGTTTCAGAATTTTTCGCCTTTTGGTTCCGGAGATATAAGTGATAAACCAAATTCCCATTCATTCATTCATTAATTCAATCAATCACTTCAACTGTTGCACCACTAGAAACACACCACTGTTGTCCACTGGAGGGAGCAGCAGGATTACACATGATCTTTTTATTCGCTTTCAGTATTGGGAAACAAACAAATGCTTTAAAAAGCAATCTTTTTTATTATGATGTTTTTTATTTTATTATGATATTTGTATATATTTTATTTTTTAATTTTTTATTATGATTATTATGAAGTTTTATATTATTAGATAAAGAAATGCCTATAGACAATTAAATATTATTATTATTATTATTATTACGGACTGGTAATACAGATCACAAAGAAATATGTGAAATGGTTAGACCATTAAAAGATATTTTCACAATATCACATCCTAAAAACATGGAAAACATATTTATCTTTGTGTGTGTGTGTGTGTGTGGATGTGTGTGTGGATGTGTTTGTGTTTGTGTGTGTCTGTGTGTGTAAGCATGCTTAATGGAAAGAACATGGAGAAACTGCTTTGTTTTACTGGTGGATAAAAAAGTCTTTCAAATGAAAGTGAGTCAATTAGTGGTCTTCTACTGCCCTCTGCAGGACATTCTACTTAATAAAATATTTTCACCTGTGCTTTTGCATTAATTTTTGTATAAAGTATATAATTACTTGCATGAAAATCACCTATTATAACACAATCATGTTTTGTCAAAGTTTATCACTTCATTTGTACTGAGCTCTCAGTTTGAACAATTCTGCCCCTCAATCTGAAAATGGTGTTATACAGAGGAGATTTGCAATTATCATTTTGTTACCTATCTTTTATTTTAAATATCTACATCTACAACAAAATGTGTGTGCATGTGTGTGTTCAAGCATGGTTAGTGTATTAAGTATTATTGTTTAAGTATTATTGTTTTCATTTACATTTTAACCACCAGATGAAGACCACTCATTGGTTCATTCTGCTCACTAAAATATTATTTTTCATTTTTTTTCCATTTGAAATATTGTTTAAACTTAATAAAATCATTAAAATAACATTTCAAATCATATTTTGTCTGTTTATAAATCCCACAGACTCACATTGGCTGCAATACTAATGTTTTTGTAAGACACAGACCTGATAGTCTAATCTGTGTGTATTGTGCATATATTATTGATATTATTACTATTGCAAATCATGTTATTGTAACTCATATCTTAATAGAATATTATTTGTAATTTTAATTCTTTATTTCTTAATTGATTTTTTTATGATTACTACAGATATTATCACCAAAGATATCAACTACACCTTCACTTTTAGTATTGATACGCTGCACACACAGCACAATCACACACTCACTAATGCATTCAAATAAATGTAATCTTAATGTGCTACTTTATTTGTACATGATTAGAGTGAACAGAAATCTAAGACTATTTTTCTTCTTTTGTTAAAGCCATTTCAGACTACAAGTAAGCATTATATTACTAATCATCTATTTTAAAGGTGCCATACAATTGAAAACTGTATTTATCTTGGCATAGTTGAATGATAAGAGTTCTGGACATGGAACTGACATACCGTGAGCCTCAAACACCATTGTTTCCTCCTTCATGTGTAAATCTCCTGTTTGCAAAAGACCGCTGAAAAATGAGTGAATCCCAGCATAACACTGACTGTGACGTTGGAGTCAGGATCATTAATATTTATACCCCCCAAATTTGCATATACCAGCCCATGTTCTAGGCCAGGCAGTGTTAACGTGGACCTGCACAGCTGAATCATCAGAAGATCTGCAGGTATTGTGAAGAAGCAAGCAAGGACAATAGTGAAAATGGCAGATCATGGATATAAATGTTATGTTCGAGGCTGTGCTGCAGATTTGAGAACTTTTCATTCCCTTCCCACAAAACTGTCAACAGGCATGGTTGATGTTTACAACAGGATACCTCACCATTTTAATTCAAAGCTGTTAGTTTGCTCTGCCCATTTTACCACAGACAGTTTTTCTAACCTGGGAGTGGGACAATATCAAGCAGGTTTCGCTCATTGTTTGATACTGAAGAAGGGGGCAGTTCCAACTAATGTTATATTTCCATTACAACCCCTACCGCAAGCAGAAAGTAACATTAGTGATTTTATCCACTACTTGACTGTTGAAGACATTTCTGTTTCAGAGATATCAGAGAACAATTTAAAATATATCAATGCATTCTACAGCACCTTTAAAATAATTATTTAAAATGGAGATCAGGCCATATAATCACAAAAACAGGAAAAGGGCTATAACCACCTGACCATTAGTTCGATTGACTTTAAAATTGGCATGCAGTGTCCTGGTCCAAGGTGCCATGTATGTCTATGCCGCCATCGGTTTTTAGCCCGATCGGAAATATACCAGTGCAGTACAATTTTCTGGAAGCTCTAGATCAATAATTATATAAAAAACTTAAACTTTACCCATTGGGTAGCCATAACAGGATCATTTAGAAAATGGTTATGGCAAAAAACACTCAAAAGCCTGTAAATCCTAAACAAAAACTCAGACAACTCACTAAACTGCCTTATGTGCTTAAAGACCCTAAATGCTTGAACCCCGCTAAATGCTGCTTGCAGCTTTAATTATTATTATTATTCCGCCGTAAAACGCATCGTGCAGCCTAAACCGTAAGTGCTAGAGACTTGAAACTTGGCCAGAAGGTAGTACAAAAATCGAGGAGAGGTTCAGAGAATATGAGCTAGATTGGCCAATAGGTGGCGCTACAGTGCAAAAAACAAAAAAATTGCATATTTTTGCTTAAATCTCATCAACCCTTTGTCACAGACTCAAGTGTCTTATATCTTTGGAATCCTTGGGTCAAGCCGAACAAAAAAGGCCTCAAGGATTTCATTTCCGGTATGCAAATTTTTCCGCCATTTTGGATTTTGTCCAAAACCTACTTTTGCGAACTAGTCCCTGGTTTTTCGCCCGATCGGAACCAAACCAGTGCAGAAATATTCACAGGAGTCTGAATATCAATAATTATCGAAAAAAAGTTAAAATTTCGATCCACGGTTGCTAAGGGGCATCAAAACGTTCGCAGGAGGCGGAGCTAATTATACAAAAATGGCTATAACTCGTGAACGAAATGAGATATTTTCACCAAACTCGGTACACATATGTATGAGCTCAAGTTGAGGTCACAGTAAAAAAATCGCGGTGATTGGCCTCATGGTGGCGCTATAATATGAAAAAAACATAAAACAGGCTATAACCACCTGACCGTTAGTCCGATTGACTTGAAAATTGGTATGCAGTGTCTTGGTCCAAGGTGCCATGTATGTCTATGAGGACATTGGTGTATCTCAAAAAACATGGCCGCTATCGGCCAATGAAGTTTGAGCACCTATTAGACAAGGTTAACGGAGGCCGATCGGAACAAAACTCAGTGGGCATGTTCGGCTCAAGCCCCTAGAGGTCTGTAAGAATTTTGAAAGAAATCGGCCACTAGTTGGCGCTAACGAGTTTTATGGCTCTGTAATCACGTGGTGTTACACTTATCGTCACAAAATGCATATCATATGATAGATCTGCTCATGCTGAACAACTTTGCCTCTAGAACCATTGCTGTCAATCAAACAGTTCATTAAATATTCATGAATATGTTAAAAACCTACTTTTGCGAACTAGTCCTAGGTTTTTTGCCCGATCGGAACCAGACCAGTCTAGGACAATTCTCTGGACTCTCTAGATCAATAATTATCAAAAAAAAGTTGAACTTTTGCATTTGGATGGCTGTAATAGGGTAATTTATAAAATGGGCGTGTCAAAATACATTAAAAAGCCTATAAATCCTAAATAAAAACTCAGAACTTCACAAAAATTGGTCAGCATATGTGACATAACATCATTAACAAGCATGAAAAATTCTATGGAGATCGGACGATAGGTGGCGCTATAACTGTTAAAAAGCTTTAAAATCATATATTTCCTATGGTAAACTGCCTGTATTGGCTGTAAATGGTCTTTTCCATCTCTGATCATATAATTTTCATATCATAATGTTAAAAAACTAGTGCAATACAATTCTCTGGACTCACTAGATCAATAATTGTCAGAAAGTTGAACTACTTCATTTGGATAGCTATAATAGGTTCACTTCAAAATCTGGCCTTTACCAAGTGTCCCCAAAAGCCTATATCTCTTTAATCAATGCTCAGACCTTCTTAAAAACAAGTCAGAACGTGTGAAATATCACCCTGAACAAGCATGAAAATTTTCAGACAGATCGGACAAAATTTGTCTCTATAACAGTTAAAAAGGTGAAAATGATATGAATTAATGGCATGTTAAGCCAATAAGTGGTATTTTACTGCCCCCTGCTGTTTAAAATAGTCATTTTCTCATATTGGTATTGGTATCAGCCATGGTAAATCATGATAAATGATGGTGTGTGTGTGTGTGTGTGTGTGTGTGTGTGTGTGTGTGTGTGTGTGTGGTACAAATATAACAAAGGTTTTATTTTCCAACATGAAAACAAACATAACAGAGTGCTAGTGCACAAACAATAACCGACAATGATAATGGATGAGAGGGGAACTTAAATACACAGATCAAGACAAGGACAACAGGTGACGGTTATGATGATGAGGAGCAGGTGATGATGAGGAGGGTGATGAGGAGCAGGTGCAGGTGATGACGACAGATGGTGAATGTGATGAAGACAGAAGGTGAATGTGATGAAGGTGAATGTGACACCAATATCACTGAAACATTTGTGTGTGTGTGTGTGTGTGTGTGTGTGTGTGTGTGTGTGTGTGTGTGTGTAGCATTATTGTGTGTAGCATATGTAGCAAGTATGCATTATTGAGTTAACATGGAAACACTGGTTTGCTTTAGTGCAGAAAACTGGTCAAAATCATGAGGTTTAAAGTGAAAGTGAGCCAATAAGTGGTCTTCTACTGCCCTCTGCTGGCCATTCTACTTATTAATTAAATTTTTCCACATGTGCTTGCATTTATACTTGAATACACACTAAAAATCACTTATATAGCAATAACTATTATAACACAATCATATTTTGTCAGTGTTAATCACTTTATTTGCACTGACACTTCAAATAATTGCTAGTAATGTGGTAAATCATGGTTAACTATGCTGTGTGTGTGTGTGTGTGTGTGTGTGTGTGTGTGTGTAAGCATGCATTGAGTTAACATGGATAAACTGGTTTGCTTTAGTGCAGAAAACTGGTTTAAAGTGAAAGTGAGCCAATAAGTGGTCTTCTACTGCCCTCTGCAGGCCATTCTACTTATTAATGAAATATTTCAACATGTGCTTGCATTCATACTTGAATACACACTAAAAAAATCACTTATATAGCAATAACCATTATAACACAATCATATTTTGTCAGTGTTAATCACTTTATTTGCACTGACACTTCAAATAATTGCTAGTAATGTGATAAATCAGGCTAGAAACATGGTAAATCAAAGTAAATAATACTAGATTGTCGTTTATCTCCTGGTAAATAATACTAGAACGTGGTATATCATGGTAAATCATGGTTAACTATGCTGTGTGTGTGTGTGTGTGTGTGTGTGTGTGTGTGTGTGTGTAAGCATGCATTGAGTTAACATGGAAAAACTGGTTTGCTTTAGTGCAGAAAACTGGTTTAAAGTGAAAGTGAGCCAATAAGTGGTCTTCTAGTGCCCTCTGCTGGCCATTCTACTTAATAATGAAATATTTTACATGTGCTTTTGCATTCATACTTGGACACACACACAAAAATCACGTATATAACTAACTATTATAACACAATAATATTTTGTCAGTGTTCATCACCTCATTTGCACTGACACTTCACATAATTGCTAGTAATGTGGTTAATCATGCTAGAAACATTGTAAATCATAGTAAATAATACTGAAATGAGGTGTATCAAGGTAAATCATGCTAGAATCCTAATAAATCATTCTGGAACATGGTATATGATAGTAAATCATGCTAGAATCATATTAAATAATTCTAGAATGTGGCAAATCGTTGTGGGAGGAGCCTATTTTACTCAAATGGCTATAACTCAAGAAGTAAATGAGATATCTTCACCAAACTCAGTACACATGTGTATGGGTTCAATTTGAGGTCACAGTAAACAATTTTATGGAGATCGGACCATAGGTGGCGCTATAACTGTTAAAAAGCTTTAAAACCATATATATCCCATGGCAAATTGCCTGTATTGGCTGTAAATGGTCTTTTCCATCTATTATGTCAGTGGTTACATGCTTCCTAAATAAATCTTAATAACTTTTGATGCTTTTGTGCTTAAATGCCTTAAAGACCTTAACTGCTTGAACCCCGATAAATGCTGCTTGCAGCTTTAATTATTATTATTATTCTGCCGTAAAACGCATCGTGCAGCCCAAACCGTAAGGGCTAGAGCATTGAAACTTTGCCAGATGGTAGTACAAAAATCGAGGAGAGGATCAGAGATTATGACCCCGATTGGCCCATAGGTGGCGCTATAGTGACCAAAAGCGTGAAACAGCTCATAACTCCTAGACCGTATGTCGTAGCCTCAAGTGTCTTATATCATTGGAAAGCTGGACGCCTGACGAACAAAACGTATATCTCCGATTTTATTTCCGTCATGATAGATTTTCCGCCATTTTGAATTTTGTCAAAAACCTACTTTTGCGAACTAGACCGTGGTTTTTTGTCCGATCGGAACCAAACCAGTGCAGAAATGTTCTCTGGAGTCTGAATATCAATAATTATCAAAAAAAAAGTTGAAATTTCGATTCACGGTCGCTAAGGGGCGCCAAAATGTATGTTGTGGGAGGAGCCTATTTTACTAAAACGGCTATAACTCCAGAAGTAAATGAGGTATCTTCACCAAACTCGGTACACATGTGTAAGAGGTCAATCTGAGGTCACAGCAAAAAAATCGCGGTGATTGGCCTCATGGTGGCGCTATAACATGAAAAAAACATAAAACAGGCTATAACCACCTGACCGTTAGTCCGATTGACTTGAAAATTGGTATGCAGTGTCTTGGTCCAAGGTGTCATGTATGTCTATGAGGACATTGGTGTATCTCAAAAAACATGGCCGCCATCGGCCAATGAAGTTTGAGCACCTATTAGACAAGGTTAACGAAGTCCGATCGGAACGAAACTCGATGGGCATGTTCGACTCATGGCCCTAGATGTCTGTAAGAATTTTGAAAGAAATCGGCCACTAGTTGGCGCTAACGAGTTTTAAGGCTCTGTAATCACGTGGTGTAACAAATTTAGTCAGAAAATGCATATCATTTGATAGATCTCCTCATATTGAACAACTTTGCCTCAAGAACCACTGCTGTCAATCAAACCATTCATTAAATATTCGCGAATATGTTAAAAACCTACTTTTGCGAACTAGTCCTAGGTTTTTCGCCCAATCGGAACCAAACCAGTCTAGGACAATTCTCTGGACTCTCTAGATCAATAATTATCAAAAAAAAGTTGAACTTTTGCATTTGGATGGCTGTAATAGGGTCATTTATAAAATGGGCGTGGCAAAATACATTAAAAAGCTTATAAATCCTAAATAAAAACCCAGAACTTCACAAAAATTGGTGAACTTATGTGACATAACATCATTAACAAGCATGCAAAATTTCATGGAGATCGGACCATAGTTGGCGCTATAACTGTTAAAAAGCTTTAAAACCATATATTTCCTATGGTACATTGCCTATATTGGCTGTAAATGGTGTTTTCCATCTATTATGTCAGTGGTTAAATGCTTGCTAAATAAAACTTGATAACTTTTGATGCTTTTGTGCTTAAAAACCCTTAAAGGCCTTAATAGCTTGAACCCCGATAAATGCTGCTTGCAGCTTTAATTAGGGGTTCAAGCATGAAATGCTTTCAGCTTTTCCGCCATTTTGAATTTTGTCAAAAACCTACTTTTGCGAACTAGACCGTGGTTTTTTGTCCGATCGGAACCAAACCAGTGCAGAAATGTTCTCTGGAGTCTGACTATCAATAATTATCGAAAAAAAGTTTAAATTTCGATTCACGGTCGCTAAGGGGTGCCAAAACGTTCGAAGTAGGCGGAGCCATTTTTACTAAAATGGTTATAACTCGTGAACGAAATGAGGTATCTTCACCAAACTCGGTACACATGTGTAAGTGGTCAATCTGAGGTCACAGTAAAAAAACCGCGGTGATTGGCCACATTGTGGCGCTATAACATGAAATTAACATAAAACAGGCTATAACCACCTGACCGTTAGTCCGATTGACTTGAAAATTGGTATGCAGTGTCTTGGTCCAAGGTGCCATGTATGTCTATGAGGACTTTGGTGTATCTCGAAAAACATGGCCACCATCGGCCAATGAAGTTTGAGCACCTATTAGACAAGGTTAACGGAGGCTGATCGGAACAAAACTCGATAGGTATGTTTAACTCATGGCCCTAGAAGCCTGTAAGAATTTTGAAAAAAATCGGCCACTAGTTGGCGCTAACGAGTTTTATGGCTCTGTAATCACGTGGTCTTGCACATATCCACACAATATGCATATCATTTGATAGCTCTCCTCATACTGAAGAACTTTGCCTCAAGAACCATATCTGTCAATCAAACCATTCATTAATTATTCGCGAATATGTTAAAAACCTACTTTTGCGAACTAGTCCTAGGTTTTTCACCCGATCGGAACCAGACCAGTCTAAAACAATTCTCTGGACTCTCTAGATCAATAATTATTTGAAATTTTGCTTTTGGTTGGCTATAAGAGGATCATTTATAAAATAGGCGTGTCCAAATACACTCAAATGTCTATAAATCCTAAATAAAAACTCAGAACTTGACAAAAATTGATGGGCATATGTGACATAACATGCTAAAGAAGCATGGAATTTTTTATGGAGATCGGACCATAGGTGGCGCTATAACTGTTAAAAAGCTTTGAAAACCATATATTTCCTATGGTAAATTTCCTGTATTGGCTGTAAATGGACGTTTCCATCTATTATTTCAGTGGTTAAAAGCTTTCTAAATAAATCTTAATGTCTTAAATGCTATGTGCTTAAAGGCCTTAAATGCTTGAACCCCGATAAATGCTGCTTGCAGCTTTAATTATTATTATTATCATAATTATTATTATTATTAGTAGTAGTAGTAGTAGTAGTAGTATTAGGCATTATTTATTTTAATTTACAAAGGCAGCGTGAAATAATCTCAATAACGTTAACTGCCGGAGCTTTAGCCTACAAACAAAATTTGAGCAGGCGTCAGTTCAATAATTTCCCTCAGCTGGCCAAGGTAGCCTATTATTATTATTAGAAGTAGTAGTAATTTACAAAGGTATCGTAAAATAATCTCAATAACGTTAACTGCCTTTCTGTACTTAATTTACTTACATTCAGGTGGTTGATGAGTTGACCGAAAACCACCTGCTGCGTTCCACCGATCACTTGAGGGCAGTGAAGGCGGACATGGAGATCCGTTTCAGGGACCTCGATCAATTGGATGTCCCTGAATGGGTGATGGAGCCATTTCACGTGGATGTGTCCAGGAGTGAGGCCGAAATTCAAGAAACTCTCATCGACCTCCAAAATGATGAGGAGGCCAAGGCAACCTTTCGGGCTTGTGGATGGCGTGTCATGTGGGCCACGCATGGTCAGCGTTTCCCTCTTTTGTGGAAGAGGATTCGTCTTCTGCTCCTTGCTTTTCTGACGTCATACCTTGTTGAGCAGGGGTTCAGTCAAGCTTTGCACATGCAGACGAATTACCGCAGCCGTCTCAATTTGGTTACCTCAGGCGCACTCCGGCTCAAGCTGACATCCTTGTGTCCTGATCAGTGTTTGGAATAACGCCGTTTAAAAGAACGGCGTTAGGTAACGACGTTATTTTTTCAGTAACGGGGTAATCTAACTAATTACTTTTCCCGTCGTTACAACGCCGTTAACATTACTGGACGTTAAATGCGGTGCGTTACTATGCATTGATTGAATAAACGGTTTAATCCGAACGCACCCCTGGCTCGCACAGCTAGTGAGGAGGTGGGTTAATAACGAGGTAAGCGATTATGATTATGAGTGTTTCATGGTAGCCAATCAGAGCCAGTGTTTTTACACACATGCCAGCACACGCGCCACTCACACACACACACACACACACACACACCAGCTAAACAGAGATTCGATGAAGCAGCAGAGATGGCGAGTCAGGAGCAATCTTGACTGAATCGAAAAGTTGCAAAGTGTTTATATTTGTGTGTGTGTGTGTGTGTGTGTGTGTGTGTGTGTGTGTGTGTGTGTGTGTGTGTGTGTGTGTGTGTGAGAGAGAGAGAGAAGCAGAGAGAGAGAGAGAGAAGCAGAAAGAGAGGCGCGGGGTTTACATTTGTGTGCGTGTGTGTGTGTGTGAGAGAGGCGCGGACGCGATCGAACAGTGGAAAGTGGAAACATAAAAACATAATCCGTAATTTTGTTTATACAGGACATCCAAACTGCAGTGTTTTAAGTTACTGCTAATTAAAATTTTAAGGAAAACAAATATATTAATCTGAAATTTAGCAAATTAATTTTCAATTCATTCAGGTACAATTACCAAACATATCTCAAGGTCTTTTTGTCTTTTTATTAATTTAATTAATAAACTAATTATATAAAACATATATAATGTTATATCTGTCGACGTGCAATAAATATCGAAAGTTATGTACAAACACCTGTCTGTTCTACTCATTTCAACTGACTTGTGAAAACTGCTCAAAAAAATCCAAATTCTTTGACATATAGCAACTTTTTTTTTTTAACAGTAACGCAAATAGTTACTTTCCCTGGTAACGAGTTACTTTTATTATAGAGTAATTCAGTTACTAACTCAGTTACTTTTTGGAACAAGTAGTGAGTAACTATAACTAATTACTTTTTTAAAGTAACGTTCCCAACACTGGTCCTGATGTTAAAAAGTTGTCTGCCAGTCACCAAGCTCAGGGCTCACACTAATGACCGTAATTAGTTACGGTGGCTGTTTGTCGTCGCTGTTTGCACCTTTGTCGTTTTTTCTTCGGTTCAGTTCAGGTGGCCGAGCTGTTGTCTTCTTTGTTCGTCATTTGAAATCAAATGACCGTTTGTAGGCTATTCAAATTTGAAGCCACTTGATTGGTTAATAGTAAAGTGTGGTGTGTGTGTGAGCCTGAATTTGCTTGAATTTTAAACGCATACATTTGCAATACCTTTCAAACAATCCATGTGTTTTTGCATTTTTCCCCCAAACACAATATTTCTCAACTTGAGGCTTTTACATGTTGGTTAAATAAAATAAGCAACTTCTGTTTCAGTTTCAGTTTCAGTTTTGTTCTAAAAAGGTTGAGAACCACTGGTGTAATCTGATCTAATAAAAAAAAATATACAAGACAAACTAAAATATTTTGTCAATAAAATACAATTATTAACTTTTTCATATAAAATAATGGCATTTTTTAATAATTAAATTTTTGACAACAAACACACTGCAAAACACAGCTATACAGCAAAGTTCAAAACTATTATTTAATAATTTCTGAACTGTATTTATTCACCTTTTTCTAATGGTTTTTAATAGAATTAGATAAAAGTATAGAATAGAATAATATAGTTCTAATAGGGGCACGTTGTAAGTGTCATGCCCCACCTGCGCATCTGGGTTTTCAACCCATTAGTGTCTTCTGCTGGTGAGATCAGCCTTAAAGAACTCTCAACTGTTAAATACGTGGCTTCAGCAACCAGATGCATGTTGTGCAGCTTCATCTGGAATGCATTCCAGATGAAACTGGACAACATGCATCTGGTTGCTGAAGCCACATATTTAAATTTTATTCCTCCTAAAACAATGCCCTGTCTTTCAGTCTGTTCATGATTGGATAGCTATCTGATCAGAGAAAACACGTGAAGTGACCAGGTACACATGAACAGAGTTTACACATGCATCACAGTCATTTGGATGTGTGTGGAATGTTTCATAGGACTCAATATACTTGGTTCAATATCTCCGAAATTTATAGCATTGATATGTACAGCGTAACAAGCTATAAGATGTCAGTCAGTAACTTGTATGCGCAGTGGTTGAGCTAATGGTTTGTCAGAGCTGTGCACTTTCATTGACCTCCACAGTTTAATTCTCACACTTTAATAGTATTACTAGTCTTAACATAAACATTGTCACTTTTGATTGATTTATTACCCTTTTTGGTAGATTGATGGTCCCCTGTCACTCATGATTGACAGGATGTCATGTGACAAATATGTATTATGGCCTAATTTGTGAGTCTGTCATGCCTGACTGGTGGGTCTCCAGGGTCGTGTGACCTCTTGACTGACATGACAGTGGTTGTAAATCAAAAGATCAAATGACTGAATTAATGATTAATGATCTCACACCTCTTAGTCTGCCATGATGTTTTTAATGGTTTGTCTGGAGGGGCAAAATGGTGTTATGCCTGTGAACATGTTTCCTTTGATTGTGGGGGCTTAAAATACACCTAAGCAAGTTTTAAGTTATGTCAACACCTCAGCAGGATCAGCCATGTTTGATCAAAATAGTATATGTTAATGGAGTCAAAATATTTGAGTCAAGATAATCAGGAAGACCATTAACCCTACACCACACTGGCTATATCCATTTAATTGTGTGTGTCTGTCTGTGTCTGTCTGTCTGTGTGTCTGTCTGTCTGTCTGTGTGTGAGAGAGTAGGATCAGTAGTACCTGAACTATAGGTTAATTTTAGTGCCTAAGACAAAGAATTCATCAAGACAAATACGGCGAATACAGATGTTCTAGAAAGACACACTAACACGATGTGCGGGGAGGAACACATTCTGATGCGTCAACACAAACTCATCGGCCAAAACCAGCAAGAAAAGAACAGCTCTTGAAGCTCCCTCATGGACTCTACAAATGTCTGTTTGGCTGTTTTCACATGTGATCTAAATTTTTGACTGTTTGCCTCAGGCACCAACTCAAACACTCTCAGAACAGCAGATTTCACTATATCATAGTCACGGGACTGATCCATTGGTAAGGCAGAGCAAACCTGTTGTGCTTTACCAGAAAGGCAGCACTGCAATAAAAGAGCCCACACGTCTTTTGGCTACTGCAATTTCGTAGCGACCCGTTCAAAGACAACAAAATACGAATCCACTTCCGCTTCTCTAAACGGGGGCATGAGTTTAAGATACTTGCCAACATCAAAATCTGGCTCAGGAATCACATTATCATTACTCTGAGGTGCAACAGCAGCAGGTGAAGTGACAGGAGATAAAGCAGAGGGGAGTCTAGAGCGAGGCATAGGAACTGATTTTTTTTTATCTAATTCCAGAGCATGCAAGTCTAACTGACACATTTTAATGTCCCTATCTGTTTGTGCCTCTATAGCACAAAGCCTGATCTTCTGCCCTTCACATTCTGTTTTTTTATAAGGAGGTCTAACTCCTTCAACTTAACAGCTAACATAGACTCACCCAGAGACTCAGTTGCCATCCCAGGAAGAACCCCGCTTGCCACAGCTTCTGCTGTGAGCCCAGGTTGTTCCTCAGCACTGACGGCAGAGTAATCTGGTAAAATTCCATCTACCAACTTTTCCCTCAAGTGATCTTTAATAACTTGTACAGGTTCCTAGGCAGGCTACCAAACATTAAAGAAGTCTGTGATTAAAAAAAAAAAAAAAAAATCTACCTTCCTGTAGCATTCAAAAACTTCTATGGTAGGAGAAAGAGAAAATGAGATCAAATCAGATTCCATAATTCTCACTACCACAGGAGCTTTCTCCCTCACCAAAAAGAAAACAGCCAAACAGAACAAAAGAGAAATGAGCAGATACTTACAATTACACCAAGGTAAACTTTCAATTGAAAGGACGAGCCCCAACTTGTTACATAAATCTTCAAATAAATTCACAATTGAACCAATGATTAGCACTTGTCAACAACATAACACAATAAAGTTCTCTGGAGCAGGAGAAAATAAGTCGTCTGCAACCCTTTCCGTCTCAGCTTGCTGTGAAGCAGTGCTGGCTTTCTCCTGGCTGCAGCCAATCAGTGGAGCTGAGGTGAATGGGCAACAAATCAGCAACAGGTGAACCCAATCACCTCTATGAGAATGGTAGCAGTAGACATGGGGAAATACAAAACCAAAAGAAAACACCACAAGGCACATAGATCATTCACAAATAAAATACGCCTTAGGACATACCAGGTGTGTGTGTGTTGCAAAAGAACAAATGATTCCAAAATTCTGAGTAAAATAAGATACACAATTTTAAACGTTTAAACATTTATAAATCTGTGTACCACAAAAGCAAGGCATGTTGTCCACTTTCTTTAAATAAAACTTTTACTTTATTCTTTAATTGCTTGACACAATATACACATATTCTACTACTGTGTGTGTGGCATAAATTTGCTCAAATCTTTGTGCATATTTTTACACGCCAACATATTTTGTCAGTGCTATGTCACACCAGTGTGATGCATAGTTCCACACTATAAAGTACAGTGGCAGACACGCTGCAACTGAAGAAATCACATGCAAATAAAAAACACCAGCAAATTAAGAAAACATCTTCATCAGTTTTACAACAGTCGTGTGCTCCAAATACTCACGACAAATACAGAAACGCATTGCAAAAGTTCACAACACAACCAAATACGGAGACGCTCTGCAAAATTTAACAACACAACCAAATACAAAAACGCTCTGCAAAAGTTCACAACACTACTAAATACAGAAATGTGCTGCAAATAGCACAGACAACAACGGAAATGTTTCCAGGGGACCCCAACAAGTGACGAACCCGGCTGGGACATGCTTATTGCTTAACCCTTTCACACGTAAGTTTATAATATTCTGGCTGACCCCCCAGCGTGAGTTTTTCAAGACGACCGTTATTTAGAATGTGTCACTTTATGGTTTCCATGGTGACGCGTCATTGCTTGTCACGTGACACACCGCAGCAACAACAGCGCTGAATGAATGATGATCTGCTTTTATGTCATTTTTCCTTTTTTTATTAAAAATATTCAAAAATTTGTTAGCTATGGCATGAAATACCTGATATTCCAAATTGTCAAATATATGCAAGTGGAAGTGTTATGTTGTTTAAACACCTTTATAACGATCGCGTTAGTTGACCTGTATGTGCGATGGGAGCCGCCATGTTAGTTTGTGCCGCAGACGCAGTTCAGAGAATCGGATCTGTTGGATTTACAACACAATTCATCCACTTCTCCCGAAATACATAAAAGTAAGTGGCTGGTGAACTGGGAGAATAATAGTGTAAACTTTAAAGTTACTTACACAATGTGTATCTGATATGAATAAAACGTGTCTAATTATAATGGAAAGGATTATTATTGCCTCTTCCATAGACATCAGTGTGTATTTTACAAACTCTAAATGTATTGTTTTTTTAGTAATTATGTGAATTTATGTGTCTGAAACCTAAAATAAACATTATGTGGTTGGAAACACTGAAAAGTTTTGAAATGACAGCTCACTGATTCTTGAGATAAGGGACAAAAGTACTTTTGAAAAGTGACAAACAAAAAATCGATACTACATTCATCTGAATTGGATATCTTCATAAACACGGTCTCATCTATCATACCATGAAAAGGAACAGGTTTTTTATTTAACCACTTTTTATAAAAATTGACATTTACTCACTTAGTAACTTGACATTTGTCAACTCCGTCTGACACATGAAAATATGTTTTTTTTGTGTGTTTGATCAATTCAACAACACTGTAAAGTCTTTAAAGTGTAAGTTGCAGGTTAACCACCACAGCCAATTAATGTGTAAATTAAAGTGCTCTATATGTATATATTTAATTATTTCTGTCTTAAAATGCGTTAAAATAACATTTATTGGGGTTTCTTCAAAGGTAGCGTGTTTTTTCAGTAACTGGTGATGACGTCATAAGAGGAACTCGCAACCCATACTCTGCTAGATTCCTACTGTATTATGGCTATTTGGAGAACGACTGAGGATGTGGGAAACCATCAAATTCTTTATGGACCACAGCCCTACAATTTTTAACCGGTCAGGCATGAGAGAGGGGAGGAAATTGCCAGGACCCATGGCACTCAAAGAGTTATTAATGCTTGGTGTGAGGAGAATGAGTGGAGGGTTGGCCAGGTGTCCTGGTGAGTAGCTACGTTAGAGCTAGTCTAGGCTAGCCTGGTGCAAACTTAAAACGGATAATATAAGGGAACAAGCCAGTCTGTTCAAAAGTTTGCCGTCATGTAGAATAGCAAGGAGGGACAATGACTGAAGACATTATTTACTTACATGGTGTCAGTCCAAATCAGAGCTGTAGAGATGCACACACTGCACAGGCACCAATCGCTAGTCTCATCGACGCCTCAAACGTCATGTAATACCCTTCCTCAATCCACGCTATTTCTCACGATTTAATTAGCGATGTTTATTGCCAGAAAAGAAAAAGAGAGATCGATGTCCCCATCACTGTGTTTGTGTGGGCTATGCCACCCAATTGAATCAGCAGTGGAGAGTATGTGCTGCCGTGAGGTGAACGCGTTTTTGAGTTTAGTGGAACAGCTCGACCTGCGACCGGCTGATCTGACGTGCCTGAACCCGTTTGTTTTGCAAAAAGCTTATTCTCATTTCAGGCATGATCACGGCCCCCTTGAAGTCAGCACACACGAGTATGTTTACAGTTGAGTTATTTTATCCATAATTTTTTTTTATCAAATAAAACATACAACCAACTTTTCTGTAGTTATGTAAGGCATCTATAGCTATGACTATGCCGGTAACTCTACTAGTGAGTTCCTCTTGTGACGTCACGCCCCATCTAGTGGAAGGGAGCGGGAGCGGTTAAAACCACTGTTAAAAGTGCCAACTTTTCATATTATAATCAGCATTTTGGTATAAAAAACAATGGTGGGCGGTTCTTATCTTTATGTTTAATAAACACATTGCATTATCTTCGTGAAAAATTTAACCTGCAATTTACACTTTAAGTGTGTAGCAGTGTTAATTTCGTTAACGAAAACTATGACGAAAAATGTTCGTTGACGACCTTTTTTCCCCTGACTAAGACAAGACGATGAGAGACGACACCCACGTCATTAAACGATAACTGTGACTATATGAACATGCAATATCGTTGACGAAAAAAGACGAGACTGAAATGTGTTTAAACTTTAAACATTTGTTAAACTTAACCAAAACCACTTGTAGTTTGTGTCAAATAAAGGAGACGACAACACATTGACTGTTTTTTACGAGCGTTCATGCTTACGGTTGCCAGACTTCAATAATTAAACCCCCAGTCAGAGCTTTTATAACACGTTTTCTACCCGGTCTTTTCAATAGTATCTGGCAACCATGCGCGCGCGCTCTCTACACTGCTGAAGAACCGCGGATGATCTGAAAACACAGACGAGTAAGCTGGAGTTTAGCGATCTTCATTTGAGATTTTCTACTTAAATTAAAGTGTCGTTCAGTCGGTCTGTGTTCTGCCACGAGCGGTTTGCGCTATCTGTGCTACTAAATCTGCGATCAAAATATAGGCTGATATCCAGCAGTGTTTTAATGTTTATCATATTATACGAGCAAGAATGCAATGTTTCCTGAATATCCACACGATTTCAAATGTGACATTAATTTTATACAACAGTTCAACAAACAGAAGGGTAACATTAAATAATGTACTAGCCTACATTTAGGCTTATTGCTCTATTTTGCAACGAAAGCCACAGCAGAACTGCAGCACACAGCGGTGATTCGTGAACGAATCTGTTGCTTTGAAAGAATCGTGAGATTCCTGACCCGTTCATAAAAATAGCAGCTTGCTTCCTTACTGAATGAATGAATGAATGAATGAATGACTCCATGACTCACTCATAAAGACAGTGACTTACTACTGGCTTTAATTTAATATTTTAAAAGTACCGGTATCACTTTGTTTTTACCATCATTGCATATTTATTGAACATTGTTTAATAAAAAAAAAATATTTAAAAAATATTGTCCCTTAATGGAAAAATTGTGACTGCAGTCTAAGTGGAAGAGAGGGGGTGCCAGGGGGTAGGGCACTCTAAAAACCACTGAACTAAGGAAAAGGGGTATGTAGAATTGCACAAGTGCTACTGCTAAAGAGTGCAATGTCAATACAGCCTGTTACCTTAATTTACATTTCTCATAAGCTTAACTGAATTGGCCTAGAGATAAAAAAAAATTAGGACATTTTTGTCTAAAGAATACATATAAATAGCTACCAAAATTAATGTCGGTAACTGCAGTTTGACTAAAAGTTGACAAAAAATGCAATGACTTTTCGTCAACTAAAACTAGACTAAAACTATGAAAGACAAAATGACTAAAATGTGACTAAGACCAATAAGTATTTTCGTCTCAAGATGAAAACTAAGACTAAATCAAAAATGGCTGCCAAAATTAACACTGGTGTGTAGAAATGGTTTGCCTTAGCAAGGTTAAGTGATAAATTGCATTGTATACACTTTTAATATTATTTTACATTGTTTTGGAATTAGCCATTTTAAATTACCTTCATTTAGTTTACTATTTTTTTCATTTTTAATATATACAATGAGTGGTTTTGTGCACACAAGACACTGATGCATGTAGATAAGTTGGTGTTTTAATGTATGAACACACTCAATTGAACAAAAGAAACATACCTTTTTATATAAAAATGAAAAACCTCCATCTTACAGTGTTGACACACAACTGACGGTGTTGACACACAATTGACGGTGTTGACAAACTAATCGAGAATCAAACTGATTAAAGATATTTACCTAGTTTTGACATGGCAAAGGGAGAGTGTATCAAGGGAAAGGGTATCAAACTTTATACAAAGAGTACCTGGTGTCAGGATCTTTAAGGCACACATGAAAATGTCAAAATGTCCCTGGTATCAAAAGAAAAAAGCAAATGTATCTGGAGGTCCTCTGTTGGTCATCTATACTGAACAAAATTATAAACGCAACACGTTTGTTTTAGCCCCCAGTCTTCATGAGCTGAACTCAAAGGTCTACGACTTTTTCTATGTACACAAAAGGCCTATTTCTCTCAAATATTGTTCACAAATCTGTCTAAATCTGTGTTAGTGAGCACTTCTCCTTTGCCGAGATAATCCATCCACCTCACAGGTGTGGCATATCAAGATGCTGATTAGACAGCACGATTATTGTGTGCCTTAGGCTGGCCACAATAAAAGGCCACTCTAAAATGTGCAGTTTTACTGTATTCGGGGGGGTCCGAAAACCGAAAACCGAAAACCAATCTGGTGTGACCACCATTTGCCTCACGCAGTGCAACATCTCCTTCGCATAGAGTTGATCAGGTTGTTGATTGTGGCCTGTGGAGTGTTGGTCTACTCCTCTTCAATGGCTGTGTGAAGTTGCTGGATATTGGCAGGAACTGGAACACGCTGTCGTATACGCCGATCCAGAGCATCCCAAACATGCTCAATGGGTGACATGTCCAGTAACTATGCTGGCCATGCAAGAACTGGGATGTTTTCAGCTTCCAGGAATTGTGTACAGATCCTTGCAACATGGGGCCGTGCGTTATCATGCTGCAACATGAGGTGATGGTCGTGGATGAATGGCACAACAATGGGCCTCAGGATCTCGTCACGGTATCTCTGTGCATTCAAAATGCCATCAATAAAATGCATGTGAATAAATGAATGTGTTTGTTGTCCATAACATACGCCAGCCCATACCATAACCCCACCATTGGCCACTCGATCCACAACGTTGACATCAGCAAACCGCTCACCCACATGTCTGCCATCTGCCCTGTACAGTGAAAACCGGGATTCTCCCGTGAAGAGAACACCTCTCCAAAGTGCCAGACGCCATCGAATATGAGCATTTGCCCACTCAAGTCGGTTACAACGCGGACTGCAGTCAGGTCGAGACCCCGATGAGGACGACGAGCATATAGATGAGCTTCCCTGAGATGGTTTCTGACAGTTTGTGCAGAAATTCTTTGGTTATGAAGACCGATTGTTGCAGCAGCTGTCCGGGTGGCGGGTCTCAGAAGATCATGGAAGTGAAAATGCTGGATGTGGAGGTCCTGGGCTGGTGTGGTTACACGTGGTCTGCGGTTGTGAGGCCGGTTGGATGTACTGCCAAATTCTCTAAAATGCCTTTGGAGACGGCTTATGGTAGAGAAATGAACATTCAATTCACAGGCAACAGCTCTGGTGGACATTCCTGCAGTAAGCATGCTCCCTCAAAACTTGCAATATCTGTGGCATTGTGCTTTGTGATAGAACTGCACATTTTAGAGTGGCCTTTTATTGTGGCCAGCCTAAGACACACCAGTGCAATAATCATGCTGTCTAATCAGCATCTTGATATGCCACACCTGTGAGGTGGATGGATTATCTCAGCAAAGGAAAGTGCTCAATAACACAGATTTGTGAACAATATTTGAGAGAAATAGGCCTTTTGTGTACATAGAAAAAGTCTTAGATCTTTGAGTTCAGCTCATGAAAAATGGGGGCAAAAACAAAAGTGTTGCGTTTATAATTTTGTTCAGTGTATATTTGAACTAAAATGTAAATCTAACAAATGATTTGCAAGAGGACACAATAGGCTGAGAGCTAACTAAAAAATACTTTTTTATTAAAGTTATTATGTGGCATTTGGGTATATTAATATATCTTAAGTCAATCAACATGTATACTTAGATCATATTATCATGTTATGTAGTTGTTATACATTACTTAATGAGTATTTGGGAGCACTTTTCCACTCCGTCAGCTTACATGTCAACACCGTCAGACAAAATATCTGAGTTGACATCTGACGGAGTTGACAAAACAACATGTTTTTTCAACTTAATCATGTCTAATAAATGGTAGCCATTTTTATTTTCCTCAGTGTCCAGCTGCCACTTAACTAAAAAAAAATACCAATTTTTATTTCAAAATTCTTGATTGAAATCATCCCTACTTTGAAGACAGTGTTGACACATAAAAGCTGTGACCACAGGGATTTCAACTTGTTTGCTGAATATATATTTTAAAAAAAGTAAACTTACGAGACCATGTGTTGGACTGCTGCATCCATCAACAGAAAGAAGTCAAAGGGGGTCCTCAGGGTTAAGTTGACCAAAATATGCCTGATTTATTTAGAATTTGAAAAATATCTGACGGAGTTGACATGAATTGATGACAGATTTTGAAAGGCTGTTGTTAATGTATAAAATAATGCAATGTTCACTTTAAGTATTTTGTGATATTTTATTAAGCCATCCAATTAACCTCATATTCATATTTGTGCATTTTGGGCATTTTAAAACACTTTTTTTTTGCAGTTTGATTTTGTGACCTCTACGGAGGACGAGTTTATTTGCATGGGCTTTCATAGTGCAGTGCCGGTATTTTATAAAATTCTATGAAATAATATAAATATACAAAACTAAGGGTCTAAACATAAACAAGTCTTTCATATCCAACTTTTAAAGCCTTTTTAAATAGTGCACGAACTCCATCGCACACCTGTAAGTGATAGGTGCGTTGGATAATGAGGCCAGATAGGACGTTACAATATATAAGGAACTCCCGCACACTATCTTAACTTGCAATTTAATTTTTATTAATGTACAAAGTTTCGGTCACACGACCTTCATCAGGAATAAACAAATGTTAAAATACATCTCTTTTAACCCTTTCATGCATGAATTATGATATCCTCAGTCAGGATTTTTTTCCTATGTGTTTTTATTGCTCTTAGGGCATGAAAAACAAGAATTAATTTTTATTTTATTTTTTTACAAATTTTTCAAAGAGATCTTCAGATGTCCACTTGAGTGGACAGCATGCATTTGGTTTAAACTTAAGATATACTAGATTTAATATAAGACAATAATCAAACACATAAAGTATGTGAATTTAACGAACTAATCAATACAATTATATCAAATCATGTGAAAACTATAAAATATATACAAAAAATATAAATGCAAAATATTGCAAAGGCTTCATACAGCTTCATACAAGTTGCACTTCACGTATCTTTGATATCAGAACATGAGTACGTGATTCCATCAGATTTTTCTACAGTCTGTCAAGGTACAACTGTGGAAACCACTCAGATGCTCCCTCCAGTGCACCAGAGTATATGGAGATTTACCCTTATTAGCTGATAATTCTGATTATGTTCAAGATGGACATGCACATTTCTATCATAGCCCTCCTCTGAGAAAACCTAGCGATACGTTTTTTCAATCTCATCTGAAATGATCAGTGTTGAGGGTAACGCATTACAAGTAACATGCATAACGCATTCAGATAACTTTTTTGATGTTTCAAGTAAAGTAATGTGTTACAAGTAACATGCATTACCTAATCAGATTACTTTTTGATCTAACAAGTAATTAACTACAAGTAATGTGCATTACCTAATCAGATTACTTTTTTATGTAACGAGTAAAGAAACGCATTACAAGTAACATGCATTACGTAATCAGATTACTTTGTGATATTATGAGTAAAGAAACACATTACAATAACGCATATTACATAATCAGATTACTTTTTGATGTTATGAGTAAGGAAACGCATTACAAGTAACATGCATTATGTAATCAGATTACTTTTTGATGTTATGAGTAAATAAACACATTACAAGTAACATGCATTACGTAATCAGATTACTTTTTGATGTTATGAGTAAAAAAACAAATACAATAACATGCATTATGAAATCAGATTACTTTTTGATCTAACAAATAAAGTAATGCATTACAAGTGTCATACATATGTAATCACATGACTTTTTTCGATGTCAATGAAAATTACTTTCTAATAATACAAGTACATTTATTTACAGTAAAAAAAGTCACTGCAGATTAAGTTTTTAAGTTTTAAATTTCAAAAACAATATTCACATTATAATTATGAATTGTAGCTGAAATATAGCAGTTGATGCATGACGTCCACTACAGTGGACATGTGATTAATCAGAGTTTTCTCTCAATCTAAAATCAAAACTTGGAAAATTTTACTGTGATATGACTCATTAGATATTGCTTGATGCTGCAATATTTTTTTTACCTACAAGAGTCTCCTAGGATAGAAGGAATGGGTGGATATTCCGGAGCAACTTGGCATGTCTGACTGACCCTTGGCCATCTTGGTTTGGAGGGGGAAAAAATCGAAACACAAAGGCTTGCCACTTGATTGCAATTTATAGGATGATGCACAAGGGTTCAATGAAGAGGCTGATGTGCAACTTTGCCATAAAAACCCGTGCAAATTCAAGAAAATGCATTTTTAATAGCTGTCCACTGTAGTGACCACTATGCGTGAAAGGGTTAAGATAAACACCTGACCAATTAACAGAGCTCCATCTGTAAATAATTAAGCTCATTGGGAATACATAATCAGCCACATCATACACAATTACATAATGATAGTTACAACAATCAGTAAAGATCCCCCTATAGGCTAACAAGATCATCTAAAAACACATACTCAACACATAGTCATCAAACAGCATCAATTTGTAATTCTAAACAGTTACAACACTCAGTCCGGCTCCATGGCCACTCAAACTCATTGTGACTACATAGTAGGATAAAAACACCACGTCAAACAAAATAATTGCATCATTATAACATTACATTAAATAATGCTTCATCGTTCATACCCATAGGTGATAAAGTTTGAAGGGTATAAATCCAAAAGAGTTCGCGTCTCTGTAGAAGTAATTCAATGTCTCCACCTCTAGGTGGCAAAGTTACTTTCTCAATCCCACAAAAACGTAAAGAGGTAACATCGTGATTCAAAGTTACAAAATGTGACGCAACTGGATAGTTAATACCTTTTCTTCTGATCGAACTCTTATGTTCACTAATTCTTTGTTTCAATTGACGTGACGTTTTTCCCAGTAGCCTATACCACAAGGACAACGGATCAAATACACAACATGAGTGGAAACACAAGTAATCACAGATTTAATGCTATATTTTTTGCCAGTTCTAGGATGGCAAAAAAATTATGTTTTAAAAGTATTATCCCAGCAAACACATTTACGTTGTGGCAACGTCTCTGGCACGTTGTATTTCTGCTATGGCAACGTCGCTGTCTACGTGCTCGCAACATTGTAACAACGTAGAATTGTAAGACGTGACAGGGCTGTAGCAACGTTGCTGCGCGACATTCAGCAACTGAGAGACGACATTCTGACAATATTTTTATATGGTGTATTTTGTTAGATAATTATACTTTTTATCGTTTATTGTTTATCTATATTATTATTTAATGGGGCTATCAACACCTGCAAGTGTAGCAGGTGTAACCCTTCTCTTTATTGTGAATGCTAGCCTACACTTTGAAGAGTAAAAATGACAGAAGGTTTCGTTAATTCAACTTTATTAAAACTGCATATAATCAAATTGCACTTCCAAAAGTCATACATTTGTGAAAAAAAAAAAAAAAAAGAAATAAAGGAATATACAAATTTATTTTAAGTATAATAAATAAAACATAAAAAGAAAAGGCAGATCAGAACATTTAAAGAACAAAACCGGGTCTGTATGGCGGACAGTAGCCGAAAGCAGGTGTCACCGGGGAAACATCCACAAATTCAGAGGAGCAAAGAAACGAATGAGACTAAATAGCGGAAAAATCAAACGAAAAACTAAACAGTGCGAGCGATGCTACATTAATCACATTATAATTAAAGTTGTAGGTTGTGTTTGATAGCTGAGGTAGGCTAAACGCAATACTCACGTATCCTTGCTCGATGATGAATGAGAACACAATGAGCCCAACAACAGGTGGTTGGAATTTAAAAGGCTGATTTTCGCGCTTCAGGGCAGTGACGAGTACATTATGTAGTCCAGTGGTTGTCAAGACAGCGTTGGTACAACCTTAAGCAATGGCCCTGAACGGTGGTTTAATACCAACATTGTGACAACGCTGTAACAACCTTCACCACACAACGTAGTTATAGCAACCTTTTGGCCATGTTGTTAAAACGTTGTTAGAAGGTTGGCTACGTTGTGCCAACGTTCTGTGTTTGCTGGGATTACACTGAGCACAATTCCCACAACGATAATTGCCCTTCTGTATAGGACTAAGTAAACTCTGAGATGCACGAGGACTAACGCTCTGAAATTGAGCATGTACCAAGCTGTCTTTTAAATTCCTAGCGCGTTTGTATACAATCAAAGGAGGATGTCTAAAAATATCGCTCAACTCCGAATCAGAAGACAACAAATGCCAGTGTTTTTTAAAAATTGATTTTATCATGTAAGACTTAGGTGAATGTGTTGTAATACAAGCAAAAGAATACTTTCTTTTTTTTTTTGTCTTCTTTTTTAGCAATTCAGACCGTGTCTTTTTAAAAGCTGTATTAAATCCTTCATCAACCCAATCTAAAGGGTAACCTCTGTTCAAAAATTTATTTTTCATGATTTTCGATTTCTCAATAAAGTCGGAATCAGAATAACAAATCCTCCTTAATCTGTAGAACTGACTCTTAGGCAGTCCTTTTTTTTTTAAAAAAGTCGGATGAAAACTGGTATCGAGATGGCTTCGTACCTTTTGAAATATAATTATTTTAGTTTTGATAAGGATTTCTTTCTTCAGATAAGTGGGACAGCAATGGGCTCGAATTTTGCCCCTAACTATGCCAATCTATTAATGGTTTTTTTCGAGGAGAGTTATGTATTGAATACAGAAAATAATCCTTTCTATTCAAAGATCCTCAAATGGTATAGATACATTGACGATATATTTTGTGTTTTTTTGGGGGATCACGATGAGGCTCGAGAATTTGTGACATATTTGAACAGCTTGGTCGACGATTTGGAATTTACCTCTGAAATTAATTCGTCTAGAGTACACTTCCTTGATATGTGGGTACAGAAGAACGAAGGCAGTTTGACTTTTGTTTACAAAAGAGACTGATCGTAACACACTTTTACTCGCTACCAGTTTTCATCCGACTTTTTAAAAAAAAGGACTGCCTAAGAGTCAGTTCTACAGATTAAGGAGGATTTGTTATTCTGATTCCGACTTTGAGAAATCGAAAATCATGAAAAATATTTTTTTGAACAGAGGTTACCCTTTAGATTGGGTTGATGAAGGATTTAATACAGCTTTTAAAAAGACACGGTCTGAATTGCTAAAAAAGAAGACAAAAAAAACAAGAAAGTATTCTTTTGCTTGTATTACAACCAGGGCCGTTTGAAGGAATTTGGGGGCCCCAAGCAAAATGGACATGGAGGCCCCCCCAATACCCCCCCCCCCCCCCCCACCCCCCCGCAGCTTAGCCATAGTTCACCCACACTTTATATAAATAAAAAATGTTTACAGTGCAAATACTGCAGTTGCATATACTGTGCATAAAATTTCGAACATTTTCAACAATTGAACATTTGCAGTAACCTTGAAGTAACTGTTCAATATCCATTGATAACTTAAAAATAATGTCATATTTGCATAAACTGTCACTACAGAAGCCTATATCCCGACACTAGCACATTAAGATAAGCTATGAAACAAGTAATAAAAACTCAGTGAGTGTTTTAGCGCAATTTTCTGACGTCATGGGATCACAACACTAAGAGATAGTAAATCTTTTCCTGGATTTTTTTTTTGTGCGTTCCCGAGATTAGACCTTCCTTAACATAATGCCGAAAACCCGAAGTCTCTAGGTGGTCTGGTTGAGGAGTAGATAGAAGTGCAAGATTGGTGCGCACAGACAGAACAGAAATCATGAGTTAACAATCGCAATTTTGTCCGGTGGAAAATTGCGCTAAAAAAAGCTGTTCGTTACAAGCAGCATTTGCCGTCAGGCAGATAGCTAACATAAACATATTTTTGCTAGCCTACCTGCTGCAAAAGTACACCATTTGTACAAGACAAGTAGAGCTATTTTATCCAGTGTAATTTATCACTTATCACTATATTTTTTTACCTTTAACTTCTTTCTTTTCTGTCTTCCTGAAGCATAATTCGCTTCATGATAACTGCCGAGGAGGTTTATTTTGCCGGCAGCAGAGATCGCGTGGTTGGCTGGCTGCTGTCAGCGACTACTGAGGGGGCCCCCCTTGAGGGGGATCCCGATAACAGTGTCATTGCACTTTACTGCATTGACTATCAAAGGGGCGCTCACGCAGTTTGTCGTTGCATTTTATTCTTAACCAGTCGTTGTCTTGGGGCCCCAGGCCAGCTCGGGGCCCCAAGCAATTGCTTGGTTTGCCTGTCTTGTCGCGACGGGCCTGATTACAACACATTCACCTAAGTCTTACATGATAAAATCAATTTTTAAAAAACACTGGCATTTGTTGTCTTCTGATTCGGAGTTGAGCGATATTTTTAGACATCCTCCTTTGATTGTATACAAACGCGCTAGGAATTTAAAAGACAGCTTGGTACATGCTCAATTTCAGAGCGTTAGTCCTCGTGCATCTCAGAGTTTACTTAGTCCTATACAGAAGGGCAATTATCGTTGTGGGAATTGTGCTCAGTGTAATAATACTTTTAAAACATAATTTTTTTGCCATCCTAGAACTGGCAAAAAATATAGCATCAAATCTGTGATTACTTGTGTTTCCACTCATGTTGTGTATTTGATTCGTTGTCCTTGTGGTATAGGCTACGTGGGAAAAACGTCACGTCAATTGAAACAAAGAATTAGTGAACATAAGAGTTCGATCAGAAGAAAAGATATTAACTATCCAGTTGCGTCACATTTTGTAACTTTGAATCACGATGTTACCTCTTTACGTTTTTGTGGGATTGAGAAAGTAACTTTGCCACCTAGAGGTGGAGACATTGAATTACTTCTACAGAGACGCGAACTCTTTTGGATGTATACCCTTCAAACTTTATCACCTATGGGTATGAACGATGAAGCATTATTTAATGTAATGTTATAATGATGCAATTATTTTGTTTGACGTGGTGTTTTTATCCTACTATGTATTCACAATGAGTTTGAGTGGCCATGGAGCCAGACTGAGTGTTGTAACTGTTTAGAATTACAAATTGATGCTGTTTGATGACTATGTGTTGAGTATGCGTTTTTAGATGATCTTGTTAGCCTATAGGGGGATCTTTACTGATTGTTGTAACTATCATTATGTAATTGTGTATGATGTGGCTGATTATGTATTCCCAATGAGCTTAATTATTTACAGATGGAGCTCTGTTAATTGGTCATGTGTTTATCTTAAAAGAGATGTATTTTAACATTTGTTTATTCCTGATGAAGGTCGTGTGACCGAAACGTTGTACATTAATAAAAATTAAATTGCAAGTTAAGATAGTGTGCGGGAGTTCCTTATATAAAGGCTTTTTAAATAAAATAATTTATTGTTTTTTAAGGCAAATTGCAACATTTTGATGGGGGACATGTTTTGTCCCTTATCTCAGGAATCAGTGAGCTCTGAGCGCTGGCTCAGCGCCAGCCAACGCGCGAAAGCACATTTGAATTTAGCAGTTGATCACGTGATGCACTGACCGTTCTAATCACACCGGTGTGATCATACACTCCAAGGACCAGCCCAGTGTTGCCAACTATTTTCACAGGAAAGTAGCTAACGCCTTCCCTAAAAGTCGCAAAATGTCGCTAGATGACGTCATACGTCAATTAGCATATTCATGACGTAATCGCTTCGTACTTGCGTTCTACCTGCCTAATGTGTTTTCTCTCTAAATTAATGCTCACATACTGTATTTAATATAATATAATATAATATATAATATAGCCGAATGTCAAATAAAGCTGCTCATTTCCTATCTTTTTTTTTTGTCTAACAATAGCCTATTGACAGCATATCCGGGAGATAAGTCTGTAAATTAGAGTAAAATCTCAAGCTTCGCTTATCCCGTGTGAATGCGCCACACGAAATTCAGATGGGGGGTGGGTAATTTCTAAACCACACAAGGTCCCCAGATAATACTAATCCAGTGCAAATACATGAATATCAGTTAGGTGACCTCTTACATCATCCGCTCTTTTTCCAGTTGACTGTCATCATCTTGAGTACCTACCGAGTACTGTCTATGGTACAGACAAGCATTAACTAGCTAGCTTGCTACTATTTACAGCTTCATACGGATACAGTAAATGGCTACGAAAGACATTTCGCACCTCGACTACCATGAAAAGAAATGCTACTTTCAAAAAATAATATTGTTAGGGTGTGATCCCTACGCGATACCTGATACGTACTTCCAGCCTCTGTCCGCTGCTACCGAACTACCAATCCTGGCATTCAATGATATTATATGTTGATCCGACTATTTTAAGCTTGTATTTAAATGGTCCAGGGGCAGAACTTTTGCCAAGCGTGTCAGAGGTTCTGGGTTCTAATCCGCACTCATATAGTTTTTATGTTTATCAGTGGTTGTATATCAGGCAGGGACACGTTTGTGTGCAGTTTGTTTTGTAATTTCACCGGAACGAATAGAGAGTCTCTCCACATTGAAGCACGCGTCCGAGTGAAGACTGTGCGTGAGCCACAAACAAACACCTTATCCGCGCCACTGATTGCAGCGGCAACAAGCACTTTGATCACTTGATTTCAGAAACAACACATTTCAGCGCTAGATCGCCTCTTATTTAAAAAACGAACGAAATAAATGCTCTGCTAGTTAACTGGAGATGTTTTGTTTATTTGTATTGGTACATTCGTGCCGCGAGATGTTTCAAAAGTGTTGGGGACATGTCCCACCCGCAAATTACGTCGTCTTTTTTCGTCTTGAGGTAGCCTGTAAAAGGATATTCCTTTTTTGTTGTTGCACCCCACCGCACGACATATTGAAGGCATAGCTAGCTAGTTCCTTTGCGACTGACGTGAATCAGGTACTCAAGATGGCGGCAGACAAGTTTTAGAAGTGAGTGATGTCAATGAGGAGACGTTGGTGACATCATCTGATATTCATCTATAGGGCTTAAGTAATCAACATGTATTCCCTCTGGTTGTTAAACGCCTCAGGTAATGAAACCACTCGTCAAAATTACTAATCACTCCTGAATAAATGATGCTTTTGTGTGTAAGATTGAATCACCAGAAAGGTTTTGATGATGTGTCATTCTTTAAACATCTAGACAAAGCAACCATTAATGGTCGTAAAACTGAACAACTCAGAACGTCAGTGGAGAAAGGCATATAGTTCATCATAACATCATAATATACATCATACACCGACTATATTGCTAAATCTTCCTGATTTTTCATATCAACAGAAAAATATACGGGATAACATGGCTTCCCTCGAAATTCCCCTGCTAGTTTGTGGTTAATGATATGTTAAAGCCTGCCGGCCTGTTGATGTGATTGGTTATTAGGTAGTTTGTGACGCGCGTTCAAACCGCGTTTTTGAGACTTTGGTTCACCACAGTTTTAAAGAGAAAATACTCAGCAATGGTGTTGACTTATGAATTTGCACATGGTTTGTCTTAAAGCATATTAAAAAACACATAGACTTATAAACAACATTAAAAACTTAATTTTCACCACCACTTTAATAAAAATAAGCTGTGTTACTATGAGGAAAGATTAGGGGTGAGAGGGGCACAAACTAATGCAGGGCTAGTTGTAACACACATGGTTTAAAACTTTCCACACATGCCTGACGAAACTTAGTGTATTTACTAGTTGACATATTGACACTATATAGAGAAATGATTGCGCAAAATTTTTACTAATCTTTGGAAGGTATCGCTGAACATTTATTTAACCATAGCAAAAGTAAATTTCTTAAGTACATTTTTAATCTGTGTTTTTTGTTTATTTAAAACTAGACACATCTGATATTATTTAAGTTTTATATGTTATTTAAATTTTATTCCTCCTAAAATGGTAAAAACATGCATCTGGTTGCTGAAGCCACATATTTAAATTTTACTCCTCCTAAAATGGTAAAAACTAAACATGCAAGAGACTAAATCATCTTATCAGTGCTTATGTCACTCTCTACAATTGCGATCTTTGATTTTAAAATTTGCTGATGTGAGGTTATTAGTCACTTCTCCTATATCACAACAGTTAACACTGGTCTACATCCCAAATGTTTTTAAATAAATGTAGGCAAATTTCACTAATTCTGGGCCACTGAGAATGAAAATGATGCTTACATTTTTTTTATTGGCTCTAGATTTCAAGATATGCTATTTAGTCAGTATATACGACAGTATAAACACAGTCTTAAAGCTGTTTTCTCTGCGGATGGGATAGCCATGCAAAAGATTCACACTACATCAAGAAAGACTAGCAACTCCAACAGTCATTGGAGCCAGGAAAAGTGTTCAGCATCCACCACTTGTTGAATCAAGGAAGATTACCACCCTTACACATCAAGCTGGGTCTGATGCAGAACTTTGTAAAGGCAGCGGACAAGTCGAAAGCTTTCAAGTACCTCTGTGGAAAATTACCAAAGTTAAGTGAAGCTAAGATAAAGGAAGGTGTCTTTGTTGGTCCTCAGATTCATGATCTTCTTCGTGATGATGCATTTGACCATGCCCTGTGTGGCAAGGAAAAGTCTGCATGGAAAGCCTTCAGTGAGGGGCAATACATTTTCTCGTAAACAACAAGGTAGACATTTACACTTTGTTGATGGAAAACTATAGCCTGGCAAGCCAGACCTACATCAAGATGTTAGGTCTGGCAACTCACCATAGACACGGCTCAATCCGAGGGGCGGGATAAACGGCTGTCTTTCAAATTCCCTCTGCACGCAATAGGACAGCGCTTCAACCAACCAGAGCATTTTCCCAACAGCGGAGCTAGCATTAGTTGATAGATTCAACTTTTGCCATATCTGGCCGGCAAAACTACGAACACATCTTCCTTTTTTAAGAATGACTTAAGTGCTGTTCTTTGCTCTTTTCTCAAAGAAAAACTTAACTCCAAGTCCTCCAGAATCGCGGCCAAAGCCGATTCGAAAGACTGTTCTCCAGCAGCAGCCGCCATTCTTTGTTTTCAAGTAGCAGGTAACCATCGCAACTCTGTCGCCATTATGTTAAGCCTGCCCCGCCTACTCTATACACGATGTGATTGGCCTGACCTAATTTTGGTTTTTCCAGCTTGAAAGTCAACGGAGAGTTGCTAGACTACCCTGGCTGCAAAATAAATTTTGCTGCCGCTAGGGTGCGTCTAGATTTCTAGGCTAGGAAAACTACCTTAAGGCATACAAAAGACTTGGGGCCTCGTTTATAAAACGTGCATACACACAGATTTGATCTTTGAGTATGTGTACGCTAAAATCCACGCCAACTTTCATATTTATTAAAACGACCTTTGATGTAGAAAAGTGCTTAGCATAACGTCAGGACTGCAGGTATTTGAAGATCTAAGCAATTCTTGCCACTCGCCATTCTCAAGATAAGGAATTTAATGTTGACTGGTGCTCTGTTATATGTTAATGGCATTAATTAGGCAACATTTAAAAAGCGCAGATCGGAAACCATTCAGCTGTGCACAATTTCAAAATCATTTGCGATTTTGTTACTTTCACTTCTGTAAGAGAGGCGTACGTTTGTTCTCTAAATCACACGTACACACATTCAAAAAGTGATCGTAAGATCAAATGTAGGACGGTTTCTACGCAACATTTTATAAATGAGGCCCTTGGCAGCAACGTGTTACTAATGATACATTTTTTTGCACTCTTATCTAGATTTTTTTTCACCGAATTGGGGAGCAGTGAGCGATGAGCATTGCAAGCGATTTCTCCAGGACAATGGAGAAACGCTATCAGTACAAATGGAGCCTATCAATGCTTGCAGACAATTGCTGGACAGTGACAGGAGATGCTCCAATTAATGAATAGATAATGAGGCGAGCCAGGAAGTGCAGAGTAGACACTGAATAGGACTATGTACATAATAGTTTTTTGCCTTTGTTTCATAATGAATTTAATTTTGCTGATTTTTAAAGTGTTACATAAACAGGACAGGTGACAGGTACTATCTACATAATACACATATATGTAAAATGTAAAAACTTAAATATCTTGGAAACAGTAGCCAATCAGTTGTTTTAATATTCATATTTGAATTTAGCACATCAAAATACATAGTTAGCACATTTTATCTCTGAAGCAGACAACTTCTTAAAAATTGTAGATCAGTGTTATTAAATTATATGTATAGATGTATGCGGGTATTAATAAAAGAAAGGGTGTAGAAACAGAGGAAGAAAGAAGAAATGTCATACTCATACTTACCAACTGTAGCACATCCTCATCTTTAGGCATGATGGACAACTCCAGCACATTCTCACTAAATACAAATGAATGCAATTACAAATACACTGTAGATATGAATCCACTTGTAAATATAAGTATGGCTCATTAATTAATATCTTTTAAAGTAGCCTCACCTATTTTGAATCAGCGCTATGACCTGAGAATAAGTTTTCCCCAGCACACTTTCTCCGTTTACCTTCACCAGCCTGTCTCCTAAACAGAAACACACACACTTATCATATTGGTTGCTGTTAAAGTGAACAGTCAAAGGGCATTACAGCATAAAATGTTCCCCTACCTGTGCACAGGCCTGCCTGATGGGCTGGGCCTTTCTCTTTCACATTCTTCACAAAAATGGTGTCCATTGGCTCTAGAAGAGACCGTTGACCTCCTGAGGAAGATCATATAACAACTATAAATGCATTCACAACTGAAATATTACAAAATGTGATGTCCCTGTTGGCTGTCATTTGTGTGTGTGTGTGTTTTTTTTTTTTTTTTTTGGTGAGTGTGTCTATCATAGATGACTGGCTGGCTAATTAGGAACACAGGCGTGCAGGTTCCCCTCACTATTTAAGTGTCATCTTTCCCTCAGAGTGCATGTTCCATCATAGTTTGGGATTCCATGTCGATACTTTGGGATCACAACAAATGGTGGCTCATCCTAAATTTTCGCAGCTTTTGTTTTGACTTTTTTTTTCTGAAGATGTGTTATATGTGTGTTGTTGTTGTTTTTTGGTGCCAATTAGTGTTAACTTTCTATGTTTATTTGCGATTGCGTTTGAATTTGTTTGAACTGCTGTAAGATACACCTGGCAACAGGTTTGAAAATTTGATTGAATTTGAATAAGATTATTAGGAGAGACAAGTATACATTGAATTAGTAGATTGAAGGGTTTTAATTGGATGGATCATCACAGCTGTAGTAAAGGGTTTTGGTTTTGAGCCCTGGGGATTAACTTCGTTGATAGGATTAAGCTGCATGCACTTTATTGGCATGTTGAAAATTCTTTTGTTTTAATTTGTTATTTTCAAGCAGATCAGTGGTTAGAGCTGGAAATCGATTTAATTAAATTTAATCTTTCGGGATCACAAACATATACATATATATATATATATATATATATATATATATATATATATATTTTTTTTTTTTTTTTTTTTTTTTTTTTTAAGAGCAAAGCAATATTTCATGGTTTAGAGCCACTTACCTTTGCCATTGCCATTTTCCTGGTTCTGGAGGGGAAAAAAGAAATGTTTAAGATCAGTTGAACTGCTGAAGCCTGTATTTGTAACATGTCCTTCACAGTCCCCAGAAGTTCAATGCAGCTGGTTGGTAGGAGTTTAGCAGAGGCTTTCTTATTGAATGAGGCATTTATATATAACACTTTTATATGTACTACTGTACACCCAAAGCACTTTACAATCATATCAGGGAATCTCCTCAACAACCGCCAGTGTGCAGCATCCACTTGGATGACGCGATGGCAGCCACAGTACAACGGCGCCAGTGTGCTCACCACACACCAGCTATAGGTGGAGAGGAGAGAGAGGGATCAAGCCAATTCAATGGATGGGGATTAATAGGAGGCCATGATTGGCAAGGGCCAGTGGATGGAATTTGGCCAGGACACCGGGGTTACACCCACACTCTTTACGAGAAGTGCCATGGGATTTTTAATGACCACAGAGAGTCAGGATCTCAGTTTAATAATTTGTTACATTTATATAGCGCTTTTCTAGGTACTCAAAGCGCTTTACATGGAAGGGGGGAATCTCCTCAACCACCACCAATGTGCAGCATCCACATGGATGATGCGACGGCAGCCATATTGCGCCAGAACGCCCACCACACACCAGCTTACTGGTGGAGAGGAGACAGTGATGAAGCCAATCAGTGTATGGGGATGATTAGGAGGCCATGATGGACAGAGGCCAAGGGGCAAATTTGGCCAAGATGTCAGGGTTACACCCCTACTCTTTTTCAAAGGACATCCTGGGATTTTTAATGACCACGGAGACTCAGGACCTCGGTTTAACGTCTCATCCGAAAGGACGGTGCTCTTTTTGACAGTATAGTGTCCCCGTCACTACACTGGGGTGTTAGGACCCACACAGACCACAGGGTGAGCGCCCCCTGCTGGCCTCACTAACACCTCTTCCAGCAGCAACCTGGTTTTCTCAGGAGGTCTCCCCTCCAGGTACTAACCAGGCTCAGCCCCGCTTAGCTTCAGTGGGCAACCAGTCTTGGGCTACAGGGTGATATGGCTGCTGGCAAACATCTCATTTATTCAAAGTAACTTACAGAGCACATAGTATGGTACATTTCAAATGGGCTTTCTGAGTGGTTGCTGAGGTTTTGCTTACTGGCCCAAATCAAAAAAGAAAGAAGAAAAAAAGAGCATCTATATGAAATTCTGGATCCTAGCTTTGGGACGGGTCACTCCTTTAAATGTAAATCAATGGGACTTTTGCCAGTTTTATAATAAAACCATAAGTATGATGGATCAAAAATGTAACAATACACTTCACCTAAAAAAGTTGCATTCATACTTGTAGCACAAATGGTGCGGGAGTTACTTGCTGATATTAACACTTACGGTTAGTTATCTGAACAAACACTATAACAATAGATAGTATTAGCAAGCACCATTACCCTTGTGAAAAAAATAGTATACTTAAGCACAATTTATTTGTATGTACTTTAGTATAACTAAATGTATTTGTGGCTCACTATAAATTGGCACAGCTTAAAAATTTGTCACAGGAAATAATGCAGAGGATTCAATTGCAAGTGAAACAATGATGAATTTATTGAGAGTCACAGATGAGAGTAATGGAACAGGGTCAGATGCAGAGATGTTGCCTGGGACAGTCGATGCTTGGCAGCGCAGGGACACAATGGACAACCCAGATCCTCTGTGGAGAAGTGAGGTAATCCACGCCAGATGATCCTCCGTGAAAACAGGCAGAGCGATCAACAATTTGGCAGGTAATCCACAAAGACACAGGAAACAGCCAGGAGACAGACATGCACACAGGAACAAATCCCAACGATCTGACAAACACAAGACACATGACAATGAGAATAAATAGTCACAGACAATGAGTGGCAGCTGGCGCTGATAATCAGCTGAGTGGTAATCAGCGGCCACACCCACAACACACACACACAGAGAGAGTGAGAACGAGTCAGTGAATTCATGAACCGTGACAGTACCCCCTTCCCTAGGAGCTCCTCCTGGCGTCCCCAGAAGAACTTACCCGTTGATTGTAATCATCAATAAGGGAGTGATCCAAAATGTCCCTAGCAGGAACCCGACTTCTCTCCTCCGGACCATAACCTTCCCAGTCCACCAAGTACTGAAATCCGCGTCCCCTCAGTCTCGAATCCAGAATCCAAGTAGTTTCCCCATCTACGAGTCGCGGTGGGGCGGGGGAACCGGGGATGGCGGATTAATGTGTGAATGAAACACGGGATTTAATTTGGAAACATGAAAGACGGGATGAATTCTCCTGTATGCCGGAGGAAGTTTGAGGCAGACTGCCACTGGACTAAGGATCTTGGTGACAGTGAACAGGCCAATGAATTTGGGAGCTAACTTATTCAAAATGGAGCGGAGAGGAATGTTCTTCGTCGAAAGCCACACTTTTTGACCAACGACGTAAATGGGTGGCTTCGACCGGTGGCGATCGGCCTTAGCCTTGGTGCGCGCCCCCACCTGGAGAAGAGTCTCACGGGCTCTGCTCCATGTGCAGCGGCACCTCTGGACGAAAGCGTGAGCAGAGGGGACCGTGACTTCGGATTCCAGACTAGGAAAAATAGGTGGCTGGTACCCTAAACTGCATTCAAATGCATTCAACACAAAAGCCACTTTCGATTCCTCAGAGGTGAAAGTCCGGGGCTGGAGCGAGAAAAACAATGAACACTTGTTAAGAAACGGTCTACAAAAGTTAGGCTCACCGGAATATGCCTCTGGGATCGGCATGAGCGGCTCATGATGATGGTCAGATGGTGAAGGAGTGGGAGGAACAGGCGGTGCGGGTGGCGCAGTGGGACTACGTAGAGTTGTTGAAGCTGTTGGGTGAGCTCGGACACCTGCGCTACCAAGGCTTGCACCGCGTGGCCCGTGACGGCCATCTGCTCCTCCTGCTGATCCATTCGAGCGATACTTCTCGATAAGTATTCGGTCAACAATTTTTCCATCAATGACAGCACAAATTATATGGATTTAAAGACTGCGAATCGCAGAGAAAGGTCTCAATATAGGCGCATTAAGCGGTGCGTGAAAATAAACGCGAAACTATATAGAAGTGCGTTAAACTTGAAGCTGTTGAAGAAATAAAGCCAGCCATTTATTTGACATTTTAACTTTTTACATTTTTGAGGACTGGTCAGGAAATTTGTTTAAAAATTCATAATATTTTGACAGCCCAAAGGACTTTCTATATGTATTGTTGTAAAGTTTTCTTTGTTCGAAGCAGAGACCAGTGAGACAGTCGGGATCGCGTTCAACAGAAGTTATTCTTTATTGAGAACTCCGCTGTACGCGGCTGTAGAAACTTCCAACATGATCTAATCTAACATAACTTTACATGGTATCTTATAGGCATTTTAGGAGGAGGGACTTTTGGGGGTGGAGACAAATTCAAACAAAGCATGTAAATGAGTATACAGGTTAAGGTAACACCCTAGACTGTGAGGGTCTGGCCAATCCTAATTCAATCAGCATAAGGCTCCAAGAGCCATTTGGGTCTGAAAGCCATTTGCAGAACAAAAGGTGAGATTCTCAGTGAATCATTCGTGTGCTAATCCCATCAGTTCTGAGTGATACTGGGACTCAAAGAGCCATTAAAGACAATGAGGAGAAAACAGGAAAGGCAACTTTGCTGAGCAGAATCATTATCTTACCCTTAAACACTAAATACAATATTCTTTACCGTGATGTTATGTAAGGAAGCATATTTGAAATAGATTCTTAAATTTGAATCCTTCAGTATGTAAAGCTGTTTTTCAACCATGCAAAATTGTGAAAAGTGCTATAGAAATAATTTGAATTGAATTAAACAATAGTCTAGACACCTGATATTCAAAGTGTGGGTAAATTATTGAAAAGGTAAAAGTCACAATTATAAAACTTACTTCATGGTTACTTTTCAAAACACATTTCCTGTTAACTTTTAACTAGGCTATACTATTTTTATACTCAACAAGTAGAACTTAAATACAGTTTGTTCTATTGAACATTTAATCATAAAAGGTCAACAGAGGATTCAACTAAAATAAAATTACTGAAGTAGTAAAATATTTAACAAATTAAATAATTTTATTTGCAAATTGCTCATTGTAAAATCAGATCCAAAGCATGCACATCCACAGCAAAGCAATATGTTGCTCAAATTGCTCATTGTTACATTTGTGCTGTAGGCAAAAGTTTTGTTTGGAAATTCTGCCCTTACAGCACCTGTTAGCAGAAACAAACTAGATGTTTCAGTTCATACCTCACATTTTCTTTGGTTTGCACAAAAAGAAAGTATCATCTAAAAAAATTACATTGCATCATCTAAAAATAGTTCATCCTTCTCAGATTTGAAATACATGGTGAGACTTGTGTCTTTAGCTGCAATGAGTTTAGGTTTCCTTCTGACAAATGTGCCAAATCTGCAACATAGATTTCCAATAGTGTGCACTCTAGCGAGTGCGGTTGTTTAGCAAAAGTACAGCAAAACCGATTGTTCGTGAGTGATGGCATTATGGCTTTATGGTGTGTTCAAAACATAGATCAAGCATAGCAGTCTGACGTGTCAACTTCTGATTCAACCAATGGTAGGACGTTGGGGCAGGCCAATGGGGTCAAGGTTTAGCTTCGGCAGTTAGTGTTTTCAAGTCATATCAGAAAGAATGTATTTATGATATAAACTGCACATGATCATCAGCACAACTTGTAATTATGAGTTTTGGTAACTTTCTTAAGAGTTTCTGAGTTAGGTGCGTGATGGTGAGAAAACATATCAGAGGCAATGGATGGAGAGTCTGCCCTAGTGAGAAAAAAAAAAAAAAAACCTATACCAAAATGTATTTAAAATAGGCCAACATTTATTTCATAACTATACTACAAACCCATTAATATATTTACTGACATATTACTGACTGACTTACTGATATAAATATTATAATTCAACTTTATTTGGAGTTCTTCTTTATTGCACAATGCATATTTCTTAATATTAAGCCTATGCGTTTAATATCACTATTAGTATGATCACTGTATAATTTAAATGCAAGATATTTAAAGTTTACCTGAAGTATACTAGCAATAGTTTCACTTTAGCAGAATCAAATATACTTAAGTATATCTTTAGTTGGACCTCAGCACTATTTCTGTACCAACAGTACAATTGCAGGGTATTTATATTTAGTTCATATATATGTAAATGTATTGGTAGTATACTTAGCATAAAATACATGTATTTCAAATCCATTTTAGTATATTTATTTTTCACTAGGGTGGTTATGTTATTTGGTGAATATTATACAATTCAATTCATTTTATGGTACTTGTGCTTGCACGCAAACATGCCAAGGTGGAAACAGGGTTTTTTCAATCACTCAAACACACACCCACTGCAAGTACAGAGTGCTGAGTATGCTTGTATCTCGCCATGCGCATGCTTAGGGGCTTTGCTGACACAACTCATTTCTAATACATGCAGACAAAAGTAACATGCTTTACAGCCCAATAGACCTAATTGCCTTTTCTGTTCTGACCCTCTCAGTGATACTTTGGCAGGGGTTAAAAGACAAAGAATTCAAATAAACTGACAATTCCAAGATGTCAAATTGAGAGATATCGAAGATCATTGTTACAAAATAATCTAGTGTTCTTCAACGTTGACAAACGTCTTTAAGAACTTGCAATAATGCTGAAAATAACAGGGGTAAGGTCTCTGTCCTGTGGTCTCAAATAGCCTTTGGGCAAATCATATTGGAGTAACATGTGACCTGCATACTAATCACATATGTCTGGAAGATTTAAGTATTTATCATTACCGAAGTCAGAGTTCAGCAGAAAACCTGTGTCCTAACTGTGTGGCGGTGACTAAACAAGTTTCAAATGTCAGGTAATTTTTCTGGCCTCAAGGAAAGCGAAAACATTTGTAAAGCAGCAAATCACAACATATCTGATGTTTTAAGATAGTTACACTGTAAAAAATAAATGCATTAAAGGGGTGGTATGATGCCCTTTTTTACAATATGTAAAATAAGTCTCTGTTGTCCCCAGAGTGTGTATGTGAAGTTTTAGCTCAAAATACCCCACATATCTTTTTTTCCCCAGCATTTTAAAAGGGTCAGTAAAAACATGTTGTTTTGTGTGTTCTTTTAAATGCAAATGAGCTGCTGCTCCCGGCACAGAGGGCGGAGCTTCAATAGCTCGTTCTTAGCAGCTCAGGTTACCTCATGCAGACAAGCACTAAAATGTCAGAAACTGTTCTGCCTTTTATGTTTAAACCGGAGTCGGACAATGATGGAGAGACTCAACATGTAGTGATGACGTAGAATGCAACAGGACGTTTCTGAATGGTTAGTTGATGAATTTATGTTGCTGATGTGGAGTTAACTATCTTCAATTAGCATATTCTGTCATGATAATCTATAAAATCGCTCTTGTGGGAACTGCATTTGTGGTACGTTCTGTATTGCATGTGAAAAGACGGATGCGACAGCTTGAGAAGACTCACAAATGCAGGGCTCTCAAATAAGGGCTAACAAATTAGCATCAGTTTTTCATGATGCATGATTTCTGTTGGTAACTTAGCCAACAGTTTTACAGCCTGTTCACTGACAACACCTGCTCAGAACAAGTAGTCTAGGCCTAGTCATATTTTCGTTATCACACGATGACTGACATATTGTCACATTATAAACATCTCTCTCTCCAAATAGGCTTAATAATTTTATTAGCACTAAATAAATTAAAGTGCATTGCATAGTCGATGTTATAGGTCACTTTTAAAATCATATCATATTTTATAATTATATCCTGGCCATGGATGCATTAATCATTGCATCTGTCTTTCAAAGATGTCAGGTAAAAAGCAATTAAGCATCCTCTCATTCGCCCTGAGAGGAAAGTCCCCTAAAAAGGCCAGGTTAGAGGATGCTGGCCCAGAGAAGTTGGCGAAAAGGGTAAAAGGGCCGATTAGAGGAGGAGACAGAGGAAGAGACAGTGCAGGAGGAAGGCAACAAGTCCAAAAAGGCAACAAACACTTACAATAAACAACACCAGTCATAATCTCTCTCTCTCTCTCTCTCTCTCACACACACACACACACACACACACACACACACACACACACACACACGCACATGCGGAAATTGAATAAATACTTTGTATTTGGTATTTGAGCAATTATTAATAACAACAACAAAAACACTAATAATAATATTATTAATGAAACACCCCCATTCCTGCGACCCGTCCAACCCGCACAAAAAAATAGACAAAATGCTGATTAAGAATTTTATTTATTTTTTGCTGCAGGATTTTGAACCAATGAGATTTAATCAGCATGTGACTTCAGAAGACTTGGTATAAAGCGCTATATCTACATGCGCTATATATGTATAAAGTCATATGGACTATATTTTTGTTGCTGTTTTTGTTAATTTATGTAGTTAAAGCTACACTGTGTAGGATTTACTCCCATCTAGCGGTGAAATTGTATATGACTACCAACTGAATATTACTTTCTAGCCCCTCCCATTCCGAGGGCGTTTTAACTCCTACGGTGGCTGTATTATTTCAAATCTGCCGGCAGTCGCGAGTAATCTCCCTCTCGCATTCTTCTCGGTGCCACTGAGTGTAAAAACGCGAAAGGCGAAACTTGAATTTCCAGGTATGTCCCTCTTTGTCTAATATATTTTCAAGATGGATGCGCAACATGGCTTCCATGACTCGCTCGTATGTATTTTAAATGGCAGATTATACACTTACGAGAATACTTAATTAGTTGGTTGAAGTGATTACACATTAATGAGAATGTATAATTTTGAAAGAACAAAGTGTTTTTTGCTAAAAAATCAACTTAAAATATTACACAGTTTAGCTTTAAATAGACATGGTCATAATGAACTGTCATTGTTTTTTCTTTTGACCTTTTCATCTTTAAGGTTGTTGATTTTGTTACCTTCAGGCTAGTGTGAAGGGCAGACTCAGGTGGATAGACTATGAAGTGCCGCAGAGTAAAACCGAAGCCCTGAGAGTTCTTCTGCAGCACCATTGTGTGGGGACCCTTCCAGGCCACGTCCTCCTCTGACACAGGTCGAGTGTTCTGACTGGATGACAATCCTTCATCTTTGAGGCCTTTAGCCTGTCACAAACCGAAATAACACGATGAGACAAGTAATTTAAACATCTACAAAGCAACTTCCTTGAAAGTTATGATGTTTCTTTATTTTCAGACGCCTGCAAGGTAAAGTCTATCATGTTCTTGCTCTTCATAATCACTTATTTACAAAGGAATTAGTGGGGGCAGGGGTGTTCTCGATTACAGTCAAAGGTAGTTTTTTGAAAACTCCACCCATCCAGTGATGACCCCTTTAAACAGTGAGAAATGTCTGAGGAATGTCTATTTTGAATGCAGATGCGAAAATAAACCGGCTTATGGGGCTTAGCAAAAAATGCAAGAGGAAAAAATAAATACAGACAATCCTGATGTAGAAACACTGAAACAGAAGCCTCTATAAAATGTTAGAATAAAGGCCAGCACTGATTCCAAGTCAAGTAGTGCATAAAGACAGTGACATTATACAGAAAATTCAAGTGCCCTTCATAAAAACTTCTACCAAGGCATGTGTATTATTAAACTTTTGTATAGGGTTAAATAGGTTCAGTCAGGTTTATGGAGGGTTCTTAGTTTAAGGGACATCACATTTAGTAATATTTTAGTTTAAGGTTCCTATACCAGACAGTGACCAGTCAAAGGAGTCCTGATAAGATAAATTGTATCTTTTGCCTGTCGCTTTCCCCTTTTCCCTTTTCTATCCACACACTTCCTCTTCCTCTGGTTCCATTCCATGGCACCTCACCCTATCATCGAACACCCCATCATCGAACACCCCAGGCGGTGCTGCAGTGCCGGAAAACAACAACAGGAAGTGGAAACTCTGAACCAAGATGTGCAGTACCTCCCTTAAATATCTAGTTCAGTCATGAAACTCTATAGAGCACAGGCTGATAGGTCCTTTACATGCAATCTGCAAACAATCACAAAGCTGATTGGCCTCTGCTGATCCTGCAGCCAATGAAACTGCTTGCTCAACATTCAAATAGTCTGGTTTAGTGTTTGTTCTAGGCTAGTCCTCAGGTTTACTCTTAAGATAAGGGAACAGTCTTTTATTATTCCATATTACTACAATGATGCATGATTTGCATTTATCAATTCATAAATGAAGCAAACAAACACGATCTAAATCACATTTGATGTTTTACAAGTTGTGTATGATGCAAGATGTGAATAATTAAGTTGCCTAGCATAGCTTGCATGAGAACACGGTTTATTTGAAATTTGTTTATTTTTTTTATTTTTTACAAAGATAGAATGTGCAGGTTTGCAGTTTGTTACATTACCATACTTTTGGATAGGCTGTTTGAACACAGCAAAATATAAATAAATACATGCAGCAAGCATGCTTGTTCAGGTGGTTGCTGGTGGTTGCTGGGAGTTATTTTCTCCATCTCTATCAGCTTGCTTTTGATATAATTTTTGTAAAGTCACACATCATGAGCATTCCAATTAGGTAAGTTTGAGCGATATTGGCTCAGGCACAAAGAGCTGGTTTAGGTCAATAGTTAAACAGACCTGTGGGTATGGCAACCAGGTACACAGTGCTAAAATCACTAGTAAATAACTCAGGACTTTGCTAAACCAGATACATATAGTCAAGCCACAAAAATTTTAAACAATTGAGCAAAGCAGGGCCAGGCACACATAGATTGCAAAAATGTGGCTCTTCGGAGTAACAGCAGTACACATGTCTTAAGCTGCATCCGAATTCAGAGCCTGCATCCTTCAAAAGCTACATTCGAAGGCCGATTGCATCACCGCGGTATGGCAAAAGGCTGCCCCAATTCGAAAGCTCCATCAAATGCAGCCTTGAAATGCATCCTTCATTTTGCGGGCAATGAAGACAATGGATGTATTCTTTACGTCTTACCCTACTCCAGAATTCACTGCGCCAGTGATGAAGATTAGACTTTTTAATGTAAGTATTGGGTTTCAACTTACTCAAACAATCTAATACATAATGTAATATATATATATATATATAAATATATATATATATATATATATATATATATATATATATATATATATATATATATATATATATATATGTATGTATATATATATATATATATATATATATATATATGTATATGTATATGTATGTATATATATATATGTATGTATATATATATATATATATATATATATATATATATATATATATATATATATATATATATATACATACATATATATACATACATATACATATATACATACATATACATATATATATATATATATATATATATATATATATATATATACATTATGCGCCCTATGGATAATGTGATTATGAACAGGTGAGTAAAAGGACCTGTTAGCCCGCACCATCTAGAGTTTCATGCCAGAACTTTCTGTCATGACAACTCTCTGAGTGAATGGCATGCTAATGGGTATGACAATGTTGTATGTTTGGTCTTGGCAGAATAGATCTGCTATGCTGCTGCCCTGGTAAAAAAATAATAAAAACATATGCAAAAAAAAGTATAAAAAAGTATACTTGCAGCCAGACTAATTATCAGTACACTTCCAGTGTGTTAATGATTTGTTAATTTGAAGTGTGCTATTTTGAAACAACTAATTTTGTACTAAGTATTTTTTTGTTGTAATTAAATTGTTGTAAAGCATAACTTTAAGTGTATTTAGTGTACTTTTGTGTGCTAAATTGGAACAACTTCAAGTATACTTAGTATACTTTAAGTATGTGCCTGTATAGGGACTAATTACATGCTTGATTAGTGATATTAAAGTGTACTTTATTTGTGTTACAAGTACATTACAAATTAATTACGAGTGTCTTCGCAACATACAAGCAATATACCATAAGTGTAATTATATATTTTATTTTTAAAAGATTTATTTTTGCCATTTTTGCCTTTTATTAGGATAGGACAGTAGCTAGACAGGAAGTGAGGTGGGAGAGAGAGGGGGGAACGGGATCGGGAAAGGTCCACAAGCCTGGACTCGAATTCGGGTCACCCGAAGCACAACGGCTCCATGCCAGCGCACTTGCCAACGAGGCTATCAGCGTATTAAGTGTATTATATTTTAGTAAAAAGTATATGCTCAGTAATATCTTTGGCTTATTCCAAATACTACTTCAATAACAAATGCACATTAATAGACAAATAATACTTACTATACTTAGCTTAGCTATACTTTGTACAAAACACTATTGTATACTATAATGTATTTTGAAAGAATACTTTCAATGGATTGTTACAATGATCATTTCCAGCACACAGAAATTTATTAAAATATACCTAAAATATATTTTTAATAAAGTGCAAATAAATACACTTTTAAAAAAATAAACAGAATTTTCACTTCAAGTATATTTTTCTAAAATATATTTTTAGAAAATATACTAAAGTACAATTATTTTAAAGTGTGTTAAAAGTTGTACTGTGAAAATAGGTAAAAGCATGATGCTAATATACTTTTAATATATTTAAAGACAGTACAATTTTAGTTAGTATATTTGCAATGTAATATTGAAAAAGGGAATATATGTCAAATACAATAAAGTATACTTTTTTTTTTCATTGGGGTGCTGCTGCTGTTGCTGCTTTTATTGATGCTGCTGCGGCAGAGCAAGTACAGGACTACTGCCAACACATACACGACTAGTGCTGTGAGCAAGTAAGCAAGTAAGTGAGCAATGCTGCTGCTGTACAATATAGCATACATGAATTACCCCCCAACAGAGCAGGTGACAATGGTATTTGACAATACACTGATTTATGCAAGAGGAGGAGAAACAGCCACCTCTGAACCAAAAATGATTCCTAATTGGACAGAAGCTCTAAAAAAGACTCGGCTGGACAGATACCTCAGTTTTAAAATCTCAGGACATGAACAAAGTATAAGACAGAGTCAAATCAAGATCAGAGAAAAATGAGTTAACAGCTTCATTCAAGCCATCTACTACTTTTGTCTCATTTACTATTCTTTCTTTTACTTAGTTTTTTTTTTTTTCTTTCATTGAGTCTCGTGTTCTCAAAAGTTTTGCCGCAAAGTTTAGCAATGACTCTACAGCCTTTAACTACTTCAAAACTTCAAGCTTCAGCTACGAGAAAGACTCCGTTTCCCATTCATCAGCAAACACAACAACTTAATTGGCTTCTTAAGTAAGATGTCACTCTAGACACGATGAGACCGCCAGCGAATCTGGAAAACCTGGGAAATCCATTTTCAGCAAAGGACCACAAAGCAAATCCCCATCAAAGACCAAAGCAAGCGTAAATACGCATCCAGATTAGCTGAACTAGTGCATTTATATAAAATCTAATAACCCTGCCTAAAAAAACTGCAGAAGGGTTAAATTAATAATTGATGGTTCGTTCAGGTCATGTCTTATAAGTGCATATATTGCTTGAAACTTGGGATTTCATCATCTCACTCTCTTAAAACTCATTCTTACCTCACTTTCTTTATTCCTGCAACTTGTGTGAATGTGTGTGTGTGTTTATATGTTAGATGTTAGTTTATGTGTTGGAATAATCAATAAAGTCTCGTTTCTATTTAAAGAGAAGTGTCTTGCGTTATGTGCTTACTAATTTGATGTCTTAAACTGCTGATCTATGTACCTTGCTAATAGAAAGTGTTTTCACTATAGTTTGGATATTAATATCCAAAATATACAGAGTTGATAGCAATATTTTGTTCAAATGAACGCTGGACAATTCATTTGCTTTGCCGTAAAATAAGTGACACTTTCAAAATTCCTTATAAATTAATAATTCCATTTGAGCTAAATTGACCTGTTTCCCTTACATATCAGTTCCCTTTCAGTTGGTCACGTTCGACGTAGGCGACGTGTCGACTAATTGGGATCACGCTAGGGAGCATCTTCGAGTATTGTAAAAACGAGCCAATGGACATTGGTGTGTGTGAGATTGTGGAAAAGTGAGTGCTTCACTGTTTCAGTTCACTGTTCAGTGTTGCCGTGGTCATTCCCGTGTGCTCTGGCATTGGTGATTGGTCCCATTTCTTGAAAGAGCAACACGGCTGCGTTTGCCTCTTTTTCAATATGTCATTCCACCCGTGCGTTTCTGGATGCGATCGTTCCCAGTCCCCCCAAATGGACGGTCACTATAGTTGTATCACGTGTGGAAATACATATATATAGATATAGATATACAGCACGTTGAAGCAGCTTTTGTGGATAGTTCATGTTCTCATTGCGAGAATATGACTATCTCGGTATTGAGATTGAGACTCACCTTCATGCGTGAAGGTGGAGTCCCTATTACCACGCCCGCTACGGCGCCTTATGGGATGGGTGATCAGAGGATCATAGTGAGGCTTCCCCGCCTGGTAACCAAACCCTGTGGGCACCTCACTCCTCTATCACATCGCAGCCGGTGGAACCCCCCGGTCCCTCTGTAATGGACCGACCAGCTGTTTTAATCGGGGCCCCTCCAGGGGACAGGATGTTGGTTGCAGCATCGGTGGGTGAGCTGACCTCTGGAAATGATGACTCGGCTGCGTTATCTCCCTCTGGGAGTGTAACGTTGCCTGAGCCAGATTCAGAAACGTCAGCTATGCTGAAACGGGCCGCCGAGGCTGTCGGGCTCGAGTGGAATCCTCCACCGTGTCCCGAACAGTCTCGGTTTGTTGATTGGTGTCTCGGGATGGACCGCGCTGGTTCTCAGTTCGCCGCCCCAGTGCCTTTCTTTCCCAAAGTGCATGGAGAGCTTGCCAGGTCATGGACGGCACCTTTCTCTGCCAGAAACTGCCTGAATAGCTTTTCCCCCCTCACTACCCTTGACAGAATAGTGGTGAAGGATTGCGAGGCTATCCCTCCAATGGAGCGGTCTGTTGCGACACAAGTGCACCTGTGTCCGGCGGCCGCTGCCTTTTGGACGAGGGCCCCTCGTTTCCCCCTTAAGGCCTGTGAGTTCTCGTCCGTTCTGACGGGCAGAGCTTACAAAGCCTGTGGGCAAACCGCCTCCTCTTGCGTGCCATGGCGCTGCTACAGGTCTATCAGGCCAGGGCATTCATGGACATGCACGAGGGTAGCCCAGATTGTGCGCTCATAGGTGAGCTACGCAATGCATCTGACCTCGCCCTCCAGGGCAGGAGTGGCGTGCGCGATCAGTCTGGCGATGTCCACCTTAGTGGTCCAGGAGCGCCATCGTTGGCTCAGCTAGGGTGATATGGCGGATGTGAACAAGGTTCGCTTCCTGGTCTCCCCAATTTCCCAGGTTGGGCTGATCTTCGACGCGGTGGAGAGCTGTGCCCAACAGTTCTCTGCTGTCCAAGCGCAGACGGAGAACTTCCGGCACATCCTGCCCCGGCGGTTCACTGCTGCCTCCACAACACCGGTGGCAGTTTCTCCGCCTGCTCGTCGCTGAGGGCATCCCCCTGCCGCCGCTCGCGCTCCCGCTGGGCCTCCGCAGCAGCCTTCAGCCAGGCCTCAGCATGGAGCCGGCCACAGTAGGGGCTCCCAGCCCGCTCTAGGTGCTGCCAAGCCAGGTGGCAAGTGACAGCGAAAGCGTTCCTGAGTGGGCCACTCGGGGATGGAGGAGGATGCTCTTTTTGGAGGAGGACAGGTTTCCACTGTTTCTGGGTTCAAAGAGGGCCAGACTGGCGGTGTGCGACCCTGTAAAGCCTTGCACCCCTCAGCTACCTCTTGTATCGCCAGCCGGCAGTTGGGTGCGGTTCGAGGACCCGGTCACGCCTTCTCACGCACTTTCTGCCAATACAAAAACTAGAGACAGGTATTAATCACTCAGACCCTGCTTCAGGGCGCCTTCAGGCCTTCTGAGCTGGGTCCCTGTTCTCTAGCCCGCTGCCTCACTCTGAGTACATCTCTGATACCTTGGGCCCCCTGTGTTGGTCCGTTGTAGCACTGAAAGGTGCTCCCGACCGACTCAGCCCGTTCTTGATTCATCAGACTTGGCTAAAGACGATTCAGTTCGTCCTGCACCGCCCATGTGCAGCACTATTTGTTACACATCTGTGTTCCAAATTGTGTCTGCCGTGTGTGCGGTCGTCGCTTCCTACTGGCGAAGGTTGCGATCGACCCGTTCCTCCAGCCTATATGAAGATAGGCTTCCAGGTGAGGCCTGTTCTTCATTGTCCTCAAACTATAGTGAGTTAGACCATCAGGGATCTGTGTGTTTGATTCGGGCCCTTATTCAAGCCTCCGTTCAAGTTACAACATAGTACGCATTACTAATGCTCATCCCCGTAAATGGTCTGCAGTGTGGGACCTGAAGGACACGTACTTCAGATATCCACTCCTCCACAAACATGGGCCATCCTGTGTCTTGCGTTGAGGGGGTCGAAGTCTCAGTACAAGTCCCTCCCTTTGAGTGCTACATAGCCAGTTGGGTCTTCAGATCAACTCGTACTCAGTAACTCGTCCACGTACTGAGGAGCTTTTTTCCAGCTTGGAGGTGGACTTGGTTTACACGTTTCTCAACTGGAACGTGTCCGGTCAGTGCTTAAGCGCAGATGACGTATTATTATTTATTGAAAACCCTCTTTCATCTATCCCATCCCTTTTAGAGTGCCTTAGAGACTATGGCTTAGTTTCTGGATACAAGGTAAATGCTGAGAAATCTGAGGCAATGATGATTTCAGGACATTGGCCCACTCAATTAGATAATGAAGTATCGTTTTGATGGTCTAGTCAGGGTTTCAGATACTTGGGTGTCACCCTTACAACCGTGACATCACGTTTATACATGGCTAACTACACACACTTTTTGAGAATATAAAAAAAAGACTTGGCAAGATGGGAAGTACTACCTCTCTCCATGTTTGTTAGGATAGAAACAGTGAAAATGAATATAATGCCGAGACTTTTCTTCCTATTTCAGTTCCTACCTTTTGGGTTATGGTCTCAGCATTTAACAAGCTAGAAAATTTGATTTGAAGTATATTTGGAAAAACAAAAGACCAAGAATAAGACTATGGCTGCTTGGCTTGGTATTGATAAGGAGACATAATGGGTTAATATTGAACAATTCACTGGAGTCTTTTTGAATGTTCTGCCATTCATGGATTTACAAGCACAGAAAAGAGTGAAATATACGGTGGCTGAGAGAGCTCAACGTGCAGCAACTGAAGAAAACACATTCAAATAGAAAAAAACACCCGCAAATTAAGAAAACATCTTCATCAGTTTCACAACACAAGTGTGCTCGAAATACTCACAACACAAGTGTGCTCGAAATACTCACAACACAACCAAATACAGAAACGCGCTGCAAATAACACAGACCACAACGGAAATGTTTCCAGGGGAACCAAATAAGTGACGAACCCGGCTGGGACGTGCTTATTGCTCATGAGCATCCCTATGCTCATGCTCAAGAAGAGCATCCCTATGCTCTTCTTCCCTACTCCCTTAGAAGGGCACAGACGGCAGAGCCCTTGAAGTGGGACTTTGGAGTGAGCAGGGCACTAGTGTGCCATTATGTAGCCGTTTGGAACGCATGATGAAGGGAGCCACGAAAGACAACGTAATTTCCTCATTATTTTCACCTGGGATGTTCCCATGACAACGCAGCACGGTGTCCATCAGCTGAATAGCTGTTCTTATGACAGAAATATAATGCTGTTAACATAACGGTTGCATATATATATATATATATATATATATATATATCCCCTTGAGCGGCAGGGATCACTGGTGATCCTGGATTATTGTTTTTCAAAATTCATTACTCGTCAAAACATCACATTCTTACTTGATCTGGACAAACTCAGCATCATAAGAAAGTTTTAAGACTCCAGCTTCGATATTTGACCACTGTTTATGATTAAACTGGTTTGGAGTGACATTAATTTCTTAATTTATGTCAGGAGTGCAAAATAATTAATCTGTAACGATCGTTATTTTGAATAGAAATCATCACTCACACAATATTCATTCTCGTCTTCTCCGGTTTATTTGTGTTCAAATACATACACTATACAGCACCCGCCAGGGCTATTAGTCCAATGGTGCACATATTTGGAGAAATGATGATTAATTATCACATGCTAGTAAAATATTTTGTCATACAGAATAACATTTCTATTCATTTTCCACTGAATTATGCGATCTGAAGAGCTCAAACAGCTAACGGAGCAAAATGTGTGTCTCCTCTTCCTGATTTGCATCAGATTTGACCTCAGAGCTCTATCATTTGCTGTACAGCTGTCAATCATCTCACATGGTTCAACGTGACCTCTTCTGCATGACGCGTCCTGTGTACACTTCCTCATTCTGGACATCCGTGATAACAAAGCAAAAGTGACATTTCTTCACCGAAACAAGAAGCTAATAAATGCACGATTGAAGTATATGTGTTTTGTGTGTTATTTTCGTGCGATTTGGGGTATTTTTATATAAATAAAGAATAAAGGTAAAGGTAAGCATAGCCCATAGCTTCATATAAAATGCTAAATATAACATATTTCAGAATCTTTTTTTAACTTGAAACCATTTTAAACCGCGACCGGAATATGATACAAATACTCGATGGTGTTTTAAAGTGAGTTTTACGTAAAAGTGTAATATTAATAAATTAAATTGTGTCATGTAGCTTGAGGCTACTTGTTGTGCTAATGCACCTGCTGCAGGAGCTTTCTATTCCATAATATTTTTTTTTTTAAAGAATTTGCATTTAAAAGTTCCAAGAATAGTTTTTTGTTGTTTGTTTTCTAACAAGACTTAAGTTAATAGGTGGATTATTCATGTATAGTGCGATTACATAGGTATCGATGGCCAAGCATTATGTCAGAAGAAAGGCTATAATGGCTGAATTCAAACAAAAGAATAAGGATAAAAGAATAATGAAGATTATGTCTCATACCGGCAGAGGTGTGAAAGGTTGGTCGATTTAAATGAAAAGAACATGAATGGGGCCAGTTCTCCTCGCTAGACATTAGTCAGAGATTGGAAATGGGTGTTTACAGGGCAATAAAATATTTGATGAGAATCTTGTTAGCCTTCTCTGAAACTTCTCCAAATCCTCCCCTGACATGGTTTCACAATAGGCTTAAAAAAATGCATAATTTTAGAGCTATCATCCTCAGATTTGAAATGAAGCATGACCACAATTGTGGCTACACTTTAGTTGTGGTTATAAGTTGTATACTACATTCACATAATATTTTTATACATTTAATAAATATATTCTTAATATTTGTTGTTTTTGTTTTTATGTTTGAGCTTATATATCTCAATATTAACCCCCTGAGATCGGCAATCACGCCGGCGTGATCTGCTCGCTTTTTTCCTTATCAGTGCAAAAGAGACTCAAAATACTCTGTTGATTTTGATCTTACATACTTGTGTTATACATCAATCGATCCAGTTAAGTGTGTTTTTTTTTTTTGTGTATACTCACAATAAAAACAAAGTGTTGTGCTTTTTGCCAAATAAAGAAAAATAAACATGATGCGAGTTCTGTCTACTCTCTGTCAGTGTAGTCCATTCTGAAACGTGTCCGAAAATGAACTATAACTCAGCGAATACTCAGTCAAACAGGCATACAGACACACAGGCATGAAGCTTGAATTCTCTTCTTTTAAATGAAGTAATTTTTATAAAAAACAAATATTCTCAGTTTATGTAATATGTATGAAAAGAGAGAGATGTCAGTCGTTCTCTTTCAGCTCATTATGTTTTAATGTGACTCCGCCCACGGACAGCATGCGCTATTCAAACGCAAATGATCTGAGGCGATCCATACAAACCTGTGAAACGCCCACACGCTGAATAACACACACAGTGAGTTATCAGAATCATATACTTTACAACGCTGTGAGGAATAATACTATCTTAATAATAATCCTGGAAAATTTACCTCAGAAGTGCTGGAAGTTTCATTTCGAGGAGCAACGGATCCAGCTGAGGAATAGGTCAGTTCAATATTTGCGTTGTTCTAATCGCAATAGTGTCTGTATTCGTGTCGGCTACACGCAAAAAAGACTTTAAATATGAATCTCGTTTCTGTGTGTGAATGAATAAACAGCTTTTACCAAACTCTATTGCTATACTGAGATGAGTAAAAATCGACAACAAAAATCGGATAGATTATAAAGTTTTTACTGTAAAATACTGCCACATCTATATATATATATTATGTTTTGTCAAAAATAAAGTCATCAACTAAGATGTTATTATAGTGTTTGTTCCAATGTAGGCTATATTCAAACTAATGAATCCTTAACTTTGAAATACATATGATAAAATGTATACTTTAGTTTTTACAAAGAAGGATTACACTGGTAATATTGTTAAAATTTAAATGGTTAAAATAGCAAAAAATATATATACAAGGATAGAACAAAATCTTAAAAGGTCAATATAAGCCTTCTCTTTAAATTATTTTTTATTGTGCTTTATTAGTGACACATTTGGTTAGAGAATATATTCCAAAACTTACTGAAAATACAGTATGAGAACAATTAACTGCACAATTACTAGAAATGTTTACCTTGGATATTATACAATTTGCAAGCACAATTTATGAAAAAAACAACAACTGTGTTTCCAACTGTGAACCAATTTTATATTATATATTGTCCTTGCATTATTTCTTGTGGCTCAGTGACACACCTGAATGAAAGGCTAATTATGGGTGTGAACTTCTCAGGTGTGAACCACTCAATATTCATGATGGTGTTGGATTGTTTACACCCACTCACATATTGCCTTTCCAAACAAAAAGTGGCTTACAAAATTTAAGTCAATGTATTGTTTTATGTGAATGATTAGGCAGGATGATTTTCACATCATTTTAAAGAAAAAACTCTAGGCGACAAAATGCATTATTCAGAAGTCTTGTGGACACATATTTAGTATGTGTTTTGTGGCCTTATTTCAGAAACTTTCATTTTTAGTTTTTTCAATAACCATGCATAAACATTATTCTCTCAAAAATACAAACATGTACATACATGTTGCTCACATATTATAGTAGCCCTGTTTGTGCTAAATAGAGTGTAATTACACCTTTGCCATTAATATGTTTATAAGCAACTGAAAAAAGCACAAATGTCAGGGCATGTCAAAACATCTCAAGGACCCCAAAAACACCTTAGACCCCAGAGGGTTAATAACAGTTTGGTTCATTTTAATTCTTGAACTGTAAATTCTCAAGGGTTGGCTTTCTAAATATATGTTGGTTATGTGTCTATTCAGAATGACTTATGAGCAGCAACCTTTTTATTTTGGGTATGTCATGTATGCATCACTTGCCAAAATTGGGGCTGACTGGTAAGGGGATATTATATATATATATATATATATATATATATATATATATACACACACATATATACATATATACAATTTTTTTTTTTTTTTTTTACAAAAAAGCTTTTAAAATGTGTTATATATCTGTGTGTGTGTGTCTCAACTTTAAAACTTTGGACCATACATTACCTAACATTTCTTATGAAACTTTTCTTTATGAAAATTTAAACATAACATGAAAAAAAATGTACAGTGTAACTGATGTATAGATTCATATATTTCCCTCATGTTCTTTTTCTCTATCTTTTTTATTTATTTTAGCTTTCAGCTCATTGTTCTTTTCTCATTTGTATTCTGATGACATTGAACATATTGTTAATACATTTTGTATATTGTATACAAGTTGTATGTCATAAAAATGTAATCTCTGTATGTTTTGCAAAAAAAATAAAATAAAAAAAAAGTTAAAAGAAATAAAATAAAATGAAATAAAATAAAGTAGACTTTTGAGCTGTAAGCACGTCCCAGCTGGGTTCGTCACTTATTTGGTTCCCCTGGAAACATTTCCGTTGTGGTCTGTGTTATTTGCAGCGCGTTTCTGAATTTGGTTGTGTTGTGAACTTTGCAGCGCGTTTCTGTATTTGGTTGTGTTGTGAGTATTTGGAGCACACGTGTGTTGTGAAACTGATGAAGATGTTTTCTTAATTTGCGGGTGTTTTTTTTCTATTTGCATGTGTTTTCTTCAGTTGCAGCGCGTTGAGCTCTCTCGGCCACCGTAGAAATATATGGATACAGCATACTGTAAAATTTTGGTCCACAATACAAAAAAAAAGTTTTTGTATTTAGTTTAAGAGGAGTAATAGCCCTATCACGTGCAATACCCATCAAAGGTAGCCCTGATTTTCTCCCTGTGTCTAAAGGGACTGTCCCATCTGCTAGAGACTGTGTCTTTAGCAGATGGGAAGAGAATGGTTTAAAGATAGTTAAAGGGGTGGTTGAATGTGATTTCACTTTTTTAACTTTAACTAGTATGTAATGTTGCTGTTTGAGCATAAACAACATCTGCAAAGTTACAACGCTCAAAGTTCAATACAAAGGGAGATATTTGCTTTTAAATAAATCAATTTCTAAGGACTACAGCAAATGGCCGGTAGGGACTACAAGACATTCCTCCGGGGTTAGTGACATCACTAACCCCAACATTTACATAAACCCCTCCTCTGGGAACACAATAAATAAAGGGGGGCGAGGCCATTTTATGTTGCTTTGATGAAGAGTTGTTGTGGTAGTAGAGTGTCGTTGCCGCTATGCCGTCGAAACGCTATTATTTTCACACAGATTACAGGTCCGCTTTGTTCAGTCTTCCTAAGGACGGTTACAATTTATTTTTAACTCGGTCCCTCATAATTATAATCCAAATGTCGCTCTCTGTGCTGCACATTTTCCGGAGGAAAGCTTCCTCAATCTATGCGAGTTCAATGCAGGATTCGCACAACGGCTTGTCCTGAAAGATCGAGCAGTTACAATTTTAAAAACAGAAGCTGTTGTTTACGAGCCACAACCTGTAAGTATGATTTTTTCGTTGATGTTTTCCTGTAATAGTTCATATTGTTAATTGTAAGTTGTAGCAAAGATGTAAACGAAGGACAACGCTGTTTGGCTCCACAAACCAGTTTGTTAAATGCTAATTCATACTTATCCGACAAACACATACAAACTTCTGTTTAATATCACCAGCAGTGAACTTGGAATGTTTGTGGTTGTTGTCGTTTATGTGATCACTGTAAATTATTCTTTGATTATAGCTTTTATGTATTGTTTATCTACATGCTTGTTTATCTACAGGCATGCTAAACATGGTTTTGTGTTTGATTTGGCTACTGTTGTGAAGCCAATGTTTAGTGTTCGTATTGAGTTAATAGTTCTGGCGACAGATATTTAGCTACAATCGTTTTAAATATACAAAAGTAACAGTGCCATATAGTCAGTAGCTATCACAATAGATCTGCAGTCTTAAAAAAAACCCATACCATTCTGAAACGTCTGAACGGCGCTTCATAGAACCCGGAAATCATCCAACCGTTTTTACAAGGAGGGACAGAGCAGTGTAGAATAATGGTTAAATATGTGAAAAATAATGCGCATTTTTAAAAACGAAGCATGAAAACATGTTACAGTGCACCCCACAAACACAATCAAGCCTTCGAAAAAAGGTGTTCAAAATCAAATTTTTGATGGGGAGACCATAAGATCTTTTTCTCAATTATTTGATTGGTTTACATTGAGATCTAATGATTTCTATAGATATTTACAATTACGACACTATATTACAAATTATAAACATTGGGACATAATTAAAAGAACTCCAACAAATGTTGAAAACTACTTTATTAATATTATTGAACATGGTCTACCTACTAAAAATCATATCATATTTCATATCAAAAGAAATTGGGAATTAGAGTTAAATACTGTAATAGAGGATGAGATGTAGATAAATATATGTGCTGGCTGTCATACAGGTATTAGCAGTCAAATGTGGAAGGAATTTGATTAGAATACCCGTTTCATTTGTGATTGCCAAATTTGATAGTTCTTTGCCATTATCACAATGCGTGCATATATTCTGGGAATGTCCCAAAGTACAAGTAGATTGGCAGGGGGTTAAAAGGGAAATTAGTCAAGTTTTAGGAAGAGATATATCAATGCACCCACTATATGTTTAGCTTGATGGTTTCCCCTCGGATCAGTTTAGTAAATCCCACTTATTTGTATTGCATATATTATTAATAACAGCTTGGTCAACGCAGTCAATCTAGCCAATTTGTCGGATTGAATTTTTATATATTTTTCATTTGTAGTCTTTTAAAAAGGCATCTGAAATAATAAACTAAGTGCAATATAGTGTTGTCAAAAAATATAGATTTTTTTATACATAGACACTGTAATATCTGAAACTCTTCCAATACTCATTTTCCACAGAATAGATACACGCTTTCTCTCTCACACACCTCTCCAACAAGCTAGTTGACACAAAAACCTGCCTCCCCTCACTCACTCGTTTCATTTGCTCCTGATGAATACTGTTGGTGTTACAGGGCTTGAATTTGCAGTGGGACTACGCATATTGCACATATTTTTACTCATTCCCACAGATTTTGTGCTCACACCAAAAGTGCTTGCACATAAAGCCACCTCTCAGTACTAAATTTGAGTTCTTTTTCACTGCTTATTGTGCTTAAACAGTCAAATAAACACAAAATAATGTCAAAATGCCAGTCTTGGCGAGTATTCACGTAAACACAGTCAGTTGTGTTTTAAATGAACGTAAACAGTTGAGAAAGAACACGTGTATAGGTATAATGGATCCGTGCGTCAGGTCTTAAAGTGACAGCAGCCTAAAATACCTGCTGCCAAATTACAAGATAATATTAAAAATATCTATATGGCAGTTTTACCCCATGGTATCGATTTCAAAATTGTGGCCAGTGAAAATGCTGAGTGGCTAGTAACTTTGTAAAACCACTAGCCACAGTCGCTGGTAAGAATAAAATAAACATTACCTTGTTTTTAATAGTGCATTATAAATCAATATAACTATAATGTTATGCGCAATCTGTCACGCCTACTGGAGCCTCATCAATAGGGCACACGTGCCCTACGAAGTTTATGTTCACAGAATATGTATAGAGAATACATTGTTATGGCTACTTACATACCCTGAAAGGTTCCTCCTTACTTAGGAAGTAAGTTGTTTCAACACCTGTAAAAAGGTATAGAAGAGAAGCTTTTCATTTGTCACCCAGAAGTGACTAACTACAGCATCTATGATGATAAGTGAGTAATTGAATAGGTGTACTTTTTGATTTGCTTGCTACTGTTATGTAATATCATTAGCAATACACATTTGGTACAGACATTAATTCATTTTCATGTTTTTGTTTTTGTGTTTGCTGTACTTTAGCACAATGATTGAAATCCCACATTATAAAATGAGGAAATGTATTGTTTATGAAGAAATTGAGCCCACTGAGCTCCTTAGGAAGTGCCCTGAATCTCCCAGACAGCTCTCAGAACCGTTGGAACTACTGCTCTGCATCGCATATTCTGGGCATATTCTGGAATACCCTATGGAAGCATCAACAGCATGCAATCGGTTGAGGAGTTTCTGGCCTGTGGGTGGGGTAGGCACCTAACTGGCTTGGGGGGAAAATCATGCAAAACTACCAAGCAACTGCCATTGAAATCAATGCTAATATGATAACATGCTAACTGATACTTTTGCTCCATGTATTACAGACTTGTCTGCTTTTTAGAAAAACATCTAGTAGCCTTTAGTTTACATCAAAATCATGAATGTGATTTGCTACTGCTTGTCAGTAGTGGCTTGTATTGGGGATCGATATTCTCATTCTAGAGTATCTGATTTGACAAAATGAATGAGTGCAGGATGAGTCATAGATATTTTGGCCTGTTTTGCCAGAATAAAGAAAAACTTAAATGTTAAATACATTTATCTGCAAATAAAGTTAATTTTGTCAACAGCATATACTAGTATTGCATAGTATAGTGGCCCCAAAAAGTATTTGGAGACTTTGGAGACCACTCTTTTAATCTACAGAAAAAGAGTTATCTATATAAAGAGTTTATAAAGAGTTTTGTTATCTCACAGAAAGCAAAGTAATACAGTATGTAGTGTGTCTTAAGAGTTCAAAAGTGTCCAAATAATTGTTGGGCCCATTGTAGATGACTTTAAGCTAGCAGGCATAGATTAAGGGCGTACTCACACTAGGCATGGTTGCCTTCTACCGAGCCCGAGCTAGTGATGTCCGGTTCGTGAACGAATCGTTCTTTTGAACCGGTCAAACCAGTTCACCAAATCGGACTGAATCATTCAAAACAGTTCGTGTCTTGAATCAGTGCTGATCCACATTTTTCTAAAGTTACTCAGTTTCGGACATGCCTGACAGTCCCTCCAACTCGAAATAACCCAATATCCCGGAGTATGTTACTCCAATAACTCCAACAGTTCACTGAACTGAGACATGTTGTGCTGAGAAAACTGATGAGCACGAGCAGCTGATAAGGAGAATGAATGAACAACAGTATCTGTTCATTCTGTGTTTTGTTCAGTACTGTGAACAAAATAAAACGTTGGAAACATGTTATCACATACATCTTATCACTGTATTATTTTAAAGATTGGAAACACAATGAATAGATTGTAAAACTGTCAAACTAAACATTTATTATTATACTAAAACATTATTTTCAGGAACAGCTTATTTGATTTAGGCCATGTCCACACTAACACGTTTTCGTTTGAAAACGTATATTTTTCTCTCCGTTTTGGCCTTCTGTCCACACTGAGATGGTGTTTTTATTAATGAAAACGAAGCTTTTTTGAAAACGCACTCTAAAGTGGATACATTTGAAAACGCCGTTTTCACGTTTTAGTGTGGACTGTGTAAATTTAGTCAAGTGACGCATATTGTACCAATAGATATTCATGTTTATACCAGTATTGTGCCTGTTATGTGCTATTCACTTTCACACTGTTGCTAAAAATATTTAGCACATTGCACACTCTTCATATCACAGTCCTGCAAAGATGACAGAATTTACTCACATTTGCTGTCCTGCGCCAATACATGAGAGCAGTTGCATTTTAGACCAAACATATGGTGACTGCGTGCGACCTGGACCGCATCAGTGAATGGTGAGATATTTTACCAAATAAAATTATCCTGTCTGAAGAATTACGAGATAACTTCATTATTTATTTTTCCATCTGAATCATATCAGTGATCTTTTGTGTGGTTTTACGCATGCGCAGTAAGGTGAATTTAGAGTTTTCATGCGTTTTTCAAAAGTTTCTCATCCACACTGAAACATCCAAAAACGCATGAAAACGCTAGTGTGGATGGAGAGCGTTTATAAACGAAAACGGCGTTTTCAAATGTATCCAGATTAATGTGGACGTAGTCTTAAGTTGATATAAATCTTTGACGTGAACTCTTGCCAAGGTTTTAAGGATGCAAAGTAATGTTTATAATTTGTTAAACATTTTAACATGATGAACATGCAACAACTGTTTAGCCAAAACATGTAGGCCTAAATGTATTTTACACTATTTACTATTGTGTATGCATGTTAGTCTATAGTTTAAGCTGTATGAGCTGGATCCTGGTTTCTGCAAAAAGTTAACGAAGACCAGTTTATTAACTATATCTTTAAGACATGTAAAATGTCCGCGTTTGCACGTCGCCTGTACTGAAGGGTTCATTTGCAAAATGTAAATGTAAGAAACTTATCCAAGATGATGATGATGACAGTAATTACTATTATTTAACTGAAGTTATGATTACAGATCACTTTATTTGAATGTATTTATATCCACCGGGATGGTATAATTTACGTCATTATGTGAGGTCGTAAAATAACTGGTGAACCGTTTTTTTTAACCGGTTCATTGAAACAAACTGTCCGAAAGAACTGGTTCGCGGAAAAGAACCGGACTTCCCATCACAAGCCTGAGAGCGATTGTCCCGCCTCCCCCGCTGGCCTGCACTCACATTGCACTTAATGTTCCGGGCAGGAGCATGCTTACGTCATTACGTCACAGAAAAGCAATTTCACTGATAGACTGCCTAATAGATTTATAATTTATGCCGTGCAGCAATTTTTTTCAGCGAACCGCACATGGGCACGGTATGAGGCGATCACACAAGTCAAACGAACCAGACTTTGGGAGTCAAACATGTTCGGACACGGTTCAGATTGCCTAGTGTGAGTACACCCTTAAAGCCACAAATATCCAACTATGGTTTTATGGGGTATTCATGGGGTAAACCTCTTGTAATAGTTTTATCAATGTGGAGAGATTAGATCTGGAGTAAGTGCACCGATGTCTAATGGGAGAGAGCTCAGAATGGAGAAATTAGATCCTGATCCATTAGAGCAGAAACACACAATCATCCACTAACTGGATATAAGTAGAACAACAAAATACTGATGATCAACAAAAAAAAAAAAAACATTTATTGCTTGAGTAACTACTTTGCTTCTGATGGACATTGCAAGAGACTGCAGGAGGTAACACATTATTGTAGAAGAAGATTATTATGAGGAGACAGACAGAGGTAGATGAGAGGACATGAATGAAAGGAAACTGCAGGGAGAGAAAGGAGGAACAGAAACAAAACCTAATTGCTATAGTGAAGGATCTGAGATGCAGACTGAGTTGGACCAGACCCTGAGGGCAGCATGGACAAGAGCTAAAGCTACAGTTGCCAACTCACATCCACAGCTCATATAAATTGTCTTATTGTTGAAGTATATTGATTCTGATGTATCCTTAATTCTGTCTTCCTCTGTTTCCCCCTCCATTTCCTCCGTGGCGCTCTCAACTTCAGTTTCTTCCCTGTTATCTCATTCCCATTTCCCAATTCTCTCTCATTTACAGCTAGTGACTTCATTTACATTAACCCAAACATGCAATAAATGTACAGTTTCCACACCAACAGCACTTTCCTGGCTAGCAGTTTTATATTATCTGTAACATTTATATGGCTCCAGTGTTGTCACAACCAGTTTGTGATGTGTTCAAATGCAGTTTCTATAGGGATGCCTGCACCCAGCTGACCTGAATTCAGTGTGACTCAAATACGAAATAGTCCCATCACTTACACTAGAATGAACATCACTCATGATAAAACTCTTTGGTTTAGAGAAAATGGTGCTCACATTTAAAGGGATAGTTCACCCAAAAATGAGATTTGAGACATCATTTAGTTACTCTCATGTCATTCCAAAACTGTATGATTTTCTTTCTTTGTTGGAAAATAAGAGACTGTATATATATCTGAGCTGTTGAATTTGTATATGAGTTGTTTGTATTTTGAAATCTTTAGCCTAATTGTTTTCACCTGATCTGGCACTGACTGATCCTTGATCGATTGCTCCTGTCTGCCTTGCTGCTGGTTTGCATCTGTATGCTCCGTATAGCTTTCTGCTTTGAATCTTTATTTATTATCATTCCTTGTTGTTTATATTGCTAAAAATAACTTTCCCATCAACATATTAGATATTGTCTAATATTGCCTATCACATTAATCTGAAATCACTAGCTTTTATCTAAATCGATCACGGAACGTGAAAATAGAGACACCAGCCACCATAGTCACATGTTTGCCGGGAGCCAGAGCGCCTGACATAAAAGCAAATTTAAAAGTGCTGGCTAATGCTAATCATAAATTCTCTAGGATTATTCTTCACGTCGGCACTAATGATGTTCAACTCCGCCAGTCGGAGATCACTAAAATTAATGTTAAAGAGGTGTGTGAACTCGCAAATATGATGTCAGGCACAGTAATTTGCTCTGACCCCCTTCCTGTTCGCAGGAGTGATGAAATACTTAGTAGATTGTCTTCACTCAATGGCTGGCTGTCTAAGTGGTGTCCGCAAAATAATATAGAATTCATAGACAATTGGAAAAGTTTTTGGGGCAGACCTGACCTGTTAAAAAGAGATCGTATTCATCCCTCCTGGGATGGTGCTGCTTTTCTCTCTAGTAATATGGCACATAGTCTTAGAGCTCAAACATGACTTGGGGCTCAGGTCAGGAAGCAGACAGACTGGCTAAACCGACCGTCACCAAGGTCAGATAAATCCCATCACATAGAGCCTCTTTCACCTAGATATCATCATATAGAGACTGTGTCTGTTCCCCGAATTAGGACATACAAAAAACGTCCAAACCCATCTAAGGGTAAAAATTTAATTGATGTTCAACAAATAAAAAACAGATATAAAACAAATGAGCAAATGATAAAGCTTGGGTTGCTGAATATTAGATCCCTTACTTCAAAAGCACTTATTGTTAATGATATGATTACAGACTATAATTTAGATGTTCTGTGTTTGACAGAAACCTGGATAAAACCAAACAATTACATTAAATGAGTCCACCCCGCATGATTACTGTTATAAACATGAACCTCGTCTGAAAGGCAAAGGGGGAGGGTGTTGCTGTAATTTATAGTCATATTTTCAGAATTACTAAGAAGTCTAGTTTCAAATATAATTCTTTTGAAGTGTTGGTGCTTAATATAGCAATATATAGTGTAAATGATAAATCACGTTTGAGATTTGTGCTGGCTACTGTATAAAGGCCACCAGGGCACCATAAAGACTTTATCAAAGAATTTGCTGACTTTCTATCAGAATTAGTACTGGCTGCAGATAAAGTCCTAATTGTTGGTGATTTTAATATATATGTTGATAACGAAAAAGATGCATTGGGATTGGCATTTAAAGACATTCTTAACTCTATTGGAGTTAGACAACACGTGTCAGGACCTACTTATTGTCGTAATCATACTCTAGATCTAATATTATCACGCGGAATCAATGTTGATGCCGTTGAAATTCTGCAGCAGAGCGAAGACATCTCAAATAATTATATAGTCTTGTGTAAACTTCCTTTAGCCAAGGCTGCAAAGCTGACTTCGTGTTACAAATATGTTAGACCTATCACTTCTGCCATTAAAGATTGCTTTATTAATAATCTTCCTGATCAGTTTCATCATCTCAGCATCCCAGATAGCTTAGAAGAACTCAATATCGTGACTCTTTTTTCCAGCACTTTAGACACAGTTGCTCCGATGTGCTTAAAGAAGATTAAAGAAAACAGTCCAATGCCGTGGTACAATGAGCACACTCGGGCCTTTAAGAGAGCAGCCAGAAAAATGGAGCGCAACTTGAAGAAAACAAAACTAGAGGTTGTAACGCAGTTCGTTGTTATGGGAAGAAGGAGGTGGGAACCGGCAAACATTCATGAAGCTTTAATATCAAAAATCCCCTCACAACGACGACTGCTGTCACAATAAAATAAAACAAAACACAAGTTCAGGCCTGTCCTCTCTCGCTCTTCACTGTCGTCGCTCCTCCTTTATGCTTCCGCTCCTCCATGAGAGATACAAGACCGGTGCGTTGCGCAGGTGTCGCTCATCAGTAATCACGCCACCGGCCTCGTGCCGCTCTCTCACGGCCCTCGGCCTCGTCCTGCTCGCCACATACCCCCATCTCCCCTCGCAGGCCGGGGGGTACCCACGAGACTGCGCTCTACTCCCCCCCTTCCCCCTCCTCCGGGGGGACCAGACACGGAAGCTGCGGTACCTGGGGGTATGGACAGACGAGGCGAGAGAAAAGGAGACGGAAGCATGAGGAGCGACAGAGACGAGAAGGGGGAGAGAGAAAAAAAAAATATTGGTCCGGTTCCCACAACGCGCTGCAATCTGGCCCTACACCAGCTGGGCGATCTTCTCCGCGGTGCCTGGCGGTGGCGCTGGATAGCCCTCGGTGGACGGCTCGACACTCCTATGCCGCCTGTTGGACGGCGACGGCTCCTCCGGATACGGGCAGACGGCAGGAGTCCACCGTTCCCTGCTCCTCCCCATCATGGCGGACGACAGCAGGCTCCGGCCCACGGCGAACGGTGGCGACTCCTCCGCTCCCTCACGGATGGCAGCCGTCCCTCCAGCACCCAGGCGGCCGGCAGCAAGCTCGTCCATCCCCCCCGGCAACTCACTGGCGATGGACTCTGCTCACCATGCTCGATGGCACCGCGGATTCCCCACAGCAGCGAGGGCTCTTTGACAGCGCGTTCCTCCTTCTTCCCGGGTTTCGGCACCAGTGTAACGCAGTTCGTTGTTATGGGAATAAGGAGGCGGGAACCGGCGAACATTCATGAAGCTTTAATATCTAAATTAAAACAAATACAAAACGAAAGTAAAAGACAGCAGCCCCTCACGGACGACTGCTGTCACAATAAAATAAAACAAAACACAACAAGTTCAGGCCTGTCCTCTCTCGCTCTTCACTGTCGTCGCTCCTCCTTTATGGTTCCGCTCCTCTGTGAGAGATACGAGACCGATGCGTCGCGCAGATGTCGCTCATCAGTAATCACGCCACCGGTCTCGTGCCACTCTCTCACGGCCATCGGCCTGGTCCTGCTCGCCACAGAGGTATTTCGCATTTCATGGAAAGAGAGATCGATTGCATACAGAGAGGCCTTAAAAGCTGCTAGATCTGCTTATTTTTCAACTCTATTAGAAGAAAATAAACAAAACCCTAGGTATTTATTTGAAACAGTGGCTAATACCTAGAAAATCTAAATTGACTGCTGGCGGTAGATCCTTTTCCTATTTAGCACCTAAACTCTGGAACAGTCTTCTTAACATTGTCCGGGAAGCAGACACACTCTGTCAGTTTAAATCTAGACTAAAAACACATCTCTTTAACCTGGCATACACATAGAACATTATACATTCCTATTATTCAAATAGGTTAAATGATTATTAAGTTGCATAAATTAGGTCAGCCGGAACCAGGAACACTTCCTATAACACCCAATGTACTCATTACATCATAAGAAGAATGCCATCTACGCTAATGTTAGTCTTTCTGTTCATTCCAAGATTTACTGTAATCAGCCGTATCTAGGCAGTATCAAGATCAGATGGAGGACCTGCGTCTAGACATGACCACAACGCATGATGTAGTCAGCCGGATCCAGGCCGTATCCAAAACAGATGGTGGACATGCGCATAGACACGAACAAAACACATGATGTAGTCAAGTCAAGTCAAGTCATCTTAATTTATATAGCGCTTTTAACAATGTAGATTGTTTCAGAAGAAGCTTTACAGAGATAAACGTATAATTTAAGGTAACAGAGATTGTTTTGGCTTTATGGCGGTTCTTTAATAGTTATTTTCCAGCTAAAGTTAGTTTTGATTGATTCGCTTCCGTCGCAACGATCATTTGTTATTAGGGGCCGCTAAGACGACACCATTCTCTCTACACAGACTTTAAACACGAACCTGTGATAAACGCTGATGGCGTTCACATGAGCATTAAGAATTGGTTCTATAGTTATGTGCGTTTGAATATATGTGTGCAGGTTTGTAATTCCCTACAAACCAAGCCTAAACAAAGTACTGGTCTTTCCTTATTAATTTTGATACAGAATTTTATTTTATTTTGTTTTATTTTGTCACTTCGGGGTAGGTATGCGAAGCGAATTTTTGTTTAATAGGCAGCCAATGCAGTGTTGACAGAACCGGGCTAATATGGTCATACTTCCTGGTTCTGGTAAGAACTCGAGCTGTTGCGTTTTGAACTAGCTGTAGTTTGTTTATTAAGCGTGCAGGGCAACCACCCAGTAGAGCATTACAATAATCTAGCCTTGAGGTCATGAACGCATGAACTAATTGTTCCGCATTTGTCAATGAGAGCATATGGCGTAATTTAGATATATTTTTAAGATGGAAAAATGCGGTTTTACAGATACTAGACACGTGACTTTCAAATGAAAGATTGGTATCAAAGAGCACACCCAGGTTCCTAACCGACGACGAAGACTTAACAGAGCAGCCACCAAGTGTTAGACAGTATTCTATGTTATTACGTGTGGGAGTTTTTTGTCCAATAATTAGAACCTCTGTTTTTTCAGAATTTAGAAGTAGGAAATTACTAGTCAACCAATTTTTTATATCAGCTATGCATTCCGTTAATTTTGTGAATTGGTAAGTTTCGTTAGGTTTTGAAGAAATATACAGCTGAGTATCGTCAGCATAAGAGTGAAAGCTAATTCCATGTTTCCTAATGATATCTCCTAATGGTAGCATGTACAGAGTGAACAGCAGCGGTCCTAGTACTGAGCCTTGTGGTACACCATACTGAACTTGTGATCGATAAGACATCTCTTCATTTACTGCTACAAACTGATAACGGTCAGATAAGTATGATTTAAACCATGCTAGTGCAATTCCACTAATGCCAACATAGTTTTCTAGTCTATTTAAAAGAATGTCAATGGTGTCAAATGCAGCACTAAGATCAAGTAACACTAATAGAGAGATACAACCACGATCGGATGATAAGAGCAAATCATTTGTGACTCTAACGAGAGCTGTCTCGGTACTATGGTACGGTCTAAATCCGGACTGAAAATCCTCGCAGATATCATTTCTTTCAAGAAAGGAACACAGTTGTGAGGATACTGCTTTTTCTAATATCTTTGACAGAAAAGGCAGATTCGAGATCGGCTTGTAATTGACTAATTCTGTAGGATCAAGTTGCGTTTTTTTAACAAGTGGTTTAATCATAGCCAGCTTAAAGGTTTTTGGTACGTATCCTAGAGACAAAGACGAATTAATGATATTAAGAAGAGGATCTATGACCTCTGGGAGCATCTCTTTCAGTAGCTTAGTCAGTATAGGGTCTAACATACAAGTTGTCGATTTAGATGAATTAACGAGTTTGCAAAATTCTTCCTCTCCCATAACAATAAATGAATCAAATTTTTCCTCAGGGAGACTAAAATGCACTCCCTGATGCGATACTGTAGTAGACGGTTGCATAGTTATAATTTTGTCCATGAGATTATCAATCTTATAAGTGAAGAAGTTCATAAAGTCATTACTGCTGTGTTGCTTGGAAACTTCTGGGCTTGAAGCTTTCTTTTTCATTAGTTTAGCCACTGTTTCAAATAAATATCTAGGATTATGTTTATTTTCTTCTAATAGGGTTGAAAAATAAGCAGATCTAGCAGCTTTTAAAGCCTCTCTGTAAGTAATCGTGCTCTCCTTCCATGAAATCCGAAATACCTCTAGGTTTGTTTTCTTCCAGTTGCGCTCCATTATTCTGGCTGCTCTCTTAAGGGCCCGGGTGTGCTCGTTGTACCACGGCGTTGGACTATTTTCTTTAATCTTCTTTAAGCACAATGGAGCAACTGTGTCTAAAGTGCTGGGAGAGAGAGAGTTAAAAGTTTCTGTTGCAATATCAAGTTCTTCTAAGCTATCCGGGATGCTGAGATGATGAAAGTGATTAGGAAGATTATTGATAAAGCAATCTTTAGTGGCAGAAGTGATAGGTCTAACATATTTATAAGACGGAGTCTGCTTTGCAGCCTTGGCTAAATGTAATTTACATGAGACTAGATAATGATCTGAGATGTCATCGCTCTGCTGCATAATTTCAACAGCATCAACATCTATTCCATGTGATAATATTAGATCTAGAGTATGATTACGACAATGAGTAGGTCCTGACACGTGTTGTCTAACAATTGAGTTTACAATGTCTTTAAATGCCAATCCCATTGCATCTTTTTCATTATCTGTGTGTATATTAAAATCACCAACAATTAGTACTTTATCTGCAGTCAATATTAATTCTGATAGAAAGTCCGCAAATTCTTTGATAAAATCTTTATGGTGCCCTGGTGGCCTGTATACAGTAGCCAGCACAAATCTCAAACGCGATTTATCGTTTACACTATATATTTTAACATTAAGCACCAACACTTTAAAAGAAGCATATTTAAAACTTGATTTCTTAGTGGTTTTGAAAATATTACTATAAATTACAGCAATTTACCTTTGCGTTTCAGACAAGGTTCATGTTTATAACTGTAATCTTGTGGGGTTGACTCATTTAAAGTAATGTAATCGTTTGGTTTTAGCCAGGTTTCTGTCAAACACAGCACATCTAGGTTATTATCTGAAATCATATCATTAACAATGAGTGCTTTTGGAGTAAGGGATCAAATATTCAGCAACCCAAGCTTTAGCATTTGCTCATCTGTATTATATCTGTTTTTTATTTGTTGAACATCAATTAAATTTTTAACCTTAGATGGGTTTGGACGTTTTTTTGGATTTCCAAATTCAGGAAACAGACACAGTCTCTATATGATGATATCTAGGTGAAAGAGGCTCTATGTGATGGGATGTATCTGACCTTGGTGACGCGAGGCCGCTAGGCAGACAGTCGGTTAAGCCAGTCTGATTGCTTCCTGACCGGGAAGCAGACAGAGTCAGCTAGATCCGGGCCATATCCAGATCAGATGGAGGACCTGCGCCTAGACATGACCACAACGCATCCCTGAATAGACTCTCCCCTGTGAAGGCCTCATCGACACGACAGCCATCGGCACTGATCCTCGACAAACTCATCTCCATACCCGTGTGATGACTCCGATCTTCAACCAGATGGAACTGGATAATAATCTGAATGTTCAATCCAATAGGACTTCTGACCTATAATGCTGCCTGAATTATAATCATGCACTGTTCATTCGTTGGCCAGAGGAGAACTGGCCCCCCAGACTGAGCCTGGTTTCTCCCAAGTTTTTTTTTTTCTCCATTCTGTCACCTGATGGAGTTTTGGTGCCTTGCCACTGTCGCCTTTGTAGCATTTGTAGACTTTTTTCGCCTTTGGCTTTTGGCTTGTTTAGTTGGGGACATTTAATTTAATATTTAACAATATTATTGATCTGCTTGCATTGACACCATTATATGAGAACTAAACTGAGCTGGGCGATGACATTACGGTTTTCTCCAGAGCGGCTATATATATATATATATATATATATATATATATATATATATATATATATATAAATGAACTAATTTAATAACTTTTTTACAACAAAAATGAACCATCGCTGAACTTACTTAAGCTAGACTGTGACTCTATTTTCTTCTAGAAACAAACTTTGTTGCATTATTTTCCTGTAATCTCTGTAAAGGGGGGGAGGGAGGGGGTTGGGGGAGCTGAGACGTGAAGAAAAAAAACAAATATGAAACAAATATGAAATGAGAAGAACCCAATGTCTAATCTGCTCCAAACATCACAGTTTGATAAGAGTCCTGGCCTGAAGACATCTACATGCCAAAGTTCAGTTAAAGGCTTAGCACCATCTATTGGCAACAGGAACTGACATGTTTAACACTGTGATGCACTCCTAGCATCATATTAAAATATTCCAGCAAGTGCTAAACATGCTAGCAACATGATAGAAACATGTTAAACCATGCTAGCAACTTTTAGCTAAATATTAAAGTAGGTTATTGATACCATGAAACAGGAAGCTGTTGTAACTTACACATACAATTTGCCCTAAACTTCACATTTGTTAAGGTGCTTAGGCAACTATTAACTCTCTTTTCCACTGTCAGGCCAGTGCGAGCCAGGGCTTTCAATGGGCCGGGCTGGGTTAATAGCCTTGGACCTGTAGTACTGAGGCCAAAACAATGCGTTTCCACCGTTGAGCCAGAAGCTCCGCAGCACTTTACTAAAACCTGCCTCTCTGGAACAACGTCACATCATCGTGGGTTCCATCATTGCACCAACAAATGGAAGTTTTGTCAGAAAACTATTCAGAAAGAAATCACTGGAAACTAGCGAGATTGCAAAACAAACATGAACAGTTTGTTGGCATTTTTGTTGTTTACTTAAAGATTTAAAACCCAAGCATCAATGTTTTACCACAGTTATACAATATTAAAGGGATACTTCACCTCTGGAAAGATGAATGTGTATTTAAAATAGGTCATTTATGTAGAAGAAATGTGAAATTATTTTTGAATTTGGAGCTTTCTAGACTAAAAAAAGCCAGAAAATGTATTTTTGGCTTATGTGGATGAAAGACAACAACTCCCAGAATGCACTTGCTTCGCTGCCCTAGGAGGCCACTCCCAAGCCACGCCTACCGGTAAGAGAGCACAGTTGAAAACAACAAAGCTAGGCTACTAGCGAGTCTCCGTGAGGAGTTTGCCCTGGATTTCGAGATCGCCCAAAATGTCCGGGATTCGGCTTTTGCGTTCTACAGTCGGCATTCATTATGTTTACTGTGGCGAGCAGGACGAGGCTGAGGGCCGCGGGAGAATGGTGCGAGACCGGTGGTGTGATTACTGAGACGCACCGGTCTCGCATCTCTCACGGAGGAGCGGGATTTTTCTTAGCAATGTTAAAACACACATCAACCGATCACTTGTTTAGCGTTCATGTAAACACTACATTCAGATTCACCAATCGGAATGAATTCAGTTAGATTGAAACAAAAGGTGTGCATGTAAACAATGAATGGTGACCGCAGAAAGCAAAAGCCGAATCCCGGACATTTTGGACGATCTCGACGGCCGGACATGTCCGGGAAAAAGAGGATGGTAACCCCTACTACTCAGCTTTCTCCTACTACTCAGTTTTCTCCACAGAACAAGAGCCTGTTAACTTAGCTTCCAAAGAAAGACGGCTGAACTATGTGTACATTCTGTGAGTGAGATCCCACCCTCTATGGGTGGGTTGAAAACATGCGGAACAGCTCCTCCTACTGGCTGTAGTCTTTAGCCTCTGGCCAGAAAATCCTCCGATGACGCAATATGACGATTTTTGCGTCATCGGAGGATTTTTTCCAGATAAAAAAATACATAAATTTCTCCTCTCAGGGGGATATGAGGGTGGAAAGCAAGGTCATTCGAAAATATTACAGGTTTTCTACTAATACAAAGCTTAATGCTAAATCCTGAAGTATCCCTTTAAGTGATACATTGATCATAATTAATTTGTGTCAAGATTACACATTAGTTAGACAAAAATAAAGTGGTATTTACCATTATTTCACAAAATAAAGCGGACACACGTACTTATTCAGTCTCGTCTGTTTGTGTTTGTTTGTAGTCACAGGGCAGTATGTTTAGATCACATTTTATATATAAAAAAATCTCCACCAAAAATATGACCTGAGGAGCTTTAGCACTCTCTCCAGTGACAGTCCCAATACAGCTATCTTTTCAGTCAGAGAAACAGAGGAAACTCCTGAAAAAACGGACTTGCTTCATATTATGACGTGTCATAATATAGAATCTAAATATGGATATCAGACAGTCCAGTATAAAAAGACAAGATGTACTGACAGATAAAATAAATACACGATTGTGATAGCCTATATGATTTGTCTGATTTCTTCAAGTGGTTGTATTTAATTAATAATTGATTTCTGAAGGAGTTCATGCATTCATGACCTCTAGACTAGATTAGATGCATTGTTACTGTAATGCATTACTAGCTGGTTGTCCTGCATCCTCAATAAACAAGCTACAATTAATCCAAAATGCAGCTGCTAGAGTTCTTACTAGGTCAATAAAATATGATCATATAACACCAATTTTATCATCTCTACGCTGGCTACCTATTAAGTTCCATATCAATTATAAAGTATTGCTACTAAGGCTCTAAACGGTTTAGCTCCTGTGAATTTAACTGACCTTCTATCAGCCTACAATCCATCATGTTCTTTAAGATCACGAAACTCTGGGCTTCTGGTAGTACCTAGGATATCTAAGTCCACTAAAGGAGGGACAGCGTTTTCATATTTGGTTCCTAAACTCTGGAATAGCCTTCCTGATAATGTTCGGAATACATAATTAGCTAACTGTGTGATTGTATATGTACATTTCTGAAATACATAACTTGGACACAGTCACCTCTGATAACAGATCACTCTAAATTGTAATGTAGACATGCATTTTCTGTAAAGTGCTATACAACTATGGATTGAATTTAATTGAAGGATCGTGTGACACTGAAGACTGGAGTAATGATGCTATGATAATGTTTAGCACGCTTAGTCTTTTGTATCGCATATAAATATGTCTGCCTTATATGGTGATCAGAATACACATCAGAGTTTTGAACTAAAATGATTTTAAAAGTCTTTAATGCTGATCTTAGCTGGTATATGAAATCATCTGCTGCGCTGCCGTCTCCTGACTCAGGTAAACTCCACCTCTGTTCATGACTACTCCTCAAGCCCACGCTCATTTGAGCTAGATGCAAACAAATGTCTTTCTTTACTGTGCTCCATTAAACATTGTCTCAAACGGCTTCTTGTGGCTGTCCCTTGTTCACAAACACGTACACACAAAGTCTATATCTTGTAGACACAGCATACGACTATAATCCACCTTGCACGCTACTCTGCAGTACGGTCAAAAAGTTATGAAATTAGGCACACAGATAGAGGACAGTCTGAACTGTGGCCATAGCAAATTCGGAGTCTCTAACTCAATGGCTCTAGCGCCACCAACTGTCCAAATTTGCACGTTTATGTTAATAACTTTTGAATTCCTTGCCTCAAGATGATTCGATTGACAATTGACGATTCGTCATTTTCTATCCTACTTTTAACCTACTTACCTAAAAACCTACTTTTTCTAACTTTTCACCAAAATTGGCTCAGATCATCTTCAGATCATGCTGGTAAAAAGACATCTCGGTTACGTATGTAACCCTCGTTCCCTGAAGGAGGGAACGGAGACGTAGTCGACAAGTCGACTGATTGGGATCATGCTAGGGAGCCTGTCATCTTTGAGTATTGTAAAAACGAGCCAATTGACATTGGTGTGCGTGAATCGCATCACACACCCTGCCCCACACACCGTATAATGCGGATGTGGATGCACGCACCAGTTGTTTTTTGCTGAGGAGCCGAGCGGGCCCCGGTCAGCGGTGGTACAGCAAAAGTGGCTGGGGGACTACGTCTCCGTTCCCTCCTTCAGGGAACGAGGGTTACATACGTAACCGAGACGTTCCCTTTCCGTAGGTCACGTTCAACGTAGTTGACGTGTCGACTGATTGGGATCCCTACTAAGATGCCACTAGTGCTGCCACCTTCCAGTGCCTAGACAAAAGACTCCTGATCTTCCCGCATATTGAGGCGGATTTAGGACAAAGCTTAGGCCAGGAAAGTCACCTCTGGGAAGCGTACCTTCATAGGAAGGCATACGCTGCGGAAGCCACATCCTGCCCGAAGGAACAGAAAAAAGTCAGGGCTGGGTCTGCCTCCTCCGGCTCACCACCTGGTGCTGTTTTAAAGGAGAGGTAGGAACCTTGGGCACATATCCAGGCTGGGGGCTCACATTAGTGAGAATTAGCCGGCCTGAACCCAGGCACGATTTGTTGACCGAAAATGTGTGCAGGTTCCCTACCTTCTTGATAGAGCAAGCAAGCAGGAGAACTGTTTCTTTAAAAACAGATTTTTAACTCCGCTACCTGTAGTGCTCAGGGGAGGTCTCAGAGTGCAGTAGCACTGGAGATAGGTCCCAAGAAGGTATAGAGGGGGCGCAAGGAAAATTGAATCTCCTTGCACCGCTCAGGAACCTAACGATCAAGTTGTACTTCCTATATCTCAACCACATCCTTATGTGCTTTAAGGGCAACATCATTTTGAGGGTGGAGCGGAACAGCCACGCTCCGACCCATCTTCTGCAGGAAGGAAGCACAGAAGTGATCGAACACTCTCGGGGGTCCTCTCGTGAGAAGAACACCAACAACAAACAGGTTCTACTTCAGATCGTAAGTAAGCCTCAACTTTAGAGGGAGCTCTCGCAGAAGTAATAGTATCTACGTTCTTTCAAAGGTAGATAGCTGAACCACCGCAACGGAACCTGGATTTCTCCGGTTCGGTGCGGGTGCCAATGGTGCCCCATCCCTGAGAAGTCTCAGAGGAATGAGTTAGGAAGGCTGTCTAGGGAACGAGGTCCTAGTTGGGCCATTACAGGGCAACTAAAAGAACCTGATCCTTCTTACCTGACTTAACACAGTGATGTGCAAGAGGGCTCACTGGGGAATTAACACATTTTGCGTAGGCCCTGGCGCCAGCTGCAAGCCGGTGTCTCTGTGTTTAACCCTCTGGGGACCACAAACGCGCCCGCGCGTTTTGCTCGTTTTTTTTTTTTTAGCAATGAAAATAAACACTAAATGCTCTGTTAATTTTGATCTTTCATTTTCGTGTAATACATCAATCGATCCTGTTCAGTTTCTATTTTTTTTCTGTATACTCACAATAAAAATAAAGTGTTTTGCTTTTTGACAAATAAAGAAAAATTAACATGATGCGATTTCTGCCTTCTCTCTGTCAGTAAACTCCCATTTGAAACGCGTTCGAAAATGATCTATAACTCCGCGGAAATTCAGTCAAACAGGCAAACAGACCCACGGGCATAAAGCTTGAGATCGCATCTTTTAAATGAAGTCATTTATATAAAAAACAACTATTCTCAGCTTCTGTAATCTGTATAAAAAGAGAGCGACTCCTGTCGAGCTCATTACGACCTAATTCACAGTAATGTGACCACTCCCCGGAGAGCGCGTGCTATTCAAACGCAAATTCTGAGAACTATTTCATAGCTGTGAAACGCCCACATCAGCTGTAAACAAAGCGCGTCGCGACTCCTCGCGAGTGAGACATAGCCTACCTTATGGAGAAAAGATTCCTCAGAACAGTGCTGATGAGGAGCAATATCTCCTGAAATGAGGAGCAGATTCCGCTGAGGAGTGAGGTAGGCTGTTTTCTTTTCTCACGTGTGGAATAACGTTATGGAATAATGTTAGTGTAGGCCTATGTAAACCGCAAAAAGATGAATCGCATTTCTATAATATGACTCGCCTTTCTGTGAGATGAATGAAGGGGACATATTTGTAAAGACTGTTTAGCCTAAATATGAATCGCGCGTCTGTGTGTGAAAGAATAAACTGCTTTGCTATAGCCTACTGAGATGAGTAAAAATCGACTGGAATATGTTGAAATAAAATGTATTTGTATAAGCAACGTATTAAACTGCAAAAAAAAATACTATTTTTGTCAAAAATAGATGTTAGATGTTCCAATGTTGGCTATATTCAAACTAATGAATACATAAATGTAGGCCTATAATCTTTTTTTTTTTTTTTTTTTACAAAGAAAGAGTACACTTGAAATATTGTTGAAATTGTAATTATTGTTGTAATTGTAACCTTTTTAATAAAATAGCAAAACATATTTACAAGAGAGATGTAAGCGAAATCTTAAATGGTCAATATAAGTCTTCTTCTAAATACATCTTTTGTCCTTGCATTGTGGCTCAGTCAGTTTCACACCTGAGTGAATGGCTAATTATGCAGAGTGGGTGGGACATTCATAATCTAAGGTGTAAACTACTCCTCCCCCTCGCATATTGGCTTTCCAAGCAAAACCTGTTCTCTTACGAGAGGTTCTCTCGTATTGCGTAAGTTGCTTACGCATCGGGAAAGTCTTCTTTCTTCGAGATCTGAAGCCAAAAAATTATCCTTAATTTTGTATTCATTGTCAACGCAGTGCGGCAGCCGGCAGACCTAGGCAGGCTGTATAAGCGTGCTCATTGGCTGCTCGGCGGCAACTGCTTAAGCCTATCAGTGAGCGCTCTGATGCGCGGCCTCCAATGAGGGCACTTCGCGCCCTCCACACCCTTCTAACCGTCAGAATGGGTGTGGCCAGCGTGTATATAACCAGCGCTCACAGGCTAAATATTTGATTTTCTTGTCTTCAGCGAAGCTCTTCGCATCGCTGGATCTTGAGAGCCGCCGCCGTTGAAACCAGCGACCAGCAAGCTTAGGACAGCGCCTGAAGAAGCCGGCCGGATTCGCCGCCTTCAGCCTTCCGTGCCTGCCACGCTATCCGGCGACATATCCTTTACATTATTACTGTTACTGTGTGTGTTCGCTCCACGACACACTTTCTCTGTATTCTAAAAGAGCACGAGGCGTTTTTGTAAAAACGCCTCGTTTTTCCTGCGGCTCGTGCCGCGCCCCGCTCAGCAATGGAGACCGCCACCTCTTCTGCGCTCTCTGCCTGGGCCACGGGCACGCCGCCACCGCGCTCTCTACGGGCGGCTGCCCCGAGTGCGAAGAGCTTTCAATGTCGACCCTGCGGGCTCGACTTGAAGCTTTCGACCAAGCTGTCGCTCCGCCTGTCCATGCCGGGCCGCGCAATAAGAAGCGCCGCTCGCAGAGACCACCGGAGACTGTTGTGACTGAGGAGCTCGCCGGAACCTCTCCCTCGAGCTCTCTCTTGCCCTCTCCCTCCCGGCCGCTCAACCGCCGGCTCTCGCCCGCGCCGCCGCCGCGTCAGGAGATGAGGCGAATGTGATAGATACCCGTACTCTCCCTCTGTTCGAGCCGTGCAACTGCGCCGCTCTTGAGGGATGGCAGAAGCGGACGGTCTCGGAGCGAGTTTCCTCTTCCTCTGTTCGAGCCGCGCAAACTGCGCCGCTCACAAGGGATGGAAGGAGCGGACGGTCTTGGAGCTCTCTTTACGTTACAAGAAAGCTACTCCGTCCTCGCGCGTCACTCACCGGTGAAAGGGGAACAGTGTTTTCGTCCCGCCGTGGCCGGACTATAACCTCCATTTCTCAAACATTTCTCAGTCCCCTCTTAAGTTCAGGCGACTGGAATTGTTACTATCGCAGTATACGAGCCTGTTATAAATACATGCACGCCTGCAAGCAAACGCCGTCACAAGACATTATGACGCTAACCGCAAGCTAATGTATTCTCCCCTGTGGCTCAGTGGCGGAATCTTAGACTTTCACGCTTGAGACCCGAGTTCGATCCCGGTTCTCGCGGCAGATAAAATTTATGCTGTTCGCTTCTCCGAGCTCGCGGCCAGTTTTTCTTATATACAGAAAGCAAGCCCGCTCTCTCCCTTGTTGGGCCGCGCAGATTGCGCCGTTCACAAGGAATGACAAAGCGGACGGTCACGAGCAACGTTCAGCACGCGCCTCACTCTCCGGCGAAAAGAGAAGAGAGTGTGTTAGTCCCGCTGCGGCTGGACAACCGCCAATTCTCACACATTTCTCAGTCCCCTCTTAAGTTCAGGCGGCTGGAAATATTACTATTGCAGTAAACGAGCCTGTTTTAAATACACGCACGCCTGCAAACAAACGCCAACGCGCCACATGAGGTCGCTTATATGCTCGCGCTAACCGAAAGCTAATGTGTTTTCCCCTGTGGCTCAGTGGCTAAATCACACGCTTTTGCGCGGGAGGTCCGTGTTCGATCCCGGCTCTCGGGGCAGATCAAAATTTATGCTGCTTGCTTCTCCAAGCTCGCGGCCAGTTTTTCTTACTTAAAGCGAACCCGCCTCTCGCACCACACCTACTCATGGTGCTCGAGTATTTATGAGCATCTAAACAAGAAGAAAAGACGGTTAAGTCCCGCAGCGCTGCGGCTGGACCACCGTCGAAGCTTCACGCTCTGTCAGTCCCCGTTGCCACGGCTACTGCAGATGTTTACCTCGCAGTCAACGAGCCGGTATATCTACCCGCCCGCCTGCGCGCAACCACCGTTCTCACGGCAACCCAGAGAAATTTCAAAAGAGCATAATGTCTGGTTGCACGGCTGACGCCGTATGTGTTTCAAGTGCAGTGAATGTGCCCACGTTTCTGTGCTCACCCCTGTACACAAGCACTATACATCCCGTGTCTCTCACAGAGCCCACCCTCATAAAGCAGGCAAAAGCCGCTTTAGTGTTAAAAGTAGGTCACGTGTCCACTTCTCCGTGCCCACACCTACTCACTGCCCGCTCTGTCACACGGCCTCGCACGACCGGTCATGTTTTGAATGTCCTGTGCCCGCCCTCGAGCGCACACATACTAACGAACATTTTCGCCCCCGACGCCGCCATCGCGCGTCGCGCCTCACACTATATGTTCCCCGTCCAAAGCCACCGGGACACTGAGTGTAAAACGGCCAGCTATCGCTGCGTGCGATCCGCCGTATCTAAGCACCAAGAGCGCGCGCGCCGCGCCCGCCGCGCCCGCCCCTGAATGTAAGTCCTGTGCCCGCCCTCGAGCGCTCACACATACTAACGAACATTTTCGCCCCGACGCCGCCATCGCGCCTCACACTATATCTTCCCCGTCCAAAGCCACCGGGACACTGTGTGTAAAACGGCCAGCTATCGCTGCGTGCGACCCGCCGTATCTAAGCACCAAGAGCGCGCGCGCCGCGCCCGCCCCTCCGTTTCGAGCCCGCGATGCGCGGCAATCGGAGCCCGGAGGCCATTCTGCCCCTGGCTGCACACGCAAAAGCATGGAAGCTATTCCAGGCGCATCAGAATGGGTGCTAAGCACAGTAAAAATGGGCTATACTCTGCAGTTCGCTCGCCGCCCTCCGCGCTTTCAGGCGCGTACCGAGACGAGAGTGAATGGAGAAGTAGCACATCTACTTCGAGCAGAAATAGCACACTTCTGTGCAAAGGGGCTATAGAACCGGTTCACCCTTCTATGAGCGGGTCAGGCTTTTTACAGCCGTTATTTCCTCGTTTCCAAGAAGGACGGAGCTCTCAGACCGATTTTGGATCTGAGATATTTGAACAAAGCTCTTATGAGAAGACTGCTCACAACCAGGCAGATCCTCGCGCAGATTCGCCCGAGGGACTGGTTCATCTCTCTCGATCTGAAAGACGCGTACATTCAGATCCAGATAATACCCCGTCACAGGCCATTCTTGAGATTCGCCTTCGACGGTCAGGTATATCAATACACCGTCCTGCCGTTTGGCCTGTCTTTAGCACCCCGTACATTCACGAAGTGCATGGACACGGCTCTCGCTCCCCTGAGAGGGCAGGGAGTTCGAATTCTAAACTATCTGGACGATTGGCTGATTTTAGCACAGTCAGAGGCCGAACTCATCCGCCACAGAACAGTGCTTCTCAGCCACCTAGAAAGCCTGGGGCTTACGGTCAAGAGCTCGCTAGTGCCCAGTCATTCAACCTCTTTTCTGGGTTTGGATCTGGACACTGTAGCAATGACGGCCCGCCTGTCGACACAGCGCGCACGTTGCATTCGACGCCTGGCCGCATCCTTCCGGCCGGGCAGCACCGCACCTCTCAAAACATTTCAGAGGTTGCTGGGTTGTATGGCCTAAGCTGCAGCAGTGCTTCAGCTGGGTCTCTTATGAATGCGCCCGCTACAACGCTGGCTGAATGCCCGAGTGCCTCACAGAGCATGGGCTTCCGGCGGCATCCGAATCAGAGTGACTCAGAGCTGCGTTTCAGCACTGAAGCCCTGGTTAGCGGGCCGACTGGTACCAGCGGGGAGTGACAATGGGAGCTATCTCACACCGCAAAGTTATCTTGACGGACGCTTCCACCTCAGGTTGGGGCGCTCTTTTCGAGGGCAAACCGGTTTTTGGCCTGTGGTCAGACCAGGAAAAATGCCTCCACATAAACTGTTTGGAGATGATAGCGGTCGAGAACGCGCTCAAGCGCTTCCTCCCATTCATACAGGATCACCATGTGCTAGTCCGCTCGGACTACATGTCCGTGGTATCCTATGTGAACCGACAGGGCGGTGTCAGATCCAGGAATCTGTGCAAGCTGACAGAACGCCTTCTTGTGTGGGCTTACCGCTCGTTGCGCTCGCTGAGAGCCGCGCACGTGCCGGGCCACTTGAATATCGGTCCAGACAGACTGTCCAGGGACAATATTCCCCCGGGAGAATGGTCCCTGCACCCCCAGACAGTCCAGCTTCTCTGGCGCCTATTCGGCAGAGCGGAAATCGGCCTCTTTGCGTCGGAAGACAACGCTCACTGCCCGAAATTTTTCTCGAAAAGCGAGGACGCGCTGTCCCAGACATGGCCCAGCCTCCCGCTGTATGCTTTTCCTCCGATCTCCCTGTTGCCACAGGTCATTTCGAGGATCAGGGAAACGCACCACTCAGTGCTTCTAATAGCCCCGCGCTGGGAGAACCAAACTTGGTACCCAGAGTTAGTGAGGCTGTCGCGCTCATCCCCATGGCCGATCCCGGTGAGAAAGGATCTCCTCTCCCAAGCCGGTGGATCGATCTGGCATCCCCATCCAGAGCGTTGGTCTCTGCATGCATGGGTGATCAACGAATACCCGTTGACCTGCCAGAGGGTCGTGAACACGATCACACAATCTAGAGCTCCCTCTACGAGACGGCTCTACGCATCTAAATGGTCAGTGTTTTCTAAATGGTGCGCTACTAAGAGCTTGGATCCACGCGCATGCGGGGTCCCGCGGGTGCTCTCCTTCCTACAAGAGCTGTTGGAAAAGGGCAGGTCCCCTTCCACGCTCAAAGTGTATGTGGCGGCTATTGCAGCGTTCGCTGAGACGACGCGCGGCCGGGCAATAGGAAGGAACGAGCTCATTATCCGCTTCCTCAGAGGAGCTAGGCGGATGAATCCCCCGCGGCCCCCCTCGGTTCCTATTTGGGATCTGTCCTTGGTCCTGGAGGCCCTGAAGGCTTTTCCCTTTGAACCGCTCGATTCTGTGGATTTAAAGTACCTGTCGCTTAAAACCGTTTTTCTGATAGCCCTGTCTTCAGTTAAACGTGTGGGGGATTTGCACGCGCTATCTGTTAGCCCTGCATGTCTGGAGTTCGGACCGAACGACTCCAAAGTCATTCTCAGACCGAGACACGGTTACATCCCCAAAGCGATTGGAACCCCTTTTACTACGTAAACCTAGAGAACAGGGACCCAGCTCGGAAGGCCCGAAGGCAGCCTGAAGCAAGGTCTGAGTGATTAACACCTGTCTCTAGTTTTTGTAGTGGCAGAGAGTGCGTGAGAAGGCATGACCGGGTCCTTGAACGCACTCAATGCCAGCTAATGAAGCCGAGTCTGTTGGTACGGGGGAACCGCTGGATCAGCCAGGAGCACCGTGTAGTGCTACAACTGAGCGATGCAGGGGAACCACGGATACCACAGAATTCTAGGCAAAAAAAACGGGACCCAGCTCGGAAGGCCCGAAGCAGGGTCTGAGTGTGTAGTGTCAAGTCAAGTCACCTTTATTTATATAGCGCTTTTTACAATACAGATTGTATCAAAGCAGCTTCACAGTGGTAACATGAAAATAACACAAAGTTTGTTTCTAGAAGAAAATTGCGTCATCGTCCACCATAAGTAAGGCTGATCAATAATATTGTTGAATATTAAATGTCCCCAACTAAGCAAGCCAAAAGCCAAGACAACAGTGGCAAGGAACCAAAACTCCATCAGGTGACAGAATGGAGAAAAAAACCTTGGGAGAACCCAGTCAGGGGCCAGTTCTCCTCTGGCCAACGAGCGAACAGTGTATGATTATGATCCAGGGAGCATTACAGGTCAGAAGTCAGATTGGATTAGAACATTAAGAATATTTATCCAGTTCCATCTGTTTGGAAGTCGGAGTCATCACGCCGGTATGGAGACGAGTTTGTTGAGGATCAGTGCCGATGGCTGTCGTGTCGATGAGGCCTTCACAGGGCTGATGAGGCTGGCACTTCAGGGATGCGTCATGGATGGGTCCAGGCGCAGGTCCATCATCTGATCTGGATACGGCCGGGATCCGGCTGACTTCAGTAAAAACAGGGGAGGGACTGGTTGACACTTCAGGGGCCCGTTCTTCGTACGTTGCTTAAAACATCCGAGATCAAATTACACATCCAAGATGATATCATCATGCTAATCATGATCTGGCTAATTAGGTTCTTCGAACACACCTGCCGGATATGATTAGTATAGCTGGATTGAGTTATCTGAGATAATTGCGCGTTCATGCGCTGGTTTAAAAGGGGATATGTATCGATAGTAGAAACATTGATCAGCAACGCTGCTATTGGCTGCTCAGCGTGGCAGAGATCTGGCAAAGATCAGTTTTTCTCCTCAGCAGAGCAAGAACTAATAGTCGAAGTTTATTCGGAATTTTAATGTTTAATCAAAACGCCAGGGAACACCTCAAAGTCTGCAAAAGCCAGGAGAGAGGGCTGGCAAAAAGTAGCAGACAATTTAAATCTGTTAGAAGTGGCCATGTTAGATGTTTTTATCACTTATTAGCCTATATATTTGTATTTTAATAATTGCATAATTACTTTGTTCATTGTAATGTCAGAGTCACCACACTAGAACATGGGAACAAATAAAAGTGAAGTACAAAAATATTCTACATAATGGAAATTTTTAGTTATATTATAGTCTCTTTTATAAAAGGCACTGTTAAATAAATGGTTGTCTGTTTATAAAAGCAACCAAGAAAAAGGCATAAAAAAAGAAAGAAAGAAAAGATCTTAGTAGCCTACACTGTAAAATATTGTTTGCTGCTTTAAATTAAGACCATATAGTCATTTTAACTGTTAAATCTTGAGTAATGATGAATTGTTTTGACTTGTGAAAGTGAAAACTGATAAACTTATGTTAATGTAAAAATATTTTGCCATGAGTTATTGATCACATTTTTCCCGAGTGTAGTTCATTGTAATGACATTGTGTTTTCCTCTTTTGTGCACTTTTACATAATACACCAACACTTGTATCTGTTCCCAAGAAAGTGGTGGCTGAAATATGTGCAGTAAGTGGACATTTTCTAACTTTCCAAAGGAAAGAAAGTATACAACTTTGTAATGTCCATTTGTTTCCATTGCACTGGACAGTGAATAAACCCTCTCAGATAACTGTCATATGGAGGAACTAGCCTACCTGCAAGTGCATAAATAACTTTACTTAATTTATGCTTTATGGCTGCAATATAAAAGTTGCAGGATTCCACATCTACAGAAAGGCCTACAGAGTCTGCACAGACAGAGGAGACAGGCCTACAGGTGGGCAGTGTATAGCCAACTTTTCCTTTTTATTTGTTGCATGAGGCATGTGTCTAATATCTCTGGTTGCAGGCACTTGACCACTGGCTTTTCTTTACAAAGAACAATTGAAATAAAACTCAAGGAACTAAGCATATTTGTCTTTTATTAAACATTTAATGAAAAGTGTTTGTTTTTTTGTTTTTGTTTTTTGGCAGTGTTGTGTAATATGGCACATGCAACAATGTCACCTGTCAGGTGTGCAACCCTCAGACTTTTCAGACACTGAAATCTTCCCTTTAGTTAGCCAAAGTTCATTTCATTGTGTGCCCTTGTCCTGGCTAGAGCTGCATTGTTACTGGTTTGGGTCAGGGAATGGGGTCATAAAACACCTGTCTGCAGGCAGGAACATGTCATAATCACCTATGAAAAAATGCAGTTATGTTAGGATCAGCATAAGTGTATGTAATACAGTGAGCTTGATATTTAATTGTGGAACTTTCCTTACCACTTTCAAATAATGTGCATAAATGTGAATCTCTGAAAATTCTTAAGTCATGCACAGATCCAGGCCATTTTGCTTTCACATTTGTGATATGGAAGATTTTAGTCAACTGCCTTTTTTTAATTTGATATATTACTAATCTGGAATATTAAGAATCACAATAGTAACTGGGCTGCACATTTACATTGTGAACCCTCTTTCTGTTCACATAATCCCCTTCATTGAGGCCTTGATGGCAGTCTATGGTCTAGCCTATAGTCTATGGTACCAATCACGTTAGTGAAGCCTGAGTGGCATATACTGTAATCGGCATGGTCATGATTGCATGATCTTCAAAAAAAATTATGATAGCCAAAAAAAAAAAAAAAAAATTCTTTAAAAAAAAACTGCTTTACAACAAGTGGTTTGGAAATGCCACAAAAAAAACTAAAACTGTTTTTTAAACCTAAAAGCGCCAGGTAAACTCCGAATGACACGACAGACAGCACTTTCCATCAAGTTCTCCACATCTCCAATAGTGTAAAGGAAAGAGCCACTCGCAAATAATCTTAGGGCAATGCAAACAGTTTGTGCTGTAGTTAAAGCCCGACTCCGAGAAGTCGAAAATAAATGTGCGTTTCCAACAAATTAATAATGTAAATGACAATCTCACGAGTCACGAGAAAAAATATATATCTCAGAAAGTGCACTAACGCGCTGCGCTGGACTTTCCGTATCAGCTCCGCTTATAAAGCTGCAATCTAATCCTGTTAACATGAAATAAGCCTGCTCCCGAGCAGGTTTAAGCTTGCACACCTGTTGCTATGACAGCAAGTCCATGATGAGCGTCGAAGAACCAAACAATCCAAGATCATGCCAAATCGACAACAATCAAATCCAGCTAACTGAGTTAGCGACGTACGAAGAACGGGCCCCTGGACTGCATTGTCATTGCGCATGCCACGACACTCCTGCCCCGGAAGGCGAGTTTGGATGCGGTGCGGAACTCATCTATGAGCGCACGGTCTGGGCTACCCTCGTGCATGTCCATGAGTGCCCTGGCCTGATAGACCTGTAGCAGCGCTATGGCATGCAAGAGGCGGCGGTTTGCCCACAGGCTTTCTAAGCTCTGCCCATCAGAATGGACGAGAACTCACAGGCCTTAAGGGGGAAACGAGGGGCCCCCATCCAAAAGGTAGCGGCCGCCGGACACAGGTGCACCTGTGTCATGACAGACCGCTCCATTGGAGGGTTAGCCTTGCAATCCTTCACCACTCCTCAGTTATGGGTAGTGAGGGGGGAAAAGCTATTCAGGCGGTTTCTGGCAGAGAAAGGTGCCGTCCACGACCTGGTAAGCTCTCCATGCACTTCGGGAAAGAAAGGCACGGGGGCGGCGAGCTGAAAACCAGCGTGGTCCGTCCCGAGATCCACCGGCTCATCCACCGGCTGCGATGTGATAGAGGAGTGAGGGGCCCACAGGGTTTGGTTACCGGGCGGGGAAGCCTCACTATGATCCTCTGATCACCCATCCCACACGGCGCCGTAGCGGGCGTGGTAATGGGGACTCCCCCTTCACGCATGAAGGAGAGTCTCGATCTCAACACCACGATAGGTCATATTCTCGCTATGAGAACATGAACTATCCACAAAAGCTGCTTCAATGTGCTGTATATCTATATATATGTATATCTACATATATTTCCACAAACACGTGATACAACTATTGTGACCGTCCATTTGGGGGGACAGGGAACAATCGCATCCAGAAACGCACGGGTGGAATGACATCTTGAAAAAGATGCAAACTCACCCGTGTTGCTCTTTCAGGAAATGGGACCCATCACCAGTGCCGGAGCACACAGGGGAATGAACGCGGCAACACTGAACAGTGAACTGAAACAGTGAAGCACTCACTTTTCCACCCTCTAACCAGCCATCAACAACACAGAAATTTGATGCTGTTAAAACAGCAGTTGAGAGCTCAAAGCTTGCGTTCCACCGCTGTACTCGCGCTGTAGAACTACCAGCACTGGTAGAGTTTTCCTAGAAGAAAACCGACACACACGCTTGTTGTAAACAACAGTACTCTTCAGAGACATTGAGACCGATCGGCTCCGAAGTGAAAGACAACTGGTGCGTGCATGCACTGTATTATACCCGCGCTGTGGTGCAGGTGATGCGATTCACGCACACCAATGTCAATTGGCTCGTTTTACAATACTCGAAGATGACAGGCTTCCTAGCGTGATCCCAATCAGTCGACATGTCGACTACGACGAACGTGACTGACTGAAAGGGAACTGGTATCAAGAAATGAGAAATTTCACTAGTATGTAAAAAATTGGTGTCATAACCTTTTTTTTTTTTTATTTCACATGGGTCAAAAACCAAGAAAACTATTTTATTTTGTGGGCTAGTAGAAAAAATCCTTAGTGTTGAGCCCTGCTATAGCCTAGTTAAAAGGTACAGCTGAACATGACATTTATTATAATGAGTTTATGTGATGGTTGTTTTAATTGAAGTTTACTTAAAAATGTGATTAGTTTTTTTTTTATTTTTTATAAAGCCTATTAAATATAAAATAAGTTAAATGGCTATAGTTACTAATTTCATCCTGAATAATAATAACAATAATTAAAGCTGCAAGCAGCATTTATCGGGGTTCAAGCAGTTAAGGCCTTTAAGGCATTTAAGCACAAAAGCATCAAAAGTTATTAAGATTTATTTAGCAAGCATGTGACCACTGACATAATAGATGGAAAATACCATTTACAGCCAATACAGACAGTTTACCATGGGATATATATGATTTTAAAGCTTTTTAACAGTTATAGCGCCACCTATGGTCCGATCTCCATAAAATTGTTTACTGTGACTTCAAATTGAACCCATACACATGTGTACTGAGTTTGGTGAAGATATCTCATTTACTTCTTGAGTTATAGCCATTTTAGTAAAATAGGCTCCTCCCACAACAATTTACCACATTCTAGTATTATTTACTCTACTATTATTTACTCTATTTATTCTAGCATGATTTGCCATATTCTAGCATGATTTACCATTATATACTACATTCTAGTATGATTTACCATTGTTTACTATGATTCTAGCATGGTTTACCATAGTTTATTATGATTTATCATAGTTTATCATGATTTATCATAGTTTACCATGATTTACCGTGTTCTAGCATAGTTTACCATGATTTACCATGTTCTAGCATGATTTACCATAGTTTATCCTGATTTATCATGCCTTACCATAATTTACCCTGTTCTAGCATAGTTTACCATTATTTACCCAGTTCTAGCATGATGTACCATGATATACCATGTTCTAGAATGATGTACCAGGATTCTAGTATGATTTACCTTGATACACCACATTCTAGTATTATTTATTATGATTTACCATGTTTTTAGAGTGATTTACCATGATTTACCACATTGCTAGCAATTATGTGAACTATCAGTACAAATGATGTGATAAACTCTGACAAAATATGATTGTGCTACAATAGTAATTGTTATATAAGTGATTTTTTAGTGCCTTATTGTTATATAAGTGATTTTTAGTGTCTAATGAATGCAAAAGCATATGTGAGTAGACTTCATTAATAAGTAGAATGGCCAGAAGAGGGCAGTAGAAGACCACATATTGGCTCACTTTCACTTTAAACTTCTTGATTTTCACCATTTTTCTGCACTAAAGCAAACCAGTTTTTCCATTTTAACTCCATAATGCATGTTTACACACACACACACACACACACACACACACAAATGTTTTTATTTTTTCAATGCTATTGGGATATGTCATTATGAAAATATATTTGAATGGTCTATAAACAGTTCACAAAGACTTTGTAAGCTATTAATCAGATGATTCAGAATTTATTTAGAAACCTAAGACTACACACACACATTATGTTGTAGATGCAGACATTTGAAATGTATGATGTGATCAAACTGTCAATACTAATACTTTAACAGATGGATTTTGACTAAATGTAATTGTACATGTTAAAATAGTGATTTTATAAAGTCTAAATATAAATTATAGAACAATATGACAAAATTACTATTTTAAACAGCAGGGGGCAGTAAAATACCACTTATTGGCTTAACATGCCATTATAATCATATCATTTTCACCTTTTTAACTGTTATAGAGGCAAATTTTGTCTGATCTGTCTGAAAATTTTCATGCATGTTCAGAGTGATATTTCACATGTTCTGACTTGTTTTTAAGAAGGTCTGAGTCATTCATTAAAGAGATATAGGCTTTCGGGGACACTTGGTAAAGGCTACATTTTGAAGTGAACCTATTATAGCTATCCAAATGAAGTAGTTCAACTTTTTCTGACAATTATTGATCTAGTGAGTCCAGAGAATTATATTGCACTAGTTTTGAACATTATGATATGAAAATTATATGATCAGAGATGGAAAAGACCATTTACAGCCAATACAGGCAGTTTACCATAGGAAATATATGGTTTTAAAGCCTTTTAACTGTTATAGCACCACCTTTGGTCCGATCTCCATAAAATTTTGTATGCTTGTTTGTGATGTTATGTCACATATGCTGACCAATTTTTGTGAAGTTCTGAGTTTTCATTTAGGATTTATAGGCTTTTTAGTGTATTTTGCCACACCCATTTTATAAATGACCCTATTACAGCCATACAAATGCAAAAGTTCAACTTTTTTTTGATAATTATTGATCTAGAGAGTCCACAGAATTGTCCTAGACTGGTCTGGTTCCGATCGGGCGAAAAACCAGGGACTAGTTCGCAAAAGTAGGTTTTTAACATATTCATGAATATTTAATGAATGGTTTGATTGACAGCAATGGTTCTAGAGGCAAAGTTGTTCAGCATGAGCAGATCTATCAAATGATATGCATTTTGTAACGATAAGTGTAACACCACGTGATTACAGAGCCATAAAACTCGTTAGCGCCAACTAGTGGCCGATTTCTTTCAAAATTCTTACAGACCTCTAGGGCCATGAGTTGAACATGCCCACCGAGTTTCGTTCCGATCGGCCTCCGTTAACCTTGTCTAATAGGTGCTCAACTTCATTGGCCAATGGCGGCCATGTTTTTTGAGATACACCAATGTCCTCATAGACATACATGGCACCTTGGACCAAGACACTGCATACCAATTTTCAAGTCAATCGGACTAACGGTCAGGTGGTTATAGCCTGTTTTATGTTTTTTTCATTTTATAGCGCCACCATGTGGCCAATCGCCGCGATTTTTTTACCGTGACCTCAGATTGAACCCATACACATGTGTACCGAGATTGGTGAAGCTATCTTATTTACTTTTTAAGTTATAGCCATTTTAGTAAAATAGGCTCCGCCCACAACGTTTATTTTGCGTCCCCTAGCAACCATGAATCGAAATTTCAACTTTTTTTCGATAATTATTGATAAAGAGACTCCAGAGAACATTTCTGCACTAGTTTGGTTCCGATCGGACGAAAAACCACGGACTAGTTCGCAAAAGTAGATTTTTGACAAAATTCAAAATGGCGGAAAATCTATCATGACGGAAATGAAATCGGAGATATACGTTTTGTTCGTCAGGCGTCCAGCTTTCCAATGATATAAGACACTTGAGTCTAGGACATACGGTCTAGGAGTTATGAGCAGTTTCGCGCTTTTGGTCGCTATAGCGCCACCTATGGGCCAATCGGGGTCATAGTCTCTGAACCTCTCCTCGATTTTTGTACTACCATCTGGCAAAGTTTCAATGCTCTAGCCCTTACGGTTTGGGCTGCACGATGCGTTTTACGGCAGAAGAATAATAATAATTAAAGCTGCAAGCAGCATTTATCGGGGTTCAAGCAGTTAAGGCCTTTAAGGCCTTTAAGCACAAAAGCATCAAAAGTTATTAGTTTTATTTAGCAAGCATCTAACCACTGACATAATAGATGAAAAAGACTATTTACAGCCAATACAGGCAATGTACCATAGGAAATATATGGTTTTAAAGCTTTTTTAAAAGTTATAGCGCCACCTATGGTCCGATCTCCATAAAATTGCTTACTGTGACCTCAAATTGAACCCATACACATGTGTACTGAGTTTGGTGAAGATATCTCATTTACTTCTTGACTTATAGCCATTTTAGTAAAATAGGCTCCTCCCACAACAATTTACCACATTCTAGTATTATTTACTATGATTCTAGCATGATTGTGCTACAATAGTAATTGTTATATAAGTGATTTTTTAGTGTCTTATTGTTATATAAGTGATTTTTAGTGTATAATGAATGCAAAAGCATATGTGAGTAGACTTCATTAATAAGTAGAATGGCCAGCAGAGGGCAGTAGAAGACCAGTTATTGGCTCACTTTCACTTTAAACTTCATGATTTTCACCATTTTTCTGTACTAAAGCAAACCAGTTTTTCCATTTTAACTCCATAATGCATGTTTACACACACACACACACACACACACACACACACACACACACACACACACACACAAGACAAATGTTGTTGTTTTTTCAATGCTATTGGGATATGTCATTATGAAAATATATTTCAATGGTCTATAAACATTTCACAAAGTCTTTGTAAGCTATTAATCAGATTATTCAGAATTTATTTAGAAACCTAAGACTACACACACACATTATGTTGTAGATACAGATATTTGAAATATATGATGTGATCAAACTGTCAATACTAATACTTTAACAGATGGATTTTGAGTAAATGTAATTGTAAATGTTAAAATAGGGATTTTATAAAGTCTAAATATAAATTATAGAACAATATGACAAAATGACTATTTTAAACAGCAGGGGGCAGTAAAATACCACTTATTGGCTTAATATGCCATTAATTCATATCATTTTCACCTTTTTAACTGTTACAGAGGCAAATTTTGTCCGATCTGTCTGAAATTTTTCATCCTTGTTCAGGGTGATATTTCACACGTTCTGACTTGTTTTTAAGAAGGTCTGAGCATTGATTAAAGAGATATAGGCTTTCGGGGACACTTGGTAAAGGCCACATTTTGAAGTGAACCTATTATAGCTATCCAAATGAAGAAGTTCAACTTTTTCTGACAACTATTGTTCTAGTGAGTCCAGAGAATGGTTATGCGATAGTTTTTAACATTATGATATGAAAATTATATGATCAGACATGGAAAAGACCATTTACAGCCAATACAGGCAGTTTGCCATAGGAAATATATGGTTTAAAAGCCTTTTAACTGTTATAGCGCCACCTTTGGTCCGATCTCCATAAAATGTTGCATGCTTGTTAATGATGTTATGTCACATATGCTCACCAACTTTTGTGAAGTTATGAGTTTTCATTTAGGATTTATAGGGTTTTTAGTGTATTTTGCCACGCCCATTTTATAAATGACCCTATTACAGCCATCCAAATGCAAAAGTTCAACTTTTTTTTGATAATTATTGATCTAGAGAGTCCAGAGAATTGTCCTAGACTGGTCTGGTTCCGATCGGGCAAAAAACCTAGGACTAGTTCGCAAAAGTAGGTTTTTAACATATTCATGAATAATTAATGAACAGTTTGATTGACAGCAATGGTTCTTGAGGCAAAGTTGTTCAGGATGAGGAGATCTATCAAATGATATGCATATTGTGTGGATATTTGTAACACCACGTGATTACAGAGCCGTAAAACTCGTTAGCGCCAACTAGTGGCCGATTTCTTTTAAAATTCTTACAGACCTCTAGGGCCACGAGCCGAACATGCCCATTGAGTTTCGTTTCGATCGGCCTCCGTTAACCTTGTCTAATAGGTGCTCAAACTTCATTGGCCGATGGCGGCCATGTTTTTTGAGATACGCCAATGTCCTCATACACATACATGGCACCTTGGACCAAGACACTGCATACCAATTTTCAAGTCAATCGGACTAACGGTCAGGTGGTTATAGCCTGATTTATGTTTTTTTCATGTTATAGCGCCACCATGAGGCCAATCGTCGCGATTTTTTTACTGTGACCCCAGATTGAACTCATACACATGTGTACCAAGTTTGGTGAAGATACCTCATTTACTTCGGGAGTTATAGCCATTTTAATAAAATAGGCCCCTCCCACAACGTACGTTTTGGCGCCCCTTAGCGACCGTGAATCGAAATTTCAACTTTTTTTCGATAATTATTGATATTCAGTCTCCAGAGAACATTTCTGCACTGGTTTGGTTCCAATCGGGTAAAAAACCAGGGACTAGTTCGCAAAAGTAGGTTTTTGACAAAATTCAAAATGGCGGAAAATCTATCAAGGCGGAAATGAAATCGGAGATATACGTTTTGTTCGTCAGGCGTCCAGCTTTCCAATGATATAAGACACTTGAGTCTACGACATACGGTCTAGGAGTTATGAGCAGTTTCGCGCTTTTGGTTGTTATAGCGCCACCTATGGGCCAATCGGGGTCATAATCTCTGAACCTTTCCTCGATTTTTGTACTACCATCTGGCAAAGTTTCAAAGTTCCAGCTCTTACGGTTTGGGCTGCACGATGCGTTTTACGGCAGAATAATAATAATAATAATTAAAGCTGCAAGCAGCATTTATCGGGGTTCAAGCAATTAAGGCCTTTAAGACCTTAAAGCACAAAAGCATAAAAAGTTAGTAAGTTTTATTTAGCAAGCATGTAACCACTGACATCATAGATGGAAAAGATCATGTTCTAGCATGATTTATCATGATATACCACATTCTAAAATGATTTACCATAGTTCATCATGATTTATCATGGTTTACCATGATTTACCCTGTTCTAGCATAGTTTACCATGATTTACCATGTTCTCGCATGATATACCACGTTCTAGCATGATATACCACGTTCTAGAATGATTTACTAGGATTCTTACATTATTTACCTTGATACACCACATTCTACTATTATTTACTATGACTTACCATGTTTCTAGCGTGATTTACCATGATTTACCACATTACTAGCAATTATGTGAAGTGTCAGTGCAAATGAAGTGATAAACACTGACAAAATATGATTGTGTTATAATAGTTATTGTTATACAAGTGATTTTTTTTAGTGTCTACTCTAAATATGAATGAATCCAAAAGCACATGTGAAAAGACTTCATTAATAAGTAGAATGGCCAGCAGAAGCCAGTAGAAGACCACTTATTGGCTCACTTTCACTTTAAACTTCATGATTTGCACCAGTTTTCTGCACTAAATCAAACCAGTCTTTCCATGTTAACTCAATAATGCATGCTTACACACACACACACACACACACACACAAATATGTTTTTTGGATATGTTATTGAGAAAATATATTTAATTGTATAAAAATAGGCATTTCTTTGTGATCTAATAATATAAAACTATGTTACCAGTATAGGGCTGTAAAGATTCCTCGATTATAGTCAAGTACTCAATTTAAAAAAATCCTTGATTGCAATTTACCCCTCGAGTAATTGGCAAAATACTGAAAGTGGTGCATTCCACAGACGAGAATCCAACAACCGCAGAATTACAGTTTTCTAGGACAACGCGATATTTAAACAGGGCTCCAGACTAACTTTTTTTACTAGGAGCGCTGTAGCCCCTGACTGAAAATTTTAGGAGCACAAGCAGAAAATTTAGGGGCACACCTTAAATCAACTTGCAATGCAATTATTCAAATTTCCCCCAAAATAACTACTGACAAATTATTTATTTATTATTTAATAATAAATAGACTTAATGTACAGATATTACAATGTGCAGTTTTATTTTAAGTTCACAGGCACCAGACTAACATCTGAGGGCAGCGGCACCGCAGACACTGAGTTTTACAAAAAAATATCTGGTAGCACTGGGGCTGACAATAAAGCACTAAGCTTAGTTTAGGGTGTAGATGAAATTAACTTTAATTATTATCATTCATAATGTCTTAATATTAATTAAAAAGCAAACCGAGTGAAATAAATTATATTAGGGAGTGAAAATAGCCAATAAGCATCCTACTGTTTACAATGGTAATTTATTTATTTTATTATTTTTAAATAAGTGTATAAATAAGAGTTTAAATAAGACCATTTTTGAAGGATGAACAAAAAAAATGTGTTGGTCATCACATTAAAAATAACATTTATATATGATAGTTTTGAAGTGCTGGAAAAAGAGGTAGCCTAACAGTTAGTACTTGTTAGCGTTTGACTATTTCTGTCACATTATGGTTACAGTTACTACATTAAATCCATGGTGAATGTCGCTGATTTGTGGTCTGAAAGCCCAGTGTTTCTCCTGGTTTCCACATCAGCGCTGTTTGATCTGATATCTGATTATGTTATTAATTCTGAAGCATAAAGGAGTAAGTTAGCGCATTTTCGTTCCGCTTTCATTTTGTTTGGATTCGCTGCTCGGCAACGTTGTGGTCGCGCCAGCGCGACCTAAATAAATATTTGGTCGCACCGGCAGGAAAAATGGTCGCAAAATGCGACCAATTGGTCGCAGTCTGGAGCCCACCATTTACAGTCATAATATAGCATAGTGCCATTGTGACATCACAAAGGCTGTGATTCAGTTAAATAAATATATCCTCTGTTTTTTGTTTGTTTGTTTTTTTCACAGTGAAGACGCTTCAATTACATGAGTGCAGATTAGCCTACATGTTAAAATTACCTCAGCTCCGTCCACAGTAAACGCTGCTCCAAGCAAACTCAGTCTCTGCAGTGCTGTTTGTTTAGGTTTCCAATAACGTGCAAATATGGGAACGCAAGTCGGACGCAGTTTGTGTTTCACAGTTGCACTGTTATCATTTGTGGAGCACATCTGGGTTTCTCAAACTGCTGTTCATCGCGATTTCAAAATAAAAGTTTAAACATTGCGATTTCAAAATATAAGTTTAAACTCTTGCTCTGAGTTTGCATGTTTTGATGTGCACATGTTCTCGTTCAAGAAATTACAGTGACTGTAGCATTTCTATCGTACAGAAGTGGCCAAATATTAAAGGTTAAGTTGACATTTGAATTAATTGTTTGGACAATATTAAACAAGGATTTGATAATGCCAGGCTTAGTGTAACAACAACCAGGCCGCTGGCGCCCTCTGCAGGCATTTGTTATTTATGTACATAAGTTATGTTTATATTAGTTTATATAATTTATTTTACATGGGTATATTTTAAGTGTTCTTCAGTAAAACCAATATAATTACTTACTTTGATACTTTACTTGAACCAATTATTGTGGCTTGTTATTATATATTTGTATTTTAAGTAATTTTAAAGGCTGTTGTTAACTTGAATCTATTTTTTACCACAATTTTTTTTATCCGATTACTTGAATAGAATACTCGATTACTAAAATAATCGATAGCTACAGTCCAATTATAATAAAAAAGATTGCTGTTTAAAGCATTTGTTTGTTTCCCAATACTGAAAGCTAATGAAAACGTAATGTGTAATCCTACTGCTCCCTCAAGTGGACAAAAGTGGTATTATAGCTTGCATTTTACAATTGAAGTGTTTGAATGAATGAGTGAATGAATGGGATTTTGGTTTTTCACTTATATCTCGGTAACCAGAACGCGAAAAATTCTGAAACTCAGAGCATAGATAGTGCTCGAGGAGCCCTGTTGAATGACACCATCACTTTGTTTTTGGGCGATTAGGGCCGGGAATTATGGCTGTTCAAAGCTAGCCAACGACGGGCCCTTTCCAACGAGCTCTCACACAAGGTTCGGGGTGGTCTGGGTCAGGAGTTACGGCTGTTCAAAGTCGGGGGTCCCGCCGACTAGCGTTCCCCGGGGGTTGCGCTCCCGAGGCCCGCGACGACACGTTTCGATCAAGAGCCTGGAGAGGACCTTACCATCAAAATTTGAGCGCGCAACGACTTTCCGTTTTCGAGTTATGAGTGAATTTGTATTCGGGGGCGTGGCTTAAATGCCCGTTTTACTTTCGTTTTCCATTTCCATATCTCAGTGACACAATTGTCAATCACAATTGTGACACAATACTCCAATAGATGAGTTTTGACAAAATTTCATTGTAAATGTTAAAATAATGATTTTATAAAGTCTAAATATGAATTACATAACAATATTAGGCAGCAGTATGATGAAATGACAGCAGGGGGCAGTAAAATACCACTTATTGGCTTAATATGACGTTATATCATTTTCACCTTTTTAACTGTTATAGAGGCAAATTTTGTCTGATCTGTCTGAAATTTTTCATGCTTATTAAGAGTAATTTCATGTTCTGACTTGTTTTTAAGAATATAGCATTCATTTAAAAGATATAGGCTTTTGGGACACTTGGTCAAGGCAATTTACCATAGGAAATATATGGTTTTCAAAGCTTTTTAACAGTTATAGCACCACCTATAGTCCGATCTTCATGACATTTTGCATGCTTGTTAATGATGTTATGTTACATATGCTCACCAATTATTGTGAAGTTCTGAGTTTTCGTTTAGGATTTATAGGCATTTGAGTGTTTTTTTGTCCCTCCCCTTTCCTAAATGACCCTGTTACAGCCAGGCAAATGCAAAAGTTCAACTTTTTTTCGATAATTATTGATCTAGAGAGTCCAGAGAATTGTCCTAGACTGGTCTGGTTCCGATTGGGCGAAAAACCAGGGACTAGTTCGCAAAAGTAGGTTTTTAACATGTTCGCGAATATTTAATGAACGGTTTGATTGACAGCAATGGTTCTAGAGGCAAAGTTGTTCAGCATGAGGAGATCTATGAAATGATATGCATTTTCTGATGAAATTTGTAACACCACGTGATTACAGAGCCTTAAAACTCGTTAGCGCCAACTAGTGTCCGATTTCTTTCAAAATTCTTACAGACCTCTATGGCCTTGAGCCAAACATGCCTACTGAGTTTCGTTCCGATCGGACTCCATTAACCTTGTCTAATAGGTGGTCAAACTTCATTGGCCGATGGCGGCCATGTTTTTTGAGATACGCCAATGCCCTCATAGACATACATGGCAGCTTGGACAAAGACACTGCATACCAAATTTCAAGTCATTCGGACAAACAGTCCGGTGTTTATATATTTCTTTCATGTTATAGCGCCACCATGTGGCCAATCGACGCGATTTTTTTAGTGTGGCCCCAGACTGACCTCCTACACATGTGTATCTAGATTGGTGAAGGCAGCTAATTTACTTCTCGAGTTATAGCCAATTTAGTAAAACAGGCTCCTCCCACAACGTTAATTTTGCGTCTGCTAGCAACCGTGAATGGAAATTTCCACTTTTTTTTCGATAATTATTAATAATCAGACTGTAAAGAACATTTCTGCACTTGTTTGGTTCCGATCGGGCGAAAAACCACAGACTACTTTGCAAAAGTAGGTTTTTGACAAAATTCAAAATGGCGGAAAAATTTGCATACCGGAAATGAAATCGGAGATATACGTTTTGCCCGTCTTGAGCCAAGGATTACAGTGATATAAGACACTTGAGTCTACGACAAACCGTCTAGGAGTAATTAGCGATTTCGTACTTTTGCTTACTATAGCGCCACCTATTGGCCAATCGGGGTCATAATTTGATAACCTCTCCTCGATTTTTGTACTACCATCTGGCAAAGTTTCAAGTCTCCAGCACTTACGGTTTGGGCTGCACGATGCGTTTTACAGGAGAATAATAATAATAATTAAAGCTGCAAGCAGCATTTATCGGGGTTCAAGCTATTAAGGCCTTTAAGGGTTTTTAAGCACAAAAGCATCAAAAGTTATCAAGTTTTATTTAGCAAGCATTTAACCACTGACATAATAGATGGAAAACACCATTTACAGCCAATATAGGCAATGTACCATAGGAAATATATGGTTTTAAAGCTTTTTAACAGTTATAGCGCCAACTATGGTCCGATCTCCATAAAAATGTTTACTGTGACCTCAAATTGAACCCATACACATGTGTACTGAGTTTGGTGAAGATATCTCATTTACTTCTTGAGTTATAGCCATTTTAGTAAAATAGGCTCCTCCCACAACAATTTACCACATTCTAGTATTATTTACTATGATTCTAGCATGATTTGCCATATTCTAGCATGATTTACCATGATATACTACATTCTAGTATGATTTACCATTGTTTACTGTGATTCTAGCATGGTTTACCATAGTTTATCATGATTTATCATAGTTTACCATGATTTATCATAGTTTACCATGGTTTACCCTGTTCTAGCATAGTTTACCATGATTTACCATGTTCTAGCATGATTTACCATGATATACCACATTCTAGTATTATTTATTATGATTTACCATGTTTTTAGCGTGATTTACCATGATTTACCACATTGCTAGCAATTATGTGAAGTATCAGTACAAATGAAGTGATAAACTCTGACAAAATATGATTGTGCTACAATAGTAATTGTTATATAAGTTATTTTTTAGTGTCTTATTGTTATATAAGTGATTTTTAGTGTCTAATGAATGCAAAAGCATATGTGAGTAGACTTCATTAATAAGTAGAATGACCAGCAGAGGGCAGTAGAAGACCACTTATTGGCTCACTTTCACTTTAAACTTCATGATTTTCACCATTTGTCTGCACTAAAGCAAACCAGTTTTTCCATTTTAACTCCATAATGCATGTTTACACACACACACACACACACACACACACACACACACACACAAAGACAAATGTTGTTGTTTTTTCAATGCTATTGGAATGTGTCATTATGAAAATATATTTGAATGGTCTATAAACATTTCACAAAGTCTTGGTAAGCTATTAATCAGATTATTCAGAATTTATTCAGAAACCTAAGACTACACACACACATTATGTTGTAGATACAGATATTTGATATATATGATGTGATCAAACTGTCAATACTAATACTTTAACAGATGGATTTTGACTAAATGTAATTGTAAATGTTCAAATAGGGATTTTATAAAGTCTCAATATAAATTATAGAACAATATGACAAAATGACTATTTTAAACAGCAGGGGGCAGTAAAATACCACTTATTGGCTTAATATGCCATTATATTCATATCATTTTCACCTTTTTAACTGTTATAGAGGCAAATTTTGTCCGATCTGTCTGAAAATTTTCATGCATGTTCAGAGTGATATTTCACATGTTCTGACTTGTTTTTAAGAAGGTTTGAACATTCATTAAAGAGATATAGGCTTTCGGGGACACTTAGTAAAGGCCACATTTTGAAGTGAACCTATTATAGCTATCCAAATGAAGTAGTTCAACTTTTTCTGACAATTATTGTTCTAGTGAGTCCAGAGAATTGTATTGCACTAGTTTTTAACATTATGATATAAAAAAAAATTATATGATCAGAGATGGAAAAGTCCATTTACAGCCAATACAGGCAGTTTACCATAGGAAATATATGGTTTTAAAGCCTTTTAACAGTTATAGCGCCAACTATTGTCCGATCTCCATAAAATTTGGCATGCTTCTTAAAGATGTTATGTCACATATGCTCACCAATTTTTGTGATGTTGTGTTTTTTCATTTAGGATTTATAGGCTTTTTAGTGTATTTTGCCACGCCCCTTTTCTTTATGACCCAATTATAGCCATACGAAAAATTCAAAAGTTAAACTTTTTTTTGATAATTATTGATCTAGAGAGTCCAGAGAATTGTCCTAGACTGGTCTGGTTCCGATCGGGCGAAAAACCTAGGACTAGTTCGCAAAAGTAGGTTTTTAACATGTTCGCGAATATTTAATGAACGGTTTGATTGACAGCAATGGTTCTTGAGGCAAAGTTTTTCAGCATGAGCAGATCTATCAAATGATATGCATTTTGTTACGATAAGTGTAACACCACGTGATTACAGAGCCATAAAACTCGTTAGTGCCAACTAGTGGCTGATTTCTTTCAAAATTCTTACAGACCTCTAGGGCCATGAGTCGAACATGCCCACTGAGTTTCGTTCCGATCGGCCTCCGTTAACCTTGTCTAATAGGTGCTCAAACTTCATTGGCCGATAGCGGCCATGTTTTTTGAGATACACCAATGTCCTCATAGACATACATGACACCTTGGACCAAGACACTGCATACCAATTTTCAAGTCAATCGGACTAATGGTCAGGTGGTTATAGCCAGTTTTATGTTTTTTTCATGTTATAGCGTCACCATGTGGCCAATCGCCACGATTTTTTTACTGTGACCTCAGATTGACCTCTTAAATAATTGTACCGAGTTTGGTGAAGATACCTCATTTACTTCTGGAGTTATGGCCGTTTTAGTAAAATAGGCTCCTCCCACAACATACAATTTGGCGCCCCTTAGCGACCGTGAATCGAAATTTCAACTTTTTTTCGATAATTATTGATATTCAAACTCCAGAGAACATTTCTGCACTGGTTTGGTTCCGATCGGGCAAAAAACCTAGGACTAGTTCGCAAAAGTAGGTTTTTGACAAAATTCAAAATGGCGGAAAAATTTGCACACCGGAAATGAAATCGGAGATATACGTTTTGTTTGCCATGAGGTCTTGATTACATTGATATAAGACACTTGAGTCTACGACATACAGTCTAGGAGTTATGAGCAGTTTCGCGCTTTTGGTTGCTGTAGCGCCACCTATGGGCCGATTTGGCTCAGTCCGTGTATCTGAGTAGCGAGCAATACTACTACCATTTGACCAAGTATCACGTCTCTAGGCCTTACGGTTTTGGCTGCACGATGCGTTTTAGGGAAGAATAATAATAATAATAAAAATCAGGGCAATTACAATAGGGTTTCAGCACTTCGTGCTTGAACCCCTAAAAATCAGGACAATTACAATAGGGTTTCAGCACTTCGTGCTTGAACCCCTAATTAAAGCTGCAAGCAGCATTTATCGGGGTTCAAGCATTTAAGGCCTTTAAGCACATAAGCATTTAAGACATTAAGTTTTATTTAGAAAGCTTTTAACCACTGAAATAATAGATGGAAAAGTCCATTTACAGCCAATACAGGCAATTTACCATAGGAAATATATGGTTTTCAAACCTTTTTAACAGTTATAGCGCCACCTATGGTCCGATCAACATGAAATTTGGCATGCTTGTTTAGAATATTATGGCACATATGCTCACCAATTTTCGTGAAGTTCTGAGTTTTCGTTTAGGATTTATAAGCTTTTGAGTGCATTTTGCCACGCCCATTTTCTTTATGACCCAATTATAGCCATACGAAAAATTCAAAAGTTCAACTTTTTTTCGATAATTATTGATCAGGAGAGTCCAGAGAATTGTCCTAGACTGGTCTGTTTCCGATCGGGCGAAAAACCAGGGACTAGTTCGCAAAAGTAGGTTTTTAACATATTCGCGAATAATTAATGAACGATTTGATTGACAGCAATGGTTCTTGAGGCAATGTTGTTCAGCATGAGCAGATCTATCAAATGATATGCATTTTGTGACAATAAGTGTAACACCACGTGATTACAGAGCCGTAAAACTCGTTAGCGCCAACTAGTGGCCGATTTCTTTCAAAATTCTTACAGACCTCTAGGGCTATGAGTTGAACATGCCCATCGAGTTTCGTTCCGATCGGCCTCCGTTAACCTTGTCTAATAGGTGCTCAAACTTCATTGGCCGATGGCGGCCATGTTTTTTGACATACACCAATGTCCTCATAGACATACATGACACCTTGGGCCAAGACACTGCATACCAATTTTCAAGTCAATCGGACTAACGGTCAGGTGGTTAAAGCCTGTTTTATGTTTTTTTCATGTTATAGCGCCACCATGTGGCCAATCGCCGCGATTTTTTTACTGTGACCTCAGATTGACCTCTTACACATGTGTACCGAGTTTGGTGAAGATACCTCATTTATTTCTGGAGTTATAGCCATTTTAGTAAAATAGGCCCCTCCCACAACGTACGTTTTGGCGCCCCTTAGCGTGCGTGAATCGAAATTTCAACTTTTTTTCGATAATTATTGATAGTCAGACTCCAGAGAACATTTCTGTACTGGTTTGGTTCAGATCGGGCGAAAAACCTAGGACTAGTTCGCAAAAGTAGGTTTTTGGCAAAATTCAAAATGGCGGAAAATCTATCATGGCGGAAATGAAATCGGAGATATACGTTTTGTTCGTCAGGCATCCAGCTTTCCAATGATATAAGACACTTGAGTCTACGACATACGGTCTAGGAGTTCTGAGCAGTTTCGCGCTTTTGGTCGCTGTAGCGCCACCTATGGGCCGATTTGGCTAAGTCCGTGTATCTGAGTAGCGAGCAATACTACTACCATTTGACCAAGTATCACGTCTCTAGGCCTTACGGTTTTGGCTGCACGATGCGTTTTAGGGAAGAATAATAATAATAATTAAAGCTGCAAGCAGCATTTATCGGGGTTCAAGCATTTAAGGCCTTTAAGCACATAAGCATTTAAGACATTAAGATTTGTTTAGAAAGCTTTTAACCACTGAAATAATAGATGGAAAAGTCCATTTACAGCCAATACAGGCAAGCTTTTTAACAGTTATAGCGCCACCTATAGTCCGATCTCCATGATATTTTGCATGCTTGTTAATGATGTTGTGGCACATATGCTCACCAATTTTCGTGAAGTTCTGAGTTTTCGTTTAGGATTTATAGGCTTTTGAGTGCATTTTGCCACGCCCATTTTCTTTATGACCCAATTATACCCATGCGAAAAATGCAAAAGTTCAACTTTTTTTCGATAATTATTGATCTAGAGAGTCCAGAGAATTGTCCTAGACTGGTCTGGTTCTGATCGGGCGAAAAACCAGGGACTAGTTCGCAAAAGTAGGTTTTTAACATATTCATGAATATTTAATGAACAGTTTGATTGACAGTGATGGTTCTTGAGGCAAAGTTGTTCAGCATGAGCAGATCTATCAAATGATATGCATTTTGTGATGATAAGTGTAACACCACGTGATTACAGAGCCTTAAAACTCGTTAGCGCCAACTAGTGGCCGATTTCTTTCAAAATTCTTACAGACCTCTAGGGGCTTGAGCCGAACATGCCCATCGAGTTTCGCTCCGATCGGACTTCGTTAACGATGCTCAAACCTCATTGGCCAATGGCAGCCATGTTTTTCGAGATACGCCAATATCCTTTTAGACATACATGGCCCCTTGGGCCAAGACACTGCATACCAAATTTCAAGTCATTCGGAAAAACGGTCAGTTGTCTATATGTTTTTATTTGTTTTATAGCGCCACCATGTGGCCAATCGACGCAATTTTTTTACTGTGACCTCAGATTGACCTCTTACACATGTGTTCCAAGTTTGGTGAAGTTTACTTAATTACTTCTTGAGTTATAGCCATTTTAGTAAAATAGGCTCCTCCCACAACGTTAATTTTGCACCCCCTAGCGACCATTAATCGAAATTTCAACTTTTTTTCGATAATTATTGATCTTCAGACTCCAGAGAACAATTCCGCACTGGTTTGGTTCCGATCGGGCGAAAAACCAGGGACTAGTTCGCAAAAGTAGGTTTTTGACAAAATTCAAAATGGCGAAAAATCTATCATGGCGGAAATGAAATCGGAGATATACGTTTTTTTCTTCAGGAGCTCTGGATTTCAATGATATAAGACACTTGAAGCTACGCCTTACGGTCTGGGAGTTCTGAGCAGTTTTGCGCTTTTGATTGCTATAGCGCCACCTATGGGCCGATTGGGCTGAGTCCGTGTATCTGAGTAGCGAGCAATAGTACTACCATCTGGCAAAGTTTCAAGTCTCTAGGTCTTACGGTTTGGGCTGCACGATGCGTTTTATGGCGGAAAAATAATAATAATAAAAATCAGGACGATTACAATAGGGTTTCAGCACTTCGTGCTTGAACCCCTAATAAAAATCAGGGCAATTACAATAGGGTTTCAGCACTTCGTGCTTGAACCCCTAATAATAATAATTAAAGCTGCAAGCAGCATTTATCGGGGTTCAAGCAGTTAAGGCCTTTAAGGCATTTAAGCACAAAAGCATCAAAAGTCATTAAGATTTATTTAGCAAGCATGTAACCACTGACATAATAGATGGAAAAGACCATTTACAGCCAATACAGGCAAATTGCCATGGGATATATATGGTTTTAAAGCTTTTTAACAGTTATAGCGCCACCTATGGTCCGATCTCCATAAAATTGTTTATTGTGACCTCAAATTGAACCCATACACATGTGTACTGATTTTGGTGAAGATATCTCATTTACTTCTTGAGTTATAGCCATTTGAGTAAAATAGGCTCCTCCCACAACGATTTGCCACATTCAAGAATTATTTAATATGATTCTAGCATGATTTACTATCATATACCATGTTCCAGAATGATTTATTAGGATTCTAGCATGATTTACCTTGATACACCTCATTTCAGTATTATTTACTATGATTTACAATGTTTCTAGCATGATTAACCACATTACTAGCAATTATGTGAAGTGTCAGTGCAAATGAGGTGATGAACACTGACAAAATATTATTGTGTTATAATAGTTAGTTATATACGTGATTTTTAGTGTGTGTCCAAGTATGAATGCAAAAGCACATGTAAAATATTTCATTATTAAGTAGAATGGCCAGCAGAGGGCACTAGAAGACCACTTATTGGCTCACTTTCACTTTAAACCAGTTTTCTGCACTAAAGCAAACCAGTTTTTCCATGTTAATTCAATGCATGCTTACACACACACACACACACACACACACACACTTACCATAGTTTATCATGATTTACCATGGCTGATACCAATACCAATATGACAAAATGACTATTTTAAACAGCAGGGGGCAGTAAAATACCACTTATTGGCTTAACATGCCATTAATTCATATCATTTTCACCTTTTTAACTGTTATAGAGGCAAATTTTGTCAGATCTGTCTGAAAATTGTCATGCATGTTCAGAGAGATATTTCACATGTTCTGACTTGTTTTTAAGAAGGTTTGAACATTCATTAAAGAGATATAGGCTTTTGGGGACACTTGGTAATGGCCACATATTGAAGTGACACTATTATAGCCATCCAAATGAAGAAGTCATACTTTTTCTGATAATTATTGATCTAGAGAGTCCAGAGAATTGCACTGCACTGGTTTTGAACATTATTATATGAACATTATGATTATAGATGGAAAAGACCATTCACAGGCAATACAGGCAATTTACCATAGGAAATATATGGTTTTAAAGCTTTTTAACAGTTATAGCGCCACCTTTGGTCCGATCTCCATAAAAATTTCCATGCTTCTTTAGCATGGTACGACACATATGCTGACCAATTATCGTGATGTTCTGAGTTTTTGTTTAGAATTTATAGGCTTTTGATTGCATTTTGCCACGTCCATTTTCTTTATGACACAATTATACCCATGCGAAAAATGCAAAAGTTCAACTTTTTTTGATAATTATTGATCTAGAGAGTCCAGAGAATTGTCCTAGACTCGTTTGGTTCCGATCGGGCAAAAAACCAGGGACTAGTTCGCAAAAGTAGGTTTTTAACATATTCGTGAATAATTAATAAACTGTTTGATTGACAGCAATGGTTCTAGAGGCAAAGTTGTTCAGCATAAGCAGATCTATCAAATGATATGCATTTTGTGATGATAAGTGTAACACCACGTGATTACAGAGCCATAAAACTCATTAGCGCCAACTAGTGGCCGATTTCTTTCAAAATTCTTACAGACCTCTAGGGCCATGAGCCGAACATGCCCATTGAGTTTCGTTCCGATCGGCCTCCGTTAACCTTGTCTAATAGGTGCTCAAACTTCATTGGCCGATGGCGGCCATGTTTTTTGAGATACGCCAATGTCCTCATACAAATACATGGCACCTTGGACCAAGACACTGCATACCAATTTTCAAGTCAATCGGACTAACGGTCAGGTGGTTATAGCCTGTTTTATGTTTTTTTCATTTTATAGCGCCACCATGAGGCCAATCGTCGCCAGATTGAACTCATACACATGTGTACCAAGTTTGGTGAAGATACCTCATTTACATCGGGAGTTATAGCCATTTTAGTAAAATAGGCCCCTCCCACAACGTACGTTTTGGCGCCCCTTAGCGACCGTGAATCGAAATTTCCACTTTTTTTCGATAATTATTGATATTCAGACTCCAGAGAACATTTCTGCACTGGTTTGGTTCCAATCGGGCAAAAAACCAGGGACTAGTTCGCAAAAGTAGGTTTTTGACAAAATTCAAAATGGCGGAAAATCTATCATGGCGGAAATGAAATCGGAGATATACGTTTTGTTCGTCAGGCATCCAGCTTTCCAATGATATAAGACACTTGAGTCTACGACATAAGGTATAGGAGTTATGAACAGTTTCGCGCTTTTGGTTGCTATAGCGCCACCTATGGGCCAATCGGAGTCATACTCTCTGAACCTCTCCTCGATTTTTGTACTACCATTTGACAAAGTTTCAAGTCTCCAGCTCTTACGGTTTAGGCTGCACGATGCGTTTTACGGCAGAAGAAAAATAATAAAAATCAGCACAATTACAATAGGGTTTCAGCACTTCGTGCTTGAACCCCTAAAAATCAGTACAATTACAATAGGGTTTCAGCACTTCGTGCTTGAACCCCTAATTAAAGCTGCAAGCAGCATTTATCGGGGTTCAAGCAGTTAAGGCCTTTAAGGCCTTTAAGGCCTTTAAGCACAAAAGCATCAAAAGTTATTAAGTTTTATTTAGCAAGCCAAAAAACGCGTTAGCGCCAACTAGTGGCCGATTTCTTTCAAAACTCTTACAGAGCTCTAGGGCCATGAGTCGAACATGCCCATCGAGTTTCGTTCCGATCGGCCTCCGTTAACCTTGTCTAATAGGTGCTCAAATTTCATTGGTCGATGGCGGCCATGTTTTTCGAGATACGCCAATGTCCTCATAGACCTACATGGCACCTTGGACCAAGACACTGCATACCAATTTTCAAGTCAATCGGACTAACGGTCACGTGGTCATAGCCCTTTTCATGGTTTTTTCACATTATAGCGCCACCTAGTGATCAATCGTCGCGATTTTTTTACCGTGACCCCAGATTGAACTCATACACATGTGTACCAAGTTTGGTAAAGATATCTCATTTACTTCTTGAGTTATAGCCATTTTAGTAAAATAGGCTCCTCCCACAACATTAATTTATCACCCCCTAGCGACCAGGAATCGAAATTTCGATATTTTTTCGATAATTATTGGTAATCAGACGCCAGAGAACATTTCTGCACTGGTTTGGATCCGATTGGACAAAAAACCAGGGACTAGTTCGCAAAAGTAGGTTTTTGACTACATTCAAAATGGCGGACAATTTGCATATAGTTAATGAAATCGGAGATATACGTTTTGACCTTGAGGTTCCCAGCTTTCCAATGATATAAGACACTTGAGTCTACGACATATGGTCTAGGAGTTATGAGCAGTTTCGCGCTTTTGGTTGCTATAGCGCCACCTATGGGCCAATCGGGGTCATACTTTGATAGGTTCTCCCCAAATTGAGTACTACCATTTGGCCAAGTTTCAAGGTTCCAGCATTTACGGTTTGGGCTGCACGATGCGTTTTAGGGGAGAATAATAATAATAATAATAATAATTAAAGCTGCAAGCAGCATTTAGCGGGGTTCAAGCATTTAGGGTCTTTAAGCACAGAAGGCAGTTTAGTGAGTTGTCTGAGTTTTCGTTTAGGATTTACAGGCTTTTGAGTGTTTTTTGCCATACACATTTTCTAAATGATCCTATTATGGCTACCCAATGGGTAAAGTTTAAGTTTTTTATATAATTATTGATCTAGAGAGTCCAGAGAATTGTACTGCACTGGTATATTTCCGATCGGGTGAAAAACATAGGACTAGTTCGCAAAAGTAGGTTTTTAACATAATCGCAAGTATTTAATGAACAAATTAATTGACAGCAGTAGTTTTTGAGGCAAAGTTGTTCAGTATGAGGAGATCTATCAAATGACATGCATCACGTGATTACAAAGCCGTAAAACCTGTTAGCGTCAACTAGTGGCTGATTTCTTTCAAAATTCTTACAGACCTCTAGGGCCACGAGTCAAACATGCCCACCGAGTTTCGTTCCGATCGGCCTTCGTTAACCTTGTCTAAGAGGTGCACAAACTTTATTGGCCTATGGCGGCATAGACATACATGGCACCTTGGACCAAGACACTGCATGCCAATTTTAAAGTCAATCGAACTAATGGTCAGGTGGTTATAGCCCTTTTCATGTTTTTGTGATGTTATGGCCTGATCTCCATTTTAAATAATTATTTTAAAGGTGCCGTAGAATGCATTGATATATTTTAAATTGTTCTCTGATATCTCTGAAACAGAAATGTCTTCAACAGTCAAGTAGTGGATAAAATCAGTAACGTTACTTTCTGCTTGCGGTAGGGGTTGTAATGGAAATATAACATTAGTTGGAACTGCCCCCTTCTTCAGTATCAAACGATGAGCGAAACCTGCTTGATATTGTCCCAGGTTAGAAAAACTGTCAGTGGTGAAATGGGCAGAGCAAACTAACAGCTTTGAATTAAAATGGTAAGGTATCCTGTTGTAAAAATCAACCATGCCTGTTGGCAGTTCTCTTTTGTGGGAAGGGAATGAAAAGTTCTGAAATCCGCAGCACAGCCTCGAACATAACATTTATATCCATGATCTGACATTTTCACTATTGTCCTTGCTTGCTTCTTCACAATACCTGCAGAACTTCTGATGATTCGGCTGTGCAGGTCCACGTTAACACTGCCTGGCCTAGAACATGGGCTGGTATATGCAAATTGGGGGGGTATAAATATGAATGATCCCGACTCCAACGTCACAGTCAGTGTTATGCTGTAATTCACTCATTTTTCAGCGGTCTTTTGCAAACAGGAGATTTACACATGAAGGAGGAAACAATGGTGTTTGAGGCTCACGGAGTGTCAGTTCCATGTCCAGAACTCTTACCATTCAACTATGCCAAGATAAATACAGTTTTCAATTGTATGGCACCTTTAAAATAGTTGATTAGTAATATAATGCTTACTTGTAGTCTGAAGTGGCTTTAACAAAAGAAGAAAAATATTCTTAGATGTCTGTTCATTCTAATCATGTACAAATAAAGTAGCACAGTAAGATTACATTTATTTGAATGCATTAGTGGGTGTGTGATTGCGCTGTGTGTGCAGCTTATCAATATTAAAAGTGAAGGTGTAGTTGATATCTTTGTTGATAATATCTGTAGTAATCAGAAAAAAACAATTAAGAAATAAAGAATTAAAATTACAAATAATATTCTGTTAAGATATGAGTTACAATAACATGATTTGCAATAGTAATAATATCAATACTATATGCACAATACACAAAGATTAGACTATCAGGTCTGTGTCTTTCAAAAACATTAGTATTGCAGCCAATGTGAGTCTGTGGGATTTATAAACAGACAAAATATGATTTGAAATGTTATTTTAATGATTTTATAAAGTTTAAACAATATTTCAAATGGAAACTAAATGGAAAATAATATTTTAGTAAGCAGAATGAAGCAATGAGTGGTCTTCTGGTGGTTAAAATGTAAATGAAAACAATAATACTTAAACAATAATACTTAATACACTAACCATGCTTCAACACACACATGCAAACACATTTGGTTGTAGATGTAGATATTTTAAACAAAAGATAGGTAACAAAATGATAATTGCAAATCTCCTCTGTATAACACCATTTTCAGATTTCAAATTAATCACTGAGAGTCAGAATTGTTCAAACTGAGAGCTCAGTACAAATGAAGTGATAAACTGACAAAACATGATTGTGTTATAATAGGTGATTTTCATGCAAGCAATTTTATATAGTCTAAAAATGTATGCAAAAGCACAGGTAAAAATATTTTAATAAGTAGAATGTCCTGCAGAGGGCAGTAGAAGACCACTAATTGACTCACTTTCATTTGAAAGACTTTTTTATCCACCAGTAAAACAAAGCAGTTTCTCCATGTTCTTTCCATTAAGCATGCTTACACACACAGACACACACAGACACACACACACACAAAGACAAATATGTTTTCAATGTTTTTGGGATGTTATTGTGAAAATATCTTTTAATGGTCTAACCATTTCACATATTTCTTTGTGATCTGTATTATCAGTCCATAATAATAATAATAAATAGCTTTAAGCATTTGCTTGTTGGCCAAAGCTGAAAGCTGATAAAAAGATTAATACTATGTCTAATACTGCTGCTCCCTCTAGTTGACAACAGTGGAATTACAGCCTCCATCTTACAATTGAAGTGAATGAATGGGAATTAGTTTTTTCACTTATATCTCGGGAACCAGATGGCGAAAAATTCTAAACCTCAGAGCATAGATAGTGCTTGAGGAGCCCTGTTGAATGAGACCATCACAGTGTTTTTGGGCGATTGGGGCCGGGAGCTACGTTTCGATCAAGAGCCCGGAGAGGTCCTTACCATCAAAATTTGAGCGCGCGGCGACTTTCCGTTTTCGAGTTATGAGTGAATTTGTACTGGGGGGGGCGTGGCCTAAATGGCGGACAAGGTTTTACTTTCGTTTTCTAAATGTAAAACAATTGTCAATAGTAACACTCCAATAGATGCATTTTGACAAAATGTGATTGTAAATGTTAAAATAATGATTTTATAAAGTCTAAATATGAATTATATAACAATATTAGGGAGTAGTATGATTAAATGACAGCAGGGGGCAGTACAATACCACTTATTGGCTTAATATGCCATGTTATATCATTTTTACCTTTTTAACTGTTATAGAGGCAAATTTTGTCCGATCTGTCTGAAATTTTTCATGCTTGTTAAGAGTAACATGTTCTGACTAGATCTGAAAGATATTTAAAAGATATAGGCTTTTGGGGACACTTGGTCAAGGCTACATATTGAAGTGACTCTATTATAGCCATCCAAATGAAGAAGTTATACTTTTTCTGATAATTATTGATCTAGAGAGTCCAGAGAATTGTACTGCACTAGATTTGAACATTATGATTTGAAAATTATAAGATCATAAATGGAAAACACCATTTACAGCCAATACAGGCAATTTACCATAGAATATATATTGTTTTAAAGCTTTTTAACAGTTATAGCGCCACCTATGGTCCAATCTCCATAAAAATTCCCATGCTTCTTTAGCATGTTATGTCACATGTGCTCATCAATTTTTGTAAAGTTCTGAGTTTTTATTTATGATTTATAAACGTTTGAGTGTATTTTGACACGCCCATTTTCTAAATGATCATGTTATAGCCAAACAAAAGCAAAATTTCTACTTTTTTTCGATAATTATTGATCTAGAGAGTCCAGAGAATTGCCCTAGACTGGTCTGGTTCCGATCGGGCGAAAAACCTATGACTAGTTCGCAAAAGTAGGTTTTTAACATGTTCACGAATATTTAATGAACGGTTTGATTGACAGCAATGGTTCTTGAGGCAAAGTTGTTCAGCATGAGTAGATCTATCAAATGATATGCATAATGTGACTATAAGTGTAACACCACGTGATTACAGAGCCATAAAACTCGTTAGCGCCAACTAGTGGCCGATTTCTTTCAAAATTCTTACAGACCTCTAGGGCCATGAGCCGAACATGCCCATCGAGTTTCGTTCCGATCAGCCTCCGTTAACCTTGTCTAATAGGTGCTCAAACTTCATTGGCCGATGGCGGCCATGTTTTTTGAGATACGTCAATGTCCTCATAGACATACATGGCACCTTGGACCAAGACACTGCATACCAATTTTCAAGTCAATCGGACAAACGGTCAGGTGGTTATAGCCCTTTCCATGTTTTTTTCAAGTTATAGCGCCACCTACTGTTCAATTGTCGCGATTTTTTCACTGTGACCTCAAATTTAACTATTACACATGTGTACCGAGTTTGGTGAAGATAACTCATTTATTTCTCGAGTTATAGCCGTTTTAGTAAAATAGGCTCCTCCCACAACGTACGTTTTGACGCCCCCTAACGTCCATGAATCGAAATTTCAACATTTTTTCGATAATTATTGATATTCAGACTCCAGAGAACATTTCTGCACTGGTTTGGTTCCAATCGGACGAAAAACCTAGGACTAGTTCGCAAAAGTAGGTTTTTGAGAAAATTCAAAATGGCGGAAAATTTTCCCAGGCGGAAATGAAATCGGAGATATACGTTTTGACCGTCTTGAGCCAAGGATTACAGTGATATAAGACACTTGATTCTATGACAAACCGTCTAGGAGTTATGGCTGATTTCATACTTTTGCTTGCTATAGCGCCACCTATTGACCAATCGGGGCCATACTTTGATAGGTTCTCCCCAAATTGAGGACTACCATTTGGCTGAGTTTCAAGTCTCCAGCATTTACGGTTTGGGCTGCACGATGCGTTTTAGGGGAAAATAATAATAATAAAAATCAGAGCAATTACAATAGGGTTTCAGCACTTCGTGCTTGAACCCCTAATAATAATAAAAATCAGTACAATTACAATAGGGTTTCAGCACTTCGTGCTTGAACCCCTAATAATAATAATAAAAATCAGTACAATTACAATAGGGTTTCAGCACTTCGTGCTTGAACCCCTAATTAAAGCTGCAAGCAGCATTTATCGGGGTTCAAGCAGTTAAGGCCTTTAAGGCATTTAAGCACAAAAGCATCAAAAGTTATTAAGATTTATTTAGCAAGCATGTAACCACTGACATAATAGATGGAAAAGACCATTTACAGCCAATACAGGCAATTTGCCATGGGATATATATGGTTTTAAAGCTTTTTAACAGTTATAGCGCCACCTATGGTCCGATCTCCATAAAATTGTTTACTGTGACCTCAAATTGAACCCATACACATGTGTACTGAGTTTGGTGAAGATATCTCATTTACTTCTTGAGTTATAGCCATTTGAGTAAAATAGGCTCCTCCCACAACGATTTGCCACATTCTAGAATTATTTAATATGATTCTAGCATGATTTACTATCATATACCATGTTCCAGAATGATTTATTAGGATTCTAGCATGATTTACCTTGATACACCTCATTTCAGTATTATTTACTATGATTTACAATGTCTCTAGCATGATTAACCACATTACTAGCAATTATGTGAAGTGTCAGTGCAAATGAGGTGATGAACACTGACAAAATATTATTGTGTTATAATAGTAAGTTATATACGTGATTTTTAGTGTGTGTCCAAGTATGAATGCAAAAGCACATGTAAAATATTTCATTATTAAGTAGAATGGCCAGCAGAGGGCACTAGAAGACCACTTATTGGCTCACTTTCACTTTAAACCAGTTTTCTGCACTAAAGCAAACCAGTTTTTCCATGTTAACTCAATGCATGCTTACACACACACACACACACACACACACACACACACACACACACACACACACACACAGCATAGTTAACCATGATTTACCATGATATACCACGTTCTAGTATTATTTACCAGGAGATAAACGACAATCTAGTATTATTTACTTTGATTTACCATGTTTCTAGCCTGATTTATCACATTACTAGCAATTATTTGAAGTGTCAGTGCAAATAAAGTGATTAACACTGACAAAATATGATTGTGTTATAATAGTTATTGCTATATAAGTGATTTTTTTAGTGTGTATTCAAGTATGAATGCAAGCACATGTTGAAATATTTCATTAATAAGTAGAATGGCCAGCAGAGGGCAGTAGAAGACCACTTATTGGCTCACTTTCACTTTAAACCAGTTTTCTGCACTAAAGCAAACCAGTTTATCCATGTTAACTCAATGCATGCTTACACACACACACACACACACACACACACACACACACACACACACACACACACACACACACACACAGCATAGTTAACCATGATTTACCATGATTTACCACATTACTAGCAATTATTTGAAGTGTCAGTGCAAATAAAGTGATTAACACTGACAAAATATGATTGTGTTATAATAGTTATTGCTATATAAGTGATTTTTAGTGTGTATTCAAGTATAAATGCAAGCACATGTGGAAAAATTTAATTAATAAGTAGAATGGCCAGCAGAGGGCAGTAGAAGACCACTTATTGGCTCACTTTCACTTTAAACCTCATGATTTTGACCAGTTTTCTGCACTAAAGCAAACCAGTGTTTCCATGTTAACTCAATAATGCATACTTGCTACATATGCTACACACAATAATGCTACACACACACACACACACACACACACACACACACACACACACAAATGTTTCAGTGATATTGGTGTCACATTCACCTTCATCACATTCACCTTCTGTCTTCATCACATTCACCATCTGTCGTCATCACCTGCACCTGCTCCTCATCACCCTCCTCATCATCACCTGCTCCTCATCATCATAACCGTCACCTGTTGTCCTTGTCTTGATCTGTGTATTTAAGTTCCCCTCTCATCCATTATCATTGTCGGTTATTGTTTGTGCACTAGCACTCTGTTATGTTTGTTTTCATGTTGGAAAATAAAACCTTTGTTATATTTGTACCACACACACACACACACACTCACACACACACACACACACACACACACACACACACACACACACACACACACCATCATTTATCATGATTTACCATGGCTGATACCAATACCAATATGAGAAAATGACTATTTTAAACAGCAGGGGGCAGTAAAATACCACTTATTGGCTTAACATGCCATTAATTCATATCATTTTCACCTTTTTAACTGTTATAGAGGCAAATTTTGTCCGATCTGTCTGAAAATTTTCATGCTTGTTCAGGGTGATATTTCACACGTTCTGACTTGTTTTTAAGAAGGTCTGAGCATTGATTAAAGAGATATAGGCTTTCGGGGACACTTGGTAAAGGCCAGATTTTGAAGTGAACCTATTATAGCTATCCAAATGAAGTAGTTCAACTTTTTCTGACAATTATTGATCTAGTGAGTCCAGAGAATTGTATTGCACTAGTTTTGAACATTATGATATGAAAATTATATGATCAGAGATGGAAAAGACCATTTACAGCCAATACAGGCAGTTTACCATAGGAAATATATGATTTTAAAGCTTTTTAACAGTTATAGCGCCACCTATCGTCCGATCTCCATAGAATTTTTCATGCTTGTTAATGATGTTATGTCACATATGCTGACCAATTTTTGTGAAGTTCTGAGTTTTTATTTAGGATTTATAGGCTTTTTAATGTATTTTGACACGCCCATTTTATAAATTACCCTATTACAGCCATCCAAATGCAAAAGTTCAACTTTTTTTTGATAATTATTGATCTAGAGAGTCCAGAGAATTGTCCTAGACTGGTCTGGTTCCGATCGGGCAAAAAACCTAGGACTAGTTCGCAAAAGTAGGTTTTTAACATATTAATGAATAATTAATGAACAGTTTGATTGACAGCAATGGTTCTTGAGGCAAAGTTGTTCAGGATGAGGAGATCTATCAAATGATATGCATATTGTGTGGATATTTGTAACACCACGTGATTACAGAGCCGTAAAACTCGTTAGCGCCAACTAGTGGCCGATTTCTTTCAAAATTCTTACAGACCTTTAGGGCCATGAGCCGAACATGCCCATTGAGTTTCGTTCCGATCGGCCTCCGTTAACTTTGTCTAATAGGTGCTCAAACTTTGTTGGCCGATGGCGGCCATGTTTTTTGAGATACGCCAATGTCCTCATACACATACATGGCACCTTGGACCAAGACACTGCATACCAATTTTCAAGTCAATCGGACTAACGGTCAGGTGGTTATAGCCTGTTTTATGTTTTTTTCATTTTATAGCGCCACCATGAGGCCAATCGTCGCGATTTTTTTACTGTGACCCCAGAGTAAGCTCATACACATGTGTACCAAGTTTGGTGAAGATACCTCATTTACATCGGGAGTTATAGCCATTTTAGTAAAATAGGCCCCTCCCACAACGTACGTTTTGGCGCCCCTTAGCGACCGTGAATCGAAATTTCCACTTTTTTTCAATAATTATTGATATTCAGTCTCCAGAGAACATTTCTGCACTAGTTTGGTTCCAATCGGGCAAAAAACCAGGGACTAGTTCGCAAAAGTAGATTTTTGACAAAATTCAAAATGGCGGAAAATCTATCATGGCGGAAATGAAATCGGAGATATACGTTTTGTTCGTCAGGCGTCCAGCTTTCCAATGATATAAGACACTTGAGTCTACGACATACGGTCTAGGAGTTATGAGCAGTTTCGCGCTTTTGGTTGTTATAGCGCCACCTATGGGCCAATCGGGGTCATAATCTCTGAACCTTTCCTCGATTTTTGTACTACCATCTGGCAAAGTTTCAAAGTTCCAGCTCTTACGGTTTGGGCTGCACGATGCGTTTTACGGCGGAATAATAATAATAATAATTAAAGCTGCAAGCAGCATTTATCGGGGTTCAAGCATTTAAGGCCTTTAAGCACATAAGCATTTAAGACATTAAGATTTATTTAGAAAGCTTTTAACCACTGAAATAATAGATGGTAAAGTCCATTTACAGCCAATACAGGCAATTTACCATAGGAAATATATGGTTTTCAAAGCTTTTTAACAGTTATAGCGCCACCTATGGTCCGATCTACATGAAACTTTGCATGCTTGTTTAGAATGATATGTCACATATGCTCACCAATTTTCGTGAAGTTCTGAGTTTTCGTTTAGGATTTATAGGCTTTTGAGTGCATTTTGCCACGCCCATTTTCTTTATGACCCAATATACCCATGTGAAAAATGCTAAAGTTCATTTTTTTTTTGATAATTATTTATCTAGAGAGTCCATAGAATTGTTCTAGACTTGTTTGGTTCCGATCGGGCGAAAAACCTAGGACTAGTTCGCAAAAGTAGTTTTTTAACATAATTACAAATATTTAATGAACGGTTTGATTGACAGCAATGGTTCTTGAGGCAAAGTTGTTCAGCATGAGCAGATCTATCAAATGATATGCATTTTGTGACAATAAGTGTAACACCACGTGATTACAGAGCCATTAAACTCGTTAGCGCCAACTAGTGGCCGATTTCTTTCAAAATTCTTACAGACCTCTAGGGCCATGAGTCGAACATGCCCACTGAGTTTTGTTCCGATCGGCCTCCGTTAACCTTGTCTAATAGGTGCTCAAACTTCATTGGCCGATAGCGGCCATGTTTTTTGAGATACACCAATGTCCTCATAGACATACATGGCACCTTGGACCAAGACACGGCATACCAATTTTCAAGTCAATCGGACTAACGGTCAGGTGGTTATAGCCTGTTTTATGTTTTTTTCATATTATAGCGCCACCATGAGGCCAATCACCGCGATTTTTTTACTGTGACCTCAACTTGAGCTCATACATATGTGTACCGAGTTTGGTGAAAATATCTCATTTCGTTCACGAGTTATAGCCATTTTTGTATAATTAGCTCCGCCTCCTGCGAACGTTTTGATGCCCCTTAGCAACCGTGGATCGAAATTTTAACTTTTTTTCGATAATTATTGATATTCAGACTCCTGTGAATATTTCTGCACTGGTTTGGTTCCGATCGGGCGAAAAACCAGGGACTAGTTCGCAAAAGTAGGTTTTGGACAAAATCCAAAATGGCGGAAAAATTTGCATACCGGAAATGAAATCCTTGAGGCCTTTTTTGTTCGGCTTGACCCAAGGATTCCAAAGATATAAGACACTTGAGTCTGTGACAAAGGGTTGATGAGATTTAAGCAAAAATATGCAATTTTTTTGTTTTTTGCACTGTAGCGCCACCTATTGGCCAATCTAGCTCATATTCTCTGAACCTCTCCTCGATTTTTGTACTACCTTCTGGCCAAGTTTCAAGTCTCTAGCACTTACGGTTTAGGCTGCACGATGCGTTTTACGGCGGAATAATAATAATAATAATAAAAATCAGCACAATTACAATAGGGTTTCAGCATTTCATGCTTGAACCCCTAATTAAAGCTGCAAGCAGCATTTATCGGGGTTCAAGCATTTAAGGCCTTTAAGCACATAAGCATTTAAGACATTAAGATTTATTTAGAAAGCTTTTAACCACTGAAAAAATAGATGGAAAAGTCCATTTACAGCCAATACAGGAAATTTACCATAGGAAATATATGGTTTTCAAAGCTTTTTAACAGTTATAGCGCCACCTATGGTCCGATCTCCATAAAAATTTCCATGCTTCTTTAGCATGTTATTTCACATATGCCCATCAATTTTTGTGAAGTTCTGAGTTTTTATTTAGGCTTTATAGACGTTTGAGTGTATTTGGACACGCCTATTTTATAAATGATCCTCTTATAGCCAACCAAAAGCAAAATTTTAACTTTTTTTTGATAATTATTGATCTAGAGAGTCCAGAGAATTGTCCTAGACTGGTCTGGTTCCGATCGGGCGAAAAACCAGGGACTAGTTCGCAAAAGTAGGTTTTTAACATATTCGTGAATAATTAATAAACTGTTTGATTGACAGCAATGGTTCTAGAGGCAAAGTTGTTCAGCATGAGCAGGTCTATCAAATGATATGCATTTTGTGATGATAAGTGTAACACCACGTGATTACAGAGCCATAAAACTCGTTAGCGCCAACTAGTGGCCGATTTCTTTCAAAATTCTTACAGACCTCTAGGGCCATGAGTCGAACATGCCCACCGAGTTTTGTTCCGATCGGCCTCCATTAACCTTGTCTAATAGGTGCTCAAACTTCATTGGCCGATGGCGGCCATGTTTTTTGAGATACACCAATGTCCTCATAGATATACATGACAGCTTGGACCAAGACACTGCATACCAATTTTCAAGTCAATCGGACTAACGGTCAGGTGGTTACAGCCTGATTTATGTTTTTTTAATGTTATAGCGCCACCATGTGGCCAATCGCCGCAATCTTTTTACTATGACCTCAGATTGACCTCTTACACAGGTGTACCGAGTTTGGTGAAGATACCTCATTTACTTCTGGAGTTATAGCCATTTTAGTAAAATAGGCTCCGCCTTCTTTAAACATTTTGGCGCCCCTTAGCGACCGTCAATCGAAATTTCAACTTTTTTTCGATAATTATTGATAGTCTGACTCCAGAGAACATTTCTGCACTGGTTTGGTTCCAATCGGACACAAAACCAGGGACTAGTTCGCAAAAGTAGGTTTTGGACATAATTCAAAATGGCGGAAAATTTGCATACCGGAAATGAAATCCTTGAGGCCTTTTTTGTTCGGCTTGACCCAAGGATTCCAATGATATAAGACACTTGAGTCTGTGACAAACGGTTAATGAGATTTAAGCAAAAATATGATTTTTTTTTGTTTTTTGTACTGTAGCGCCACCTATGGGCCAATCGGGGTCATATTTTGATAACCTCTCCTCGATTTTTGTACTACCATCTGGCAAAGTTTCAAGTCTCTAGCACTTACGGTTTGGGCTGCACGATGCGTTTTACGGCAGAAGAAAAATAATAATAATTAAAGCTGCAAGCAGCATTTATCGGGGTTCAAGCAGTTAAGGCCTTTAAGGCATTTAAGCACAAAAGCATCAAAAGTTATTAAGATTTATTTAGCAAGCATGTAACCACTGACATAATAGATGGAAAAGACCATTTACAGCCAATACAGGCAATTTGCCATGGGATATATATGGTTTTAAAGCTTTTTAACAGTTATAGCGCCACCTATGGTCCGATCTCCATAAAATTGTTTACTGTGACCTCAAATTGAACCCATACACATGTGTACTGAGTTTGGTGAAGATATCTCATTTACTTCTTGAGTTATAGCCATTTGAGTAAAATAGGCTCCTCCCACAACGATTTGCCACATTCTAGAATTATTTAATATGATTCTAGCATGATTTACTATCATATACCATGTTCCAGAATGATTTATTAGGATTCTAGCATGATTTACCTTGATACACCTCATTTCAGTATTATTTACTATGATTTACAATGTTTCTAGCATGATTAACCACATTACTAGCAATTATGTGAAGTGTCAGTGCAAATGAGGTGATGAACACTGACAAAATATTATTGTGTTATAATAGTTAGTTATATACGTGATTTTTAGTGTGTGTCCAAGTATGAATGCAAAAGCACATGTAAAATATTTCATTATTAAGTAGAATGGCCAGCAGAGGGCACTAGAAGACCACTTATTGGCTCACTTTCACTTTAAACCAGTTTTCTGCACTAAAGCAAACCAGTTTTTCCATGTTAACTCAATGCATGCTTACACACACACACACACACACACACACACACACACACATACACACACAGCATAGTTAACCATGATTTACCATGATATACCACGTTCTAGTATTATTTACCAGGAGATAAACGACAATCTAGTATTATTTACTTTGATTTACCATGTTTCTAGCCTGATTTATCACATTACTAGCAATTATTTGAAGTGTCAGTGCAAATAAAGTGATTAACACTGACAAAATATGATTGTGTTATAATAGTTATTGCTATATAAGTGATTTTTTTAGTGTGTATTCAAGTATGAATGCAAGCACATGTTGAAATATTTCATTAATAAGTAGAATGGCCAGCAGAGGGCAGTAGAAGACCACTTATTGGCTCACTTTCACTTTAAACCAGTTTTCTGCACTAAAGCAAACCAGTTTATCCATGTTAACTCAATGCATGCTTACACACACACACACACACACACACACACACACAGCATAGTTAACCATGATTTACCATGATTTACCACATTACTAGCAATTATTTGAAGTGTCAGTGCAAATAAAGTGATTAACACTGACAAAATATGATTGTGTTATAATAGTTATTGCTATATAAGTGATTTTTAGTGTGTATTCAAGTATAAATGCAAGCACATGTGGAAAAATTTAATTAATAAGTAGAATGGCCAGCAGAGGGCAGTAGAAGACCACTTATTGGCTCACTTTCACTTTAAACCTCATGATTTTGACCAGTTTTCTGCACTAAAGCAAACCAGTGTTTCCATGTTAACTCAATAATGCATACTTGCTACATATGCTACACACAATAATGCTACACACACACACACACACACACACACACACACACACACACACACAAATGTTTCAGTGATATTGGTGTCACATTCACCTTCATCACATTCACCTTCTGTCTTCATCACATTCACCATCTGTCGTCATCACCTGCACCTGCTCCTCATCACCCTCCTCATCATCACCTGCTCCTCATCATCATAACCGTCACCTGTTGTCCTTGTCTTGATCTGTGTATTTAAGTTCCCCTCTCATCCATTATCATTGTCGGTTATTGTTTGTGCACTAGCACTCTGTTATGTTTGTTTTCATGTTGGAAAATAAAACCTTTGTTATATTTGTACCACACACACACACACACACACACACACACACACACACACACACACACACACACACACCATCATTTATCATGATTTACCATGGCTGATACCAATACCAATATGAGAAAATGACTATTTTAAACAGCAGGGGGCAGTAAAATACCACTTATTGGCTTAACATGCCATTAATTCATATCATTTTCACCTTTTTAACTGTTATAGAGGCAAATTTTGTCCGATCTGTCTGAAAATTTTCATGCTTGTTCAGGGTGATATTTCACACGTTCTGACTTGTTTTTAAGAAGGTCTGAGCATTGATTAAAGAGATATAGGCTTTCGGGGACACTTGGTAAAGGCCAGATTTTGAAGTGAACCTATTATAGCTATCCAAATGAAGTAGTTCAACTTTCTGACAATTATTGATCTAGTGAGTCCAGAGAATTGTATTGCACTAGTTTTTTAACATTATGATATGAAAATTATATGATCAGAGATGGAAAAGACCATTTACAGCCAATACAGGCAGTTTACCATAGGAAATATATGATTTTAAAGCTTTTTAACAGTTATAGCGCCACCTATCGTCCGATCTCCATAGAATTTTTCATGCTTGTTAATGATGTTATGTCACATATGCTGACCAATTTTTGTGAAGTTCTGAGTTTTTATTTAGGATTTATAGGCTTTTTAATGTATTTTGACACGCCCATTTTATAAATTACCCTATTACAGCCATCCAAATGCAAAAGTTCAACTTTTTTTTGATAATTATTGATCTAGAGAGTCCAGAGAATTGTCCTAGACTGGTCTGGTTCCGATCGGGCGAAAAACCAGGGACTAGTTCGCAAAAGTAGGTTTTTAACATATTCATGAATATTTAATGAACTGTTTGATTGACAGCAATGGTTCTTGAGGCAAAGTTTTTCAGCATGAGCAGATCTATCAAATGATATGCATTTTGTTACGATAAGTGTAACACCACGTGATTACAGAGCCATAAAACTCGTTAGTGCCAACTAGTGGCTGATTTCTTTCAAAATTCTTACAGACCTCTAGGGCCATGAGTCGAACATGCCCACTGAGTTTCGTTCCGATCGGCCTCCGTTAACCTTGTCTAATAGGTGCTCAAACTTCATTGGCCGATGGCGGCCATGTTTTTTGAGATACACCAATGTCCTCATAGACATACATGACACCTTGGACCAAGACACTGCATACCAATTTTCAAGTCAATCGGACTAACGGTCAGGTGGTTACAGCCTGATTTATGTTTTTTTAATGTTATAGCGCCACCATGTGGCCAATCGCCGCAATCTTTTTACTATGACCTCAGATTGACCTCTTACACAGGTGTACCGAGTTTGGTGAAGATACCTCATTTACTTCTGGAGTTATAGCCATTTTAGTAAAATAGGCTCCGCCTTCTTTAAACATTTTGGCGCCCCTTAGCGACCGTCAATCGAAATTTCAACTTTTTTTCGATAATTATTGATATTCTGACTCCAGAGAACATTTCTGCACTGGTTTGGTTCCAATCGGACACAAAACCAGGGACTAGTTCGCAAAAGTAGGTTTTGGACATAATTCAAAATGGCGGAAAATTTGCATACCGGAAATGAAATCCTTGAGGCCTTTTTTGTTCGGCTTGACCCAAGGATTCCAATGATATAAGACACTTGAGTCTGTGACAAACGGTTAATGAGATTTAAGCAAAAATATGATTTTTTTTTGTTTTTTGTACTGTAGCGCCACCTATGGGCCAATCGGGGTCATATTTTGATAACCTCTCCTCGATTTTTGTACTACCATCTGGCAAAGTTTCAAGTCTCTAGCACTTACGGTTTGGGCTGCACGATGCGTTTTACGGCAGAAGAAAAATAATAATAATAATTAAAGCTGCAAGCAGCATTTATCGGGGTTCAAGCATTTAAGGCCTTTAAGCACATAAGCATTTAAGACATTAAGTTTTATTTAGAAAGCTTTTAACCACTGAAATAATAGATGGAAAAGTCCATTTACAGCCAATACAGGCAATTTACCATAGGAAATATATGGTTTTCAAACCTTTTTAACAGTTATAGCGCCACCTATGGTCCGATCAACATGAAATTTGGCATGCTTGTTTAGAATATTATGGCACATATGCTCACCAATTTTCGTGAAGTTCTGAGTTTTCGTTTAGGATTTATAAGCTTTTGAGTGCATTTTGCCACGCCCATTTTCTTTATGACCCAATTATAGCATACGAAAAATTCAAAAGTTCAACTTTTTTTCGATAATTATTGATCAGGAGAGTCCAGAGAATTGTCCTAGACTGGTCTGGTTCCGATCGGGCGAAAAACCAGGGACTAGTTCGCAAAAGTAGGTTTTTAACATATTCGCGAATAATTAATGAACGATTTGATTGACAGCAATGGTTCTTGAGGCAATGTTGTTCAGCATGAGCAGATCTATCAAATGATATGCATTTTGTGACAATAAGTGTAACACCACGTGATTACAGAGCCGTAAAACTCGTTAGCGCCAACTAGTGGCCGATTTCTTTCAAAATTCTTACAGACCTCTAGGGCTATGAGTTGAACATGCCCATCGAGTTTCGTTCCGATCGGCCTCCGTTAACCTTGTCTAATAGGTGCTCAAACTTCATTGGCCGATGACGGCCATGTTTTTTGAGATACACCAATGTCCTCATAGACATACATGACACCTTGGGCCAAGACACTGCATACCAATTTTCAAGTCAATCGGACTAACGGTCAGGTGGTTAAAGCCTGTTTTATGTTTTTTTCATGTTATAGCGCCACCATGTGGCCAATCGCCGCGATTTTTTTACTGTGACCTCAGATTGACCTCTTACACATATGTACCGAGTTTGGTGAAGATACCTCATTTACTTCTGGAGTTATAGCCATTTTAGTAAAATAGGCCCCTCCCACAACGTACGTTTTGGCGCCCCTTAGCGTCCGTGAATCGAAATTTCAACTTTTTTTCGATAATTATTGATATTCAGACTCCAGAGAACATTTCTGTACTGGTTTGGTTCCGATCGGGCGAAAAACCTAGGACTAGTTCGCAAAAGTAGGTTTTTGGCAAAATTCAAAATGGCGGAAAATCTATCATGGCGGAAATGAAATCGGAGATATACGTTTTGTTCGTCAGGCATCCAGCTTTCCAATGATATAAGACACTTGAGTCTACGACATACGGTCTAGGAGTTCTGAGCAGTTTCGCGCTTTTGGTCGCTGTAGCGCCACCTATGGGCCGATTTGGCTAAGTCCGTGTATCTGAGTAGCGAGCAATACTACTACCATTTGACCAAGTATCACGTCTCTAGGCCTTACGGTTTTGGCTGCACGATGCGTTTTAGGGAAGAATAATAATAATAATAATAATTAAAGCTGCAAGCAGCATTTATCGGGGTTCAAGCATTTAAGGCCTTTAAGCACATAAGCATTTAAGACATTACGTTTTATTTAACAAGCTTTTAACCACTGAAATTATAGATGGAAAAATCCATTTACAGCCAATATAGGCAATTTACCATAGGAAATATGTAGTTTTAAAACTTTTTGCCAGTTATAGCGCCACCTATGGTCCGATCTACATGAAATTTTGCATGCTTGTTTAGAATGTTATGGCACATATGCTCACCCATTTTCGTGAAGTTCTGAGTTTTCGTTTAGGATTTATAGGCTTCTGAGTGCATTTTGCCACGCCCATTTTCTTTATGACCCAATTATACCCATGCGAAAAATGCAAAAGTTCAACTTTTTTTCGATAATTATTGATCTAGAGAGTCCAGAGAATTGTCCTAGACTGGTCTGGTTCTGATCGGGCGAAAAACCAGGGACTAGTTCGCAAAAGTAGGTTTTTAACATATTCATGAATATTTAATGAACAGTTTGATTGACAGTGATGGTTCTTGAGGCAAAGTTGTTCAGCATGAGCAGATCTATCAGATGATATGCATTTTGTGATGATAAGTGTAACACCACGTGATTACAGAGCCTTAAAACTCGTTAGCGCCAACTAGTGGCCGATTTCTTTCAAAATTCTTACAGACCTCTAGGGGCTTGAGCCGAACATGCCCATCGAGTTTCGCTCCGATCGGACGTCGTTAACGGTGCTCAAACCTCATTGGCCAATGGCGGCCATGTTTTTTGAGATACGCCAATATCCTTTTAGACATACATGGCCCCTTGGGCCAAGACACTGCATACCAAATTTCAAGTCATTCGGAAAAACGGTCAGTTGTCTATATGTTTTTATTTGTTTTATAGCGCCACCATGTGGCCAATCGACGCAATTTTTTTACTGTGACCTCAGATTGACCTCTTACACATGGGTACCAAGTTTGGTGAAGTTTACTTAATTACTTCTTGAGTTATAGCCATTTTAGTAAAATAGGCTCCTCCCACAACGTTAATTTTGCACCCCCTAGCGACCATTAATCGAAATTTCAACTTTTTTTCGATAATTATTGATCTTCAGACTCCAGAGAACAATTCCGCACTGGTTTGGTTCCGATCGGGCGAAAAACCAGGGACTAGTTCGCAAAAGTAGGTTTTTGACAAAATTCAAAATGGCGAAAAATCTATCATGGCGGAAATGAAATCGGAGATATACGTTTTTTTCTTCAGAAGCTCTGGATTTCAATGATATAAGACACTTGAAGCTACGCCTTACGGTCTGGGAGTTCTGAGCAGTTTTGCGCTTTTGATTGCTATAGCGCCACCTATGGGCCGATTGGGCTGAGTCCGTGTATCTGAGTAGCGAGCAATAGTACTACCATCTGGCAAAGTTTCAAGTCTCTAGGTCTTACGGTTTGGGCTGCACGATGCGTTTTATGGCGGAAAAATAATAATAATAAAAATCAGGACGATTACAATAGGGTTTCAGCACTTCGTGCTTGAACCCCTAAAAATCAGTACAATTACAATAGGGTTTCAGCACTTCGTGCTTGAACCCCTAATAATTAAAGCTGCAAGCAGCATTTATCGGGGTTCAAGCATTTAAGGCCTTTAAGCACATAAGCATTTAAGACATTAAGATTTATTTAGAAAGCTTTTAACCACTGAAATAATAGATTGAAAAGTCCATTTACAGCCAATACAGGCAATTTACCATAGGAAATATGTGGTTTTAAAGCTTTTTAACAGTTATAGTGCCACCTTTGGTCCGATGTCCATAAAATTTGGCATGCTTGTTAATGATGTTATGTGACATATGCTCACCAATTTTTGTGAAGTTTTGAGTTTTCATTTAGGATTTATAGGCTTTTTAGTGAATTTTGCCACGCCCATTTTATAAATGACCCTATTACAGCCATCCAAATGCAAAAGTTCAACTTTTTTTTGATAATTATTGATCTAGAGAGTTCAGAGAATTGTCCTAGACTGGTTTGGTTCCGATCGGGCGGAAAACCAGGGACTAGTTCGCAAAAGTAGGTTTTGAACATGTTTGCGAATATTAAATGAACGGTTTGATTGACAGCAATGGTTCTTGAGGCAAAGTTGTTCAGTATGAGGAGATCTATCAACTGATATGCATATTGTGTGGATGTATGCAACACCACGTGATTACAGAGCCGAAAAAACTCGTTAGCGCCAACTAGTGGCCGATTTCTTTCAAAATTCTTACAGACCTCTTGGGCCATGAGTCGAACATGCCCATCGAGTTTCGTTCCGATCAGCCTCCGTTAATCTTGTCTAATAGGTGCTCAAACTTCATTGGCCGATGGCGGCCATGTTTTTTGAGATATGTCAATGTCCTCATAGGCATACATGGCACCTTGGACCAAGACACTGGATACCAATTTTCAAGTCAATCGGACAAACGGTCAGGTGGTTATAGCCCTTTTCATGTTTTTTTCAAGTTATAGCGCCACCTACTGTTCAATCGTCGCGATTTTTTTACTGTGACCTCAAATTGAACTATTATACATGTGTACCGAGTTTGGTGAAGATACCTCATTTATTTCTCGAGTTATAGCCGTTTTAGTAAAATAAGCTCCTCCCACAACGTACGTTTTGGCGCCCCCTAGCGACCGTGAATCGAAATTTCAACTTTTTTTCGATAATTATTGATATTCAGACTCCAGAGAACATTTCTGCACTGGTTTGGTTCCAATCGGACGAAAAACCTAGGACTAGTTCGCAAAAGTAGGTTTTTGAGAAAATTCAAAATGGCGGAAAATTTTCCCAGGCGGAAATGAAATCGGAGATATACGTTTTGACCGTCTTGAGCCAAGGATTACAGTGATATAAGACACTTGATTCTATGACAAACCGTCTAGGAGTTATGGCTGATTTCATACTTTTGCTTGCTATAGCGCCACCTATTGACCAATCGGGGTCATACTTTGATAGGTTCTCCCCAAATTGAGGACTACCATTTGGCTGAGTTTCAAGTCTCCAGCATTTACGGTTTGGGCTGCACGATGCGTTTTAGGGGAAAATAATAATAATTAAAGCTGCAAGCAGCATTTATCGGGGTTCAAGCAATTAAGGCCTTTAAGACCTTAAAGCACAAAAGCATAAAAAGTTAGTAAGTTTTATTTAGCAAGCATGTAACCACTGACATCATAGATGGAAAAGATCATGTTCTAGCATGATTTATCATGATATACCACATTCTAAAATGATTTACCATAGTTCATCATGATTTATCATGGTTTACCATGATTTACCCTGTTCTAGCATAGTTTACCATGATTTACCATGTTCTAGCATGATATACCACGTTCTAGCATGATATACCACGTTCTACAATGATTTACTAGGATTCTTACATTATTTACCTTGATACACCACATTCTACTATTATTTACTATGACTTACCATGTTTCTAGCGTGATTTACCATGATTTACCACATTACTAGCAATTATGTGAAGTGTCAGTGCAAATGAAGTGATAAACACTGACAAAATATGATTGTGTTATAATAGTTATTGTTATACAAGTGATTTTTTTTAGTGTCTACTCTAAATATGAATGAATCCAAAAGCACATGTGAAAAGACTTCATTAATAAGTAGAATGGCCAGCAGAAGCCAGTAGAAGACCACTTATTGGCTCACTTTCACTTTAAACTTCATGATTTGCACCAGTTTTCTGCACTAAATCAAACCAGTCTTTCCATGTTAACTCAATAATGCATGCTTACACACACACACACACACACACACACACACACAAATATGTTTTTTGGATATGTTATTGAGAAAATATATTTAATTGTATAAAAATAGGCATTTCTTTGTGATCTAATAATATAAAACTATGTTACCAGTATAGGGCTGTAAAGATTCCTCGATTATAGTCAAGTACTCGATTTAAAAAAATCCTTGATTGCAATTTACCCCTCGAGTAATTGGCAAAATACTGAAAGTGGTGCATTCCACAGACGAGATTCCAACAACCGCAGAATTACAGTTTTCTAGGACAACGCGATATTTAAACAGGGCTCCAGACTAACTTTTTTTACTAGGAGCGCTGTAGCCCCTGACTGAAAATTTTAGGAGCACAAGCAGAAAATTTAGGGGCACACCTTAAATCAACTTGCAATGCAATTATTCAAATTTCCCCCAAAATAACTACTGACAAATTATTTATTTATTATTTAATAATAAATAGACTTAATGTACAAATATTACAATGTGCAGTTTTATTTTAAGTTCACAGGCACCAGACTAACATCTGAGGGCAGCGGCACCGCAGACACTGAGTTTTACAAAAAAATATCTGGTAGCACTGGGGCTGACAATAAAGCACTAAGCTTAGTTTAGGGTGTAGATGAAATTAACTTTAATTATTATCATTCATAATGTCTTAATATTAATTAAAAAGCAAACCGAGTGAAATAAATTATATTAGGGAGTGAAAATAGCCAATAAGCATCCTACTGTTTACAATGGTAATTTATTTATTTTATTATTTTTAAATAAGTGTATAAATAAGAGTTTAAATAAGACCATTTTTGAAGGATGAACAAAAAAAATGTGTTGGTCATCACATTAAAAATAACATTTATATATGATAGTTTTGAAGTGCTGGAAAAAGAGGTAGCCTAACAGTTAGTACTTGTTAGCGTTTGACTATTTCTGTCACATTATGGTTACAGTTACTACATTAAATCCATGGTGAATGTCGCTGATTTGTGGTCTGAAAGCCCAGTGTTTCTCCTGGTTTCCACATCAGCGCTGTTTGATCTGATATCTGATTATGTTATTAATTCTGAAGCATAAAGGAGTAAGTTAGCGCATTTTCGTTCCGCTTTCATTTTGTTTGGATTCGCTGCTCGGCAACGTTGTGGTCGCGCCAGCGCGACCTAAATAAATATTTGGTCGCACCGGCAGGAAAAATGGTCGCAAAATGCGACCAATTGGTCGCAGTCTGGAGCCCACCATTTACAGTCATAATATAGCATAGTGCCATTGTGAAATCACAAAGGCTGTGATTCAGTTAAATAAATATATCCTCTGTTTTTTGTTTGTTTGTTTTTTTCACAGTGAAGACGCTTCAATTACATGAGTGCAGATTAGCCTACATGTTAAAATTACCTCAGCTCCGTCCACAGTAAACGCTGCTCCAAGCAAACTCAGTCTCTGCAGTGCTGTTTGTTTAGGTTTCCAATAACGTGCAAATATGGGAACGCAAGTCGGACGCAGTTTGTGTTTCACAGTTGCACTGTTATCATTTGTGGAGCACATCTGGGTTTCTCAAACTGCTGTTCATCGCGATTTCAAAATAAAAGTTTAAACATTGCGATTTCAAAATATAAGTTTAAACTCTTGCTCTGAGTTTGCATGTTTTGATGTGCACATGTTCTCGTTCAAGAAATTACAGTGACTGTAGCATTTCTATCGTACAGAAGTGGCCAAATATTAAAGGTTAAGTTGACATTTGAATTAATTGTTTGGACAATATTAAACAAGGATTTGATAATGCCAGGCTTAGTGTAACAACAACCAGGCCGCTGGCGCCCTCTGCAGGCATTTGTTATTTATGTACATAAGTTATGTTTATATTAGTTTATATAATTTATTTTACATGGGTATATTTTAAGTGTTCTTCAGTAAAACCAATATAATTACTTACTTTGATACTTTACTTGAACCAATTATTGTGGCTTGTTATTATATATTTGTATTTTAAGTAATTTTAAAGGCTGTTGTTAACTTGAATCTATTTTTTACCACAATTTGTTTTATCCGATTACTTGAATAGAATACTCGATTACTAAAATAATCGATAGCTACAGTCCAATTATAATAAAAAAGATTGCTGTTTAAAGCATTTGTTTGTTTCCCAATACTGAAAGCTAATGAAAACGTAATGTGTAATCCTACTGCTCCCTCAAGTGGACAAAAGTGGTATTATAGCTTGCATTTTACAATTGAAGTGTTTGAATGAATGAGTGAATGAATGGGAATTTGGTTTTTCACTTATATCTCGGTAACCAGAACGCGAAAAATTCTGAAACTCAGAGCATAGATAGTGCCCGAGGAGCCCTGTTGAATGACACCATCACTTTGTTTTTGGGCGATTAGGGCCGGGAATTATGGCTGTTCAAAGCTAGCCAACGACGGGCCCTTTCCAACGAGCTCTCACACAAGGTTCGGGGTGGTCTGGGTCAGGAGTTACGGCTGTTCAAAGTCGGGGGTCCCGCCGACTAGCGTTCCCCGGGGGTTGCGCTCCCGAGGCCCGCGACGACACGTTTCGATCAAGAGCCTAGAGAGGACCTTACCATCAAAATTTGAGCGCGCAACGACTTTCCGTTTTCGAGTTATGAGTGAATTTGTATTCGGGGGCGTGGCTTAAATGCCCGTTTTACTTTCGTTTTCCATTTCCATATCTCAGTGACACAATTGTCAATCACAATTGTGACACAATACTCCAATAGATGAGTTTTGACAAAATGTCATTGTAAATGTTAAAATAATGATTTTATAAAGTCTAAATATGAATTACATAACAATATTAGGCAGCAGTATGATGAAATGACAGCAGGGGGCAGTAAAATACCACTTATTGGCTTAATATGACGTTATATCATTTTCACCTTTTTAACTGTTATAGAGGCAAATTTTGTCTGATCTGTCTGAAATTTTTCATGCTTATTAAGAGTAATTTCATGTTCTGACTTGTTTTTAAGAATATAGCATTCATTTAAAAGATATAGGCTTTTGGGACACTTGGTCAAGGCAATTTACCATAGGAAATATATGGTTTTCAAAGCTTTTTAACAGTTATAGCGCCACCTATAGTCCGATCTTCATGACATTTTGCATGCTTGTTAATGATGTTATGTTACATATGCTCACCAATTATTGTGAAGTTCTGAGTTTTCGTTTAGGATTTATAGGCATTTGAGTGTTTTTTTGTCCCTCCCCTTTCCTAAATGACCCTGTTACAGCCAGGCAAATGCAAAAGTTCAACTTTTTTTCGATAATTATTGATCTAGAGAGTCCAGAGAATTGTCCTAGACTGGTCTGGTTCCGATTGGGCGAAAAACCAGGGACTAGTTCGCAAAAGTAGGTTTTTAACATGTTCGCGAATATTTAATGAACGGTTTGATTGACAGCAATGGTTCTAGAGGCAAAGTTGTTCAGCATGAGGAGATCTATGAAATGATATGCATTTTCTGATGAAATTTGTAACACCACGTGATTACAGAGCCTTAAAACTCGTTAGCGCCAACTAGTGTCCGATTTCTTTCAAAATTCTTACAGACCTCTATGGCCTTGAGCCAAACATGCCTACTGAGTTTCGTTCCGATCGGACTCCATTAACCTTGTCTAATAGGTGGTCAAACTTCATTGGCCGATGGCGGCCATGTTTTTTGAGATACGCCAATGCCCTCATAGACATACATGGCAGCTTGGACAAAGACACTGCATACCAAATTTCAAGTCATTCGGACAAACAGTCCGGTGTTTATATATTTCTTTCATGTTATAGCGCCACCATGTGGCCAATCGACGCGATTTTTTTAGTGTGACCCCAGACTGACCTCCTACACATGTGTATCTAGATTGGTGAAGGCAGCTAATTTACTTCTCGAGTTATAGCCAATTTAGTAAAACAGGCTCCTCCCACAACGTTAATTTTGCGTCTGCTAGCAACCGTGAATGGAAATTTCCACTTTTTTTTCGATAATTATTAATAATCAGACTGTAAAGAACATTTCTGCACTTGTTTGGTTCCGATCGGGCGAAAAACCACAGACTACTTTGCAAAAGTAGGTTTTTGACAAAATTCAAAATGGCGGAAAAATTTGCATACCGGAAATGAAATCGGAGATATACGTTTTGCCCGTCTTGAGCCAAGGATTACATTGATATAAGACACTTGAGTCTACGACAAACCGTCTAGGAGTAATTAGCGATTTCGTACTTTTGCTTACTATAGCGCCACCTATTGGCCAATCGGGGTCATAATTTGATAACCTCTCCTCGATTTTTGTACTACCATCTGGCAAAGTTTCAAGTCTCCAGCACTTACGGTTTGGGCTGCACGATGCGTTTTACAGGAGAATAATAATAATAAAAATCAGGACAATTACAATAGGGTTTCAGCACTTCGTGCTTGAACCCCTAATAAAAATCAGAGCAATTACAATAGGGTTTCAGCACTTCGTGCTTGAACCCCTAATTAAAGCTGCAAGCAGCATTTATCGGGGTTCAAGCAGTTAAGGCCTTTAAGCACACAAGCATCAAAAGACATTACGTTTTATTTAGCAAGCATTTAACAACTGCCATCATAGATGAAAAAGTCAATTTACAGCCAATACATGCAGTTTGCCATAGGAAATATATGGTTTTAAAGCGTTTTTACAGTTATAGCACCTTTTTGCCTGAGTCTTCTTACAGTCTTGCCTGATCTCCACCACTTTTATTAGTAGTACTCAAAGTGTGCCTATATATATGTGGCAAATTTGTTGTAAATATGTAATTTTGATAAGGAGTTTAGACAATTATATTCAGTGGCGTAACGAGCCAACACCGGGCCCTTAAGTAGGATTATCAAGGCGGGCCCCTTGATGACACAATTGATGACATTGATGACGCAATGTCCGCGAGTAGGCTACCATGAATAGGGCAGGATATGATCATACACAGCATATAAGAGATGAGATGACTAACAAAATCAGGAGGAGCCTACGCTCACCAAAAAAAAAAACAATAAAAAAACACTGGTGACAGCGCACCATAACACATTGTTAGGCCTAGGTCCAAATACATAAAAAAGATGCTCTCTTACATTATAGTGGGATTTTCCGGGCTTTCCTATGTGCAACTGCAAAGTTGTCGATTAGATCAGGATTGTGCGCACGAGCATTCTCAATTGACCCTTCGCAGGGAGTTTGATTGACAGGCGATCTGACTAATCATAATCCGCCATTTTGTCCCACAAAGCAGTCAGGAGAGTTAGTAGATTAACTTTGGAGGATTTAAATTTGAAAAACAAAGTGTACTGACGTCTTAGCACTTTAAAACAACATTCCTTTTATGTTCATTCATGTTTATTTTAATGCTATAAATTAACTAGAAGGAAGAGATGATCGGTTCACGAGCAGCTTTAACTGAGCCTTGAGTCTACAGCGATCTGTCAGACACATTAAACAGTCACAAAACGGTATTTATTGTTTAAATGTCTCTAAAAAATGACTACATTTGAAAGGTGAGACTTTTGGTGCTTTTCCATTACCAGTACCAGCTCAACTCGACTCGACTCGGCCCGGCTCGCTTTTCGCTCCGTTTTCCATTGCAGATAGTACCTCCACAATAGTACCTGGTCGTCATAGCGACGCCGCAGGAAACTGCCGTGACTTAATCTTCTACGCGAGATACATCCGCTGCCACACACAATGGACAATGGAGGAAATCGAGTGTATGCTGTTTTTGGATGTTTTTGTTTTTGCTGTTTTTTATTCAGGATACTCCGTCTGGCGCGTGCAATGATGACGCAGTGAATAGTGACGATTCTCTCTGACCAATCAGCAGTCTGCCGTGTTTTCACGTTACATTTTAGTATCGCCTCAGCTTGCCCCAGCTCGCTTAAAACCTCGCCGGAAGTGGTACGAAAAAAAGTACCTGGAAGCAGGTACAGGTACAACTTTTACACAGTGGAAAACCAAACAAAGCCGAGCCGAGCCGAGCTGGTACTGTGTAGTGGAAAAGTGCCATTTGTTTCATATCAAAAGTACTTGTCTGTCAGCGCGCAGTCTCCTCTCTGATCCGCAATGTATTTTTCACTGCGTGAGAACTTGGTGTGGTGTGAGAGTGGCGTCGCTTGTCAGACATAGCAACAGTAACTAAAGTGGGCGGGTCTTTGCGAATGGTCATTGACAGTATGGACGGGGATTCGCCAGTCCCAATTCAAAACAAATTTCATGACAATCCATCATTGTTTGTTTCAAACATGTGAGAGCATCAAAATGATCCATGGGTGAAATTGATTGGATTTAATTCATTTTTTTGTCAGTTCCTATCATAATTTTAACATTTTGGCGTTATTGTTTAGCTATTTACCTATGTTTTCAAATTTCCTTTGTTTTTTTATTGTTGTCTCGATCGGACTAACGGCTTTGAAGATAAACACAATTTTTTAAAGCTCTAAATGACACTTACAAAAACCATAAGGCAAAACCTGGCATGTTTGGTATTGTTGGACTCGGCAATGATTCAGGAGTCTTAGGAGGTCACTCCTGTGAAAAAACACTGGCTTGAAACTTCTAAGGCTCCTTCAAGGCATTGTGCCAATGACATATACTGAGTTTTTTGAGATACACTAATGTTCTCATAGACTATCATGGCACCCTGGACAAAGACACTGCGTGCCAATTTTCAGTAGAGTAACATTTGGGTGCGCTTATAGCTATTTTCATGATTTTTTTTCACTGTTATAGCGCCACCAAGTGGCCAATTGTCACGATTTTTTTCATGTCAACTCAGATTGAGCTTATGAACATGTGTCCCAAGTTTAGCAAAAATATCTCTTTCCGCTCACAAGTTATACCCATTTTATAGTGCCACCAAGTGGCCAATTGTCATGATTTTTTTTTCACATGACCTCAGAATGAGCTCATGAACATGTGTCCCAAGTTTTGCGAAAATCTCTTTCCGTTCACAAGTTATAACTGTTTTGTAGTGCCACCAAGTGGCCAATTGTTGCGATTTTTTTCAAGTGATCTCAGGTTGAGCTCAGGAAGATGTACCCCAAGTTTAGCAAAAAAATTCCTTCCCGTTCACAATTTATAACCGTTTTAGTAAAAGTGGCCCTGGTGCCATCAAATATTTTGGTTCCCCTTATCGACCGTTAATTGAAATTTAGAATTGTTTGGATGATTATTGATTGTCAGACTCCAGAGAATATTCTTGCAGTGGTTTGGTTCCGATCGGGCCAAAAACATAGGAGAAGTTCCCAAAAATAGGTTTTTCCAAAAAATGCAATTTACTCGAAATTGGCGCCTGAAGGGCAAGCAAATCGGAGATAGCCATTTTGTCCGCCTTGAGCCAAGGATTCCAACGATATAAGACACTTGATCCTGGGACAAACGGTCTAAGATTTTGAACTTTTGGTTGCTGTAGCGCCACCTATGGGCCAATCGGGGTCATACTCTGATAGGTTGTCCCCAAATTGAGGCCTACCATCTGGCCAGGTTTCAAGTCTCTAGGCCTTACGGTTTGTCCTGCACGATGCGTTTTACAAATCCTCACAATTACAATAGGGTTTCAGCATTTCATGCTTGAACCCCTAATAAGAATGAAGGCTTTTTGCCAGTTATAGCGCCACCTATGGTCCGATCTCCATGAAACTCTGCATGCTTCCTCCCCATGCTCGGACACATATGCTCGTCAATTTTGGTGAAGTTCTGAGTTTTCCTTTGGGATTTATAGGCTTTTTAGTGTATTTTGCCACGCCCCTTTTCTAAATGACCCTGTTACAGCCACCCAAATGCAAAAGTTCAACTTTTTTTCGATAATTATTGATCTAGAGAGTCCAGAGAATTGTCCTAGACTGGTTTGGTTCCGATCGGGCGAAAAACCAGGGACTAGTTCGCAAAAGTAGGTTTTGGACAAAATTCGACATAGCAGAAATTTTTCCCTGCCTCCATCCAAATCGGAGATAGCCATTTTGTCCGCCTTGAGCCAAGGATTCCAACGATATAAGACACTTGATCCTGGGACAAACGGTCTAAGAGTTATGAGCGATTTTGAACTTTTGGTTGCTGTAGCGCCACCTATGGGCCAATCGGGGTCATACTCTGATAGGTTGTCCCCAAATTGAGGCCTACCATCTGGCCAGGTTTCAAGTCTCTAGGCCTTACGGTTTGTCCTGCACGATGCGTTTTACAAATCCTCACAATTACAATAGGGTTTCAGCATTTCATGCTTGAACCCCTAATAAGAATGAAGGCTTTTTGCCAGTTATAGCGCCACCTATGGTCCGATCTCCATGAAACTCTGCATGCTTCCTCCCCATGCTCGGACACATATGCTCGTCAATTTTGGTGAAGTTCTGAGTTTTCCTTTGGGATTTATAGGCTTTTTAGTGTATTTTGCCACGCCCCTTTTCTAAATGACCCTGTTACAGCCACGCAAATTCAAAAGTTCAACTTTTTTTCGATAATTATTGATCTAGAGAGTCCAGAGAATTGTCCTAGACTGGTTTGGTTCCGATCGGGCGAAAAACCAGGGACTAGTTCGCAAAAGTAGGTTTTGGACAAAATTCGACATAGCAGAAATTTTTCCCTGCCTCCATCCAAATCGGAGATAGCCATTTTGTCCGCCTTGAGCCAAGGATTCCAACGATATAAGACACTTGATCCTGGGACAAACGGTCTAAGAGTTATGAGCGATTTTGAACTTTTGGTTGCTGTAGCGCCACCTATGGGCCAATCGGGGTCATACTCTGATAGGTTGTCCCCAAATTGAGGCCTACCATCTGGCCAGGTTTCAAGTCTCTAGGCCTTACGGTTTGTCCTGCACGATGCGTTTTACAAATCCTCACAATTACAATAGGGTTTCAGCATTTCATGCTTGAACCCCTAATAAGAATGAAGGCTTTTTGCCAGTTATAGCGCCACCTATGGTCCGATCTCCATGAAACTCTGCATGCTTCCTCCCCATGCTCGGACACATATGCTCGTCAATTTTGGTGAAGTTCTGAGTTTTCCTTTGGGATTTATAGGCTTTTTAGTGTATTTTGCCACGCCCCTTTTCTAAATGACCCTGTTACAGCCACGCAAATGCAAAAGTTCAACTTTTTTTCGATAATTATTGATCTAGAGAGTCCAGAGAATTGTCCTAGACTGGTTTGGTTCCGATCGGGCGAAAAACCAGGGACTAGTTCGCAAAAGTAGGTTTTGGACAAAATTCGACATAGCAGAAATTTTTCCCTGCCTCCATCCAAATCGGAGATAGCCATTTTGTCCGCCTTGAGCCAAGGATTCCAACGATATAAGACACTTGATCCTGGGACAAACGGTCTAAGAGTTATGAGCGATTTTGAACTTTTGGTTGCTGTAGCGCCACCTATGGGCCAATCGGGGTCATACTCTGATAGGTTGTCCCCAAATTGAGGCCTACCATCTGGCCAGGTTTCAAGTCTCTAGGCCTTACGGTTTGTCCTGCACGATGCGTTTTACAAATCCTCACAATTACAATAGGGTTTCAGCATTTCATGCTTGAACCCCTAATAAGAATGAAGGCTTTTTGCCAGTTATAGCGCCACCTATGGTCCGATCTCCATGAAACTCTGCATGCTTCCTCCCCATGCTCGGACACATATGCTCGTCAATTTTGGTGAAGTTCTGAGTTTTCCTTTGGGATTTATAGGCTTTTTAGTGTATTTTGCCACGCCCCTTTTCTAAATGACCCTGCTATGCTGCGTTCACACCAAACGCGAATCTGCGTCAAAATTCGCGCCTGCCGCGTCTAGTTATACGCGTGACCACTTTGTGTGCATTCGCGCGTCAAGAGTGAAATTGACGCGCGTAAAATCAAAAGTTTGAAGCGAAATTTACGCGCGTCAAAGGCGAAGTCAGGGGGCGAAAGTTTCTAAGCTGTTGGCGGCCATCTTTTTTAGATGTTTATCGAGCATTAGCAATAGCATTAATCGAGAGAGTCACCGCTCTTATATGATCTGAAGAGCAGAAACAGCTGCGTAGGGGACATCGTCGCTGTACTCGGGTCCACCAAAACCTCCGGAGGGTTTCAGGAGTTTCACAATTTGCTCCAGGAGGTAGGTTTGGTGGACCTAACGGTGAGGACGCTGACGAGGACAGCGTAGGCCGTATAAAGCCTCGGCCTCGAGTAGTCGCTGCCTGACGAGCCCGCGCTGTAAAGCCCGGCGCGAGGTTCACCCTCTCCCGCACCTAATCTGTCATTTATTTTTGTTTTGATAATAAATGGAGGCAGCCTCCAAAAGTGAAACCTGTCCTGTTATTTTTTTTGAAAAGTTTTTATACACTTAATTGTGTTTGGTGTCTTTACATTAGATTAATAAAGTTTCATATAGGCTAATCTAGAATAGATATGGAATAAATAGCATTCAATACAAATGAGTAGGCTATCTCTCATATTGAAATCGAGTTTTTATGTGAAAGATTTGCTTTGTTGTGCATTTTAGTCATATTACAAAATAATTTATTGAGGCCAAACATAAAATAACATTAAACTGTCAGTTCACCACGTGACAGCAGCAAGCTGGCAGGCTCCTGATTGGTTAACGCGGCGCGAATTGACGCAGAAGTTCAGATTTTTCAACTCGGGCGGCAGACGCGAATTCGCGTCAAACGCGTGATGCACAAAAAGCACAATCCGCGCTTAACGCGTGAAACGCGCCAGACGCTCAATTCGCGTCTAGTTCGCGCGAATGAGGCGAATTCGCGTCTACCGCGCCGCGCTAAACGCCTCATTCGCGCCGCAAGACCTCCAGACGCGCGTAAACGCGTCTTACCATTGACTTAACATTGAAATCACTCGCGCCAGACGCATATTCGCGTTTGGTGTGAACGCAGCATTACAGCCACCCAAATGCAAAAGTTCAACTTTTTTTCGATAATTATTGATCTAGAGAGTCCAGAGAATTGTCCTAGACTGGTTTGGTTCCGATCGGGCGAAAAACCAGGGACTAGTTCGCAAAAGTAGGTTTTGGACAAAATTCGACATAGCAGAAATTTTTCCCTGCCTCCATCCAAATCGGAGATAGCCATTTTGTCCGCCTTGAGCCAAGGATTCCAACGATATAAGACACTTGATCCTGGGACAAACGGTCTAAGAGTTATGAGCGATTTTGAACTTTTGGTTGCTGTAGCGCCACCTATGGGCCAATCGGGGTCATACTCTGATAGGTTGTCCCCAAATTGAGGCCTACCATCTGGCCAGGTTTCAAGTCTCTAGGCCTTACGGTTTGTCCTGCACGATGCGTTTTACAAATCCTCACAATTACAATAGGGTTTCAGCATTTCATGCTTGAACCCCTAATAAGAATGAAGGCTTTTTGCCAGTTATAGCGCCACCTATGGTCCGATCTCCATGAAACTCTGCATGCTTCCTCCCCATGCTCGGACACATATGCTCGTCAATTTTGGTGAAGTTCTGAGTTTTCCTTTGGGATTTATAGGCTTTTTAGTGTATTTTGCCACGCCCCTTTTCTAAATGACCCTGTTACAGCCACCCAAATGCAAAAGTTCAACTTTTTTTCGATAATTATTGATCTAGAGAGTCCAGAGAATTGTCCTAGACTGGTTTGGTTCCGATCGGGCGAAAAACCAGGGACTAGTTCGCAAAAGTAGGTTTTGGACAAAATTCGACATAGCAGAAATTTTTCCCTGCCTCCATCCAAATCGGAGATAGACATTTTGTCCGCCTTGAGCCAAGGATTCCAACGATATAAGACACTTGATCCTGGGACAAACGGTCTAAGAGTTATGAGCGATTTTGAACTTTTGGTTGCTGTAGCGCCACCTATGGGCCAATCGGGGTCATACTCTGATAGGTTGTCCCCAAATTGAGGCCTACCATCTGGCCAGGTTTCAAGTCTCTAGGCCTTACGGTTTGTCCTGCACGATGCGTTTTACAAATCCTCACAATTACAATAGGGTTTCAGCATTTCATGCTTGAACCCCTAAAAATCAGCACAATTACAATAGGGTTTCAGCACTTCGTGCTTGAACCCCTAATTAAAGCTGCAAGCAGCATTTATCGGGGTTCAAGCAGTTAAGGCCTTTAAGGCATTTAAGCATTTAAGACATTAAGATTTATTTAGAAAGCTTTTAACCACTGAAATAATAGATTGAAAAGTCCATTTACAGCCAATACATGCAATTTACCATAGGAAATATATGGTTTTAAATCTGTTTAACAGTTATAGCGCCACCTATTGTCCGATCTCCATAAAATTTGGCATGCTTGTTAATGATGTTATTTTACATAAGTTCACCAATTTTTGTGAAGTTCTGAGTTTTTATTTAGGATTTATAGGCTTTTTAATGTATTTTGCCACGCCCATTTTATAAATGACCCTATTACAGCCACCCAAATGCAAAAGTTCAACTTTTTTTTGATAATTATTGATCTAGAGAGTCCAGAGAATTGTCCTAGACTGGTTTGGTTCCGATCGGTTGAAAAACCTAGGACTAGTTTGCAAAAGTAGGTTTTTCACATGTTCATGAATATTTAATGAACGGTTTGATTGACATTAGTAGTTCTTGAGGCAAAGTTGTTCGGCATGAGCAGATCTATCAATTGATATGCATTTTGTGTGGATGAGTGTAACACCACGTGATTACAGAGCCATAAAACTCGTTAGCACCAACTAGTGGCCGATTTCTTTCAAAATTCTTACAGACCTCTAGGACCATGAGTCGAACATGCCCATTGAGTTTTGTTCCGATCGGCCTCCGTTAACCTTGTCTAATAGGTGCTCAAATTTCATTGGCCAATGGCGGCCATGTTTTTTGAGATACGCCAATGTCCTCATAGACATACATGGCACCTTGGACCAAGACACTGCATACCAATTTTCAAGTCAATCGGACTAACGGTCAGGTGGTTCTAGCCTGTTTTATGTTTTTTTCATGTTATAGCGCCACCATGTGGCCAATCGGCGCGATTTTTTTACTGTGACCTCATATTGAGCCCGTACATATGTGTACCGAGTTTGGTGAAAATATCTCATTTTGTTCACGAGTTATAACCATTTTAGTAAAATTAGCTCCGCCTCCTGCAAACGTTTTGACGCCCCTTAGCAACCGTGGATCGAAATTTTAACTTTTTTTCGATAATTATTGATATTCAGACACCAGAGAACATTTCTGCACTGGTTTGGTTCCGATCGGGCGAAAAACCAGGGACTAGTTCGCAAAAGTAGGTTTTGGACATAATCCAAAATGGCGGAAAAATTTGCATACCGGAAATGAAATCCTTGAGGCCAATTTTGTTCGGCTTGATCCAAGGATTCCAACGATATAAGACACTTGAGTCTGTGACAAACGGTTAATGAGATTTAAGCAAAAATATGCAATTTTTTTGTTTTTTGCACTGTAGCGCCACCTATTGGCCAATCTAGCTCATATTCTCTGAACCTCTCCTCGATTTTTGTACTACCTTTTGGCCAAGTTTCAAGTCTCTAGCACTTACGGTTTGGGCTGCACGATGCGTTTTAGCGGAGAAGAATAATAATAATAATTAAAGCTGCAAGCAGCATTTATCGGGGTTCAAGCATTTAAGGCCTTTAAGCACATAAGCATTTAAGACATTAAGTTTTATTTAGAAAGCTTTTAACCACTGAAATAATAGATGGAAAAGTCCATTTACAGCCAATACAGGCAATTTACCATAGGAAATATATGGTTTTCAAACCTTTTTAACAGTTATAGCGCCACCTATGGTCCGATCAACATGAAATTTGGCATGCTTGTTTAGAATATTATGGCACATATGCTCACCAATTTTCGTGAAGTTCTGAGTTTTCGTTTAGGATTTATAAGCTTTTGAGTGCATTTTGCCAAGCCCATTTTCTTTATGACCCAATTATAGCCATACGAAAAATTCAAAAGTTCAACTTTTTTTCGATAATTATTGATCAGGAGAGTCCAGAGAATTGTCCTCGACTGGTCTGGTTCCGATCGGGCGAAAAACCAGGGACTAGTTCGCAAAAGTAGGTTTTTAACATATTCGCGAATAATTAATGAACGATTTGATTGACAGCAATGGTTCTTGAGGCAATGTTGTTCAGCATGAGCAGATCTATCAAATGATATGCATTTTGTGACAATAAGTGTAACACCACGTGATTACAGAGCCGTAAAACTCGTTAGCGCCAACTAGTGGCCGATTTCTTTCAAAATTCTTACAGACCTCTAGGGCTATGAGTTGAACATGCCCATCGAGTTTCGTTCCGATCGGCCTCCGTTAACCTTGTCTAATAGGTGCTCAAACTTCATTGGTCGATGGCGGCCATGTTTTTTGAGATACACCAATGTCCTCATAGACATACATGACACCTTGGGCCAAGACACTGCATACCAATTTTCAAGTCAATCGGACTAACGGTCAGGTGGTTAAAGCCTGTTTTATGTTTTTTTCATGTTATAGCGCCACCATGTGGCCAATCGCCGCGATTTTTTTACTGTGACCTCAGATTGACCTCTTACACATGTGTACCGAGTTTGGTGAAGATACCTCATTTACTTCTGGAGTTATAGCCATTTTAGTAAAATAGGCCCCTCCCACAACGTACGTTTTGGCGCCCCTTAGCGTCCGTGAATCGAAATTTCAACTTTTTTTCGATAATTATTGATATTCAGACTCCAGAGAACATTTCTGTACTGGTTTGGTTCCGATCAGGCAAAAAACCTAGGACTAGTTCGCAAAAGTAGGTTTTTGGCAAAATTCAAAATGGCGGAAAATCTATCATGGCGGAAATGAAATCGGAGATATACGTTTTGTTCGTCAGGCATCCAGCTTTCCAATGATATAAGACACTTGAGTCTACGACATACGGTCTAGGAGTTCTGAGCAGTTTCGCGCTTTTGGTCGCTGTAGCGCCACCTATGGGCCGATTTGGCTAAGTCCGTGTATCTGAGTAGCGAGCAATACTACTACCATTTGACCAAGTATCACGTCTCTAGGCCTTACGGTTTTGGCTGCACGATGCGTTTTAGGGAAGAATAATAATAATAATTAAAGCTGCAAGCAGCATTTATCGGGGTTCAAGCATTTAAGGCCTTTAAGCACATAAGCATTTAAGACATTAAGTTTTATTTAGAAAGCTTTTAACCACTGAAATAATAGATGGAAAAGTCCATTTACAGCCAATACAGGCAATTTACCATAGGAAATATATGGTTTTAAAGCCTTTTAACAGTTATAGCGCCAACTATTGTCCGATCTCCATAAAATTTGGCATGCTTGTTTAGAATATTATGGCACATATGCTCACCAATTTTCGTGAAGTTCTGAGTTTTCGTTTAGGATTTATAAGCTTTTGAGTGCATTTTGCCACGCCCATTTTCTTTATGACCCAATTATAGCCATACGAAAAATTCAAAAGTTCAATTTTTTTTCGATAATTATTGATCAGGAGAGTCCAGAGAATTGTCCTAGACTGGTCTGGTTCCGATCGGGCGAAAAACCAGGGACTAGTTCGCAAAAGTAGGTTTTTAACATATTCGCGAATAATTAATGAACGATTTGATTGACAGCAATGGTTCTTGAGGCAATGTTGTTCAGCATGAGCAGATCTATCAAATGATATGCATTTTGTGACAATAAGTGTAACACCACGTGATTACAGAGCCGTAAAACTCGTTAGCGCCAACTAGTGGCCGATTTCTTTCAAAATTCTTACAGACCTCTAGGGCTATGAGTTGAACATGCCCATCGAGTTTCGTTCCGATCGGCCTCCGTTAACCTTGTCTAATAGGTGCTCAAACTTCATTGGCCGATGGCGGCCATGTTTTTTGAGATACACCAATGTCCTCATAGACATACATGACACCTTGGGCCAAGACACTGCATACCAATTTTCAAGTCAATCGGACTAACGGTCAGGTGGTTAAAGCCTGTTTTATGTTTTTTTCATGTTATAGCGCCACCATGTGGCCAATCGCCGCGATTTTTTTACTGTGACCTCAGATTAACCTCTTACACATGTGTACCGAGTTTGGTGAAGATACCTCATTTACTTCTGGAGTTATAGCCATTTTAGTAAAATAGGCCCCTCCCACAACGTACGTTTTGGCGCCCCTTAGCGTCCGTGAATCGAAATTTCAACTTTTTTTCGATAATTATTGATATTCAGACTCCAGAGAACATTTCTGTACTGGTTTGGTTCCGATCGGGCGAAAAACCTAGGACTAGTTCGCAAAAGTAGGTTTTTGGCAAAATTCAAAATGGCGGAAAATCTATCATGGCGGAAATGAAATCGGAGATATACGTTTTGTTCGTCAGGCATCCAGCTTTCCAATGATATAAGACACTTGAGTCTACGACATACGGTCTAGGAGTTCTGAGCAGTTTCGCGCTTTTGGTCGCTGTAGCGCCACCTATGGGCCGATTTGGCTAAGTCCGTGTATCTGAGTAGCGAGCAATACTACTACCATTTGACCAAGTATCACGTCTCTAGGCCTTACGGTTTTGGCTGCACGATGCGTTTTAGGGAAGAATAATAATAATAATAAAAATCAGGGCAATTACAATAGGGTTTCAGCACTTCGTGCTTGAACCCCTAATAAAAATCAGGGCAATTACAATAGGGTTTCAGCACTTCGTGCTTGAACCCCTAATTAAAGCTGCAAGCAGCATTTATCGGGGTTCAAGCATTTAAGGCCTTTAAGCACATAAGCATTTAAGACATTAAGATTTATTTAGAAAGCTTTTAACCACTGAAATAATAGATTGAAAAGTCCATTTACAGCCAATACAGGCAATTTACCATAGGAAATATGTGGTTTTAAAGCTTTTTAACAGTTATAGTGCCACCTTTGGTCCGATGTCCATAAAATTTGGCATGCTTGTTAATGATGTTATGTGACATATGCTCACCAATTTTTGTGAAGTTTTGAGTTTTCATTTAGGATTTATAGGCTTTTTAGTGTATTTTGCCACGCCCATTTTATAAATGACCCTATTACAGCCATCCAAATGCAAAAGTTCCACTTTTTTTTGATAATTATTGATCTAGAGAGTCCAGAGAATTGTCCTAGACTGGTTTGGTTCCGATTGGGCAAAAAACCTAGGACTAGTTCGCAAAAGTAGGTTTTTAACATATTCATGAATAATTAATGAACAGTTTGATTGACAGCAATGGTTCTTGAGGCAAAGTTGTTCAGTATGAGGAGATCTATCAACTGATATGCATATTGTGTGGATGTATGCAACACCACGTGATTACAGAGCCGAAAAAACTCGTTAGCGCCAACTAGTGGCCGATTTCTTTCAAAATTCTTACAGACCTCTTGGGCCATGAGTCGAACATGCCCATCGAGTTTCGTTCCGATCAGCCTCCGTTAACCTTGTCTAATAGGTGCTCAAACTTCATTGGCTGATGGCGGCCATGTTTTTTGAGATACGTCAATGTCCTCATAGGCATACATGGCACCTTGGACCAAGACACTGCATACCAATTTTCAAGTCAATCGGACAAACGGTCAGGTGGTTATAGCCCTTTTCATGTTTTTTTCAAGTTATAGCGCCACCTACTGTTCAATCGTCGCGATTTTTTTACTGTGACCTCAAATTGAACTATTACATATGTGTACCGAGTTTGGTGAAGATACCTCATTTATTTCTCGAGTTATAGCCGTTTTAGTAAAATAGGCTCCTCCCACAACGTACGTTTTGGCGCCCCCTAGCGACCGTGAATCGAAATTTCAACTTTTTTTCGATAATTATTGATATTCAGACTCCAGAGAACATTTCTGCACTGGTTTGGTTCCAATCGGACGAAAAACCTAGGACTAGTTCGCAAAAGTAGGTTTTTGAGAAAATTCAAAATGGCGGAAAATTTTCCCAGGCGGAAATGAAATCGGAGATATACGTTTTGACCGTCTTGAGCCAAGGATTACAGTGATATAAGACACTTGATTCTATGACAAACCGTCTAGGAGTTATGGCTGATTTCATACTTTTGCTTGCTATAGCGCCACCTATTGACCAATCGGGGTCATATTTTGATAGGTTCTCCCCAAATTGAGGACTACCATTTGGCTGAGTTTCAAGTCTCCAGCATTTACGGTTTGGGCTGCACGATGCGTTTTAGGGGAAAATAATAATAATAAAAATCTGAGCAATTACAATAGGGTTTCAGCACTTCGTGCGTGAACCCCTAATAAAAATCAGCACAATTACAATAGGGTTTCAGCACTTCGTGCTTGAACCCCTAATAATAAAAATCAGTACAATTACAATAGGGTTTCAGCACTTCGTGCTTGAACCCCTAATAATAATAAAAATCAGCACAATTACAATAGGGTTTCAGCACTTCGTGCTTGAACCCCTAATAAAAATCCTTACAATTACAATAGGGTTTCAGCACTTCGTGCTTGAACCCCTAATTAAAGCTGCAAGCAGCATTTATCGGGGTTCAAGCAGTTAAGGCCTTTAAGGCCTTTAAGCACACAAGCATCAAAAGACATTACGTTTTATTTAGCAAGCATTTAACAACTGCCATCATAGATGAAAAAGTCAATTTACAGCCAATACATGCAGTTTGCCATAGGAAATATATGGTTTTAAAGCGTTTTTACAGTTATAGCACCTTTTTGCCTGAGTCTTCTTACAGTCTTGCCTGATCTCCACCACTTTTATTAGTAGTACTCAAAGTGTGCCTATATATATGTGGCAAATTTGTTGTAAATATGTAATTATGATAAGGAGTTTAGACAATTATATTCAGTGGCGTAACGAGCCAACACCGGGCACTTAAGTAGGATTATCAAGGCGGGCCCCTTGATGACGCAATTGATGACATTGATGACGCAATGTCCGCGAGTAGGCTACCATCAATAGGGCAGGATATGATCATACACAGCATATAAGAGATGAGATGACTAACAAAATCAGGAGGAGCCTACGCTCACCAAAAAAAACCAAAAAAAAAACCACTGGTGACAGCGCACCATAACACATTGTTAGGCCTAGGTCCAAATACATAAAAAAGATGCTCTCTTACATTATAGCGGGATTTTCCGGGCTTTCCTATGTGCAACTGCAAAGTTGTCGATTAGATCAGGATTGTGCACACGGGCATTCTCAATTGACCCTTCGCAGGGAGTTTGATTGACAGGTGATCTGACTAATCATAATCCGCCATTTTGTCCCACAAAGCAGTCAGGAGAGTTAGTAGATTAACTTTGGAGGATTTAAATTTGAAAAACAAAGTGTACTGACGTCTTAGCACTTTAAAACAACATTCCTTTTATGTTCATTCATGTTTATTTTAATGCTATAAATTAACTAGAAGGAAGAGATGATCGGTTCACGAGCAGCTTTAACTGAGCCTTGAGTCTACAGCGATCTGTCAGACACATTAAAGAGTCACAAAACGGTATTTATTGTTTAAATGTCTCTAAAAAATGACTACATTTGAAAGGTGAGACTTTTGGCGCTTTTCCATTACCAGTACCAGCTCAACTCAACTTGACTCGACTCGACTCGGCTCGCTTTTCGCTCCGTTTTCCATTGCAGATAGTACCTCCACAATAGTACCTGGTCGTCATAGCGACGCTGCAGGAAACTGCCGTGACTTAATCTTCTACGCGAGATACATCCGCTGCCACACACAATGGACAATGAAGGAAATCGAGTGTATGCTGTTTCTGGATGTTTTTGTTTTTGCTGTTTTTTATTCAGGATACTCCGTCTGGCGCGTGCAATGATGACGCAGTGATTCTCTCTGACCAATCAGCAGTCTGCCGTGTTTTCACGTCACATTTTAGTATCGCCTCAGCTTGCCCCAGCTCACTTAGAACCTCGCCGGAGGTGGTACGAAAAAAAGTACCTGGAAGCAGGTACAGGTACAACTTTTACACAGTGGAAAACCAAACAAAGCTGAGTCAAGTCGAGCCGAGCCGAGCCGAGCCGAGCTGGCTGTAGTGGAAAAGCGCCATTTGTTTCATATCAAAAGTACTTGTCTGTCAGCGCACAGTCTCCTCTCTGATCCGCAATGTATTTTTCACTGCGTGAGAACTTGGTGTGGTGTGAGAGTGGCGTCGCTTGTCAGACAGTAACTAAAGTGGGCGGGTCTTTGCGAATGGTCATTGACAGTATGGACGGGGATTCGCCAGTCCCAATTCAAAACAAATTTCATGACAATCCATCATTGTTTGTTTCAAACATGTGAGAGCATCAAAATGATCCATGGGTGAAATTGATTGGATTTAATTCATTTTTTTGTCAGTTCCTATCATAATTTTAACATTTTGGCGTTATTGTTTAGCTATTTACCTATGTTTTCAAATTTCCTGTGTTTTTTTGTTGTATGTCTCGATCGGACTAACGGCTTTGAAGATAAACACAATTTTTTAAAGCTCTAAATGACACTTACAAAAACCATAAGGTGAAACCTGTCATGTTTGGTATTGTTGGACTCTGCAAGGATTCAGGAGTCTTAGGAGGTCACTCCTGTGAAAAAACACTGGCTTGAAACTTCTAAGGCTCCTTCAAGGCATTGTGCCAATGACGTATACTGAGTTTTTTGAGATACACCAATGTTCTCATAGACTATCATGGCACCCTGGACAAAGACACTGCGTGCCAATTTTCAGTAGACTAACAGTTGGGTGCGCTTATAGCTATTTTCATGATTTTTTTCACTGTTATAGCGCCACCAAGTGGCCAATTGTCACGTTTTTTTTCATGTCAACTATAATATATCTCTCTATAAAATATCTCTTTCCGCTCACAAGTTATAACCATTTTATAGTGCCACCAAGTGGCCAATTGTCATGATTTTTTTTCACGTGACCTCAGAATGAGCTCATGAACATGTGTCCCAAGTTTTGCGAAAATATCTCTTTCCGTTCACAAGTTATAACCGTTTTATAGTGCCACCAAGTGGCCAATTGTTGCGATTTTTTTTCAAGTGATCTCAGGTTGAGCTCAGGAAGATGTATCCCAAGTTTAGCAAAAAAAATCTCTTTCCGTTCACAATTTATAACCGTTTTAGTAAAAGTGGCCCTGGTGCCATCAAATATTTTGGTTCCCCTTATCGACCGTTAATTGAAATTTTGAATTTTTTGGATGATTATTGATTATCAGACTCCAGAGAATACTCTTGCAGTGGTTTGGTTCCGATCGGGCCAAAAACCTAGGAGAAGTTTGCAAAAATAGGTTTTTAAAAAAAATGCAATTTACTTGAAATTGGCGCCGAAGGACGAGCAAATCGGAGATAGCCATTTTGTCCGCCTTGAGCCAAGGATTCCAACGATATAAGACACTTGACCCTGGGACAAACGGCCTAAGAGTTATGAGCGATTTTGAACTTTTGGTTGCTGTAGCGCCACCTATGGGCCAATCGGGGTCATACTCTGATAGGTTGTCCCCAATTTTGGTGAAGTTCTGAGTTTTCCTTTGGGATTTATAGGCTTTTGAGTGTATTTTGCCACGCCCCTTTTCTAAATGACCCTGTTACAGCCACCCAAATGCCAAAGTTCAACTTTTTTTTGATAATTATTGATCTAGAGAGTCCAGAGAATTGTCCTAGACTGGTTTGGTTCCGATCGGGCGAAAAACCAGGGACTAGTTTGCAAAAGTAGGTTTTGGACAAAATTCGACATAGCAGAAAATTTTCCCTGCCTACATCCAAATCGGAGATAGCCATTTCGCCCGCCTTGAGCCAAGGATTCCAACGATATAAGACACTTGATCCTGGGACAAACGGTCTAAGAGTTATGAGCGATTTTCAACTTTTGGCTGCTGTAGCGCCACCTATGGGCCAATCGGGGTCATACTCTGATAGGTTGTCCCCAAATTGAGGCCTACCATCTGGCCAGGTTTCAAGTCTCTAGGCCTTACGGTTTGTCCTGCACGATGCGTTTTACGAATCCTTACAATTACAATAGGGTTTCAGCATTTCATGCTTGAACCCCTAATAAGAATGAAGGCTTTTTGCCAGTTATAGCGCCACCTATGGTCCGATCTCCATGAAACTCTGCATGCTTCCTCACCATGTTCTGACACATATGCTCATCAATTTTTGTGAAGTTCCGAGTTTTTCTTTGGGATTTATAGGCTTTTGAGTGTATTTTGCCACGCCCCTTTTCTAAGTGACCCCGTTACAGCCACCCAAATGCCAAAGTTCAACTTTTTTTTGATAATTATTGATCTAGAGAGTCCAGAGAATTGTCCTAGACTGGTTTGGTTCCGATCGGGCGAAAAACCAGGGACTAGTTCGCAAAAGTAGGTTTTGGACAAAATTCGACATAGCAGAAAATTTTCCCTGCCTACATCCAAATCGGAGATAGCCATTTCGCCCGCCTTGAGCCAAGGATTCCAACGATATAAGACACTTGATCCTGGGACAAACGGTCTAAGAGTTATGAGCGATTTTCAACTTTTGGCTGCTGTAGCGCCACCTATGGGCCAATCGGGGTCATACTCTGATAGGTTGTCCCCAAATTGAGGCCTACCATCTGGCCAGGTTTCAAGTCTCTAGGCCTTACGGTTTGTCCTGCACGATGCGTTTTACGAATCCTTACAATTACAATAGGGTTTCAGCATTTCATGCTTGAACCCCTAATAAGAATGAAGGCTTTTTGCCAGTTATAGCGCCACCTATGGTCCGATCTCCATGAAACTCTGCATGCTTCCTCACCATGTTCTGACACATATGCTCATCAATTTTGGTGAAGTTCTGAGTTTTCCTTTGGGATTTATAGGCTTTTGAGTGTATTTTGCCACGCCCCTTTTCTAAATGACCCTGTTACAGCCACCCAAATGCCAAAGTTCAACTTTTTTTTGATAATTATTGATCTAGAGAGTCCAGAGAATTGTCCTGGACTGGTTTGGTTCCGATCGGGCGAAAAACCAGGGACTAGTTTGCAAAAGTAGGTTTTGGACAAAATTCGACATAGCAGAAATTTTTCCCTGCCTACATCCAAATCGGAGATAGCCATTTTGTCCGCCTTGAGCCAAGGATTCCAACGATATGAGACACTTGACCCTGGGACAAACGGCCTAAGAGTTATGACCGATTTTGAACTTTTGGTTGCTGTAGCGCCACCTATGGGCCAATCGGGGTCATACTCTGATAGGTTGTCCACAATTTTGGTGAAGTTCTGAGTTTTCCTTTGGGATTTATAGGCTTTTGAGTGTATTTTGCCACGCCCCTTTTCTAAGTGACCCTGTTACAGCCACCCAAATGCCAAAGTTCAACTTTTTTTTGATAATTATTGATCTAGAGAGTCCAGAGAATTGTCCTAGACTGGTTTGGTTCCGATCGGGCGAAAAACCAGGGACTAGTTCGCAAAAGTAGGTTTTGGACAAAATTCGACATAGCAGAAAATTTTCCCTGCCTACATCCAAATCGGAGATAGCCATTTCGCCCGCCTTGAGCCAAGGATTCCAACGATATAAGACACTTGATCCTGGGACAAACGGTCTAAGAGTTATGAGCGATTTTCAACTTTTGGCTGCTGTAGCGCCACCTATGGGCCAATCGGGGTCATACTCTGATAGGTTGTCCCCAAATTGAGGCCTACCATCTGGCCAGGTTTCAAGTCTCTAGGCCTTACGGTTTGTCCTGCACGATGCGTTTTACGAATCCTTACAATTACAATAGGGTTTCAGCATTTCATGCTTGAACCCCTAATAAGAATGAAGGCTTTTTGCCAGTTATAGCGCCACCTATGGTCCGATCTCCATGAAATTCTGCATGCTTCCTCACCATGTTCTGACACATATGCTCATCAATTTTTGTGAAGTTCCGAGTTTTTCTTTGGGATTTATAGGCTTTTGAGTGTATTTTGCCACGCCCCTTTTCTAAGTGACCCCGTTACAGCCACCCAAATGCCAAAGTTCAACTTTTTTTTGATAATTATTGATCTAGAGAGTCCAGAGAATTGTCCTAGACTGGTTTGGTTCCGATCGGGCGAAAAACCAGGGACTAGTTCGCAAAAGTAGGTTTTGGACAAAATTCGACATAGCAGAAAATTTTCCCTGCCTACATCCAAATCGGAGATAGCCATTTTCCCTGCCTACATCCAAATCGGAGATAGCCATTTCGCCCGCCTTGAGCCAAGGATTCCAACGATATAAGACACTTGATCCTGGGACAAACGGTCTAAGAGTTATGAGCGATTTTCAACTTTTGGCTGCTGTAGCGCCACCTATGGGCCAATCGGGGTCATACTCTGATAGGTTGTCCCCAAATTGAGGCCTACCATCTGGCCAGGTTTCAAGTCTCTAGGCCTTACGGTTTGTCCTGCACGATGCGTTTTACGAATCCTTACAATTACAATAGGGTTTCAGCATTTCATGCTTGAACCCCTAATAAGAATGAAGGCTTTTTGCCAGTTATAGCGCCACCTATGGTCCGATCTCCATGAAACTCTGCATGCTTCCTCACCATGTTCTGACACATATGCTCATCAATTTTTGTGAAGTTCCGAGTTTTTCTTTGGGATTTATAGGCTTTTGAGTGTATTTTGCCACGCCCCTTTTCTAAGTGACCCCGTTACAGCCACCCAAATGCCAAAGTTCAACTTTTTTTTGATAATTATTGATCTAGAGAGTCCAGAGAATTGTCCTAGACTGGTTTGGTTCCGATCGGGCGAAAAACCAGGGACTAGTTCGCAAAAGTAGGTTTTGGACAAAATTCGACATAGCAGAAAATTTTCCCTGCCTACATCCAAATCGGAGATAGCCATTTCGCCCGCCTTGAGCCAAGGATTCCAACGATATAAGACACTTGATCCTGGGACAAACGGTCTAAGAGTTATGAGCGATTTTCAACTTTTGGCTGCTGTAGCGCCACCTATGGGCCAATCGGGGTCATACTCTGATAGGTTGTCCCCAAATTGAGGCCTACCATCTGGCCAGGTTTCAAGTCTCTAGGCCTTACGGTTTGTCCTGCACGATGCGTTTTACGAATCCTTACAATTACAATAGGGTTTCAGCATTTCATGCTTGAACCCCTAATAAGAATGAAGGCTTTTTGCCAGTTATAGCGCCACCTATGGTCCGATCTCCATGAAACTCTGCATGCTTCCTCACCATGTTCTGACACATATGCTCATCAATTTTTGTGAAGTTCCGAGTTTTTCTTTGGGATTTATAGGCTTTTGAGTGTATTTTGCCACGCCCCTTTTCTAAGTGACCCCGTTACAGCCACCCAAATGCCAAAGTTCAACTTTTTTTTGATAATTATTGATCTAGAGAGTCCAGAGAATTGTCCTAGACTGGTTTGGTTCCGATCGGGCGAAAAACCAGGGACTAGTTCGCAAAAGTAGGTTTTGGACAAAATTCGACATAGCAGAAAATTTTCCCTGCCTACATCCAAATCGGAGATAGCCATTTCGCCCGCCTTGAGCCAAGGATTCCAACGATATAAGACACTTGATCCTGGGACAAACGGTCTAAGAGTTATGAGCGATTTTCAACTTTTGGCTGCTGTAGCGCCACCTATGGGCCAATCGGGGTCATACTCTGATAGGTTGTCCCCAAATTGAGGCCTACCATCTGGCCAGGTTTCAAGTCTCTAGGCCTTACGGTTTGTCCTGCACGATGCGTTTTACGAATCCTTACAATTACAATAGGGTTTCAGCATTTCATGCTTGAACCCCTAATAAGAATGAAGGCTTTTTGCCAGTTATAGCGCCACCTATGGTCCGATCTCCATGAAACTCTGCATGCTTCCTCACCATGTTCTGACACATATGCTCATCAATTTTTGTGAAGTTCCGAGTTTTTCTTTGGGATTTATAGGCTTTTGAGTGTATTTTGCCACGCCCCTTTTCTAAGTGACCCCGTTACAGCCACCCAAATGCCAAAGTTCAACTTTTTTTTGATAATTATTGATCTAGAGAGTCCAGAGAATTGTCCTAGACTGGTTTGGTTCCGATCGGGCGAAAAACCAGGGACTAGTTCGCAAAAGTAGGTTTTGGACAAAATTCGACATAGCAGAAAATTTTCCCTGCCTACATCCAAATCGGAGATAGCCATTTCGCCCGCCTTGAGCCAAGGATTCCAACGATATAAGACACTTGATCCTGGGACAAACGGTCTAAGAGTTATGAGCGATTTTCAACTTTTGGCTGCTGTAGCGCCACCTATGGGCCAATCGGGGTCATACTCTGATAGGTTGTCCCCAAATTGAGGCCTACCATCTGGCCAGGTTTCAAGTCTCTAGGCCTTACGGTTTGTCCTGCACGATGCGTTTTACGAATCCTTACAATTACAATAGGGTTTCAGCATTTCATGCTTGAACCCCTAATAAGAATGAAGGCTTTTTGCCAGTTATAGCGCCACCTATGGTCCGATCTCCATGAAACTCTGCATGCTTCCTCACCATGTTCTGACACATATGCTCATCAATTTTTGTGAAGTTCCGAGTTTTTCTTTGGGATTTATAGGCTTTTGAGTGTATTTTGCCACGCCCCTTTTCTAAGTGACCCCGTTACAGCCACCCAAATGCCAAAGTTCAACTTTTTTTTGATAATTATTGATCTAGAGAGTCCAGAGAATTGTCCTAGACTGGTTTGGTTCCGATCGGGCGAAAAACCAGGGACTAGTTCGCAAAAGTAGGTTTTGGACAAAATTCGACATAGCAGAAAATTTTCCCTGCCTACATCCAAATCGGAGATAGCCATTTCGCCCGCCTTGAGCCAAGGATTCCAACGATATAAGACACTTGATCCTGGGACAAACGGTCTAAGAGTTATGAGCGATTTTCAACTTTTGGCTGCTGTAGCGCCACCTATGGGCCAATCGGGGTCATACTCTGATAGGTTGTCCCCAAATTGAGGCCTACCATCTGGCCAGGTTTCAAGTCTCTAGGCCTTACGGTTTGTCCTGCACGATGCGTTTTACGAATCCTTACAATTACAATAGGGTTTCAGCATTTCATGCTTGAACCCCTAATAAGAATGAAGGCTTTTTGCCAGTTATAGCGCCACCTATGGTCCGATCTCCATGAAACTCTGCATGCTTCCTCACCATGTTCTGACACATATGCTCATCAATTTTTGTGAAGTTCCGAGTTTTTCTTTGGGATTTATAGGCTTTTGAGTGTATTTTGCCACGCCCCTTTTCTAAGTGACCCCGTTACAGCCACCCAAATGCCAAAGTTCAACTTTTTTTTGATAATTATTGATCTAGAGAGTCCAGAGAATTGTCCTAGACTGGTTTGGTTCCGATCGGGCGAAAAACCAGGGACTAGTTCGCAAAAGTAGGTTTTGGACAAAATTCGACATAGCAGAAAATTTTCCCTGCCTACATCCAAATCGGAGATAGCCATTTCGCCCGCCTTGAGCCAAGGATTCCAACGATATAAGACACTTGATCCTGGGACAAACGGTCTAAGAGTTATGAGCGATTTTCAACTTTTGGCTGCTGTAGCGCCACCTATGGGCCAATCGGGGTCATACTCTGATAGGTTGTCCCCAAATTGAGGCCTACCATCTGGCCAGGTTTCAAGTCTCTAGGCCTTACGGTTTGTCCTGCACGATGCGTTTTACGAATCCTTACAATTACAATAGGGTTTCAGCATTTCATGCTTGAACCCCTAAAAATCAGGACAATTACAATAGGGTTTCAGCACTTCGTGCTTGAACCCCTAATAATAAAAATCAGTACAATTACAATAGGGTTTCAGCACTTCGTGCTTGAACCCCTAATAAATCCATTTAATAGAGACATTGGTAGCAGCCTTGGCATTTGTTGATACTGGCCTCCATTCATAGTACTTAGCAAAAAGATGTCATTAAACAAATATTTAATATATTACAAGTGTAATTATGCTCAGCTCTGAAATAATTGTTCTTTATGACTGCAATCCCTAAATGATTTTTGAAAAGCCTTATCCACTAATAATGAACAATTGGAAAAGTCATGGAAATTCATTAGGCAAATGGTTTAGACTACTCTTAAAGGTGAGTAGTCCTAGAATTTGAAATTGAATTTATCTTGGCATAGTTAAATAACAAGAGTTCAGTACATGGACATGACATACAGTGAGTCTCAAACACCATTGTTTTCTCCTTCTTATTTAAATCTCGTTTTTGAAAAACACCCCTGAAAAATAGGCGAATCTCCACATAACACCAACTGTGATGCAACAGTCGGGATCATTAATATGTACGCCTCCAAAAATTTGCATATGCCAGCCCATGTTCAATACCAGGCGGAACTGTGCCCTCCCAGGATCTAACGTTACCTAGGCTACTTTCACTTTTAAAAATTCATCATAACCGCGCGCGCGATCTGCTTGCAGTCGTCGAGATGGATGCATGTGTGTGGGAGAAATTTGGAGTTATCTGAAGAAAATATTGTGAAAGGCTTATTTGCTGCATGCATTTTCGTGTTGGATAGCCGCAAATGTGGAACTTCATCGCCGAGGAAGCACGCAGATAACTGTGGTAACAAAGCAGTTCTATCGAACAGTATTTTTCAAATGTAACACTGTTAAGTATGTGTTGTGTACAGTCTATGGTTTGAACCCAAAATTGTCAGATGTAGGCTAGACGAAATTGCGTGGCAGATATAGTGTTGTAGCCGCGTCTGTTCGATTGGTAAAATGTTATAAGGCTACTCAGTTTTGTGGTAACGTTTGCCATGTTCTTCATGTAGGCTACCGGCCTTTTTACAGCTTCGGCTGAAGTTGTCCTTGTGTTAATTGTCGTGTAATAACTTCTGTATGACCTGGCAATAAACATTTTTGTAATTGTGTCTATAATGTGATTGGCTAAACTTATTTTATTTTGGGTGCGGGTCGGGTGTCGGTTCTATTTTAAGCGGGTCGGGTGCGGATTTTAATTAGTGCTGCTGTCGGAAAATGGGTCGGATGCGGCTTGAAGCACTGCGGGTACGGGCGGGTGCGGATTTACAAAATCGGACCTGTGCAGGACTCTGATGTACGGTTGAACGCCTAATCTCTCCATTGTCACGCTGGACATCAGGGACCTTTTTGCTGTCACTCTGAGCTACTGTTATGAGCCCGCAGTGAAACAGCCAATCAGAGCAGAACTCCTCATTACTATTCATGACCCTTCCAAATAAGGTAAAAACAGACCATTTCATTCTAGGGCCAATTTCTAGGGTTGAAAATGGACCTGTAAAACCATATCTGGACATTTTAAATGCCCTTAAATAAGCCATACCCTCTATGTAGATATCAGAGACAAAATTAAAATATTATTTCAAAACATTCTAGGGCACCTTTAACACATACACATAAATGCACAGCAGTACAAATCTAGAATAGTAGGGTATCTGTGAATATGATCCCCACTCCTGAACCAGTTTTTCATAAAATCCACATATAGACAATCTGGTATTCAAACAGCCATGAAAGCGCAATAGTGACTCCTGCAGAGTTGTCAAAAACACGCACATACAGATTCAACATTTATTATCTTCCATCCTACACCTCTCTCACACTGTTGCTCTTCTGAGCTTCTGCAGGGTTTGCCGGCATAGCACAGGGGGACTTATAAATATTAATGTTACAAACTCCCAGCATTTTGTATCTGTTAAGATATTTGATTAAAGCAGATAGTTTGCATGCATCTCTCTCACAGAGAATAAAAAAAGTTGTGGGATCTATATGCGACTCACCCTCAGCAATCTCCTCACCTGAGCCATGTCTTCAGTGAGTGCTCCCCAGACTCCTAGTTCTTGACATGGCACTGCTCATCAGCCATACTTCTCAGACATCTTTTACACTCACTCCAGGACATGAGACACAATCTGACGTGCCTCACTAGAAAAAACACAATCCCTTGTGTGTCTCCTCTCCTCTCGTCTCTCTCTCACTCTTCTTTGCTGAAGTAGTGTATTCACTGATGTCAAGGAAAGCTCCCCCTCCACATCAGCGCTTTCTCCTCCTCCTGTTACTTATTCACTCAGCCAAAATGAGAGGTGCATGATCCTCCCGTCCTTCTGGGTTCGTGGAGAGACCGTAAATGTCCACTCTTTCGCACACTCCTCCGTTTACCCTTGCATTCACTGTGTCTAAGCTGGGCTCATCTCTCTGCCTAACTCTCCCTCCTCTGTGTCCCCTCCTTTCCTCCTTCCCTCCTTCCCCTTAACCACCCCTCCCCCTGTCTTCCTCCTATCCTCTGCCTCTACACAAACACACAGTGAATTACAGGCTGTGAGCAGGGGATCAGAAGGATAGTAAGGAAATAGGTCATGTGACTTCAGATAGAGTGTGCTGGTTCTTCCAGCAGCTGTCACATCCATGGAGAGATTTGTCACCATTGACAACCAACAGTGTGTTTCTGCTAGTGTTATCCAGCCATATGTCTCCTGTCGTCATCTTATTGGTCTGCCACCAGCCAATCCTGTCCTTTGTCTAAGGACCATGGGAAATGTAGTGTTTTAGGTTTTAATTTTTTGTCCACACATTTGTATTTCTTTATTTTTTAAACATGAATCCATTATTACAAACAGGCATAAATCCACACTCAAATATACATTTGGAGCAGGCACAGGCTCTCAAGACATCCTCCAGCATTTCCCTTAAACTGTACTGTGGGAAAATCCCAACCCTCAAGAACAGGAAGCTCGCTCCTGTTGTGGCCCTGGTGTTTCCCTAATCTCAGATTCCTGTAACTTTTTCTGAATTGCAATAGTATTTCCCCTTTTTCTCTGGACAATGAAATACCCTGTTTAGAAAAACACAACAATAGCTATAACCTCCCTCATACCTGAATAAGAACACAATCTCCCTAGACTATCAATCATTGCAACGTAAACCAATCCTGAAGAAAGAATCAGTAGTCAAACTTTAGTTGATGAGACCTTTATAAAGTCAAGTCATCTTCATTAATATAGCGCTTTTAACAATGTAGATTGTTCTAAAGCAGCTTTACAGAGATACAAGGATAGTTTAAAGTAACAGAGATTGTTTTGGCTTTATAGAAGTTCTTGAATAAAGTTATTTTCCAGCTAAAGTTAATTTGATTGATTCACTTCCTTCGCAACGATCATTAGTTATTAACTTAGGGGCCGCTAACACGACACCGTTTTGACAGGAAACTCTACACAGACTTTAAACGCAAAACCTGTGAGAACACTGATGGCGTGCACATGCGTATTACGAGTTCAGTCTATTGGTATGCGCGTTTGAATATATGTGCGCAGGTTTGTAATTCCCTACAAACCAAGCCTTAAAAAACTACTTGTCTGGCTTTAACATTTTTGATGCAGAATTTTATCACTTCAGGGTAGATACGCGAACCGAATTTTCCCGACAACACTTTATCTGTAGAGTGGTAAAGGGATCCTCCATAAGGAGAAACTAGTTGGCACTTTAGCACCCCGCTATGACATCAGGTCCAGGCGCAGGTCCTTCATCAGATCTGGTTACATCCTGGATCCGGCAGGCTGCGGGAAAACCTCGGGATAAACAAAAACACTAAAATTAGTGTAGATGCCATTCTTCTTATGATGTAATGAGTACATCAGGATTTATGGGAAGTGTTCCCGGTTCCGGCTAACCTGATCTATGCAGCCTAACATTGAATTATAGAAGTCTATAATGTGTTATGTGTATGCTAGGTCAAAGAGATGTGTTTTTAGTCTAGCTTTGAACTGACAGAGTGTGTCTGCTTCCCGGACAATAGTAGGAAGACTGTTCCAAAGTTTTGGTGCTAAATAGGAGAAGGATCTACCGCCAGCAGTCGATTTTGATATTCTAGGTCAGAGATGGGCAACTTTGGTCCTGGAGGGCCACTGTCCTGCAGAGTTTAGCTCCAACCCTACTCAAACACACCTGAACAAGCTAATTAGTGTCTTAGGATTATTAGAAAGCTACAGGCAGGTGAGTTTTATCAGGGTTGGAGCTAAACCCTGCAGGACAGTGGCCCTCCAGGACTAAAGTTGCCCATCCCTGTTCTAGGTATTATCAACTGGCTGGAATTTTGAGATCGCACTAGACGTGAAGGACTATAGTGCGTTAAGAGCTCGCTGAAGTACTGCGGAGCTAAACCATTTAGTGCTTTGTAAGTAATCAGCAATATTTTAAAATTTATACGATGTTCAATAGGGAGCCAATGCAGTGTTGACAGAACAGGGCTAATATGGTCACACAAAAATGCATTGCACGTCTTTGCACACATGTTCTGTAGATCTGCGATTGATAGTTACATCTTCCGATGCTCATTGACGTATCACGTTCTGTGCACTATGACCCCAGGGTTTGTCACATGTTGTGACGTCAAAAGCTGCGTCATTTGACCATGCGTTTGACTCCCGTTTGACTCCCATTTGCTGTACTGGTACGTTTCTTTCTTTTCGTTATTGTCTTTTTATCATTGCTTCATTTTATCATTTCTTTCTCCTTTACACACTCACAAATACACTTTTACTAATGCAAGCACATTCACACACACACGCGCGTGCGCGCACGTAACGTTATGTCTAGTCTAAACGAAAGTACACGGACGCAGAGGTTTTGGCAATACTAATTGCGTACGATGAACTCTCCGTCTGCTCCAGATTCCGTTTCAAGGACGAAGCTGACTTTCTTGAAGGAATAGATCCGTCCCAGGAAGAAAGCAAGGTGTGCAGCCAAATAAAGAAATGACGTGCAATGCATTTTTGTGTTTTTTTTTTTTTTTTTTTTTTTAAACGCATATTACGCAATTTAAATTAAAATATTCAAAGGACCCCCAATTTCAATTAAACTGTCCTGATGCAATTTGTTGAGGCTCCAGCTGATCTTTACTTATGTTGTCTTGATGAGAGAGAACCAGTGGGAGTCAGAGGATCTTTGGTGAATGGAAAGACAAGGCCGAAGCCTGGCACAAGCTTGGGGGTCCTTAGAAAATATTCAAAATACAGACTCATTAAATGAGTGTATCTTAAAAACGAATTTATGTAAACAGTTCAAATCAATTCTGTATCGTTTTAAATTGTTTTATGCACATTTTTCACATTGACAAGTTTGAGGTTGGCATTTATCAAATTTCTGTATTGAATAAAATATGTAGAAAAAAAATATTAAAAATTGTTTTTCTTTTTGTTTATTGCACTTTTGAGATATTTATCTAATTACTATTTATTTATTACACACATAGCCTTCAAATTGGGAGAGTAAGGATTATTTTGATGTATGGCATATGAAAATGCTCAAAAGAATGACAGCACAGCATGTAAAAATACAAAGATATACTCTGGCAGAATTGTTCTATGGCAGGTCATAAAGGGTTAAATCATACTTATCTGACCGTTATCAGTTTGTAGCAGTAAATGAAGAGATGTCTCATCGATCACAAGTTCAGTATGGTGTACCACAAGGCTCAGTACTAGGACCGCTGCTGTTCACTCTGTACATGCTACCATTAGGAGATATCATTAGGAAACATGGAATTAGCTTCCACTGTTATGCTGACGATACTCAGCTGTATATTTCTTCAAAACCTAACAAAACTTATCAATTCACAAAATTAATGGAATGCATAGCTGATATAAAAAACTGGATGACTCGTAATTTCCTACTTCTAAATTCTGAAAAAACAGAGTTTCTAATTATTGGACAAAAAACGTCCTCACGTAACAACCTAGAATACTGTCTAACACTTGATGGCTGCTCTGTTAAGTCTTCGTCGTCGGTTAGGAACCTGGGTGTGCTCTTTGATACCAATCTTTCATTTGAAAGTCATGTGTCTAGTATCTGTAAAACTGCATTTTTCCATCTTAAAAATATATCTAAATTATGCCATACGCTCTCATTGACAAATGCGGAACAATTAGTTCATGCGTTCATGACCTCAAGGCTAGATTATTGTAATGCTCTACTGGGTGGTTGCCCTGCACGCTTAATAAACAAACTACAGCTAGTTCAAAACGCAGCAGCTCGAGTTCTTACCAGAACCAGGAAGTATGACCATATTAGCCCGGTTCTGTCAACACTGCATTGGCTCCCTATTAAACATCGCATAAATTTAAAAATATTGCTGATTACTTACAAAGCACTAAATGGTTTAGCTCCACAGTACTTGAGCGAGCTCTTAACGCATTATAGTCCTTCACGTCTATTGCGATCTCAAAATTCCGGCCAGTTAATACCTAGAATATCAAAATCGACTGCTGGCGGTAGATCCTTTTCCTATTTAGCACCAAAACTTTGGAACAGTCTTCCTAACATTGTCCGGGAAGCAGACACACTCTGTCAGTTCAAAGCCAGATTAAAGACACATCTCTTTGACCTAGCATTCACATAATACATTATAGACTTCTATAATTCAATGTTAGGCTGCATAGATTAGGTCAGCCGGAACCGGGAACACTTCCCATAAATCCTGATGTACTCGTTACATCATGAGAAGAATGGCATCTATGCTAATTTTAGTGTCTGTGTTTATCCCGAGGTTTTCCCGCAGCCTGCCGGATCCAGGCCGTGTCCAGATCTGACGAAGGACCTTCGCCTGGACCCGATGACAACGCAGTGCTGAAGTGCTAACTAGTCTCTCCCTATGGAGGATCCCGTTACCACTCTACAAATAAGGCGTTGTCGGGAAAATTCGTTTCGCGTTCCTACCCCGAAGTGACAAAATAAAATTCTTTATCAAAATTTATAAGGAAAGACAAGTACTTTGTTTAGGCTTGGCTTGTAGGGAATTCCAAACCTGCGCACATATATTCAAACGCACATAACTATAGAACCAATTCTAAATGCGCATGTGAACGCCATCAGCATTTCTCACAGGTTCGCGTTTAAAGTCTGTGTAGAGAGAATGGTGTTGTCTTAGCAGCCCCTAATTTAATAACAAATGATCGTTGCGACGGAAGCAAATCAATCAAAACTAACTTTAGCTGGAAAATAACTTTATTAAAGAACCGCTATAAAGCCAAAACAATCTCTGTTACCTTAAATTATACGCTTATCTCTGTAAAGCTGCTTTGAAACAATCTACATTGTTAAAAGCGCTATATAAATGAAGATGACTTGACTTGACTAGAGCATTACAATAATCTAGCCTTGATGTCATGAATGCATTAACTAATTGTTCCGCATTTGTCAATGAGAGCATATGGCGGAAGCAATAAAGCAATAAAGAAGCAATGACATCAACTTCTCATATTAATGTTCATCTAGTGTAACGTAAGTTATGACTATAACTATGGATCTATGAGACCGAATGATGACCGTCACCACGGTCTTACCTTGAATGACGCCATTCTGCTAGCTGTCCTCGAGACCTAATGTAAACAATGTCAAATTACTGACCCCTAGTGGTTGGTTCCCTATAAAACATCCGGATGAACCAAACACTTCTTCTTGCCTGGAACGCCTCAGTTCATCCCGAGTGACAAGAAATGGTGACGGTCATCATTCGGTCTTATAGATCCATAGTTATAGTCAGACCTTACGATTTATTTCGACCTCACTCAGACCGTCACCACGGTCTTACCTTGGATGACTAGTGCCATCAAGGTCACAAGGGAATGTATGCCTCTCCTTCTTCACATCCCTGCTTAGCGGCCGAGAGCAGAATTATGGACCCAAGCGTAACTGGGTCCGCCACATTGACCCTGTAATACCGGGCGAAGGTACAAGGTGAGCTCCATGATGCCGCTGCACATATGTCTGTTAGTGCCACCCCCTTCAGTGCTGCCCAGGATGTGGCCAGACTCCTGGTAGAATGAGCTACCAGGCTCCCTGGGACTTTGAGAAATTGAGTAACCAACATGTGTTTACCAACTGATAAACCTTCCACAATACTGTGGAAATGAGAAATAGCCGCCACATAAACTCTTACTGTGTTGACTTTTCTTCCTGAGTCTAAAAGTGACTGAAGAAAGCATAAAATAGAATCAAGACCACAATTCGTGGGGTCTAAGTTTTTGTCCTGACACCAGTTAGAGAACACACGCCACTTGCTCGAGTAGTTATCCCAAGTGGAAGGCGCTTTAGCATTGTTTATGGTTTTCCTTACTGCCTCCTCTAGCTGACAAGAGAGGGGCTCAGTAGGGGCCAAACCCAGAGTTGTAACGTGGCTGGGTTCGGGTGCCAGATCTGTCCCTCCACTTGAGAGAGAAGGTCTGTTCTGATTGGTAGTGGCCACGGATGGCCCTGTACCAAACGTAGGAGAAGTGGGAACCAATGTCTCTTTGGCCATTTCGGGGCGATCAGTATCTGCAGTGGGATGGTTCAACAGTTATCTATTAGGGAGAACACAATGTGTGCAAGTAGATGGTTTCACTTCTGCCTCCCTAAATATTTCAAAAGGGGTGCCTCAACGCTCAATCCTTGGGCCTCTTCTTTTTATTATCTATACAAACAATCTCTGCAATAATATAGATAATACAAACTATCATTATTATGCTGATGATACTGTTCTCTATTGTTCTGGGTCCACATTAGATCAAGCAATCACAAATTTACAATCTGCTTTTAACATCTTGCAACATAATCTGGCTACTTTAAAATTGGTTCTCTTACGAGAGTTCTCTCGTACTGCGTTTTTACTAAAACGCTACGGGAAAAGTCTCTTTTCACGAAACACTGAAGCAAAAAATTATCCTTTAATTTTCATATATGTAAAACGCGTTGCAGCAGCAGTCAGCTATGGCGAGACGGCTTGCTCGCTCATTGGCTGCTCTGCGGCAACTGCATAAGCCTATCGAGCGAGGCCTGGGGTGACGTCAGGCCAATGAGGGCGCTTCGCGCCCTCCTCGCCACTTCCCGCCGAGACGGGCGTGGCTTACCTCTATAAAAGGAGCTCGAGAAGGCTGATTCACTTGATTTTAATCTCTTCAGCGAAGCGCACGCATCGCTGGATCACGAGGAAGCACGCGTCGTCTGATGCAAGCACTTCAGCGGGACGAGCCCTTGAAGCCGCTGGCCAACGCCGCCTTCTACCGCCGTACCTGCTGCGCTTTCCGACGCCATATCCTTTACATTCTTTGTTCTTGTGTATGTGTGTGTGTGTTCGCTTTGCAACACGCACCCCTAAAAGAGCTGCGTCTTTTTCAAGATGCCTTCTCATGCAGCGCTCGCGCTCGCTGACGGCGAAACGCCTTCACTCCGAGCCAATTGCCTACGGTGACTCTGAGGACTCGCCGGGCATCCTTTCCGAGGCTGCCCTTCCTGGAAGCGGATGGCGGGATTAGTTTTTCTTTACGTTACAAGAAAAGCTACCCTGCTGCACGCGTCATTCAGCGGCGAAGGAGAAAAGAGTGTTCTTAGTCCCACCGTTGGTCGGTCTGACCTCTTTTCTCTCACATTTCTCAGTTCCCTGTTCGGCGACTGGAAATATTATTGCAGCAAGTGAGTCTGTTACACGCTTGCCTGCCAGCAAACGCCGAAGAATACATGTTGACGCCGCTTTCAAAAGCCTGTATCCCCCTGTGGCTCAGTGGTGGAATTATAGGTTTTCCACACGGGGGACCGGGGTTCGTATCCCGGTCTAGCGGCATATATATTTATGCCGCCAATGCTTTGCTCTGTCAGTCCCATGAAGGCGACTGCAGAGATGCATTTTGCAGCCAGCGAGCGCGTAGTACCCGCTTGCCTGCAACCGAACACCGTTTCTACGGTTCCCGTGCGTCACTGGCGAAAGGAGAATGGAGTGTTTTCAGCCCCGCTGAAACTGGGCGATATCCACTCTTCTCACATTCTGGCATTTTGCAGGCGTCTGAAAATGCAAATCACTCTGTCTGTTCCCCGAGAGGCAACTGCAGACGTGTTTTTTTGCTGCCCACGAGCACGTGGTACATGCCTGCAAGCAAACGCCACTGTGGATAATACTCGCGCTGACTATATCTATGTATCTTCACTGTGGTCCAGTGGTAGATTCTTAGACTTGCGCGCGGGGGATCCGAGGTTTGAACCCCAGGCCTGCCGGCAGAAAATATTTATGCCGCCGAATGCAATCACTCTGTTTGTTTCCCGAGAGGCAACTGCAGACGTGTTTTTTGCAGCCCACGAGCACGTGGTACATGGCCGGACTTCTACCGAAGTCCCGGCCACGGCCGATGATGCTATATGTGTAGAGAAGATGCCCACTGCTAGTGCCCATCCCTACACACTAGCACAGCCCTTCACACAGGGCCCGCGCTCATATATTCGACTCGGGTCGATCACGCACACAACATAGTGAACGTGCGTGCCCACTGCCTAGTGCCCACAAACACTATGTTCTGCATGCCTTGTGGTTTCTGTAAAGACGAAACCTGTGTGCATTCACTCTGCTCAGACAGACAGTGCACTCATTGCAGTAACTGTGCCCGCTCTCCCGCGCCCACACTTACTCACGGTATTTTCTGGTGTCCCGGCCACGGCCGATGGTGCTATAAGTGTAGTGTCGATGCCCACTCCTCAGTGCCCATCTCTACACACAAGCACAGCCCTACACTTAGGGCTCGCGCACATAAAATCGACTCAGGTCGATTGCGCTTCCAACATAGTGAAAGTGCCCGCACAAACACTATGTCTCACAGACCACAGGCTCTCTGTAAAAACGAGACCTGTGCGCGCTCGCTCTGCTCAGTCAGACAGCGCGCCCAAAGCAGTGAATGTGCCCGCTTCCCGCCCACATTTACTCGCAGACATGAGTCCCGCGGGACCCGCTCAGCCCTCCCTCACTCAGTCAAGCGCTGTAGTAAGGTCGAGGACGAGCGCTCTGCCCGCTGTAATAAGCGCGCCCCCCGCCTCGAATGCCACAGGCATAACGCCTACGTTATTGCGCCCCGAAGCGCCTCTGTCGCACGGCGAACAGAGCGCGCTTCGCATCCAGCCCTTAGCCAACCATGCAGAAGCATGGGCAGCGCTTCCAGGGGTTTCAGACTGGGTGCTAGGCATTATAAAGAGAGGCTTCTCGCTACAGTTTTGTCGACGCCCTCCCCGCTTCACAGCGTGCGTCCAACTACGGTGGTTTCAGAAGTAGCACACCTACTTCGCGCCGAAATATCAAAACTGATAAGCAAAGGGGCGATAGAGCGTGTGCCCCAAGCTCAAAGCGAAGGGGGGCTATACAGCAGATACTTTCTAGTCCCCAAAAAGGACGATGGTATCAGACCCATACTGGATCTAAGACGGCTGAACAAAGCATTAGTGAAACGCAGTTTCAAAATGCTCACGACCAGGAAAATCCTCGCGCATGTTCGCCGAGGAGACTGGTTTATGTCAATAGATCTGAAGGACGCGTATTTTCAAATACAGATAGCGTCACATCACAGGCGATACTTGAGATTCGCCTTCGAGGGTCAGACATACCAGTATACAGTCCTGCCGTTCGGTTTGTCCCTGGCACCTCGTACATTTACGAAATGCATGGACGCAGTGCTCGCTCCTCTCAGACTCAGAGGCATGCGAGTGCTGAACTATTTGGATGACTGGTTGATCCTAGCCCAATCACGATCTCAGCTCGTGGAGCACAGAACCATTTTACTCGATCACCTCGAGAATCTTGGTATCACGGTCAATTGGGCGAAGAGTTCACTGAACCCCAGTCAAACGATTTCGTTTCTGGGTATCGTTCTGGACTCGCAGTCTATGACAGCGCGGCTGTTGCCACAGCGCGTGCTGCACATTCAGCGCGCGGCGAAGTCTTTCCGCCGCAGCGCTTTCACCCCGCTCAGGAAGTTTCAAAGGATGCTGGGTCTTATGGCCTCAGCATCGTCAGTTCTCCGGCTGGGCTTGCTCCGCATGCGCCCGCTGCAGTTCTGGTTGAAAGCGCGGGTGTCCGGTCGATTATGCCTCAAGGTCGATCAGAACTGTGTTACAGCCCTGGTGCCTTGGACGGCGGACGACTGGTACCGATCAGGTGTAAGCCTGGGGACTTCCTCGGGAGTGAGGATGGTGTCGACAGACGCATCCACCTCGGGATGGGGAGCGCTGCTCGAGGGCAGACCGTTCTTCGGCCTGTGGTCGGAACGAGAAAAGCTCCAACACAAAAACTTAGAAATGCTGACAGTGCACAACGCGCTGACGCGTTTTTGTCCCCACATCAAGGACCAACACGTCATAGTCCGTTCGGACATCCGCATCCGGCTGTTTATGTCCAAGGACTTATTTATGTCCAATATTTATGGACATAAAATTAAATAAAAAATATCGTGGATTTGAAGAATATTGTGTCCCTGGCCTTCACTGAGCTCAAGTAATAGTTTAATGTACAAAAAATTGTGAATGAACTTGACTGTTGATGTCTTAAATAATAATGTCAAATAACCAACATTTCTCAAAATGGATATATCTCGTTTTGCAATGAAACTCTTCATATATATACACCATAACAAAACCCAACCACAAAGGAAAAAGGGGAAAACGGATTGTGCCAAACAAACAAAAGTAATATAAGCAAAAAAGTTATCTAACACGTTTAACGTCTAATACTAAGATAAAAAGGAAAGATCAAAGAAAAAGTCTTCAACGTCTGAGACGTCTTAACTAAACTACACTAACTAACAAACATAAATACAATGGGTGGCACAAATCCCTAACTAGTGTTTTAATACAGACAAGGTTAACTACGTGTGTACAATGTATGTCACGTGACAATCTTACCTATCCCCTTTTCTTTTGTCGACAGCAACACTCATGAATGAGAAAGTTTTTGGACACAGCCAAACAAGGACCGATGAACATACATGTGAACAACGTAACGAAAATAAAACACACAAACAGTTTCTCCAACCAAAACGTCTCTCACAAAGGTTCTCATTACAAAGGTTCTCTCAATACAAAGTGCTCTCAATACAAAGTGCTCTAATCACACTGGCAGCAGCATGGTCTTTAAATATCCGCTTCACCAGGTGTCACTCATCATGCTGATGCAGATCCCGCCTCCCAAGGCCACTCATCTCGTTAGTCTTGACGGACAAGCAATATAGCCAACCAGCAACAACCTAAGAAAACGAAAGTAAGAGAAACAGACAGGACGGAAAAAAAACATACACCACACACACACGATACTATAAACGTCCTTACGGACGTAACACCCCCACATTTAAGATTTTAAACTCAACGTTTAAATAAAACAATAACATCAAAAACTTCCTCATACCCACATTTTTTTAATTCAAACTCTAGAAAGAGTATCGGCGAGGATATTTTCAGATCCTTTCTTATGGTGAATCTCTAGCTGGAAGTTCTGTATGAACAAAGCCCAACGCATTAGTCGTTGGTTTGCATTGTACATGCGGGACAAAAATACGAGGGGTTGATGATCCGTAAACACAACAATAGGCAAATTAGAAGAACCCAGATAAACCTCAAAAAACTGTAACGCCAGTAACAATGCTAAGGTTTCCTTCTCGATGGTAGAATAGTTTGCTTGATACTTGTTGAACTTGCGCGAAAAGAAACACACAGGATGGTCCACTCCATCCTGAGTTTCCTGAATCAGAACTGCACCTGCGCTTGCATCAACCTCTAACTTGAATGCCCGCTCAAACTGAGGGGCGGTCAAAACGGGACTGGTACACATCAGTGCTTTCGCGTTTTCGAAGGCTACTTGACACTCTTCTACCCACACAAATGTTTTCTTAGGGCTGAGGAGATCCGTAAGAGGGGTTACCACTGTAGCGAAATTCTTACAAAAACTTCGGTAATACCCAATCATACCCAAGAAACGCCTCAACTCACGCCTTGTAGTGGGCACAGGAAAATCAGCAATAGCCGCTACTTTCTCTTCCACCGGCTTTACTTGTCCATTTCCTACATGTTTTCCCAAATAAATCACAGTCGCTTGACCAAACACACATTTCGCGAGGTTAACGGTTAACGATGCACGTTCCAAACGTTCAAACACTGTGCGTAACAAAGACAAATGTTCATTCCAGTCATTGGAAAAAATTACTAAGTCGTCTAAATATGCTCTACAGTTCGGTACGCCAGCGAGAACAGTTTGTATCAACCGCTGGAACGTGGCAGGTGCGTTTCGTAACCCGAACACCATAACCTGATACTGTAGAAAAGAATCCGGTGTTACGAAAGCAGATATGTCAGATGCACGTGGGGTTAATGGTACTTGCCAGTACCCTTTCAGTAGGTCAAGTTTACTAACGAATCTAGCGGAACCGACACTATCAACGCAATCCTCCATTCTTGGTAATGGATAACAATCAGGTACGGTGACAGCATTAACCTTTCGGTAATCCGTACAGAAACGAAAAGTACCATCAGGTTTCTTTACCAGAAGACATGGGGAACTCCACGGACTATAACTATGACGAGCTAAATCATGTTGTAACAAATAGTCAGTTTCGGTCTTCATTGCGGATCTCTTAATTTCGTTAACGCGATATGGATGTTGCTTTATTGGTTTAGCATCTTTAACTTCGATGTCATGTTCTAGTACGCTAGTCTGAGATGGCACATCAGAAAAATAGAGCTGGGAATGACCTGATAAGCGCTATCACATCACCTCTTTTCTCATTAGTTAGAGAAGACAAGTGAGAAGACCAATTAGACAGTATAGCAGAGTTTTCCAACTTACTACACTGGTGCGGAGTATTTCTCACCATCAATCTATCCTCATCAGCACTCGTATCACCTTCTACAACAGACAAAACTGGTGACGTTACTAATACCACTGTATTGTCAGTGTCCTGCTTCACAGGTTCACACTCGTCACGTTCATGATATGCTTTAATCATGTTAACCCTCTGGGGACCACAAACGCGCACGCGCGTTTTGCTCGTTTTTTTTTTTTTAGCAATGAAAATAAACACTAAATGCTCTGTTAATTTTGATCTTTCATTTTCGTGTAATACATCAATCGATCCTGTTCAGTTTCTCACAATAAAAATAAAGTGTTTTGCTTTTTGACAAATAAAGAAAAATTAACATGATGCGATTTCTGCCTTCTCTCTGTCAGTAAACTCCCATTTGAAACGCGTTCGAAAATGATCTATAACTCCGCGAAAATTCAGTCAAACAGGCAAACAGACCCACGGGCATAAAGCTTGAGATCGCATCTTTTAAATGAAGTCATTTATATAAAAAACAAATATTCTCAGCTTCTGTAATCTGTATAAAAAGAGAGCGACTCCTGTCGAGCTCATTACGAGCTAATTCACAGTAATGTGACCACTCCCCGGAGAGCGCGTGCTATTCAAACGCAAATTCTGAGAACTATTTCATAGCTGTGAAACTCCCCCATATCAGCTGTTAACAAAGCGCGTCGCGACTCCTCGCGAGTGAGACATTATAGCCTACCTTATGGAGAAAAGATTCCTCAGAACAGTGCTGATGAGGAGCAATATCTCCTGAAATGAGGAGCAGATTCCGCTGAGGAGTGAGGTAGGCTGTTTTCTTTTCTCACGTGTGGAATAACGTTAGTGTAGGCCTATGTAAACCGCAAAAAGATGAATCGCATTTCTATAATATGACTCGCCTTTCTGTGAGATGAATGAAGGGGACATATTTGTAAAGACTGTTTAGCCTAAATATGAATCGCGCGTCTGTGTGTGAAAGAATAAACTGCTTTGCTATAGCCTACTGAGATGAGTAAAAATCGACTGGAATATGTTGAAATAAAATGTATTTGTATAAGCAACGTATTAAACTGCAAAAAAAAATACTATTTTTGTCAAAAATAAATTCATAGACTAAGATGTTAGATGTTCCAATGTTGGCTATATTCAAACTAATGAATACATATGATAAAATGTAGGCCTATAATCTTTTTTTTTTTTTTTTTTTTACAAAGAAAGAGTACACTTGAAATATTGTTGAAATTGTAATTGTTGTTGTAATTGTAACATTTTTAATAAAATAGCAAAACATATTTACAAGAGAGATGTAAGCGAAATCTTAAATGGTCAATATAAGTCTTCTTCTAAATACATCTTTTGTCCTTGCATTGTGGCTCAGTCAGTTTCACACCTGAGTGAATGGCTAATTATGCAGAGTGGGTGGGACATTGTAATCTAAGGTGTAAACTACTCCTCCCCCTCGCATATTGGCTTTCCAAGCAAAACCTGTTTTACACCATTTAAATCAATGTATTTTTTTTTTGTGAACGATAAAGCAAGACTATTTTTACATCATTTTGAAGCTAGAACTCAAAGGGACAACATCCATTAGTCAAAAGTCTTGTGGACACATATTTAATATGTGTTTTGTGGTCTTAATTCAGCAACTTTCATTTTAATTTTTTCCAATAACCACGCATAAACATTATTCTCTTAAAAATACAAACATCTACATACACGTTGCTCGCATATTATGGTAGCCCTGTTTGTGCTATATAGAGTGAATTTACACCTTTGCCATTAACATGTTTATAAATAACTGAAAAAAGCACAAATGTCAAGGCATGTCAGAACATCTCAAGGACCCCAAAAACAGCTTGGTCCCCAGAGGGTTAATGTGGCAGACGCGCGTCTTGCGCCGTCTGTCAGGAGTGCCAATTACATAATCCGTATCACTAAGTTTCCTAACAATATTATACGGACCCGAAAACTTAGCAGACAGAGCAGACCCTGGTATCGGTAGTAATACCACCACTTTATCACCAGGCAGAAAAGACCGTGCAACAGCATGTCTATCAAATCGATCCTTCATCTCAGATTGCGTGTTTGTCAAAAACGTATGCGCAAGATCGCATGCACTATGCAATTTTTCTCGAAATCGACTAACGTAATCAAGGACATTTGTTTGCTTCTCTGTTTTACTCTCCATCATCTGATCTTTCAAAACCTTTAACGGTCCCCGAAGAGTATGTCCAAAAACCATCTCGGCCGGACTAAAACCGAGTGATTCTTGCACACTCTCGCGCACTGCAAACAAAACTAAAGGAATTCCTTCATCCCAATCTTTACTTGTGTCCATACAAAATTTTCGAAGCATGGTTTTTAAAGTCTGATGAAACCTTTCAATTACACCTTGGCTCTCAGGGTGATAGGCACTGGAAACTCGATGTTCGATAGACAAAGACTTAAGTGTTTAGGTAGAAAAGAACTTAATCAATGCCTTCAAAACAACAGGAGCCGTAATCTTCCGTAACGGAATAGCTTCAGGAAATCTGGTCGCTCTACACATAATAGTACAGAGATATTGATTACCTGCTTTTGTTTTCGGTAACGGTCCGACACAGTCAATCAGTACCTCCTCAAACGCTTCTCCTATAACCGGAATTGGAGAGAGTGGAGCGGGCAAGATAACCTGGTTCGGCTTTCCTGCAATTTGACACGTATGACATGTACGACAAAACTTGACAACATCACGTTTTAACCCAGGCCAAAAAAAATGCTGCAAAATACGATGGTAAGTTTTAGTTACCCCCAAATGTCCAGAGAGCAGATGTTCATGCGCTAGACACAAAACATGAGAACGATATTTGAATGGAACTACCACTTGTTATACCCCGTTCCAATCAAGATCCTCCTCAACTTTAGAACACCACTTTCGCATAAGCAAATCATTGTCTCTGAAATATGCAGTATTTCTTTTCTTAGCGGCCTCACTACTTATCACAGCTGATAAACATTTCTTCAAAGAAGAATCCTCATTTTGTGCCATCACGATCTGAGAACGAGTAACCGGCAGATTTAACGAAATAAAACTTTCCAACACCTTCTCTGAATTTTCCACCTTAGGAACGTTTTCAGAAGCTTTCTTCGTTTCCGAAACTTTCCCACGCTCCGCTAACACATTTCCCACCAACGAGTCAGCCAAGTCAACATCACCCAGTATTTTAACTGACTGAGCGCGAGTCACTGCACAAGAAGAAAACACTTCAGGGTGCAGACTAACAACATCACCTACCAAACAAACCTGCGGAACATCAGTCACTTCTGGAACTGGCGAAACTTTGCCTCCAGCCAAATCATTTCCTAAAATGAGAGTTATTCCTTTAACAGGAAGTGAGTTTCGAATTCCAACTCGTACAACACCTGAAAGCAGAGCACAGCGCAAGTGTACATTATGCAAAGGCACAGACACTACTTGCATTTCTATTCCCCGAATCAACACATTTGAGCCACAATATGATTCGTCAGAGAACGGTAACAGCATATCAGACAGCATAATGGACTGCATAGCCCCTGTATCTCGGAGAATGCAGATTTCTCTCTGATCCTCTTCCTCTGCAGATAAGGAAACAAACCCTGGCATAACGAAAGGTTTATAATTTGGGTCACACACATCAGTACAACATGACACATCAGACGGTAGTACAGTCTTCACTAATGCCACACTCGTCGGGGTCTTAGACTGCTGTCTACGTTTAAGCACCGGACAATCAGCAATCAAATGTCCTGGTTTATGGCAGTAAAAACACTCCCTTAATTCTTTCGATTTCGGCATCCCAGCTTTCTCTCGAGAACCTTGAGTTTGAGACGGACTAGTAGTCACGCTCTTTTCCGTACGAGTCATGAAAAATACCCCCTTATGAGTGAGCATGAACTCATCTGCTAACACAGCAGCTTGCGCTAAAGAACTAACCTTCTGTTCATTCAAATAGACAACTACTCTGTCAGTTAAGCATGCCTTAAATTCCTCAAGCAGAACTAGTTCTCTTAAAGAATTAAAATCATCCGTCTTAGTTGCACTACACCATTTATCAAAGAGAAGAGCTTTCTCTCGAGAAAATTCCACAAAAGTTTGTGAAGAATTCTTCTTATGGCCTCTAAACTTTTGTCGATATGCTTCTGGAACCAACTCGTAAGCACGTAAAATTGCTAATTTTACAGCATCATAATTCAAACTATCCTCTAAGGAAAGAGTAGAGAACACCTCTAACGATTTACCCGTTAAACGACATTGCAGTAACAACGACCAGCAATCCTTTGGCCAACGAAAAGAAATAGCAATGCGCTCAAAGGCACTAAAGTAGGAGTCAACTTCAGCCTCACGAAAATGTGGCACTAATGTAATATTTTTACCAACATCGAATGACTCGGTTGCTACGGATGAAGTAGACGCCGGGGCAACAGCAGGAGTAGGCACTACAACGGGAGAACGGTCACCAGTGGCAGCGGAAACAACTCGAGGGAGATCTGGTCGCGCAGCGGAACCCCCCACAATTCGCATTGCGTCAAGTTCCAGCTGTCGCATCTTTACCTGCCTCTCCGCCTCGATCTCAAGCTTACAAATTTGTAACTTCAAATCCATCTCTGCCTGCCGAGCCTGCGCCTTCTCTTGTGACTCAAGTTGCAAACGGGCCAAACGGACCTTAAGCCTCGTTTCCCCTTTTGAGCCTACAGACATAGGGGAGAATGGTTCAAAGGGAGGCAACCCCGCCCTAGCCTCGGCCTCAACCTCCGCCGTAGGCGTTAGCTCCTCCTCACTCACATTCTCGCTCCTACTAGACGTACCCACCTCCACACTGTCCCCAACTATCTTCTCCGGCAACACGAGCACATTCAACGCCACCAAATGATTAAATACCACAGACTTAATCTCTTTCTTAAGTGACTGCCTAGTTACTGAAATCTGAAAATGACTTGCTATTGCCAACAAATCATCCTTCCTACAACCATCGAATTCCTCTTGCGAGGGACTATCAAGGAACCTTTCTAATATGAACATCCTATAGCGACCTAGAACAACCGCACGCACAAATTCTCAACACACGCAGTGATACCAGTGACGGTGTCATGAACTGGTTACTGTTAATTCAGTTATTATCCCGGACGAGCCCCCATTATGTTACGACCCTCCTATGACTCGTACCCGTCTAGGGCTTTTTAAGAGGGGAACACATGTAACCAGCCCAGACACACATCAACATATAACACTGAATGAGGTGAAAAAACACGAGAGACCACGGAGTAAAGTGAATATGAGTTTAATAAAATAATGAATATATATATACCATAACAAAACCCAACCACAAAGGAAAAAGGGGAAAACGGATTGTGCCAAACAAACAAAATATAAGCAAAAAAGTTATCTAACACGTTTAACGTCTAATACTAAGATAGAAAGGAAAGATCAAAGAAAAAGTCTTCAACGTCTGAGACGTCTTAACTAAACTACACTAACTAACAAACATAAATACAATGGGTGGCACAAATCCCTAACTAGTGTTTTAATACAGACAAGGTTAACTACGTGTGTACAATGTATGTCACGTGACAATCTTACCTATCCCCTTTTCTTTTGTCGACAGCAACACTCATGAATGAGAAAGTTTTTGGACACAGCCAAACAAGGACCGATGAACATGTGAACAACGTAACGAAAATAAAACACACAAACAGTTTCTCCAACCAAAACGTCTCTCACAAAGGTTCTCATTACAAAGGTTCTCTCAATACAAAGTGCTCTCAATACAAAGTGCTCTAATCACACTGGCAGCAGCATGGTCTTTAAATATCCGCTTCACCAGGTGTCACTCATCATGCTGATGCAGATCCCGCCTCCCAAGGCGCGGCCACTCATCTCGTTAGTCTTGACGGACAAGCAATATAGCCAACCAGCAACAACCTAAGAAAACGAAAGTAAGAGAAACAGACAGGACGGAAAAAAAAACATACACCACACACACACGATACTATAAACGTCCTTACGGACGTAACATGGGCATTACCATTGATCCGTCACTGTCTTTTACATTGCATGTCCAAGATTTGGTTAAAAAACTGAAGTTGAAATTAGGTTTTTTCTTTAGAATCAAGTCTTGTTTATCTTTTGAAGCAAAAAAACAACTCGTAAATGCAACATTTTTGTCTGTCTTGGACTATGGTGATATTTTATATATGCATTCAACCTCCCAGTGTCTTCATGCTTTGGACACAGTGTTTCATGGAGCTTTAAGATTCATCACAAACTTAAAATCTCTCACTCATCACTGTTTGCTGTATTCTCGGGTTGAGTGGTTCTCCCTTTCCGTTCGGCGTTGGATGCACTGGCATCTTTTTATTTATAAAGCAGTATTAGGACTTCTTCCTCCTTATCTGAACACTTATATCCTTCTGAGGTCAGCAGGGACATATCACCTGCGTTCACAGGATCTGTTCTTATTGACAGTCCCTAAAGCCCGCACTGACTTTGGCAAAAAGGCTTTTCATTTTGCTGCACCATCTGCATGGAATCAGCTTCAAAATGAACTTCAGTTGAAGGAGTTGGTCTCACTTTATTCTTTTAAAGGTTTTTTAAAGGACCTTGCAGAAAGGCAGTCTCTCTGTCACTGTTTTTAAATTGATTTACGATTCAGGTTTTTTATGATGATATTGTTGTTAGAATATGATGAGTGAAAGTGTGTCTATGTATTTACCTGTAAGTGTGTCTATGTCTATTTGAAACCGCGCTGCTGCCACTTGCCAGGACACTCTTGTAAAAGAGATTTTTAATCTCGAGGAGTTTTTTTATCCTGGTTAAATAAAGGTTTGAATGAAAAAAAAAAAAAAAAAAAGATTGCCCTGAGAGAGGCAAGTCTCGGGTGAGCCCAAAACAGAAGTCTCCTGGTTTCCTGGAGACAGCGCAATGACCTGGTGCCTCCTTGGTGATTGATGTAATAAACTGCCGACATATTGTCGGTTCTTACCAGGACATGCCTGTCCTGTAGGAACGGAATGAAGTGTCTCAAAGACAGATAGATTGCTCTCAGCTCCAGCACATTGATGTGTTCCATGGTCCAGGGGAACATCCATGAGCCTCTGACTGAACTTCCTTGCCAGACAGCCCCCCAACCTGTCAGAGAAGCATCGGTTGTCACCACCATTCTCCTTGCTGGTATATTCCCCAGAGGAACACCTTGATTTAACCTGCTGCTTCTTATCCATGGACGCAGAGCCTGAACACATTTCTGTGTGACCTTCAACTTCACTCGCCTGTGTAATTTGGGGTGGAGTTGAAATTTGTTGATCCACCATTGCAATGGTCGTGCTTTGAGCAGTCCCAGAGGCACTACCTTTATTGCTGCCGATATCATCCCCAGTAATCTTTGGAACTGTGCCAACTCCATCCGCTTGCCTAAGCGGAAAGATTGTGCCAGGGCAGATAACCTTGCTACCCTCTGTGGGGATAGAGATGCTGTCATTGTTAAGGTGTTCAAAACTAACCCTACAAATACGGTTTCTTGCCGCGGTTCGACATTGCTTTTTTCGTGATTCATGCGGAACCCAAGCTCTTGTATATGGCTGATAACAGTCTCCGTATCTCTTAAAACCTGGTGACGGCTTGGTGCACAGATCAACCAGTCATCCAGATATGGGAGGATCTTTATACCCACCGCCTGAAGAGGGTAAAGAGCGGCTGACACCACCCTGGTAAATACACGGGGAGAGAGGGAAAGGCCAAAGGGAAGGACCTCGAATTGATATGCTTGGCCTTGAAAAGCAAAGCGAAGGAACTTCCTGTGATCTGGATGAATGGGCACATTAAAGTATGCATCTTTGAGGTCTAGTGTTGTAAACCACTCGTTTGGCTCTATAACCTCCAAGATTTGGGCGGTGGTCAGCATCTTGAATGGAAACACTTATGTATGCATTCAGACGTCTTATGTCTAAGATGGGTCGGAGACCACCATCTTTTTTGGGCACAAGGAAATAGTTCGAATAAAACCCAGTGTGCTGTTCGTAGGGTTGTAGCTGAGTAATTGCCTTCTTCCCAAGAAGGGTTGCTATTTCTTTGGATAATTTTTTTTCTTGGACTGCGTTTTTGACCACAGTTAATTGAATCCCTGAAAACGAAGGAGGTCGTTGCTGGAACTGGATTCTGTATCCGCTTTTTATTGTAGCGAGTACCCAACGATCTGAGATTTTCCTCTCCCAGCTGGAGCAGATTCCGGCAGCTCTTCCAGGATTTCTACGCAGTTCCCCCATAGGGGCCTGAGCCCCTGGGGTTTCGCTTCTTTTGTGGTGCATCTCTAACTGATGTACGAGACATTTGTGAATGCCGTGGTGCTTGTCTAGCACTTTGGCTGTTATCAAACCTCTGAGAATGGGTATTTTGTCTTCTGTTGAACTCCCATGGTCCTGGCCGACTAAAATGGGGATGATGAGGAGGCTGACAGCCTCGACTGTCTAGTTGCCTTAGCGGGACCAAACGTGCGTTGCACTGATTCTCTTCTCTTCCGCGCTTGCTCCGCTTTATCAAGTGTCGTCTGAGAGTCTGGATGAAACACACGGCCTGGTGTGACGGGCATGTAGGTCAGTTCCTTCCTGATAGTGTCAGGTAGGGAGGTCTGTGCTAACCAAATCTGTCTATGAGAAAGGATTGCAGATGACATAGAAGTCCCAATGTCTCTAGTAAGCTGGGCGTGCGTAACCAGGGCTGCATCGACCAAACCCATAATGTCCCGATCCTCCGGATTTATAAGTTTCCGTAAAGAAGCCAGAATTATGGCTAAGATCGTTACCAGATGGGGCTGCACGTGTGGCTGAGTTGTAGGTTTGACACACTAGGTTATCGGTCTTCTCACACTCTTTCCGGGGACAGCGTGGGTCATCAGTCACCCGGTCTAGACCCAAGGATGTTAACCCTCTGGGGACCACAAACGCGCCCGCGCGTTTTGCTCGTTTTTTTTTTTTTTTAGCAATGAAAATAAACACTAAATGCTCTGTTAATTTTGATCTTTCATTTTCGTGTAATACATCAATCGATCCTGTTCAGTTTCTATTTTTTTTCTGTATACTCACAATAAAAATAAAGTGTTTTGCTTTTTGACAAATAAAGAAAAATTAACATGATGCGATTTCTGCCTTCTCTCTGTCAGTAAACTCCCATTTGAAACACGTTCGAAAATGATCTATAACTCCGCGAAAATTCAGTCAAACAGGCAAACAGACCCACGGGCATAAAGCTTGAGATCGCATCTTTTAAATGAAGTCATTTATATAAAAAACAAATATTCTCAGCTTCTGTAATCTGTATAAAAAGAGAGCGACTCCTGTCGAGCTCATTACGAGCTCATTCACAGTAATGTGACCACTCCCCGGAGAGCGCGTGCTATTCAAACGCAAATTCTGAGAACTATTTCAGAGCTGTGAAACGCCCACATCAGCTGTAAACAAAGCGCGTCGCGACTCCTCGCGAGTGAGACATTATAGCCTACCTTATGGAGAAAAGATTCCTCAGAACAGTGCTGATGAGGAGCAATATCTCCTGAAATGAGGAGCAGATTCCGCTGAGGAGTGAGGTAGGCTGTTTTCTTTTCTCACGTGTGGAATAACGTTATGGAATAACGTTAGTGTAGGCCTATGTAAACCGCAAAAAGATGAATCGCATTTCTATAATATGACTCGCCTTTCTGTGAGATGAATGAAGGGGACATATTTGTAAAGACTGTTTAGCCTGAAATTGTAATATGAATCGCGCGTCTGTGTGTGAAAGAATAAACTGCTTTGCTATAGCCTACTGAGATGAGTAAAAATCGACTGGAATATGTTGAAATAAAATGTATTTGTATAAGCAACGTATTGAACTGCAAAAAAAATACTATTTTTGTCAAAAATAAATTCATAGACTAAGATATATGTTCCAATGTTGGCTATATTCAAACTAATGAATACATATGATAAAATGTAGGCCTATAATCTTTTTTTTTTTTTTACAAAGAAAGAGTACACTTGAAATATTGTTGAAATTGTAATTATTGTTGTAATTGTAACATTTTTAATAAAATAGCAAAACATATTTACAAGAGAGATGTAAGCGAAATCTTAAATGGTCAATATAAGTCTTCTTCTAAATACATCTTTTGTCCTTGCATTGTGGCTCAGTCAGTTTCACACCTGAGTGAATGGCTCATTATGCAGAGTGGGTGGGACATTCATAATCTAAGGTGTAAACTACTCCTCCCCCTCGCATATTGGCTTTCCAAGCAAAACCTGTTTTACACCATTTAAATCAATGTATTTTTGTTTGTGAACGATAAAGCAAGACTATTTTTACATCATTTTGAAGCTAGAACTCAAAGGGACAACATCCATTAGTCAAAAGTCTTGTGGACACATATTTAATATGTGTTTTGTGGTCTTAATTCAGCAACTTTCATTTTAATTTTTTCCAATAACCACGCATAAACATTATTCTCTTAAAAATACAAACATCTACATACACGTTGCTCGCATATTATGGTAGCCCTGTTTGTGCTATATAGAGTGAATTTACACCTTTGCCATTAACATGTTTATAAATAACTGAAAAAAACACAAATGTCAAGGCATGTCAGAACATCTCAAGGACCCCAAAAACAGCTTGGTCCCCAGAGGGTTAAAGATGCCATTTCACGCTCCACCGCTGGCATACCTCCCATGCCTGTTTCTGCAGCATATTGTATATTAGCAAAGCGTCTGCAACCAGCATTGAACTGGGGTGCAGCTTTGGGGTGATTCCAAGCTTTGCTTAGCATTTGTGAATAGTCCTCAGTAACAGGAATCGAAACAGATGGTTGAGACTGGGAAACCCCAGCCCACACTCCTTGCACCACTGGTGTTGTTGATGCCTCAGCCTGGGTTTCCAGACCTAAAATTCTTGCAGCGCTAAGAATTCTGTTAAGAATGCCAGGTTGTGTACTGTCTCTATCAATAGCAGAAGACCTGGACTCATCCCCTTGATCGTCCTCACTCACATCCTGATCATTACTACCAAAAAGAGAGTCATGAGCATGGAGAGAAATAGTGTCAGGAATGTTACCTCTTCCCCCCTGATTTGGAGGGATTTCATCCTCAGAAACAACAGATGGAACTGCATGTTGTTGTCCACCTAACCCCCTATCGTGGGGCCTAAAATTATCCATTTTCCCAGCCAAATCCCATAAAGTTGCTAGAATTTGCATCTGGGTATCAGCTTGAGGGTCTGAAGCCCTTGACCTTCTTCCATCAGAACAGCTAGGTCCATCATGGACTTAAACAGGAGAATGTTCCCTTCTCCGTTTAAGGGGGCGTGCATCAACCACTGATCCTGATGCACTTCTATCATGAGCTGCCCGTTCAAAAAGGCTAGCTCTTTGCACCCTCTCTTGTAGGGAGAACTCAGCTGCGGCCGGGCATGGTTTTTCAATGTCCTCCAGTAAATGGGCCATACCCAGACATGATGGACACTCACGATGTCCATCCCGAGGATGCATAGTAGCATGGCAATAATGGCACAGAGGTTGACTCATGATTGTAAGACAGCTGCGTACAGTTGTAGCTCGGATGACACACAAAAATATGAATACTCTACTCCTGCGCACAGGAGTTTGCCAAATGATATGTAAATGTGTGTATACACAATCAAAATCATATATATATATATATATATATATATATATATATATATATATATATATATATATATATATATATATATATATATATATATCGTCGCTGTCCGATGAAAACCGCGTATGTCCATTTTGCCGATTTTGAGATTTTTCGACGGATAGAATGTCCAGGTTCATTTCCGTATACAGTATGCTTCACATATCTAAATGACCAATGAAAAGTTGTGAAATCATGTCATCTGATTGTCACGTATATCCATTTGGTGTCAAAGCTGTCAATCACGCCGCGTATCTCCCGCCCTGTGGAGGCATCTCGCCGGTCTAAGCATCTCTGGTAGCTCAGCATTGGATAGCCGAATAACTTTGTGAGGTAAAGTATCAGCAAACGTTTGTTTTTGACAACTGTTCAAGTTTATTATATATTCGCAATATATTCACAACTGTTATTTACCGGTAAATGGTCAAGACGAAGTAATTGTCACTGTTTATTGTGGAGATGTTAACGCACGGGTCTGTTAACTTAAGCAATACTTTTAATGTAGTCTAATATTTTTCTGACTAATAAATTACTGACACAGTAGAGGGTAGATTTAAATAAAGAATAACGAATTTTAAATAAAGAAAAACAAAATTTAAATAAAGAAAAAAAAACAAATAAAAAAAAAAGAAAAAATGAAATTTAAATAAAGAAAAAAACGAAATTTAAATAAAGAAAAATGACATTTAAATAAAGAAAAAAACGAAAATTAAATAAAGAAAAACACGAAATTTAAATAAAGAAAAATGAAATTTATATAAAGAAAAACGAAATTAAGTTAAATTAAAAACGAGATTAATTTAGACTGATAACGGGTAAAAAGGCTAATAGCCTACATGTTGGGTCCGTGTACTTTTTCGTTCATTCATTATTCTATTTCGGAATGAAAGATGAAATGTAAAAAAAAGGGTGCAGCTTGTTTTTTTGTTTAAAAGAAAAAAACAGAAATGGCTGTATTTTTTTTGTATATAGCATAGCCTACTTTGTTATGATTTTAGTATCATAATGATTAATAAATGCACGCACAATTATCCGTGAACTTGATTTGAAGCCTTTCAACTTGTGTGTGCAAAATGCAGAATTAAATGAATGTGCAACAATTTGTACAAATAGAGTCTGTAGGTCTACTATACTGTTGAAAGTATGAAAAGTGAACAGCACGAGTAATAGGATGCACAATTTGAGACGGGTCAGACATGATTTTGACCACTTCATTAAGTTTTGTTTAGTAGAAAACCTTTCTTTAAAGTGAATTTCGTTTTGTATAAATTTTATCTTAATTTTGATCAATTTTTCATCAACCAATTGCCTGGAGTGGATTTAATAAATAAGAAGCAAATATATAGCAGACAATATAATCATGGAGGCGCCCGCGCGGTCATTTGCATTACACGTTAACTGGAGCGCATCTCATCCTAACTCAGTGTATGCCTCACACAGACATGAGAAAGACATCAAATACACAAAGCTTGAAAAGTCTTTAAACGAAATAATTCAAAATGAAAAGAAAAAGGCTACTCTCTGATTATGTATGATTATATGATCATAGAGCCTAGCCTATTTTGTGAATTGTTAATTCCCGGTTGGCACACATTTTGCTGCCCTTACAAAAGTGCCGCTCTAGGCAATTGCCTAGTTCGCCTATATGGACGCGCCGGCCCTGGGGTCAGCAATGAGTGTATTGATTCATTGTCCCTTCATAGTTTGCAAGAGACATTTAATAAACTGAGACGTAGGCTATTTAATAAACTGAACGTAGCCTATTCATCTGTCAATATGAAACGCGACTTGGCCATTCTAATTAATGATCGGAAGAACGCGTATCGACCACCGTTACTGTAAAATATGCACGTATGTCCATTTAAACTTGATTTTGGTCAAATGTGGATTATATCATTACACTGGCAAGAATATGGTTACATTTAAAGATGCCGTACCAAGTATGACAACGCTACGTTCAACTGCTTTTGAAATTACGGTGTTTTTTTCACTTCCTGAAAAGTAATCGTTTTGGACATACGTGAGTTTCATCGGGCAGCGACGAGATATATATATATATATATATATATATATATATATATATATATATTATCTACTTAATTTCACTGAGCCGCTGCGAACAGTGGAGTCAGTGTGATAACTAAATTCCTTTCTTTCAAAAAAAATAAAATAATAATAATAATAATAATAATACATACACACACATACATATATATATATATATATATATATATATATATTTTATATTTATTTATTTTTTCCTATTGTGCAACACCTATGTATGCGCGAACGCACAGATCAAGACAGGTGACCGAGTCCCCTCCGCTGCGAACAGCAGATCAATGGGTAAACAAATAAACCTCCTTTCAACTGATGTGAATATAGAGCAAAAAGTTACTCACCACATCCGTACGCTTCTTAAGCGTCGGAATACAATCTCTACAAAACAAATATTAACATGAATCAAATTCGTTAATTTGTAATGTAAATAATACCAACCACTCACCTGAAATATAGAAGAAAAAGGAAAAAAATTACCGCAATCCTCAGGGGCACCAGGCGCCTGCACTATAGTGACGGACTGAATGGGTAAAGATTTCCAAATAACAGCGTATACACGCGGATTTCCTCCAAACCGGTCTCTAGAGAGGCGAGAAAGGCAAAGAGGAAGTGTTCGGTTCATCCGGATGTTTTATAGGGAACCAACCACTAGGGGTCAGTCATCTGACATGGTTTACATTAGGTCTCGAGGAGAGCTAGCAGAATGGCGTCATTCAAGGTAAGACCGTGGTGATGGTCTGAGTGAGGTCGAAATAGATCTGGTTTGTTGTCTGTGTTGTGTAGTTAGACACAGGACAGCAGGTGGCAGTTTTGTTCATCTTTTATTCCTCCCTGATATAAAAGAACACAAATGCAGCCTCTTACAGAGTGAATCGCCCCTGGTTTCCTCTTCAATGCAAAGAGCAAAAAATAAGAGTAAAGAAAAATCACATTAAACAAGAAAACAATACTACCAAGAAAACATACCTGATATAAAAGAACACAAAAGCAGCCTCTTACAGAGTGAATCACCCTTGTTTTCTATAAAATAAATATGATGTAGGCCTACACTTGTCAGCAGGTGATCACCTTATCACATATTTAGGCCAAAGACAAAAATATAACTCAAAAAGGGTCAAATGACACAAAAAAAACAAAAAAAAACACAGGTAAGTAAAATAACATTATACACATAAATTGGAGTGAAGATATAGATATAAAAGCAACAATTACAATAAAGATTAATTAAGATTATCAGGAGCCAAATGATACTCTACCTCTTCAATGCAGTTACAATGCAAAGAAAAGAGGAGGAGACAGAACAGGAGATTATGTTGGCTCATGATGATGTCACAACAATTAAAGGGGAAAGCGCTCACTTCAATCAGGCAGGTATATCAGGTGTATGTAAATTAACAATTTTGTGTGAATTCTAATAAACAATAAATATATTTAATGGCGCTTTTCCACTACACAGTACCAGCTCGGCTCAGCTCGGCTCGGCTCGGCTCGACTCGGCTTTGTTTGGTTTTCCACTGTGTAAAAGTTGTACCTGTACCTGCTTCCAGGTACTTTTTTCCGTACCACCTCCGGCGAGGTTCTAAGCGAGCTGAGGCGATACTAAAATGTGACGTGAAAACACGACAGACTGCTGATTGGTCAGAGAGAATCGTCACTATTCACTGCGTCATCATTGCACGCGCCAGACGGAGTATCCTGAATAAAAAACAGCAAAAACAAAAACAGCATACACTCGATTTCCTCCATTGTCTCGCGTAGAAGATTAAGTCACGGCAGTTTCCTGCGGCGTCGCTATGACGACCAGGTACTATTGTGGAGGTACTATCTGCAATGGAAAACGGAGCGAAAAGCGAGCCGAGCCGAGCCGAGGCGAGGCGAGGCGAGCCGGTACTGGTAATGGAAAAGCGCCATAAGAGTGTAATTTATGTACCTGTTACACTAGCTCAGTAGAGCATGGTGCTAGGAACAGGGTCATGGGTTCAGTGCTCAGGGAATGCATGAACTGATAAAATGTATAACCAAATTGCAGATTAATTTGCTTTATGTAACAATGTCTACCAAATGCGTGAAGGTTAATGTAATTTTGATGGATATAAATACCTGTCTTGTAAAATGGTGACGTCTACTGGCTAGATGCAGAAACTAGGAGTAATAGTGAGTTAGGGTACTTTGCCTGTTATTTTATTATTATTTTGTAACACCTCCTTTCTTTTAAAGATGTACTCCGAGGGGGTTCAACTGATTTTTGACATGTACTGATAAATAAATATCTTCACAAAACAAATGATCTTTTAAACTTATTTTAATTTTCTCCACCAGTGACTAATACATGTGCCAAATAGACAATAGAAATAAACTGCAAAGCAATCTCAAAGGTCTTTGTCTCTTCAATAATGAGTCAATGAGATGAAGTAAACTTATCGTTTGAATGCTCTGTCTTTGATAAGTTGAAGTGATGATGAAGATGAAATGAGTTACAAATCCACAAGAATATTTGAGTGCGATGCAATGGTTGTAATTCCTATAATCCACAAGGTGAGAAAAGATCGTAGACAACAGCGTTCGGTGAATCGTTGTCCTCAGTGCCACGCTCTGACCATGTGCAAAGCCATGTGTTGTAGCCTCGTTGCCAGCATGGACTGCACTTGAATTCACTGTCTCTTGTATTCAATCAGTGCTCCCAAAAGAACATGTGTAAATTAAAAGTCCTTTCTAGAAAGAAATCAAATAGCTAGCATCAGTGATCTTATGAAACAAACAAAAATTCAAATATATAAACCAATCCATACTCACAGTTGAGCAGAAACTCAAAGAGTTCTCAACCAAGGACTTTAGAAGAGCAAGAAGGTAGCATGAGTTCAACCATTAGATTTCCCCATAGACAGTATATAAACTGGACACAGCGACCCCATTGGATTCAATGGAGAAAAGTGAAGTCAATTAGAAGCTCTCACTTCCTGATGGCTGACCTGATGCGCAGACTCAAACTGAGCTTGACGACGCAGATGTGACGTGATCAACCCATCTGTCTTCTAGTAGCTGTGCCAAGAGAAATCTGAATCATTCCCTTCCGAAACTTGCAGAGACGGAGAGTGTGAGTAGGTGTCCATGAGCTAGGAGCAGGAGAAACTTTTGCCAAGTATTCTGATTAATTATTTTGTCCTTTTGCCTCCACGTCCCCCCGATTGCCCGCGAGCTTCTCCTCCTGTCCATACGGTAATCTCTCTACTGTGTGACAGAGAGTCGCGTGGTTATGACGCAATCGTTAGCCTATTTTTACAAAATCTGCTTCTACGGGGCCATAACGTAAGATACAAGGTAATGGAGCCTTTTATACATTTTTCGTGTTTCTTTAGAAATAAATAATGGACTAATGGAGTCTTTAAACGCCTCAGATGTAAAGTTATTCGCTGTCAAAGTGACGCCAAAATGAATGGGAGTCAATGGAATGCTAACAGCAGATATTTTAGAAACATTGGCCCCCTGGATTTCCCTCTACCAAACGAACTGACTTACTCTATGGTAGCTGAGTTTATATGTCCTCCAGGCAATAGCGCCCTCACACTGCTCCTGTGGTTACTGCATGTGTCTCTAACACATCACACAAGGGCGTCAACAAGAGTAACTAAAATACATACATACATACATACATATATACATATATATACATATACATATACATATATATATATATATATATATATATATATATATATATATACATATATATATATATAAACACACACACACACACACACACACATATACATATACATAGATATATATATATAGATAGATATATATATATATATATATATATATATATATATATATATATATATATATATTAGGGGTGGAGCCGAACCCGAATACGGTATTCGGAAAGGCACAAATAATGTGTTTTTTACGAATACTTATTTCGAACAAATACTTAAAAAAATATTTGTATTCGGGAACAAGAAAAACTTTATATCAAAAAGCTGCGTTTCCTCCGGCTGTAAATCCACTTGATAAGAAAGGAGGAAATGACACGGAAATATTTTGGATTAGGCTAATGTCACGTTGCCATAAGCGGTCGTTCACATAGCGCTTTTTTTGCGCGTGCAGATTTCAAATGTAGGCGCGCGGCAAGCGCGCTCGTTTTTCCAGGCGCGCCTATGTTGGTTGCATAGCAACGACAGACGCGGTGCGAACTGCGCTCTCCATGATGACGAGGAAGTATCAGCAAATAATTAATTGATTTCTAGCCCTTGCATTAGCTTTAGATACATTTATGGAGATGAGAAATGAAATAAAAAGCCGTCATCATGTCATTAATATCAGTCCTTCAGAAAAGCTGTTCTAGGCTTATTCTTGGCTGGATAACTCTTAGCAGGTTTAAAAAGCCCTTTAAAAATTAAATATGAATGCAGTTTTTGGATTAAATAAAAGTACAGCCAAGTCAAATAAAACACGTTTTATCTCCTGTATTTGGTAACACTACAAGATACCATTCATTAACATTACTTAATGCACATCTAACATCAACACATTGAGTGAACAATATATTTTTACAACATTAATTAATGTTTGTGAATGTTATTTAATACAAACACTTGATTGGTCATGTTTGTTCACTTCAGTCATTGTGCATTAAATAATGTTAACATAAATAATGTTAACTTTTGATTTTAAAAATGTATTTTTAAATTAACCCCAAGGAGAATAATTGCGACAGTATATAACTATTGTTTATTGTTAGGTCATTTTATCTAATGTTATCTAACAAATTGAATCTTATTGTAAAGTGTTTTTAATACTACAGTTTCCATCTTTGTAACCGTGATATACACTTTAATATATGTAAATTTAATCTAAATTAAGCTTTGGTACCGAAATTGGTACCGAGAACCGTGGATTTTCACTGGTATTGGTACCGAATACTGAAATTTTGGTACAGTGACAACACTAGTAGCTCTGTTAGCTCGGTAATTTAGACAATAGGCTGTTGACAGAGTTGTTGGTAATGGCTGTTATGTTATTTTCTTTCCAATGACGTTCCTTGTTACATGTTCAATTGCTGGATTTATGGAAAAACATCAACCAATATTGCATATCCATAATTATTATAATGGATATAATTAAAGAATACTTACACTATAACGTAAATTAGAAGTGTAACGCAAAAAAAATGGATTTTTACACCTATTTTGAATTTTACTCGAATACAAATACAAATACAAATACAAATACAAATACTTTTCCCCCCTCAACAAATACAAATACAGATACAAATACCGGCTGCTTTGCACACCCCTAATATATATATATATATATATATATATATATATATATATATATATATATATATATATATATATAATTATAATGAACTTTAGATAAAAAATTTTTTTAAAAACTTGAAAAACGTTTGCCGTGGTGGCATCTAACTGAAATAAATAAGTTGCGGTAAACAATCAGGGCGGTCTTGCCCTGAAATTACTTTGCTCAAATAACTTTGCTCATTCAGCTGCATCAAAGTCCCTTTCAAGGAAAAACTATTCACTCCATGGCCATATCTGCAACGCCTCCAGGCAGCTATTTCGGGCATCCAAGAACAAGTCCTATATATTTGAATGGGGGAATCCTGAAATCTCAAAAACTGCTAAAAAATGTGCATGTGCAGTCCTTAAGTTTCTCTTATTTATCTATAGTCTTTGTCTGTATTGACTCTAATAGAAAGTATAAGCCCCATAAACTTGGTAGAGTAAAAGATGTTTAAAATTTTTATTCCGTTAGACCATTAGACTGCATCAAGCCTTTGAAAATGCCAGACAAACCAGAGATTGTTTTATTATTGGGAGATGAGAGGGTCTGCCTCTTACCATTGGGAAAAGCTTAAACGGCTAACTTGGATCACATGAGGCACCTCAGGCTATCAGTGTTCAGAGTTTTATCACAGTCAGTTACAGTTTACGTTGCACAGTTTCTTGTGGATTAGCACATTCGTCTTGTGAATAATAGTGTTGTATCGCTAGTAAACGTACAGTAGGACTGCATGTTTGTGGAATGTGCTTTACTGAGCGGTAAAAAGAGTGCAAATATAATACAATTGTAACCCTTTTCTTAACCCTAGTGGTTTATTTAAATGTTTAAATTTTTCAAACAAGAAAACCTGGATTCCCGGCAGTTGAATGGTGAAGTGGCCGGAGATTTTTTTCTTCCTTTACCAAACTATTAATAAGCGCACGGTGCCTCCACCAGGGAATAATTAAGCAAAATAATCTACTTATAATTTACTTCCCCAGAATTTTTATATTCTTGTTTTTCAATGAATTTGTTACCAAAACAAATAATAAATCAATACAGCAATTCCAAATAAGGGGAAAAGAATAACAAAGATTTATTGATTAGTCACTAATATGAAACCCTTTAAAAAAAATGAAAGTCCAACTTGCCAAATAGCTGTTGTATCAAAGCATAAAATAAAAAGGGGAAAAAAAAGATTGTTTTGTTCTGTTGTATAAAAGTTGTTATACAATTAAAGCCCTATTCGCACGGGATTAGTATTACATAGGGACCTCCGGTAATTTGTAATAATCGCAGAGGTCGTCTGTGATTTTTATCCCGCGCGAATCTGCCATGTCTGTAAAAATGTCTGTAAAAATTCCACCGAAAATTACCTACTGTATTTCGGCCAACACAGGGGTCCTCTGATAATACCAGTCCCGTGCGAATCCCAATTTCTGTGATTTGGGCTGTTTTTCTGTGAGCCTATCGTTTCCTAAAGAACGTAATAAATTATGGGCCGTTTACCAGTCCATTTTACGTCTGTATTAAAACTATGTTAACAATAAAATCTCTCGATATGCTCTACTCTAATCCGATTATAGTTTTTCTCCAATAAAAACTATGAAGTGCTGCAAAAGAGAAAACAAACTACAGTAAAGACGTGATCCGGAAGCTAAACTCGGACCGTTGTCAAATGGAAACGTCAAATTAAGTATTTTGGCGCAACATGGAAGCTCTTTTGGAAAGTTTGGATGCTTTTTGTGGTAGTGTAATTTAGTAGTCTGTATCGTGGAGCATTTCTTTGTCTCACATGGCCTCTAAAGACATCCATCCTGTAAGTATCTCAAGAAATCAAAGTGTGAAAGAGTAAAAATGATATAAAATGAAATAACGTTAAACCAAATAAAATGAATAGAAGAACAAGCCTATCGCGACGTTTCGGTATTTATAATACCTTCTTCAGGCAGGCTTGTTGTAAATATGGACAAAGAATAAAAGAAAAAGAAGATGTATTATATATTTATACAATAATATGATATTCTATAATATATATGATATATTTCTCTAATAAATTGGTTTTAAATAAGTTCTTTTTTTGAATTGCAATACTGCAGCGCGATCTTCGTTTCAGCACGTTCAGCTAGTGAATGGGTGGGCGCACGCTGTAAAGTCCGTAAACTCGAGGGAATTACGAACATTTATTTGCCCGTGTGAATGAGCCACCAAAAACACAGACGTCAGGGGGTAATTTCTTAATTACAGAGGTCCAGGGGTAATACTAATCCCGTGCGAATAGGGCTTAAGTATGCAATAGCCCTTCATTTCAGAATTATTTGTCTCTGAGTATTCAAAAAAATAAAATAAATTATATATATATATATATATATATATATATATATATATATATATATATATATATATATATATATATATATATATACACACACATATACACACACTCACCCTTCTTATTTCAAGGGAAAAAAATATACCGGATGAATATTGAAAACCCACAATAACTCCTTTGGATCAATTTACACAATTCACAGAATAAACTCAGTAATAACACAATAGATGAGTTTGATCACAGTCTTTACACACACTGTTTGCTAAATTTATGGACATTTCAGGACGCTGGTGAGAAACCATCTCTGCTGTTCTATATGAACATTCTGCATTTATTTGATATAAAAGTTGTAGCAAAGTGACCTCTTCTGTTCAAAGTTGGGTATTGCATATAACATTGTTAAAGTCCTTATATGATGACATCACAAATGTGAGCCCAGCAGCAAAGAAGAGCATGCGGTCATGGCTACTATTGCTCCTTTATTGTTGTCAAGTTGTTTTGAAGGCACTTTCGGTATGTAGATGTTGCTACATTATAATTCCTATGCATATTTAATTGTCATATCTTATATCCCAGATGTAAATTTATTTTTCTTTGTTTTGTGAATGCACGATCTGTTTCTGTTATAGTTGATGCTAACTACTATATGCAATGTAAAAGCCTTTGTTGTGCTTATGCAAACATGTAATTGACTCTGTACATTTAGGATTCTGTATTTTGTATTTTTACAGTTTTACGTTATTCCTTGGGCAGCAGTAAACTTTGGAAACAATCCCTGTGTCTGTTGTCTTTGGGAGGCGTTATCTGACTGCATACTCAAGCAAGGCGTTTGATATAAAGGGCAGAACAGTAAAACGAAAATCTTCAGTGACCAACTTATAGTTTCTAACTCCACAGCGGGGAGCAAGCTAGCCCATAAGGTGATCTTCCTCCTACGATGTCTAAGTCAAGCTCCAAGTCTGGATCACGGAGGCAAGCATCTAATGCATCATGTTCGTCACGGCGCTCACGAGGCTCATCGGCCATAACCACAGCTGCTGCAATGGCTAGAGCAGAGGCTGAAGCGGCTAAAGCAGAAATAGCGTTTGCTAAGAAAGAAAGTGAACTTAAAATACAACATGCAAAAAAGAGCTGCAGCCATACAAGCGAAGGCAGAGGCTTTAGAAACAGCTGCAGAGCAAGAAAGTAGGGGGAATTCAAGCGTAATAGACCTACCTATAGAGGATACAACAGAACGCACACAGGCTTACTTATCGGAACAAGCGGATAGTGCTGTAGATTCACAAATGCCAGTGCTGGATGGGCCGTTTTATGATAACGGAGGCATAAACGTTTCAGAAGTGCAACAACCACAGACTACTGAATCCTACATGCAGCAGGAGGACCAGCATGGTTTTTATGCCATACCACCCAAGTCTCAGCCTGTCGATGCAGAGTGTGTGCAGCACCCTACCATTTCGCAATCCAAGGATGTCATGCCCGGCTCAGCATGAGTCACACTTCAGGTCACCTCGAGATGGGTACTACCCACGATCTGCACCATTTCCAGGCAGTGAGGAAAGGAGCGGAGACAGAAGGGTGCCGCTCGACTATTATCAGACTCAGTCAGCTACACCTTTACAAGCTGGACAGTATCAAGGTAATCTGTATGCAAATAATCAAATGTCTGATGTCGTCAAGTTTATCGCAAGACATGAATTAGTGTCAACCGGCCTTACACAGTTTAACGATCATCCAGAGACTTTCAGAGCATGGAGGGCATCCTTCATAAATGCCACTAAAGACCTTAACCTTTCACCTAGCGAGGAGATGGATTTGCTAGTGAAATGGCTGGGGTGTGAGTCAGCTGAGCATGCAAAACGGATCAGAGCTGTCCACATTAACCATCCGTTACAAGGGCTCAGGCTGATTTGGGACAGACTTTATGAAACATGGCTCGCCGGAAATGGTAGAAAGTGCTCTATTCGCTAAACTGGAGAGCTTCCCAAAAATAGCAAACAGAGACAGTCACAGACTGCGTGAGCTGGGAGATTTGCTCATGGAGATCCAAGCAGCTAAGCAGGATGGTGATCTAATGGGTCTTTCCTATCTAGACACACCACGGGGAGTAAATCCGATAATTCAGAAATTGCCATTCAGCTTACAAGAGAAGTGGCTCACGGTGGGATCTAAGTATAAAGAGGACTGCAGAGTTTCCTTCAAGTTTCCACCACCCTTCAAGTTTTTAGTAGACTTTGTGTCAGCAAGCTAAAACGCACAACGATCCAAGTTTCTTTCTCACAGCTGTACAGGAAGAAACTCGCAAACCAAACAAACAGTTAAACAAATCTGTTTGTCCCAGAGCTATCATCACACACAAGACACAGGTCTCCTCTGAGAATTCATCAGCTGCCAGCGAACTCAAAAATAAGGTAAATCCAGCAAAACAGTGCTTTCTACACAATAAGCCTCACCCTCTGTTCAGATGTAGAAGATTCAGGATGAAACCTATGGAAGAGAGAAAATCATTGCTCAAACAACAAGGCGTATGCTTTAAATGTTGCAGCTCCATATTCCACATGGCAAATAACTGTGATCAGGATGTTAAGTGTTCAGAATGTGGCAGCGTTACCCACATGGTGGCGCTCCATCCAGGCCCAGCACCATGGAGGAAAGAACCACAATTCCCGACATCAGTGGATCACAAAGGGAGTGAGGACGTACCTGTGGAATCTGAGGTTTCCTCAGCTTGTACAGAGGTGTGTGGAGACGGTCAACTTCCACGCTCATGCTCCAAGGTATGTCTCGTGAAAGTATTTCCTGAAGGCCACCCAGAAAAGGTAGTCAAAACATATGTGATACTAGATGATCAAAGCAACAGATCGATCGCAAGATCAGAATTCTTCGATCTGTTTGACATTACAGAGTGTAACGTAGCCTACACTCTCAAAACATGCGCAGTCACAGTCGAAACAGAAGGCAGGCTAGCACGAGGCTTTCAAGTGGAATCCTTTGATGGAAGCTTAGTCTTACCCTTACCAGTACTACTTGAGTGTAACGAAATTCCAGACAATCGCTCTGAAATCCCCACTCCAGGAGTAGTTAGTAACCACAGGCACCTAAAACATCTTGCAAGATACATTCCAGAGCCTGATCATTATGTTCCCATTCTTCTCCTGTTAGGCAGAGATATGATCAGAGTCCACAAAGCCCATAAGCAAGTGAATGGGCCACCAAATGCTCCCTTTGCGCAAAAGTTGGACTTCGGGTGGGTAATCATCGGAGACATGTGCCTCGGGAAAGTTCATAAACCGACTTTCATCCAAACTTACCACACCAACATTATGGAAAACGGTCAGTCTACATACTTTCACCCATGTCCTAACAACTACACTGTAAAGAATAGATCCCAAAGCGAGTTACTCACCAAGTCCCTTATCAAGGAGTGGACTCAAAGACTAGCAGAATGTGATGTATTTCAGAGAACAAAAGATGACGAGAGAACAGCTCCGTCTATCGAGGACAGACTCTTTCTGCAGATCATGGACAGAGAAGTCTATAAAGATGAGGAAAATTCATGGTTTGCCCCACTCCCATTCAAGCAGCCAAGGCAATATCTTCCAAACAATCGTCAACAAGCTGTGGAACGCTTCAATTCACTTCTATGATCTTTCAGGAAGAAGCCTGAGATGAAAAAAGACTTTGTAGCCTTTATGGAGAGGCTATTCCAAAATGATCATGCAGAAATAGCTCCTTCAGTTGGTCCCAATGAACAGTGTTGGTATCTACCTTCTTTTGCTGTGTACCATCCAAAAAAGCCATCCCAGATCCGAGTGGTCCTTGACTCGAGCGCTCAATGCAAAGGGGCATCACTGAACAAGGTTCTCTTGACGGGTCCTGACCTCAACAACAGTCTCCTCGGTGTCCTCATGCAGTTTCGCAAAGAGCCTGTCGCCTTCATGGTAAATATACAGCAAATGTTCCACTGCTTTAAAGTGTGATCTGCAGACAGGAACCACCTCAGGTTCCTCTGGTTTCATGAAAATAACCCAGAGAATGAGGTCACAGAATACCGTATGAAGGTAAACGTATTTGGGAACAGTCCCACTCCGGAAGTGGCCATTTACGGTCTTCGTTGTGCAGCTCAAGGAGGACAAGAGGAATTCGGTCAAGACGCCCTACAGTTCGTGGAGCAAGACTTTTATATGGATGACGGATTGAAGTCCTTACCTTCTGCAGAGATGGCAATCGACCTGTTAAAAAGGACACAAGACATGCTGGCTGGATCTAACTTGAAGTTGCATAAACTGGCTTCAAACAGCAAGGAAGTTATGGGAGCATTCCAGCTGGATTTGGGTGTTAGCTTACTTCCTATGCAACGCAGTCTTGGCTTGCTTTGGAATCTGGACACAGACTGCTTCAACTTCCACGTCCAAAAGGATAGAAGGCCTTACACTAGGCGTGGACTGCTGTCAGTTATATAAACAGTTTGTATGACCCACTAGGATTTGTGGCCCCCATCACAGTTCAGGGCAAAGTACTACTGAGGGAGCTAACTGAAAATGCTGCTGACTGGGATGCACCCTTACCTGTGAACAAACAAAAGGTGTGCGAGGAGTGGAGAGATTCTCTGCAGGAACTGCAACATGTACAAGTCCCAAGAAGCTATGGGTACACAATTTTGTCAGGCGCCAAGTTCAAGGAGCTCTGTGTTTTTTCAGACGCTTCTGAGAAAGTAATAGCAGCAGTTGCTTACCTCAAAACAGTTGATTCAGATGGTAGCTGTCATATGGGGTTCATCACAGGCAAAGCAAGGCTAGCACCACAACCAGAGCACACTATACCTCATCTGGAACTCTGTGCAGCTGTCTTGGCAGTGAACATGATGGAAACCATCATTGCAGAGATTGCTGTCAAATTCGATGAGATCACCTTCTACACAGATAGTAGAGTGGTCCTTGGCTATATATACAACGAGAAACGTAGATTTCATGTCCATGTAAGCAATCGTGTACAGAGAATCCGGACAAGCACTAATCCAGAACAATGGCATTATGTGAGCTCAGAGCATAATCCAGGTCATGTCGCAACACGACCAATATCTCCAACCAAATTGCAGGACACTATCTGGTTCAGTGGACCAGCATTCTTGCATCATCCAAAAACAGAGACTTTCCCTAGAGAACCCTTCGCACTTGTTGATCCTGATCGAGATTCAGAAGTTCGTCCACAAGTAACAGTGTTGCATACCACAGTCTCAAATCGCTTTGAACGCTTTTCGGACTGGAGCCGTCTGATCCGAGCTGTTGGAAAGCTGATTTATATTGCACGCTCTTATAAGCAGGGTCAAAATGACACCCCTCAGGCATGCAAAGGATGGCACTGTTGCAAACTTCCTCTTAGTGCTGACACAATACTTCAGAGCACAGAAGTTGTCAAACGAGCAGTACAACAGGAAACTTTTGCTGACGAGCAAAAGAGCTAACCACTTCCCAAAACTAGCACACTCCGAAAACTAGATCCCTTCATTGATCAAAGCGGATTGTTGAAGGTCGGAGGTCATCTGGTCAAAGCAGATCTTGGTTCTGAAGAAAAGAGACCCCTCCTCATACCTGGTAGGAACCATGTAGCATTACTTCTAACACGACACTTTCATGAGCAAACACATCATCAGGGCCGTCACTTCACAGAGGGAGCGATAAGATCTGCTGGCTACTGGATAATAGGAGGCAAAAAACGTGTGAACAGTCTCATCCATTCCTGTGTTGTATGCCGCAGGCTCAGGAGGGGCTGCGAGACTCAAAAGATGGCAGATCTGCCTGCTGACAGGCTCAGCATAGAGCCTCCCTTCACACATGTGGGACTAGATGTGTTTGGCCCCTGGTCAGTATCTGCTCGTAGGACAAGAGGCGGCTTTGCAGAAAGCAAAAGATGGGCGGTGCTATTCACATGTCTAAGTGTCAGAGCCATTCATATAGAAGTAATCGCGTCCCTAGATACCTCCAGTTTCATTAACCCTCTGAGGTCTGAGCTGTTTTCTGGGCCCTGGAGGTGTTCTGACATGCTCTGACATTTCTGGTTATTTCTGTTACTTGTGACATTTTCATGGCTAAAGTCTAATTACACTGTATTTAGCACAAACTCTGCTACAATAATATATCAACAGCATGTATGTAAAAGTTTGTAGTTTTGAGATAATGACATTTATGCGTGGTTTGTGAAAATACAAAAAAAAATTCTCACTGAAATAAGGCCATGAAACCCATACTGATTATTTCTTCACAAGACTTTTGAAAATTGTATCACGTAGCCTAGAATATTTGCTCTAAAACTATGTGAAAATCACCCTGATTGCTCATTCAGATAAGACAATATATTGATTTAAAAATTTTACGACGTGTTTTGTGTGAAAAAGCCTTATGCGAGAGCTCATTAATATGTAAGCTTTTCTCACCTGAGAAAGACAAAGACCCTCCCCTAATGGCCCTATTAGGAGCTATCAGGCCCTGTCATTCTGAGCAACCTTGCACAATACTGTAAATGAGGAGATTTAAAAAAAAGAATGGCTTTTAAATTGTTTGGATTTATTTACAACACAACATAGTCCAAAGATACACACAGCAAATGCCAAAAAAGCACTTATTGAAAACAATGATCCAAAGACAGAGACCTTTGTGCCATTCCTAAAAACATTGTACATACCTTTCATTTCCAAGGTGTTTGATTTTCACTTTACCATGTTCATGTTCACTGAAGTCCTCAGTGGCATCTGGGCCCTGAAAAAAAAAAGTGAACATACTGACATCAAGAGAAAGGCCTGCACGATTTTGGGAATAAATTTTAGATTTTTCTGGTTAAAATTGCTTTTTAAAATTCACAGAATACACACACACACACACACACAAATGTTTCCAACAATATATAATATAATGAACAGTGAACACCAGGTTTGTTGTGCCTTGTAGGCATAAGCTATGCGCAGTGCTGGATAAAATATGATACATTCAAACGTGATCACGATCCATAATATGATACATTCAGACGCGATCGCGCTGCAAAATATGATACATTCAAACGCGATCGCGCTGCAAAATATGATACATTCAAACGCGATCACGATCCAAAATATGATACATTCAAACGCAATCACGATCCAAAATATGATACATTCAAACGCGATCGCGCTCAAATATAAAACATTATGGTTACCATATACATATCTACGTTTGAGCAGATATCCACAAACACAGTAACAGTAAACACGGGTCTAAATATTATAATATTCACCATATATCTAGCAACAGTTCAACTGCAATGTGAAATTTATGCAACAATAGCAAACTAATATGCAAGTATATAATTTCTTACCTTATCTTTCTTGTCTTCAAATCGGGTTCTTCTTCTGATGTAAATCCAATGTAAGCTCAGGCACGTCTTTCAAACTCGACGAAAAGTGAAGTGAAGTGTTTTGTTGTTGAGGTAATGAGCGCGATCGCGTTCCATGTGGAGATTTGCATGTGAATATCTTTTGCGCGAGTAGGCGTGGTAAATTAAAAAATAATTAGGAAGCGTTTGAGAAGCTGGACATCTTGTTGGTTTTATACAAATTACTTAGAGAATATTTGTTTTCGTTTTGAATCCGATCATTTAAAAGTACACACTTAAATGTTTATAAAGGTGTATGGCTCATAAATGTGTGACAAGTATTCGCTGAGTTTTGTTTCAGTTTATAGACGTGCTCAAGAAAAAAAAGAAAAAAAAGAGAGGCAGAACGCACACCCTGTTTATTTTCTTTATTTTACAAAAGCACAATGTTTTGATTTGATTGTAAGTGGACACATACAAAAGTAGAAATATCACAGATTCTTTTTTTATATTTCTTTTTTCTGTATGACCATAAATGACGAAGAAATTTAAGTTTATAGTGCTACAATGTGGAGAAAATCCAGCAAAACGCGCCCGCGCGTTTGTCGACCTCAGAGGGTTAATGCTTTAAGGAGGTTTCTGGCAATCCGGGGTCCAGTGAAACGGATTCGCTCTGATAGAGGGACCAATTTCATTGGAGCTTGTAAAGACCTGCAAATTCCTTCCAATGTTGATGAAAAGGCGGTGAAACAATTCCTGTCAGATCACGGCTGCATATGGACTTTCAACCCTCTGCATTCGTCGCACATGGGCGGTGCATGGGAAAGGATGATTGGCATTGCTCGTAGGATTTTGGACTCCATGCTTCTTCAGATGGCATAATCTAAACTCACGCACGAGGTACTCTCCACCTTCATGGCTGAAGTTACTGCCATTATAAATAACAGACCACTGATACCTGTGTCTACTGATCCAACAGATCCTTTCATCTTAACACCTGCCACATTACTTACCCAAAAGACTGGTACTAGCTCAGTTCCACCTGGGGACTTTGGAAAGCCTGATCTGTACAAACAACAGTGGCGTATTGTGCAAAGCCTCGCAAACACTTTCTGGGACAGATGGCGTAAACAGTACCTTTCAACCCTACAGCATCGCCGAAAATGGCAACACCAACAGCCCAACGTTTCCAAAGGATGCATAGTTCTGTTCAAGGACTGTCAAAACGGAACGACTGGCCCCTGGGCATCATAATGGAAACTTACCCCAGCCAAGATGGGCGAGTTCAAAAAGTACAAGTAAAAATCATTGGGAAAGATGGACCCAAACTGTTTCTGAGACCTATTAATGAGATAGTAGTCCTCCTCCATGAAGATTCGGAATAGACCGTTCAGGTTTACACTCAAGTAAGAACGTTTGGTATTTCCTGAATACCAGACGGGGAGTGTGCTGTTCTATATGAACATTCTGCATTTATTTGATATAAAAGTTGTAGCAAAGTGACCTCTTCTGTTCAAAGTTGGGTATTGCATATAACATTGTTAAAGTCCTTATATGATGATATCACAAATGTGAGCCCAGCAGCAAAGAGGAGCATGCGGTCATGGCTACTATTGCTCCTTTATTTAAGTTGTTTTGAAGGCACTTTCGGTATGTAGATGTTGCTACATTATAATTCCTATGCATATTCTGTAAAATTCTGTATTTTGTATTTTTACAGTTTTACGTTATTCCTTGGGCAGCAGTAAATTTTGGAAACAATTCCTGTGTCTGTTGTCTTTGGGAGGCGTTATCTGACTGCATACTCAAGCAAGGCGTTTGAGATAAAGGGCAGAACACCATCCATTTACCTTCAACGGCTCCAGGTTGTCCTGAATTCTGCCATGAAAAGGGGAGGGGTCATAGAGTCTGATGTAAATCGGCAATTGTTGAACCAGTTCTGTCGTGGGCGCTGGGATAATTAATTCTTTGATTGCTAAACTCCAGCTAAAACAAAAGAAGACTTGCCCACCCACTTTTGCTGAGCTGCTACTCCTCTTGCGCACTAAAGAGGATCGGGAGGCAACAAAAGCACATCAAATTAAGCAATGGGGTCCGAACAGCAGAAAGCTACATCTCATGTCCAGTTTGCTCGTGCTAACCCTGAAGATGGAGGCGCAGTAACCACTCTGGCAGGACACAACAACTGGTTGACGTCCAGCGACAGTTAGCCATGCTAACGACCACCCAGTCAAAGACCAGCTCTATCCCCAAGACTTCCATCTACAGTAAGCCACATGTCAGGGCCACTAATCAGCAGCCTCGTCGACCCACACCTACTCAGGCTAAACCTGGTTATTGTTTTCGGTGTGGTGAGGATGGCCACATCCGTCCTCAGTGTGAGAATGAACCCAATCCTACTCTGGTTGCTCGTAAAAAGAAACAGTTCACTAGTAACCAACAGAACACCTCCAACTCTGTCCATTTAAACTGAGTCCGGTTCCTGTTGTGGGACAGACAGGTGCCAGAGGGGACCAAATCCGTCCCAAGAAAAAAAAAGATTGTAAAATGTGCAGAAATGTCACAGCCCAAGTTGAACCATGTAACCATACAACTTCCGAAGGGGCTGGTGGGCTCAAAATGTTCTGCAGTCGTCCAGATTGCTGGACAGAACTACCACTGCCTTTTAGATACTGGCTCGCAGGTCACCATGATTCCAGTCTCTTTCTACAACCAGAGCCTCAGTAATCACCCTGTGAAGCCACTTTACAACTTACTTCAGGTAGAGGGTGCTGCCGGTCAGTCAGTGCCATACCTGGGGTATGTAGAGATGACCATAGTCTTTCCCAAAGAGTTCTTGGGAGAAGATTTTGATGTATCCACCCTCGCCCTGGTTGTACCCGATGGCCATCCTGAGGGTTCTTCATCTGTGCTTATCGGCATGAATACTCTGGAGCCCTTATATGAGCGATACACCAGCAGTGACATCTCTAATTTTCAATCCATGGGCCAGGGGTACTGTGCAGTCCTAAAGCTCCTACAACTGAAGCACCAACAGAGCCAGGTGGGTCGAGTAGGAACTGTGAAGTTGTTGAGCCAGACACCAGTTTTGATTCCTACTGGTCAGAACATTGTTCTAGAAGGTTCTGCCAGAACAGACAGTCCAACTACAGTTCAATGGGCTGTGATTTAACACCCCATATCACCTCTTCCTGGTGGGCTGTGTGTTTAGAGTGGTCTTATCACACTTCCAACTCATGCTCCCTACAAGGTTCCGGTTATTGTCATGAACGAGTTTGAACAAGATGTTCTTATTCCACCAATGACAGTTATTGCTGATATTGGTATATCATCTACTATCCTGGCCCAGCACACCGTAAACACTTCACCAGTCCAAGGAGGTTCCCAGAGAAGCACTTTGGAGTTCAATTTTGAAGAAAAATCGCCTATTCCATCTGAATGGAAGGAGCGAGTAACATCTAAGCTCAACCAAATGCATGAATTGTTTTCTCACAACCTTGATTTCGGCTGTACGGACCAGGTAAAGCACCATATCAAGCTCCACGATGAAACCTCTTTCAAGCTTCGAGCTAGGCCAATCCACCCCTGCGATATTGAAGCTGTTCGAAGCCATTTGCGGGACCTGCTCGAAGCTGACATCATTCGGAGTCAGAGTCACCCTTTGCTTCCCCAATTATGGTGGTCCGGAAGCGGAATGGCGATGTTAGGTTGTGCATTGATTATCGTAAATTAAATTGAAAACTAATTTAAAACTTAAATTGAACAGTGAAAGACGCCTATGCCCTGCCGAACATTGAGTCGTCGTTTTCAGCACTAACGGGCTCTAGATGGTTTACGGTTCTGGATCTAAAGTCTGGATATTACCAGATTCAAATGAGTGAAGCTGACAAGGCCAAAACTGCATTCATCACACCGCTGGGTTTCTGGGAATGGAATCGGATGCCGCAAGGCGTTACAAACTCTCAAAGTACATTCCAGAGATTGATGGAGAAGTGTATGGGGGGTTTAAACCTCAAGGAAGCCCTTGTGTTTCTAGATGACATCATTATCTTCTCTGACACTTTAGAGGAACATGAGAAGCGGTTACTCAGAGTACTTACCCGTCTGAAGGAGTTCAGCTTGAAGCTGTCCCCTGAAAAATGTACATTTTTCCAGACCAGTGTGCGTTACCTTGGACATGTCGTGGCTAACATTTCTAAGCGAACATCTGCTCCTGTCCTTGGGTTCGCCAATCCGAAGTTGCCCTACATTCTGCACACAGATGCTAGCATAATCGGATTGGGAGCCATTCTATACCAAGAACAGGATGATCAACTCCGGGTCATCGCCTATGCCAGCCGAGGCCTATCTCAGAGTGAGTCTCGATATCCGGCACACAAATTTGAGTTTCTGCCCTTAAAATGGAGTGTCACAGAGAAATTCCATGATTATCTTTATGGTGCTAATTTCACAGTTGTTCCGGACAACAATCCTCTTACATACGTCTTGACCTCAGCAAAACTGTATGCCACAAGCCATCGGTGGCTAGCTGCGTTGTCAATGTATTTCTTCAAGATGCAGTACCGTGCTGGCAAACACAACTTTGATGCTGATGCTCTGTCCAGGCGTTGCCATGGAGAAGTACCAGATAAGGCTACAAGCTGTGAAGAATGGAAACTTTCCCCCGACATTGTGGTTGCTATTTGTCAGAGCAGTCTTGTTAGATTATACTGTCCTGCTGACTACATTCAACTTGATATGACCTTAGTTGGTGTCTCTTTCTGTCCATGCTAATATTATTCCTGACTGTTTCGCTGAGGAAGAGTTACATGGCCTTCCTGTCATTTCCCTTCTGACCCACGCTGACCTGAAAGAAGAGCAGCGTGTCGACCCAGCAATTCGTGAAGTCATCTACCAGCTCGAGACAGGAGAAAAGGTTCCCCCCACTGCTCGAGAGGAACTTCCTGAGCTCCCATTGTTGTTACAGGAGTGGAATCGGTTAGAGCTGGAAGATGGAGTTTTATACAGGAGAAGACAGGACGAAGATAAATCTGTTCTTCATCTTTTCCTGCCCCCAGTTTTGCGTTCTATTGTCCTGAAGAGTCTCCATAGTGACATGGGGCACATGGGCATAGAGCGAACCTTGGATTTGGTGCGGCAGCGGTTCTTCTGGCCAAAAATGGCGGCTAATGTTGAGAACTTCATCAAAACCTGTGGTCGGTGTGTAAGACGCAAGACCTCTTCCAGAGAAGGCAGCTCCTCTAGTAAATATTCAAACCAGTCATCCTTTGGAACTAGTATGCATGGATTTTCTAACACTTGAACCGGATAGCAGCAACACAAAGAACATCTTGGTGCTTACTGATCATTTCACCAAAATTGCCGTCGCTATTCCAACTGCTAACCAGAAGGCTAAAACTGTGGCGAAATGTCTGTGGAATGACTTCATGGTTTGCTATGGCATTCCAGAGCGCCTACATTCTGACCAAGGCCCAGACTTTAAATCTAAGCTGATTAAGGAGCTCTGCGATGTAGCTGGCATCAAGAAAACTCGGACCACTCCATACCATCCCAGGGGCAACCCTGTCGAGCGCTTCAACCGTACGCTGTTAAACATGCTGGGAACTCTTGAGAGCGCCCAGGGAGTACGTTAAACCTGAGGTAACGGGGTTCACACCCTATGAGTTCCTGTTTGGATGATCACCAAGGCTCCCGGTTGATTTGGCTTTTGGCTTGCCAGTCCGTGACCCTCCATCTCCCTCGCACTCCCAGTATGTTTAGGACTTAAGATCACGTCTTGAGGAGAGCTATAAGCTTACATGCCAGAATGCTCAGAAGTCAGCTAAAAGGAACAAAAGTCGGTTCGAACAAAGTATAAAACCTGCAAGCCTGGAGGTTGGCGATCGAGTCCTCGTTCGGAATGTCAGAATCCGAGGAAAGCACAAGCTCGAAGACAAGTGGGAACGAGAGGTTTATGTGGTTGTGAAACGTGCCGGGGATCTTCCAGTTTATATCGTGAGACCAGAGATCAGGGAGGGACTTAGCCGCACGCTCCATCGTGATCTGCTCTTGCCCTGTGGCTTTCTGTCGGCTTCTGCTACAGAGGACTTTCCAGAAGATCTTCCGGTTCAAAAAACACACCCTCGCAGCCAGAGTCACAACCGCACTGACCTAGTTGATATTGTTGAAGATGAGGATATAGAGGATGCTGAACCTACCATCCTTGGGAGTTTTTCTCAGTTCCCAATGAAGTTCAGTGTGGAAAGAGTAAGTGGATGTGAACAAAAACCAACAACCAGTGACATTGTGGGGTTCGCCTTACCAACATCCCCAAGTAACACTGATTCTGTTCCACCTTCTCCACAAAGCCCTGTAACAAGACCTTCAATTGCAACATCACCTGAACATCACTTACCTGAAGTTGAAGAGTCCTGGCCAACCACTGGTGAAGATCCATTTATGTCCAGCTGCGAGGTAGAAACTCCTGTAAAAGAGACTGAGGTGGAAGAACCTGGAGATCCTTTACTTGAACCGATGGATGAACATTTTACGAGAGAGATGGAGCTACCTGTGGAAGAAATACTTATCAATATGCCTGAAGCTGAAGCGCTTCTGGAACCTGAGGCTGAAGCTCGTGGGCCAGTCCAGTCTGAGTCATCTGTGGGTCCTGCTGTTCAGAGTTTTACCACTGCTTCCAGTGACGTAGTGGGATCTGATGTAGCACCCAGACGTTCAGGTCGGCAGCACCAACCCCTTCAACGCCTTCAATATGCAGTATTGGGCAACCCCTTAATTTCAGTCGTTCAAACTCTTTTTCATAGCTTGTCTAATGTTTATACAGAGGCCCTTAGTCACGCCGCTGCAGCAGACTCTGTCCCTAAACTGTAATACTTCTGTAGTTATTATGCAACGGGGACGTGCATGATTTAAGGGGGGAGGGTGTAACCCAGGTGGGTTTTCTACCTTGCTTTCCCTTCTCGCGGCTCCACACGGTGTTCACGTTGTCGCGAGACTTTGTGACAGTATCGCGAGATTTGACACAGAGTTTGCGTCACTTTCCCTTTAAATATGGCCGTGCGCTATTGTTTGGTGTGTGTGTGGGAGCCGGTGTGTTGAGCTGCTGCAGGTAGGCGTTTAGCCCTATAAACATCATTTAATTCTTTAAACTGCCGGTTTGATTGTTATGCCTGCCAACCTTTTTAGATGCCTCTACCATTGTTGAGACTGTGCTGTTTGAGTGACTTAATGATACGGGAACTGGTGAGTGTCATTGTTTGTATCATATGGCGCTAATGTTAGCGTTCTAGTGTATTGTATATGGACCTGTTAGCCGGTGCTGGTGCTGGCTGTACTTGTTTCATTGTACTGCATCAGACTATATATTGTATGCCTATTTGTATTGAGTTTATATGAACAATGCACTAATAATTAATTAGATTTAAATCTTGATATTGATGTTGAATTATTATTAAGTGGTCAACCATTATTTCATCCTGAAATGTATTTTGAAACTATTACTGATAATATTGTCTATTTATAAGAGTACTCTTGTTGTTTGTTAAATTATTTATATTGCTATATGCCATATTTAAACTGAATCATGTACATGATAATGAAATGATGAAATTGTGACTATGATAATATGATGACATTATGGTATTATGATTATGGTGATATAGTTGTGATGATTGGATTTTGTTACTTATTGCTTGGTCCTGTTTTGTACAGGCCAGGCTCTGTGTATGAATGGCGAGCCACTAGGCCCGAAACTGAAGCTTTGGAGTGCACGCATCTGCCGGTGTGGTAGGAGGCGCTGCAGCTGCACCTTCACAGGGTTCCAGACTGCGACCATTTATTGAGAATGTGCAAGTTCAAATTGTATGTGGTCGCATTTGTGCGAGTGCATGGTCATGTAGCCTACTACTTAAATTCACGCATGAATTTTCCTGCATTGAACTTGTTTTAGCGCCCGCCAAGGTGAATTTTTGTCCCGCCAAAGTCTTATTTGATCGGCGAGAAATGTAGATGAACTGCTGCGCTTGTGACAGGGCGCATGTTTAACTGAAAGAACGAGCAGAGAGAGAGAGAGAGAGAGAGCCGGTCACGCGCACTCTGTCTTCGGAGCCAGGCTAAAGTGTAAACAAGACTTCACCGTCTCCAAACTAAGCTGTCTAGCTCTCTCTCCCTCGCACATATTAATCAAAATAAAGCGACACGGTGGTAAAAGGTCGGAAGACCAAAGTTTAATGTGGAGCATTCAGAGATTTTTATTCGGAGTATATTACTGCTGGGATAATCACACAACGCACATGGCACGTCCAATTTGCGAACGAATGACTCCTTTGAACCGATTAATTTTAATAAACAACTAAACAACTGATCTTTCCAACAGTGAACTCAGGAGATGTCTGAATCGGTGTATAACTAATCAGTAACATAAATTACATAAAAAGTACAGTTTGCTTACTCAAGCTTAAGCTTTAAAATAAATAAAACCACTTGTTTTTTTGAAAAGCATATGACTACATTTTTCCACACAGTGCTATCAAGAATCGATAAGAGAATCGTTAAAGAATTGGATCGATAAGCAGAATCGTCAGTGGCATTGATTTTGATAAAAATCTTATCAATTCCCATCCCTATGTGAAGACAGTAAAATTATAATCAAACATTAAAGAAAATACATGTTTTTTTAATAGTTTTTTTGAGAGTTAAAAGATTAAAACATTTTGCTAACATGAGGTCTTGTGTCACTGTCAGTCTTTTTACATCAGTGCAAAACCAGGGTATGCAGATTAAGACCACTATTCATCAGCATGCATTGATTAATTCCATGGCATGTAGCAAAAAAAAAAAAAAAAGGTGCGACCAAATCATATGCTGGTGCGACCAACTCAGAAAGTTGGTAGCACCAGTGCAACCAGTGGAAAAGTTAGTCTGGAGCCCTGCTTCACACACATCCTGATCTCATGGACTGTTCTCTCATGATTTATATTTTGTTTTCTTCAAACTCATTGGACTCTGTTTTTGTGGGTTGTGTGTAGTGAATTGTTGCGGCTTCAAGCACTGATTATTGAGTGAATTCTGAAACTGTTGTATATGCTCATTAACAACTTTGAACTGAATACTACCTATGTGCACGTGTAAATATTGTAAATGATTATCTTCTCTTTGTAATACAATTCAACTTAGCATTGCAACCTTGAGTCTGTGTCTCATTAGACTTCGCCTTTTCCTCCTTGAGTTGAACCGAGTTTTTCTGATACTGGTCCACTATTTTTACCTACCATTGCAACAATTATACATGCTACACAAACAAATAATAAATCAATACAGCAATTCCAAATAAGGGGAAAAGAATAACAAAGATTTATTGATTAGTCACTAATATGAAACCCTTTAAAAAAAAAATGAAAGTCCAACTTGCCAAATAGCTGTTGTATCAAAGCATAAAATAAAAAGGGGAAAAAAAGATTTTGTTCCGTTGTATAAAAGTTTTTATACAATTAAGTATGCAATAGCCCTTGATTTCAGAATTATTTGTCTCTGAGTATTCAAAAAAATAATTTTATATATATATATATATATACACACACACACACACACACACACACTCTCCCCTCTTATTTCAAGGGGACAAAAAAATACACCGGATGAATATTGAAAACCCACAATAACTCCTTTGGATCAATTTACACAATTCACAGAATAAACTCAGTAATAACACAATAGAAGAGTTTGATCACAGTCTTTACACACTCTTTTGGCTAGCCGTTGGGGCACAATCGTTGGTGCACTTTCAATGGAATGAATTCAAGTTAAGTCGTTATATCCAAAGCATTTTGAGTTCACTTACGTTCCGTCCAAGGAAATGGCGAAGCAATGAAAAGTGGTCACTTACGGCACGACCCACGAACAGAACAGTCATGCAGCGGGGTCAAAGTCCAGTCCAAATGCAACAAGGCAGATCGCGATGAATCTCGTCCCCCCAAACACTGTTACAAGTCGTTTGGAAGTGCTTCTTATGACACCTATGATGCAGCTGTCGTCCTTGATGCGAATTTCTCCGTCACAATATCCCACACCCAGCAAACACATTTACGTTGTGGCAACGTCTCTGGCACGTTGCATTTCTGCTATGGCAACGTCGCTGTATACGTGCTCGCAACATTGTAACAACGTAGAATTGTAAGACGTGACAGGGCTGTAGCAACGTTGTTGCGCGACATTCAGCAACTGAGAGATGACGTTCTGACAATATTTTTATATGGTGTATTTTGTTAGATAATTATATACTTTTTATCGTTTATTGTTTATCTATATTATTTAATGGGGCTATCAACACCTGCAAGTGTAGCCTACACTTTAAAGAGTAAAAATGACAGAAGGTTTCGTTAATTCAACTTTATTAAAATTGCATATAATCAAATTGCACTTCCAAAAGTCATACATTTGTGAAAAAAGAAAAAAAGAAAGAAATAAACGAATACACATTTATTTTAAGTATAATAAATAAAACATGAAAATCAAAGGCAGATCAGAACATTTAATGAACAAAACCGGGTATATATGACAGACAGTAGCCGAGCAGGTGTCACCGGGGAAACATCCACAAATCCAGCAAAGGAGCAAAGAAACGAATGAGACTAAATAGCGGAAAAATCAAACGAAAAACTAAACAGTGCGAGCGATGCTTCATTAATCACATTAGAAATTAAAGCTGTAGGTTGTGTTTGATAGCTGAAGTAGGCTAAACGCAATACTCACGTATCCTTGCTCGATGATGAATGAGAACACAATGAGCCCAACAACAGGTGGTTGGAATTTAAAAGGCTGATTTTCCCGCTTCAGGGCAGTGACGAGTACATTATGTAGTCCAGTGGTTGTCAAGACACCCTAGGCACAACCTTAAGCAATGGCCCTGAACGATGGTTTAATGTCAACATTGTGACAACGCTGTAACAACTTCACCACACAACGTAGTTATAGCAACCTTTTGGCCATGTTGTTAAAACGTTGTTAGAAGGTTGGCTACGTTGTGCCAACGTTCTGTGTTTGCTGGGCAGTTAATGCACTAAAAAGATGACGCAACCCAACAGCAGAATGGGTTGAAATTATACTAAATAACACAACAAAATAAAAATAACACTTTAAACAAATGAAATTGAGTGAATGAAAGTACTGTTTGTCACTTTGGGCCTGTACTAACACAAGTAGCGAAGTCTCCAAGAATGACGCTCATTTTCATTAGAACGAAGACGTGCTGCACTCTTCTCACCATGTGCGATCTCCTTCCATGTCGTCTCTATAACGTAACTTAACGCAACCTGCGTTCGTAAACTTTAAACAATCTCATTGCTGATTGGTCAACATTAATACGCTTCAGTTCAACAGAACACCTTATTTGAGTAAAGGAAACAGTAATAATAAAGAAACAAAGAATGTTGGTACATTTAGTTACATCACATAGTGAAATAAATAAAAATAAATAAATGTATATATATTTTAATACTCTGCAATTTTCAAAACAAGACATATTTTAAGGGGTTCCTACACAATATTTATAATTAAATTATTAATTTCCTCTTTATTCATTAAAATGCATTATATCAGCATCACAGTGCATGGCAGTCATAGTCATTCAAGTCTTGGTAAAACCTGAAAACCAAAGAAAGAAAACATCGATATTGTATTTTTCTTTAGAAAAAAAACAATATTGTTTACAATATCAATATCAAAGACAAAATAGTCACTCAATATTACACAATGCCTGTTATTAAATACTACTACACTGTAAAAAGTGAACGTGCAGTTATTGCTTTAAGGAGGTATTTCTGCCTGATTCTACTTTTTAATTAAAACGTTTTTACCAATTAAAATTCTGTTGTTGTGACCTAATTAAATCAGGTTTATGTAACAAAACAAGGGATGTTGTTTTAACTTAAAGGGCACCTATTATGCAAAATTCACTTTTACATGGTGTTTGAACATAAATGTGTGTTGGCAGTGTGTGAGCAAAACCACCCTAGAATGATAAAAATCCACCCAGTGTTTTTTTACAATCTAAATAAATCATAAGCACTGTCTCAGAATGAGTTGTTCTAAGATTCTATGCAATGTGACGTAGAATTGCACAGGCCCCTCCCACGACGGTTGATTGACACTGCAGTTTGAGCTTAGACCCGCCCTGAGTGAGCTGGACACAGAGTCTGCCAGTGTTTCGACGCTTGAGCAGCTGTAGACAAGAATGTCTCCTAAGCGATTGAGGTGTGTTGTTGTTGGATGTAAGAATGAACATAGCAGTCTTCATTTACTCTCGTTGTTACTCGAGGATGGATCTGTACTGTTTGTGATCCAGCTCACGGTCTCCGGAACGACAGGCCTAACGTTACTGACCACGGCAGAAATGAAAGTGAGAGCTTTATGACAGCTCATCGAGTCATTTTACGGATATAAGGTTTACCAGTTTATTAAGCGCCCACTGAAAAGGTGTGTATATATTTGTTTACTTTTAGTTGTAACGAGTGTACTTCGCTGTGTATGTTGATGATAATGAAAGGGAGAGAGAGAGAGTTTATGGATAAGACTTTAATGCTCACTTCTTATACTGTGTTTATTCAGCTCTTACAGTGATTCTCTGGAGTAAAACTAACGCTTCATCTTTTGTGTGATGTACAATAAACTTCACTGAACTCGTCAGTATATTTTGGTCATCATTCAGACAGGGTCTGCTACAGCAGGCTTGTATTAATAGTGGATAAAAGCAGATGACAAGTAAATTATAACCATAATTAAACTAAACTATACCTGTTCTATCTCCATACAGCATATATTCTCTGGCTCTGTGGGCATTATTGTCCGACTCCGAGTCGAAATGAACACCGCAACTGAGAGTTTCTGTTCTGAAATGATCAGATGAGATTGTCCTGCTGGCTCTGAGCGCGAGCTTGTGAGGCTCCGCCCCCTGTGCCGGCAGCAGCAGTTAATTTGCATTTAAAGGGCACACACTAAAACAGCGCGTTTTTCTGAGCCCCAAAAAATGACAATTTAAACATGCTGTAAAAAATTATCTGTTGGGTATTTTGAGCTAAAACTTCACATACATACTCTGGGGACATCAGAGACTTATTTTACATCCAGTTCATCCTGAGTTTTATTGGAAATTGCACCAAACCTATACAGCAGGGTTCCTCAATTGTTTTTACCAAGGGCCAAATTCTGCCGACAATACAAAGCCAAGGGCCACCGACCAAAATGTTATGACCTTAATGTTTGCTCTTCTGCTATTATTGTTGTTGTTGTTGTTTTGTTAAAAGAGTCACAAATCACAATATAATTATTCTGATTTTATTTTTATTTATTATTTTATTTTTCTCATTAGTCTGTTTTATTAAAGCAATTATGAGCATTTTTGTATTCAGATAAAGAAAACTAAAGAACTTTGCATGGTGGATATTAAAAACAAATGAACAAACAACAACTCTGGATCTCCATGTCTGCATGGGAGTCGACTGATCCTGCTCATCACCACACTGGATCTCTTCTCATCAATTTCCCTAAGCAGATTCAATTATTAGACCTATCAGCATTAATATTTTATTGTTCTTACTTGGATCAAACTAAAAGTATTAACTGTCATGTACTCACCATTCAATGAGAGAAGTGACAGCGAGAGGCTGAAGCAATAGCTCTGATGTTAGGGCTATATTCTGTTGTAGCAATTCTGAGACACTGATCAAGATGCACACTGGACAGTCTGTTTCTATCCTGGTTCTTGATGTTGTTCATTATAGAAAACGATGACTCACATATGTAAGTGGATGGGAACATTGAAAGAAGGAACATTGCAATAATTCTGCTGTTCATAGACTTCACTAGGATTGGAAGACAGGGGGGGCTTAGCCCCCAGGGTATTTCGTCCCCTTGGAATTATAAGGTTCTATCTGCGTTCTGAGCAGTTTTGAGATATTGAGCTTTAAAGTTTTTGCATTCCATTCGACTGTGTAGAAAGAACCTTTTTATTTTCTAAATAAAAAGTTCCAAAATGTACACAACTTAAAAAACAACATCACATAATGTAAAGAAGTGGTCACAGAATAAGAATATGTGAATAACTAAATTTTGACAAAAATTTCAGATAGAACCTTATAATTCCAAGGGGACGATTTGTAACTTGCGTTTGCAAAATCTTTGCACTCACATCTAGAGCTACACATAGGCTATGCCTATTATTGTTACAACACAGGGGGGACAGACACACGGATGAGGTAAGATGAGTGTTTATTTACAACCAGCAGAGGTAAAGACAGTGCAGATGAAGGTGAGTGGATCTTGAATAGTCCCGATGTGGTTGACAGGTATGACTCAGTATGTTTCTCTTTTCCAGATGGGGAACAGAAGGAGATTACCGGAACCAGGGATGACACAGGTAAACACAGGAGAACACTGAAGACGAAGACCCACGAGGAAGACTGGAAGACTGGGAGAGGAGACCACGGAACAGGTAAGTAGTAGAGGAGTCCTGGAGGTAAGCATAAGTTTAGTGTCTTGATGCAAACGATACCGGACAGTGAGTGATGGTGAGAGCGGGGTTTAAATGCAGTGAGTGACTGATGAGCTGATGACGTGCAGGTGTGTGTGATTAGTATTCAGGAGAGGAAGTGCGCCGTGATTGAGTGAGGGTGGAGTCTGGCGTGATTGTAACATTACCCCCGCCTCCACGGCCCGCTCCTGAGGGCCGAGGACCCCGACGTCGTGGCGGTCGGCCTCTTCCCCGGGGTGCGGGTCTTTCCGGATGAGTGGCATGGAATTGCTCGAGCAGGTTGGGATCAAGTATATCATTTCTGGGTACCCATGAACGTTCCTCGGGACCGTAGCCCTCCCAGTCCACGAGGTATTCTAGAAGACCACCACGACGCCGGGAGTCCAAGATGTCCTGAACCTGGTAGGTAGCTCCGTCTTCTAGGATGAGTGGAGGGGGAGGCTCCTCCGCTACGCCAGACTCTGAGGGAACAGAAACAGAGGGATAGTGAGGTTTCAACAGGGAGACATGGAAGGTAGGATGAATTCTGTATTGGGGTGGTAACTGTAGCTGAAAAGTGACAGGGTTGATCTGCTTCATGATGGTAAAGGGGCCAATGAACCTGGGACTCAGCTTTCGGCAAGGCAGACGTAACCTGATGTCCCTGGTGGACAGCCAAACCTTCTGACCTGGTTGATACGAGGGAGTGTTAGAGCGGTGAAGGTCGGCTGTCATTCTGCGTCTGCGCAATGCGCGTTGCAGGTGGTGGTGCGCTGAGTCCCAAACCCTCTCGCTCTCTCGGAACCAGTAGTCAACTGCAGGAACATCAGATGGCTCTCCAGTCCAGGGGAACAATGGAGGTTGGTAGCCGAGCACGCACTGGAATGGAGTGAGTCCAGTGGTAGGTTGGCGTAACGAGTTCTGTGCGTACTCGGCCCAACCCAGGAACTGGTTCCAAGAGTCCTGGTGGCCATGACAGAAGGTACGGAGGAAACGTCCGATCTCTTGAATCTTCCGTTCTGTCTGCCCGTTCGACTGCGGATGGTAACCAGAGGAGAGGCTAACGGTCACACCTAGGAGTGAGAAGAACGCTTTCCATACCCTGGAAATGAACTGCGGTCCTCTGTCGGATACGATGTCTTCTGGAATTCCGTAAACTCGGAAGATGTGGTTAAACATCAGTTCGGCAGTCTGTATGGCCGTGGGGAGTCCTTTCAGGGGAAGTAGACGACATGACTTGGAGAATCTGTCAATGATTACTAGGATGCAGGTACAGTTATCAGAAGCAGGTAAGTCTGTTATGAAATCAACTCCTAGGTGTGACCAGGGTCTGTTGGGAACGGGCAGAGGCAGTAGTTTGCCAGATGGTAGATGGCGAGGACTCTTCGAGATGGCGCACTCCTTGCAACCTCTCACGTACCTTCTGACGTCCGCTGCCATGTTTGGCCACCAGAAGCGTTCTTTTAGCAGCGAGAGGGTCTCATTGACCCCTGGGTGGCCAGTGCCCAGTGACGTGTGGGAAGTATGGATGAGGGGAATGCGCCGAGTTCGGGAGATGTAGGTCAATCCTGGTGGGCAACCCGGCGGAGCGTTGGTGGAGACATTGGAGGAGGGCAAGGTTTCCTCAGACCAAGTGATGGGACTTACAAACAGACTTTCGGGTAGGATGGTTTCAGACTCTTCCGTAGTTTCTTCCGGACTATGAAGACGGGATAAGGCGTCAGCCTTGACATTCTTGGAACCAGGGACGTAGGAGATAGTAAAGTTAAATCGGGTGAAGAACAGTGCCCATCTTGCCTGTCGTGGATTAAGCCTCCTGGCATCTCTGAGATACTGTAGATTCTTGTGATCCGTTAACACCACGAATGGATGTTGTGCGCCCTCCAACCAATGTCTCCACTCCTCAAGAGCCAGCTTGACGGCTAACAGCTCCCTGTTGCCGATGTCGTAATTGACTTCCGCCGGGTTGAGTTTGCGGGAGAAGAAGGCGCATGGATGAAGTCTACTTGGAGTCCCCTGCTGCTGCGATAAAATCGCTCCCACTCCTGTGGTTGAAGCGTCGACTTCCACGACGAAGGGCTTCTCTGGATCTGGATGAATCAAAAGAGGAGCAGAAGAGAAGGCTTTCTTGAGGGTCTCAAAGGCGTGGGTGGCAGTAGGTGTCCAGGACAGAGACTTGGGCTTGTTGCGTAGGAGGTGAGTAAGAGGACTGGAGATGGTACTGTAGTTCTGGATGAAACGGCGGTAGAAATTGGAGAATCCGAGGAATCGTTGAAGTTCTTTAATGGTAGTAGGTATGGGCCAGCCGCGAATGGCATCCACCTTCCCCTCGTCCATCCGGATGCCACTGCTATCGATGTTGTACCCAAGGAACTGCACTGAGGGTTGATGGAAGGAACACTTCTCGGCTTTCAGGAACAGCTGGAAATCCCTCAGGCGTTTCAGGACCTCCGCAACGTGGTGGCGATGTTCTGCCATGCTCCGGGAGTAAATCAGGATGTCATCAATATAGACCAGAACTGACTTGTGGAGGAACTCCCGGAGCACTTCATGGATGAAATCCTGGAATACGGAGGGGGCGTTGGCCAATCCATAAGGCATGACGAGATACTCATAGTGTCCAGTAGGGGTCACAAAGGCGGTCTTCCATTCGTCCCCCTCACGTATCCGAATGAGGTTGTATGCGCTGCGGAGGTCCAACTTGGAGAAAACAGTGGCACCTCGGAGATGTTCCAGTGCAGCTGGGACGAGAGGAAGGGGGTAGCGGAACTTGACAGTGATACGGTTGAGTGCACGGTAATCAATACAGGGCCGCAAGCCTCCGTCCTTCTTTGCCACAAAAAAGAAACTGGACGCAGCAGGGGACGTAGACGGACGGATGTAACCTTGTTCCAGTGCTTCCTTGATGTATTCCTCCATGGCCTTCTCCTCCGGCAGTGACAGCGGGTAAATCTTACCTTTGGGCACTGGCTCACCCTGAAGCAGATCGATGGCACAGTCCCATGGCCGATGTGGAGGTAGCTTGGAGGCTCGCTGGGGACAGAAGACATCACTGAAGTGGGCATAACATGGGGGTATATCCACGGAGCGTTTCTCCACAGGGCTTTCGATGGAAGTGGAGCAAAGTGGTAGTCTTTTGGAACGTTGAATCGGAAGTGCAGGAAAACAGCTCGGGCCCCACTTCAGGATCTCTCCTGTCCTCCAGGAGATGATGGGGTTGTGCAGCTCTAACCACGGACGCCCCAGAATCACATCAGCAGTGGATTCCTCCAGAACCAGTAAATGTAGATGTTCCACATGTAAAGCTCCCACTTGAAGTTGTACGGGTCCAGCACTTAGACTCACCCGTCTCCGACTGAGTGGTTTTCCAGTTATCGAGTTGATCTGGTAGATGGATTTCGTGGCAGTGAACTTGAGCTTGAGTTGACGGCAGAGGGCGCCGGAGATGAAATTGCCTGCAGAGCCTGAGTCGAGTAAAGCGCGGACTGGAAGGACAAAATCAGCAGTAATTAGTTCAACTAGAGTTGTGAGAGGCGTCATTTTCTCGATGGATGGAACTATTGCACTCACCAGAGGACGAGGAGGACGAATAGGACACTTGGTGATGTAATGTTCAGCGGAGCCACAATATAGACATAGATGAAGTGTCATGCGTCTCTGACGTTCTGTACGGGATAGCCGGGCATTATCCAACTGCATAGGCTCGTGGACTGGTTCTGGAGGGCTGATGGATTCAGGACGGCGGAGGAAATGGAGAGCGAATGACTGGTCTGGGTGCTCTTCGAGACACGACTGCATACGAGTGGCGAAGCGTGTGGAGAGTTGGATGAAGCGTTCGAGCCCGATGGAATCCTCGTATGCAGCGAGATGCAACCGCACTCGAGGGTTTAACCCTTGACGATAAGTGGTGATCAGGGCTTGTTCGTTCCATCCACTTGCAGCAGCTAAAGTACGGAATTGTAAGGCATAATCACTCACGGACATAGTATTCTGCTTCAACTGATACAGTTGTTCACTAACCGATGAATCCCAGGTGGGCGTTCCGAAAACTTCTCTGAAGTGAGTGAAGAAACTGGAAATTGTCTGTACAATGTCACTTTTCTGTGACCAGAGAGATTCAGCCCAACGGAGCGCCTAACCATGCATTTGTGAAATTACAAACGCCACCTTGGAGCTGTCGGTCGGATATAAATGCGGTTGCATCTCCCAGACCAGTGAACATTGCAAGATGAATCCGTTGCAATCCTCCGCCGGTACTGTGAAGGGCGCTGGTCGGGCCATGGGACTGGCGATTACCGGTGGTGAAGAAGTGCTCGTGTTTGCGGAAGTGGCAGCATGCGATGGTGTGGGTAGAATCGGGGGAAGTGCCTGACGAAGATCATCTGCGATGTCATCAAATGGATCTGTAGTGCTCATGCTGGCGTGTGCTGTTGTTGGTCCGGTATTCTGTTACAACACAGGGGGGACAGACACACGGATGAGGTAAGATGAGTGTTTATTTACAACCAGCAGAGGTAAAGACAGTGCAGATGAAGGTGAGTGGATCTTGAATAGTCCCGATGTGGTTGACAGGTATGACTCAGTATGTTTCTCTTTTCCAGATGGGGAACAGAAGGAGATTACCGGAACCAGGGATGACACAGGTAAACACAGGAGAACACTGAAGACGAAGACCCACGAGGAAGACTGGAAGACTGGGAGAGGAGACCACGGAACAGGTAAGTAGTAGAGGAGTCCTGGAGGTAAGCATAAGTTTAGTGTCTTGATGCAAACGATACCGGACAGTGAGTGATGGTGAGAGCGGGGTTTAAATGCAGTGAGTGACTGATGAGCTGATGACGTGCAGGTGTGTGTGATTAGTATTCAGGAGAGGAAGTGCGCCGTGATTGAGTGAGGGTGGAGTCTGGCGTGATTGTAACAATTATAGAGATAGGTTATATTATTAGCAAAGAATAAAGAGTTGTGATTAGCTTGCTAAGTTAACCATTTCTTGTATTTTGCTTGTTCACTCTAGCTAGACTACAGTTTTCCATAGCAAACCAAAATATCCCCTTTCCTTTACCTCAAGAAAACGTAGCTAAAGGTAAGCAGGTAATTAAAAACAACTTACAATTTCACTCTGTATCACAACACTTACCAATCTTCCTTTCACCATTAGTGTGTGTATCGGTGTGTGTGGGCGGGAGGGTGCATAGCGAGTTCAACTTCAGACCAAACTAGAGTAACGACGAGACGAGATGAATCCTCCAGTTACTTGCAGCGCTCCGGTCTGCAACGCTCTGAAAGCTGCCACAGTTCACACCAATGCAACGAGACGGTGCGGTGCATCATCTTGATAACACAACGACTCTTTGTACTTCTATCCAACTTCCGATTTTTCGGCTATTTTTTGTAGCTGGATATATATCATTTGTTGCGTCTAAATATGAATGAGGATACGGTTATTGATAAATCGAATTGTTATTGTTGTTCTTATTATCATTTAGGGGGGCTTAGGAACATTTTGGGGTTGCTTCAGCCCCACTAAAATAGGCCTAACGACGTCCCTGCTGCTGTTCTTGAATTTAGCTTGAGAATCCACTTTTGTCCAAAAGTCGCTCACACTAGCCTCCTTGTGTTGCTCTCTGATCAAGTGAGACTTTGACATTTCCAAAATCTCCAGCTGCAAAGATGCTTCATCCAAGGATTAAACCAGGCATTTGGCCTCAGCAGTCCATTGTCCATCTGCTGGGACTGAAAATGTCTGTCTTAGGAAGAGAAGGAGTTCACTTGACAGGTTAAAGCTCTGAAATTGCACCTGGTGTTTCTCGCAATGCTGTTGTAAATACGGAAAATGCAGCTTTCACCCTTGAAGATCCCGCTCAAAAAGGGTCAGCTTTAAACGAAAAGCTTCAACCGCATCGTACATGTCAGCAATAGTGTGGTTCTTGCCTTGCAATTGCAAATTAAGCTGATTTAGATGAGACATGATATCGCACAAAAAATGCACGAATGCCATCTCTGTGTTGTCGGTCAAAAACCTCAGAAATGTCTCTGCCTTTTGAAGTTCACACACTCTTTCCAGCACACGGCCCTTGCTCAGCCATCAGACATCATTGTGCAGCAATAGATTGTGCCGTTCTGCAGACATTTCCTCCAGCAAGGCTCGGAAAAAGCGATGTTGCAGACCAGAACTCGCACGAATAAAGTTTACCATCTTCATCACAGTATCCATTGTCTCTTTAATTTTTCCAGACAATTTGGCACATAACACCGATTTATGAATTATGCAGTGAAATGCTATGAGTTTTGGATTGACAGCAGCTAGCCTGCTTATCAGGCCTCTGTGATGTCCAACCATTGACGGAGCCCCGTCAGTGACAACTGACACAACTTTGCTTAAATCTAATCCATTCTTTTTTTTAAAGAATTGCATCAGTTCATTAAAAATAATTTCTCCGGTTGTGCGTCCCTGTATTGGCAGCAAACAAAGCAGCTCTTCGCGGAAAACCTTCCCATCAAAAAATCTGACGAACACTGACAGCTGTTCAATGTCGGTTCGGTCGCAAGACGAGTCTATTGCAAGTGACTTCGGCTTTCTTTATGTTGGATAAAAGATTGGACAGACACTCACCCGCCAGTGCCTCTACTCTTCTTGTTGCCATGCAATCGGATAATGGCACCTTCTGTAATAGCTCCACAACCATTTTCTTCGTTTTCTCATTGTGATTTAAAACTTCATCCACCATGTCAATCACACAGGTTTTAATTAATTCAGCATCTGTGAACAGCTTTTTGGCCTTTGCCAGGTTCCAAGCCACACGTAAGGATGCTGCGGTGGCATTCTCCTGTATGGATGTGGTTTTATGAATAACAGCAACTGATTGCTTGTAAGCTGCTACCAATTGTGTTACCTTCTGTTTGCGACTCTCAGAATGGAAAATTGCTATTAAAATTGCAGTGCAATGAGTTGAAATGGCGTTTGATATTATCAGCCTTACAGACAGCCACGGTCTGCGTGCATAACAAACACGTTGGCTTTGTGTTGTGGTGGTCAGGCAAAATAAAACAAAATTGTTCAGTCCATTCAGATTTGAATCGTCTATTTTCAGTGTCCACTTTTCTTTTCTTAACACTTGCCATATTTTCGATGTGCGCGAATGCTGTCAGATACTGCGTTTGAATTTTAACGCCAGTGACGTGCTTACGCTGATGTTACCATGACAACCTTGAAATAAGCGCGGGCCAAACATTTTCCTCTCACGGGCCGGATGTGGCCCGCGGGCCGCCTATTGAGGAACCCTGCTATAGAGGGTAGTATAGTCGTGACTCGTGTCAGCTACAGAAATTGTTTGCCTCTTGTTCAGATTAATAAAATACATTTTAATTAAAATGTAATCAAATAAAAAAAAGAATGACATTTTATTAAACAAATTATTATTAAAAAAAATAAATACAATTTTTAATTAAATAAATGTATAACTAACTGGGCTGCATTTCCAAAATGCATCGTAAGCCAAAGTAGGTTGTAGAACCATTGCCACCAATGGTCTCTACGATTGATCAACTTAGCTCACGATGCTTTTGAGAAATGCAGCCCTGGGCAGTGGATCTGTAGTTCCCAGCATGCTTTGCAAGGGACTGCATTAGGAGAGTAATTTTAGGGATTAAGTGTTATTTTATGTGTTTTACAGTAAAGGGAATTGTGCTGCCATTGTGCTGAAGAATAGCGCTTGTGCTTAGGCTGTGGGCACTCAGTGTTCTATGCTTAGTACTATCAGTACTGTCACCTGTCTTTTCTTAGTGTTTTTTTTTATATAGATTGTGTATAATGATGAATACCACTGCTTGTTTGAAAATTAAGCCTGAAAATTAATTTAAAAATCAGGTTGGACTAAAATAAACCAGCTAAAATGTGTCGATCCAGCTAAATTGATTTATTTTCAACGCACTTATGTCTTCAATTAAAATAAGTAAGGGTAATGAATTATTTTTTTAATGTATTTACATCAAGGTGGAAAAGGGCTTTTATCATATAAAACAACAAATATTATATCAAACTTACTTACTTTTCCAGCACTTTAGACACAGTTGCTCCTTTGCGCTTAAAGAAAATGAAAGAAAATAGTCCAACGCCATGGTACAACGAGCACACTTAGGCCCTTAAGAGAGCAGCCAGAAAAATGGAGCGCAACTGGAAGAAAACAAAACTAGAGTTTTAATGCTGTCACATGCTGACAAAACTAGCCCCCAGTGGTAGCCGAAGAGGCTGCAGGAGGAGGAGGAGGAGGAGGAGGAGGAGGAGGGTTTCCAGAGGCCGTCCCCAAACTCCTTGCCCTGCCGGCACTGCCCAAGCTCGCTGCCCTGCCAGCGCCGACCAAGCTCCTTGCCCTGCCAGCGCCGCCCAAGCTCCTTGCCCTGCCGGCTCCGCCCATGCTGCCTGTCATGCTGGCTCGGCTCAAACTCCTGGAGGCCGCCCCTGAGCAGCCCGCTGTCGTCCCTGAGCAGCCCGCTCTCACAGACACGGCCAAGGAGGCCACCCCAGAGCCGCCTGAGTATCTTGCCTTGCCTTGCCAGCTCTGCCTGCCCTTTCAACTCTGTCCTTGTTGTCTGCCCTGCCGGCACCACCCTTGCTGCTAGTTGTCCCAGCTCTGCCTAAACTCCCTGCACCACCCTGACCCTCTGCCGGAGTCTCCCTGGTCTGTCCCTCCGGCACCGCCCTGGCACTCTGCCTGGATTCCAGATCCGCCGGAGCCCGTTTGCTCCATCCCTCCGGCACCGCCCTGGCCTTCTGCCAGGACTCTAGCCCTGCCCGAGCCTCCCTGGTCTCTGTTAAAGACTTCCCAGACTGTCATGATGGCCCTCTCTTGGCTTCCCTCCCTCCCCTCTTTGTCTCTGTGTTTTCTGTTGGTGAGTTGTCATGTTCCTGTCTTGTTTTTTGGTGTTCCTCCTTAGGGACACCAGGTGAGGAGGGACGCCCCTTTAGAGGAGGGGTAGTGTCAGGATTCTGTCACTTCTGTCTAGTCTATTTCTTGGTTTTGTTACAGAGCCCTGACACTCTTGTTTTGTCTTGTCTGTGTGCCTTGTTTCATGTGCTTTCATGTCATGTTTTGTCTTGTGCTGTGTTGCATGCAGCTTGTGTTTATCACTGGCTGCATGCTTTCATGTTGTCATGTTTTGTGTGAACACGTGGCTTATGAGTGTTCTCATTAGCTACGTGTTCATGTCTTGTTTTGTTGGGGCACATGGCTGGTGATTGTGTTTGCTTTGTCACGTTTGGTGTGAGCACATGGATTGTCATGTGTTTCCATGTGCCATGTGCTCTCCTGTTGATTGTCTAGCCCCTCCCATCTTTTTACCTGATTATTGATTCATTTGACTGAGTCAAGTCAACTCTGTCGTGTTTTCCCCCTCGGGGAAGTTTTTGTTTTTATTTGTTACCTAATAATACCCATTGTCCTGTACTTTCAGCTACCCAAACCCTGACAGCCTCCTTCCCTTTATCTCTGTACAGATAAAACGTTGTCGGGATAATTCCGGTTCACGTGGCTACACGGAAGCGATAAATAATTCTTTATTCTAAATTTTTAAGGCAAGACAAGTAGTTTGTTGAGGGTTGGTTTGTAAAAAAGGACTACACGCCTGCGCACATATGTATTCAAATGTGCATACCTATAGACTAAACACGTGATGCGCATGTGCACACTGTCTGCATTTTCGCGGGTTTGCGTTTTTGAGGTTTGCGCAGAGATAACTTTAAAAAAAAAAAAAGATTTTTCAAGGCTGGCACCTTAGAATCTATTTCAGGGTTTGCGTTCTCGAGCCACCAGGCACTGTTTTGTGCGGATGAGTGGGGTGGAGCGGGATGAGTGTTTTCTGTTAGTACGGTGTCGTGTTAGCTGCCCCTAAGTTAATAACTATTGATCTTTGCAACGGAAGTGAATCAGTCAATCAAAACTAACTTCAGCTGGACAATAACTTTATTCTAGAGCTGCTGTAAAGTCAAAACAATCTCTGTTACTGTAATTTCCTCTTACCACTGTAAAGCTGCTTTGAAACAATCTATATTGTTAAAAGCGCTCTATAAATGAAGGTGACTTGACTTGACTTGAATAAGCATTTTCCCCTAAGAGCAAGCACGGGTGTGACACTGCGTCTTTTTAACCCTTTAGAGCCTTAAGCTAAAAAAGGGCGGTTTCACATATTTCTTTTTTTTTTTTTTTTTTTTTTTTTTGACTGTATAATTATAACAGAATGTGCTATCCTCAAGTGCAAGATGTCTTTTTTTTTTTTAAATCAGAAAACCCATGAATGAAAGAATCTAACACTTTAAACTTGAAGAATAAACTATAATACATATATTCAAGTCTTTTTTGTGACACTGGGTTGCATAGTTCCCTTTCAAGGGAACTCGCGTTGCGTCGAGAATGACGCTATGGGGAACGCTTTGCGTGATGACGTCTTGAAGCACATGTAAAATCAGTCCAATGGTATGGCGGAACGTCAGAGGCGGGTGACGTCACGTACCAGGAAGCTATAAAAGCCGGCCTGAAACAGAAAACGAAAGCTTTCTGAGTCTTCAGTCGCGCTCTGTGTTGAAATCTGTCCTTGTTATTTGGTGTTGTCTGTCTATATATATATATATTCAGTATGGCGAGCAAGCAGCAGTTTAGAGTGTGTGTTCATCCTTGCCCGCGTTATATAACGGGAGGTGATACTCACACTCTTTGTGTTGTTTGTTTGGGAGAGGAGCATGCCCAGTCAGCACTCGAGGGTGGTGACTGTGTGCATTGCTGTGCGCTTCCATTGCGTACGCTCCGATCCCGCTTGGCTCGGTTCAATCCCGACCACGTTCCCCAGGGCTCGGGTCCCGCCGCGGCTGAGGCTCGGCGGCGATCTCAGACCTGGGGTTCGCAAATGGATCTGTCAGTGGATGTTGAGACGGGCTCTGCCTTATCTCAGCCTCTTACTGACAGATCCAGTGCCTCTCATCAGGGTGTGGAAGCACGCGCGGCGGTTTCTTCCCCCCCGATAGAGGCACCAGTACTGCAACTATCCAGCTCTGAGGAGTTGGATGTTGTGAGTATTGAAGCTGAGTCTGAGGATTCGCCACCTCAGTCTCATGCGTTTGAGGAACTGCTCGATGTCATTACTAGAGCTGTTGACAGACTGTCTATTGAGTGGCCAGAAGATAGGCAGGACTTCGTTCGAAAAGTAAGCTCGACGAACGCTTCCTGCCATCTCGTGCGCAGCCCCAGCGCAGGAGCCTGCCGTTTTTCCCCGATCTCCACACCGAGGTGTCGAGATCGTGGGCGAAACCAGTGTCTCACAGAGTTTATACACCACAAACATCTCACTACTCCTCAATATCTAAATATAAAGAGTATGGTTATGGGGAGATGCCGAAGGTGGAAGAGACGCTTGCGGGCTATCTCTCTCCAGCAACGGCATCTTCTCTGAAAGCTCCTACACTTCCCTCTAAGCCAGTTAAAGTAACATCTTCCCTGGTTCATAAATCGTATGCAGCCGCTGGTCAAGCTGCAGCGTGTCTGCATACGATGTCCATTTTACAAGCCTATCAGGCTGAATTATTGGGGGATTTGGAGGAGGGCGGGGGAATTGGTCCTGACACAGTGGCCGAACTTCGCAGAGCCACAGATTTGTCTCTCAGGGCCACCAAGGAGACCGCTAAATCTATCGGGCGGTCTATGGCAGCCCTGGTGGCCACTGAGAGGCATCTGTGGCTCAATCTAAGTGATATCAAGGATAAAGAAAAGCATGTTCTCTTAGATGCTCCGGTCTCCACTGTTGGTCTGTTTGGTGATGCAGTTAGTGTTGCGGTAGCAAAATCACAAGAAGCCGCTAAGCAAGCTGCTGCTCTCCAGAAACTTCTCCCCCGCCGTTCTTTCTATGAGGCTGCTGAGCGGGAGCAGCCTCACTCCTCTAGAAAGAGCGCTGAGCACCGTGCCACTCAGAAACAGAGCGTGTCCTCCCGTGCTCCCCCACAAAAATCTCGGGGACACGGAGGGCGCGCTCAAACCCAGCAGTCCTCGAGGGGTAAAGCGGATCTGCGGACCGTTATTACCGCCAAGAAGGCTGCTGGGAAGAAATCCTGACGTCCGAGGGCTCAGGACTAATGAGGGTAGTCCCCCCCGAAGCAGAGCGGTTAACACCTCTTTTTACGGTGCCCGTCTCTCTTCGGTACCCTCAGGGGACCGTTCTGCCAACCCTGCCGCCTCCGGTGTTACAGGGCGCAGCGGTCTCCGGCGAGCACATATCTCAAGGACCACCCGGAAACGTAGTGGCCTCGGGATGCCCGCCCCCTCCGAGCAGGATGTTAGAGCAGTCTGTTCGATCGTTCCCTGCCGGTGCGCCGTTACAGGGCGACGAATTGACTGCTCAACAACAACAAAATCCAGAAACCAGTCTCGAGAGGCTGGTACCTCTAGTAGAATCTTTGACAGCGTGGAAGCTACTGTCAAATGTTTCTCGTTGGGTCCTGCAGACCGTGGAAAAAGGGTATCAGATACAATTAAAAAAAACGCCCACCTCGGTTTATGGGGGTCCTGCCCACAGTGGTGGGCCCCGAGCAGGTTCTGGTCATGGAACAGGAAGTGAACACTCTGTTAGAGAAAGGGGCCATAGAATATGTACCTCCCTCCGACAGGGAAACCGGGTTTTACAGCCGGTACTTCATTGTTCCGAAAAAGGACGGGGGATTGCGTCCCATTTTAGATCTTCGAGTTCTGAACGATTCAGTCATGCAGCTCAAGTTCAAAATGTTAACATTGAGACAGATCGTGCCACAGATCAGGTCCGAGGACTGGTTTGTCACGATAGATCTCAAGGACGCATATTTCCATATTTCCATCCGTCCGTGTCATTGGAAGTTCCTGAGGTTTGCTTTCGGGGGCAAAGCATACCAATATCGTGTTCTTCCATTCGGCCTAGCTTTATCACCCCGCACTTTCACCAAATGCATGGATGCAGCTCTGGCGCCGCTGCGCCTCCAGGGTATTCGCATCATGAACTACATCGACGATTGGTTGATTTTAGCTCAGTCGCATCAGTTGGCGGTTCAACATCGAGATGTTGTTCTCGCCCACATGAAAGAGCTGGGGTTACGGCTGAACGCCAAGAAGAGTGTGCTTTCTCCACTCCAGAGGACCACTTTTTTAGGCGTGGTTTGGGACTCAGTGTCGATGCAGGCGCGCCTGTCACCGCCACGTATAGAGTCCATCCTTGCAGCTGTGAAAAGTGTAAAGCTAGGCCAGCTACTCACTGTCAAACAGTTCCAGAGACTGTTGGGTCTCATGGCAGCAGCTTCCAACGTGATACCTTTTGGACTGCTGCACATGAGGCCCCTGCAGTGGTGGCTCAGGACCAGGGGGTTTTCCCCGAGGGGCAACCCATTTCGCACAATCAAGGTCACGCGGCGATGCTTACGTGCCCTGGTTATGTGGAAGAAACCTTGGTTCCTGTCCCAGGGCCCAGTGTTGGGAGCTCCTTGTCGTCGCAAACTGCTAACGACGGATGCTTCCCTCACGGGTTGGGGAGCGATCCTGGAGGGTCGCTCATCTCAAGGTCTGTGGGAAGACCATCATCGTTCCTGGCATATCAATCGCCTAGAGATGTTAGCTGTCTTCCGGGCTCTGAGGAGCTTTATCACAGATCTCAGGGGACACCATGTGTTAGTACACACGGACAACACGTCGGTAGTCGCCTATATCAACCACCAAGGGGGTTTGCGCTCGCGCCCGTTATCCAACTTGGCACGCCATATCCTCTTGTGGTCCCAGGGGAAGTTACTGTCTCTCAGGGCAGCTTACATCCCCGGGGTCCAGAATATAGGAGCAGACACTCTGTCGAGACAGGGGCCGAGGCCCGGGGAATGGAGGCTCCACCCCGAGGTGGTGGAGCTGATATGGAGGGAGTTTGGCCAAGCTCAAGTGGATCTGTTTGCGTCTCGAGAGACGTCTCACTGTCCACTTTGGTTCTCCCTCACGCATCCAGCTCCTCTGGGACTGGATGCTATGGTGCAGACGTGGCCGAGGCTACGTCTGTACGCTTTTCCCCCAGTTGCTCTGCTCCCGGGAGTTCTGGAGAGAGTTCGCAGGGACCGGGTTTGCCTGCTTCTTATAGCCCCGCGCTGGCCGGGCAGAGTATGGTTTCCCGATCTTGTGTCGCTCCTCGACGGGCCTCCTCTGGAGCTACCCGTCAGGAGGGACCTTCTGTCCCAGGCGGAGGGCTCGATATTTCACCCCCGCCCAGAACTGTGGAACCTGTGGGCTTGGCCTCTGAGGGGGCCCAGCTCATAGAGTCAGGTCTCTCAACTGAGGTTGTGGAGACCATTCTACAGTCCAGAGCTCCCTCCACGAGGAAACTTTATGCCCTGAAGTGGAGAGTCTTCACTTCTTGGTGTAGTGACCGTCGGTTGGATCCAGTCAACTGCCCAATTGGTACAGTTCTGGAGTTCCTGCAGGACCGGTTCACTGCAGGTCTGACCCCGTCCACCTTAAAGGTTTATGTGGCGGCCATAGGTGCTTACCACATTCCTTTGGGTGGAATGTCTGTGGGGAAAGACCCTTTGGTATCTCGTTTCCTTCGTGGCACTTGGAGGCTGAGGCCTGCAGTTCGCTCTAGGGTGCCACCATGGGACTTGTCCATTGCATTACAAGGCTTGTCCCTGGCCCCCTTTGAGCCCATTGAGGAGGTTCCTGAGAAGTTTCTAACTCTGAAAGCTCTTTTCCTTCTGGCTATTTCTTCTCTCAAGAGAATTGGGGATCTTCAAGCATTGTCGGTTGCTCCGTCATGCTTAGAGTTTGCTCCGGGTATGGTTAAAGCGTTTCTTCATCCAAGACCGGGTTATATCCCCAAGGTCCCCACTAATGTGGTCAGACCTATTGTTCTGCAGGCCTTCTGTCCTCCTCCCTTTCAAAATGCTGACCAGGAGGCTAATAATTTGCTTTGCCCTGTGCGGGCGTTAGACGCGTATGTCCACAGAGCTGCCCTGTGGCGTAAAAGTGATCAATTATTTGTGTGCTTTGGGTCTCCTAACAAGGGAGGTCCAGTGTCTAAGCAGAGGATGAGCAAGTGGGTGGTCGAGGCTATCTCACTTGCTTATGAGGCGGCTGGGCAGCCTTCTCCTATGGCTGTCCGGTCCCATTCTACAAGGAGTATGGCGGCCTCTAAGGCCCTTATATCAGGAGTATCGTTACAGGACGTCTGTGATGCGGCAGGCTGGTCCTCACCGCACACTTTCGTCAGGTTCTACTCTCTGGATCTAGACTCTGCTCCAGGGTCTCATGTTTTGTCTTCCTAGTGCTGCTCACCAGATTTCACACGGGACAGACACTTGTAGCTATGGAGGCGTTGGTATAGACGTTCCCCATAGCGTCATTCTCGACGCAACGCGAGTTCCCTTGAAAGGGAACGCCTCGGTTACGACTGTAACCTCGGTTCCCTGAAGAGGGAACGAGCGTTGCGTCGCCCTGCCATATCTCCTTCATGCCTGTCAGCCCGACTTCAGACTATACGAAGCTTTCGTTTTCTGTTTCAGGCCGGCTTTTATAGCTTCCTGGTACGTGACGTCACCCGCCTCTGACGTTCCGCCACACCATTGGACTGATTTTACATGTGCTTCAAGACGTCATCACGCAAAGCGTTCCCCATAGCGTCATTCTCGACGCAACGCTCGTTCCCTCTTCAGGGAACCGAGGTTACAGTCGTAACCGAGGCGTTTTCACTCAGAAGCCTTTTTATTTACCCCAGTTTTCAGGCGTTTTTGATTCTTCAATCTAGTCATTCAAATGTGGTGCTCTCTGAAGCAGCTCCTATCAAGTTGCAAGCATAGGCCCACATCACACTCCTGGCACTTCCATGGGGTGCTCTTTCTGCATTGTATGCAACGACGCCAACCCATGCTGGCCCTCTATGATAGGTCCTGAATGTCACTCACAGGAACAGGCAGATGATCGCATCTTCTCTCTTTGGGACTGCCATCCAGGGGAACGCCTGTGAGCTGAGCAGCCAGAAGCTCCTGAAAGTGTTGCTGTGTCATGGGCTTGTCCTGGGATATGGCACACAGCTCTTTATGTAAAATTAAGCTGTAGGTCACTGCAATATCCAGGAAGGGCTGAAAAATGGTCATGTACCACTTCTGTGTTTTACAGTGCACCGACTTTGTTCTCAGCATCTGGTCAGAGGTGTCAACTGCTGTTGGCCTGGGAACAGGGACCCTATGTTTTTGCCCATCCTGTGTGGACAGTTGTGCACATGAAGACCTCCCTTGTGTCTATCCACTTCACAGACAAAAGGTCATCAACACTGTAGCTGTGTCCCAATGTGAAGCATGCATCCTTCGAAGGCCGCAGACTTCTGACTTGCAGACTTATATCAAATTATTCATTTGATATAATTGAGTAAACAGCTATGGGGCCAGATATGGCTATTGTCATTTTTATATTTTACTGGAGGACATGGTGAGGATGTTTCAGCCCTGTTTTTTTCATGCATCATGTATTTTCGGCTTAGCCAAGACCATGGTCAGCTATATTAAACTGGTTTGTTGCGTCCCAATTCAGAGGCTGCGTCCTGAATTGGCGGATTATACTTTAACACTAGAACTACCGGAATTCCATAACTACTAGAACGACCATAGCGGTCATTCTGACCGTTCATACTTTGACGTTCATATGGCCGTACTGAACGTCATTTTTGTCATGTCATATCTATTGTACATGTTAACCTTCTCTTTTCCAATGAAGCTTTTAATTCCTGTCGTCATAGCCCTTAAAACAAGCACAAAATAAAGATTCCCCCGACAGGTGCTGTCTCTATTTGAGGAACGTTTTGCATCAAAATAATATTTTTTTCACCGCACTCACCACGTGAATAGACATGCACAAAAGTTAGGAAACGTACAGCCCTGTTTGTAAATAAGTTCAATAATCAATACAAAATCTAAAAATAAATGGATCTACAATGATAGGTAATAATAAACAGGACACAAAATTTTAATTCAAATGAATGTGAAAATGTATACAAACAGGCTAAGAAAAAAAATTAACATTAGCTAAACAAAAAAACGAACTGCTTTAGAATGATTCGTTTCAGTGAACAAAAAATATTAACGAACAAAATCAGGTTAACTGCCCATTTGAACGGCGCAAACACCCCGCATCATTGACGCTTATGCACATTCCACACGTGACTGTAACGTCACGCCAGCAGAGGGAGCCCTCTCCCGAGTACTGACTGTGTGCCACTCCCTCTGCTTCACTGGTTACTTCCTGTTTGAGAGACATTTAAGCATGGCCTGGCTAACAGGCCATCGCAAAGTATTGCCAGTTTTCCTGCCTTACTGAGCGTTCTCTTATCATTGTCTTGTGTATATCGGTTATGACCTTTGCCTGCTTTGTTCTGTTTTTGCCTCTTGGATTATCCCTTTGCTCTGTTGTTTGGATTGGACTGCCACATTGTGTATTACCTTTGCCTGCCTCAAGTTTATGCTATCTGCCTGCCGATTTTGTCTTGTTTGCTGTGGATTTTAATAAACAACTGCATATGGATTCTACTTCGGCTTCCGCCTCGTCACAGTGACACAGGTAAACACCGCCTTTCGTGTGCAGCTCCCACACACTTTGTGACATTTGGCACATGTCTCCTTGGTTTTATTTTGTTTGCAGTTCCTCTAGTTGTATGGCTTTTGATTCCATGTGGTCGGAGCGAAGTTCGCTCGCCAGTCGTGTGATGAAGTCCCTCCGCGAAACTTGCAATGTAGCGGACTTATAATATATTTATAATGCGTGCGGTCAAAATGACCGTTATGGTCATTCTAGGTAGAAATAGTCAGAACTGTTGTGTGTTTTGTGATTTTAATAAAAGAACAGTGTCAGAATAAAATATACACATATTTAGGAAAAGTCAGAGTCCTACAGCCACATTTATTTTATTTTAACAAAGTTATTACACTGTAAAATTTAAAAACGGTCAAAATGACCGCCTTGGGAGTTCTAGTGTTAAACTGTTCAAGTATTCGGTGTTAACTTACATAAATAATGTAATGATATATGAAAATAAAATAAAACTTACATAGGCCTATATATATATATATATATATATATATATATATATATATATATATATATATATATATGAAGAGTTTGGTTCCAAAACGCGATAAATCCATTTTGATTAATTTGAGTAAAAATGTGTTTTCTTTACCAAGAAAGTGGCAAGATGAAAACCACTATTTTCTGTTTCAAACTTTCACATAGCATCTGTAGGTTATAATAACATTAAAAATTCAAATCCAGATTTTGATTTTCAAAGATTTATTATAAAAACGGGTAATCTTTCCCCCAAAATGCAATAAATTCATGACAATTTTTTTCTCCAAAATGCAATTAATCCATTGAATCAATATGAAAGTTATTTTTCATATTGAAACTGTTGAAAATACACAACAAAGTAAGTTGATCCACATATGACAGCCTCTGAACTCGGTCAATATCTTATAATACAGGCACTAAAAATACATTCAATCAGCCATGGCTAGGAAATTACTCCTGAACTTTTTTGACGGCGATCAGCTGTAAAATGTCCTGCTCGGATTTCGTTGACTTTGAGTAAAACAATTGAAAGTTTTTTAAAAGATCCCCTGGGGTCAACGTGTCATCGTGACAGAAGTTTGATGCTGTCGTGTGAGAACAAGCAACAGTCGGCATTTCTCTTCCTCCCGCGTGCCTCATCTTCTTAATCTCCTCACGTAAATGATTAGATTTCAATGGCTTACGTTTCTTCCCTACCGCAGAAACCACCACAGGTTCATCAATGCCGTCAAAATTATTAAATTTTTTGTTTGTTTGTTGATCAAAAAGTACAAAGTAGATCAGGAAAACTAGGATGCCGGGTGTATTCAAAGCGCCGCCGTTACTGTTTACATTGCGTGGAATGGTGCGCTGTGATTGGTTGAGAGCGGATCTATCGCATTCTGCAGAGAAAGGAGACTGGCGTTTGTCGCGGTTTGGAAAGAAAGGGAGAAAACATGACACAATAACACGGCGGATATCGCATTTTACGTAAAATTTAAAATGGACTTTTCAATACCGACCCTATACAATACAGATTTTTGCAGGAACTCAATTTTTTTTAAAATGGCGTTTATCGCGTTTTGGAACCAAACTCTTCATATATATTTTTTATAATTTTTTTTTTCTTTTTTTTTTTTAAAGGTTCAAATGTTCACTTATATCTTACCTTGATGCAATTTTGTAGGCTAGTGTATTCTTTTTATTATGTACAAAAATGGACCATGGTGAACATACAGGTTTTCAACCCTGTTTGAATATAAAACCGAATATTGAATATTAAATATTAGTCCCGCTCGTCATCGGCAGCTGTCACAGTTGCCAGGCGACAAGAATAATTCCTCCGTAGGCTAGACCGGTCCAAGCGCTTAAGATGCACCCTTTCATATGTGACGCAGCTGTAGTTTTTCCCCAATGCGGTATTAGTAGTTTTTAAAATGACTTTTTTCAGAAATATACTCTTTCTGAAAAAAATCTCAGTGATATGGCAGCCGTCGATTGAGTCAGCCGTGCAAACCTGTTTGTAGACAACTTAGTGGATAGTCAAAATAGGCACTCAAACACTCACAGATGATGTCCCACCAGCAGAGAGGCCTTACCAGGTCTCTATTGTGGAGCCCATCCCGGTCCAGCAGCACCACCAGGGTCTCCCTGCTCAGCTCAATAAAAGTCTACATCATTTCTTCTTATTTTATGTACTGTAAATTTAAATGTTGATTTTGATATGTGTAACGTATGTTGTAAATGGTTGGAAAAAGTACTTTTATGTAGCCTATAGAACAAATGATTTTCATTTACCAATTTTATTTGAAAAAAAAAAGGTATAGAAGAATTTGTTTCATGTAGAAATTATGACTGTCATTACAAAAATAAACAATGTCCAGAACAATTCATTCTCTTTTATTTACACATTTAAAGTTGCATAAAAATAAATAATGTACAGAATTTCTCTTTCCTTTTAAAAATTAAGTGAAAAAAGTTAAACAAGAAAATATAGAAAATTTTTTTTTTCAATCATTCTCTCAAGAAGAAGAATGCCTTCGTGCTGCTGCTGGTGCTGGTGCTCCTGCTGCTGGTGCTCCTGGTGCTGGTGCGGGTGCTGGTGGTGCTGGCCCTGGCTCCTCCTCACCGTGGGCACCCACTGCTGAACTCTTCCCTGGTGTGTCCTCAGGGATTGAGGCAATGAGGACAAGGGGGCTGGTGCAATGCCTCTGTCCCAACACCTCATCCATGAGGACCTCAGGGCCAGGTTTCAGCAGTGGGTTTCCCACTCAAACCCTCACCTGTCCTAGGACACTTGCAATCCTAAGGCAGAGCAAATTAACCATGCCTTGTTAACAACAACAGCACAATACATCTCAGCAAAGACGTGTGTATTAACTTTCTTACTATGTATTTTTTATTTTGTTTTTAGTTGTCCCATTTTTCTTTTTTTTGCCTGTATGGGAGTTACCTTCCCCAGCAGACCCATTTTCTCCAGAATTGCTCTAAAAAAGCAGAAAAGGGTACTTATGAAAAATATTAACACAGGGGAGCAATCTTAACATTAGTGCATTGTTAACACTGCAAAATATGACACATCAGGATATGCATACAAAATACTTCAGAAATCATATTTCTGGATACTTAAATTTGGTTAAAACCTTTGTAGACATAGCTTGCATGGCAGCACTACAAAAACACATAAAAGTGAAACCCCATTGCCTTATCTACTCTGCCCTACAAAGGCAAAAGACCTTAACTCACCAGAGTGTGAAACTGAGAAAAATGACTTTAAAGTTTTTTTGTTGTCCAGCCAATTGTATGATAGGTAGGACACTGAAAATTTGCCAAGTAGTTGTCATAATGAATATATTTATCTACATAAAAAAAATTGAGCTCAAACTTGACCTTTGACCCTTATTCGGAAGTTACTGCATTCTGCCTTTGCATTATCTGCAAAACAATAATGGCTCATACAAAGGCAAAGTACCTTAACTTCTAATTTATTGACCATTTTGACTTTTATCACTCTATAAAAAACATTTCTATGATAACAATGATAGTCTTAAAATAACATTTAGTGAGTTCTGTTTAGAAGGCTTAATATTACATCAATAGAATATTACAAAATAAAAAATAATGAGAAGGCTACTGTACTGGATCGTTTTAAAACTTTATCGGTGTTGTTAATTTAAGTAAAATAACACTTTAGGAAGTTAAAGTAACCTTTCACAAATATTTCTTACATTTGAAAGATTTGATTTGACACACACACACACACACACACAGAGGCCTCTGTTTTCTGACGTGCTCTCTGCTTGCCGTTGCGGATTGAGGAACGCGCTGATTAGCCGGTTTCATATGTTGTGTGTGCAAAGTGTGTACAGTAAAAATAAAGTATATTTAAAGTTAGCCAGCCGGCACATGATGGATTTAAACAATGGATTGTCTTCTCAGTGGATGTCGTTTTCCATGGATTTTGAGTTTGACCATGTTAAAAAAAGGTAAGCTGCAATCTAAGTTATATCTGCTGGGTTTGTTTGTTTGCGTGGTAATGTTTTCTCCTCCCCTTACTTACCGTGAGGCGTCCCCAACCCACTCGCGTTGTTTTCTGTCAGTGAGTGCATGGACTGTCAGATTGGCTGGATAGTATCCAAGCTTTGATTTATGTTGTCTTACAGCTGACACACCATCTATTATGTAACATTAGGCTATTTCTTGATCAGGAATAGTTGTTTTGTGTGTCAAGTAGCCTATCTTGGCCCAAGTTTGCATCGCTAGCTAGCTAACTAGGCTACCAGTATCCTAGCTGAATTTCACAAAATCTGAAGTAAATTGCATATCTAAAAAAAAAAATTCTTCATGTATCCATCATCCTTACCTTGATCTTGGTATTTGCGTTTCAAAGCCATCTCCACCATCATTTTCCCGCGAGGATAGGCCATTATTATGTTAGATACATTTAAAAACAACCACTGCAACAATTTTATTTTCACTTTATTTATTTAATGGTTGTGGCAAAAGTGCTTCAATTACATATAGGCATTAACGTTACACCGTAACTTCAGCGCAAAAAATTTAACGTTGGTAAAACAAAGGCAGAGTGCCTTAACTCCAACTGTAACTTGATTCCAGCATTCTAGAGTGCAGCGGAACAAAGCTAAAAGACCGTAACTGATGTTAAGGGCTTCTGCCTTTGCTTTCCCTCTGCTTTTGGAAGTTATGACAAAAACAACATATTATTTTTAGCAGAAAAGAACAAAATTGACTCAATATATTTTTCCACATGATAAAACTGATGTCCATTGTTCCAAAAATGGCAATAACTAATTTTGACCAAAATTGAAGTTAAGGTCTTTTGCCTTTGCACGGCAGTACTGCTTTTCTTATTGTTGTAGGCTTTATAGGGTGAGTGATATTTCTTATAATACACAAGTGAGACAAACTAGTGCAAATATTACAAATATTACAAATAGGTCTCCACGCTGGCGGAGTTTTTTGCCCCCGTAAAGAAATGGTAATTTTCAGACCGCAATTTAATAAATTGAGCTGTCTGCTCCTTGCTCCCTGAAACAATAATTAAACTAATATTAGCACAAGTTTTGCCTCAAACCACCTGACAAATGAAGCCACGCAATGGTGATGAAGGAGTTAAGATGAAGTTTATAAGAAAGAAAAACTTGTGGCTTTTAACTGTGGTTTCGCTAGCTATTTGAGTAAATGAAAACATAATACTTCCATTAAAATGTGAATTTGCCGTCCACCACCGAACTCTCGGCCGCAATTTTTAAAAATAAAATAAAAATGCTGTCGTCACCGGCGCGCAATGACTTATGGGGTTGGATAGGCCGCTAAGGATCCATTTATGTATCCTTTCTTTCACAGGGAAACGAAGGGTGCATTTGGCGTCGCTTTTGAATCAGAGTAGCCTTCGTCGCGCCGCGATGACACAACCGGCCTTCGAATACGGCCTTCGAAGGATGCAGAATTGAATTGGGACAGCCTTCATCACGCCGCAATCGGCCTTCAAATGCAACCTTCCTTTGAATTGGGACATCCATCGTCGTGCCGCTGTGACGCAATCAGCCTTCAAATACGGCCTTCGGAGGATGCAGCCTTCGCATTGGGACACAGCTTGTGTCACAGTTGTGTTTGGTTTAAGTTTGTTTTCATTGGACTTGTCTGCCTGTCATCACATCACGTGTTGTCTTCGCAGTCATTATTAGTTCATCTGTATCACCTGGGTTTAGTTAATCATCATCATCATCATCATCTGTATCACCTGTGTCCTGTTAATCAGTGTTCATCTGTGTTTGTATTTAGTTCCATTCTGTTCAGTCAGTCCTTGTCTGATCACCGTCTTATTAAGTGTGAGTGAACCTTCTGCCTGTCTTTGTTGTACCTGTATGAATTATATTGTTAGTAAAAGTTTGCATTGGAACTTTCAGTTCTCCTTTGTCTTCTTCTGCCTGCATCACAACGTGACAGAAGATCGGACCGCCCAAAAATGGATGATAGGGTAAAAATAATTGTCTTGGCTCAGGAAAGCCACAACTTTCCTTTACAAAGGACTTTTGCTGCCTTGCCGTCACCAGCGCCCTCGATGACTATAGCCTAAGTACCTTGTTCCGGATCGGGGCCACATTCAACCATCCCATCAACCTCCCAGACACCACAGGACTGGATTGGAAGGAAACCGTCATCCGGTGTCTGGAGAGCGTCGTGCCTCGATCCGGAACACAGCCTGATCCAAGGCCTTTTCACGTCATGCCTGACCAGCCTGAGCCCTCAGCCAAGATGACCACCGCCTCATCGCTTGAGCCCTCAGCCAAGATGGCCGCCACTAAACTAAACACGTAATATGCATGTGCACGCCGTCAGCGTTCTCACAGGTTTTTGAAGTTTGCACAGAGATAACTTTTTAAAAATGTATCAAGGCTTGCACCTTGGAACCTATTTCAGGGTTTGCGTTCTCGAGCCATCAGGCACTGTTGTCGTGCAAATGAGCAGGTCGGAGCGCATTAAGAGTTTTCTGTTAAAACGGTGTCGTGTTAGTGGCTCCTAAGTTAATAACTAATGATCTTTGCAACGGAAGTGACTCAATCAAAACTAACTTTAGTTGGACAATAACTTTATTCTAGAGCTGCTGTAAAGCCAAAGCAATCTCCATTGCTTTAATTTCCTATTATCACGGTAAAGCTGCTTTGAAACAATCTATATTGTTAAAAGCGCTATATAAATGAAGATGACTTGACTTGACTTCAAAATATTGACTGAAAATGTCAAGTGGAGACATTTTTCCAAATATGAGTGGAGGCCACACTCCAGGCGTTCTTTTGGGAGTAAACCTTGGGACATTGGGCACTATATCAGGGTCTGCCTATGTCTTCCATCTTTCACCTTGCATCACTGGTGAGAGGCTACGCGATTCCTCAAGGCCACGGCTACAACTGCGGCCACGGCTACGACTGTGCCCATGGCCCCTTGAGATGGTGTTGTGGATGGCCCATTTGCTTCAGTAGAAGCCACACTGAAATACAAGTTTGTGTTTCAAACTCACTGTATATGTATAGATGTTTTTCCATTACCAAACAATACATTAGTAAAAGTAAAATTGTAAAATAAAAAAAATAAAAAAAAGTTTTTCTTCATCAGAAAAAAGACAAGCTTCACTTACCAATCCATGACTTGACTTGACTTGATGGAAAGCATAACATTACCGTAATAAGCCGTGCATTTGTGAAAAGCGCATGTTGTCTACTGTCAGGAGCAATTTTAATTATTTAGAAAGTGCAAATGGTTGAAGAATTACGGTTACATGAATACAGCTTGGTTGGATGTGTCGGTGACGACTCACCCGGTTAAAAAGGGTTAAAGATGTCATTTCAACTATGTATTTCTTGATGCGGTCGTTTCCTGGCTCTGTTTGACAGTCAAGATTGCTGCATCACGTGTCTGGGCTTAAAGCACGCTGAGGTGGCTTTCGTGAATGAGTCATGTACCCACTTCGGGCAGATGACCATCGCGGTGCTGCGGTCGAGACTATATTACTTCAAACGTGGTGAATTTGGTGAATACACGGGGTGACTTGAAGATTGCAGTGGGGGCTTACCCGCCGAACCAATCCCAATGGGTCCCACTCCCTCTCCTCACTCCTCTAGTGCATTGCAGGGGAGCTTCCAGATGAGGTCGCTGGTCCTTCCCATGGGGGACCTAGCATTTAATTTGGGGCTCCAGCGGATCAGATGTCGATCACTGCATCGGAGGGTGAGCCTCCAGGGATGAAGATTCAGCTGCGTTGCCCCCTTCAGGGAGAGTGGCATTGCCAAAGTCTGACCAAAAGCTGACTGCTATACTTTCCAAGGTCACTGAGAGTGTCGGGCTTGGGTGGAGGCCTCCACCATGTCCCGAATGTTTGAGGTTGGATGATGATTGGTATCTTGGGGTGGCTCACGCTGATCAACAGCATCCTGCCCAAGTGCCCTTCTTCCCGGAAGTGCATGAAGAAGTTACCAGTTCATGGAAGGCACCTTTTTCTGCCCGAAACTGAGCTGGTGCTTCTTCCGTCCTCACTACCCTCGATGGTGGGGTGGCCAAGGGTTACATGGAGATCCTCCCTGTGGAGTGCGCTGTTGCGATGCAATTGTGTCCACAAAGCGCTGCCGCCTGGCGGGGAAGTCCGCGTCTCCCTTTCAAGCCTGTAAGATATTGTACATGCTTACGGCCAAGGCTTACAGAGCTGCTGGTCAGATCACATTGCGCACCACAACCCATGAGTGTTCGGGATGAGATTGCGGGACCGTCTTCTGATGCCCCCCGTGTCTCATTCGATGCTCCAGATGATGAAACGATGTCCATCGCCGCATCACAAGGTGGGCTAGAGTCTTCCGGAGATGAAGATTTGGCTGTGCTGCCGCCTTCGGGTGTGTCAGCATTGCCTGAGTCTGATCCGGAATTGACAGCCATGCTTTCCCGGGCAGCCGCAAGCATCGGGCTGGAATGGAATCCTCCGCCCTGTCCCAAGCGCTCGCGACTGGATGATTGGTTTTTGGGGGCGGCGAGTGCTGACAGTCTGCTCGCCGCCAAGGGCACCTGTAGCAAATTAGCTCTATGAAATATTAATAATCAATAATAACTGGTTATAATTGATTATGAATATTTGGATCAGTTAATATAATTAACTTAATGTTGTAAATTAATATTACAAACAATTAACCTGTTTGTCTCATGAACACTCAGTGTTAATTGTTTATTAATTCTAAGAAATGTACCTTTCCGGGGCATGGGAAATGTCTTTCTTACTTTATAGTACTACTAAGAGCAAGTAGTCAAGATCTATGATTAGAGACTCCAGATATGAGCTTAAGACACAGACAACTTTACGTGTTACATGAACAAGATTTTATTAACTAGACTAAACACTTAAACTACTCTAACATACACATACATACATGCATACAGTTTACCAAGGGAAAGAGAGCTGAAGCAGAATACAGGAAAGCAAGAAGTTATAGCATTGTTTGAAATTCAGCAGATCAACAGCCTTAAGCAAACCATCAGTTTAGTTCTAACATGCCCTTCTTTAACCCTCTGGGATTTTCTTCACATAGTGGCACAATAAACTTAAATTACTCCGTCATTTATGGTCATACAGAAAAAAAAAATATGAAAAAAGAATCTGTGAGATGTCTACTTTTGTATGTGTCCACTTACAATCAAAACAAAACATTGTGCTTTTGTAAAATAAAGAAAATAAACAGGGTATGCTTTCTGCCTCTCAGTCTCGGTGAACTTTTTTTTCTTGAGCACGTCTATAAACTGAAACCAAAATCAACAAATACTTGTCACACATTTATGAGCCATATATCTTTATAAACATTTAAGTGTGTACTTTAAAATGATCGGATTCAAAATAAAAACAAATATTCTCTGTTTAAGTAATCTGTATAAAACCAACAAGATGTCCAGTTTCTCAAACGCTTGCTCATTAGTTTTAATGTGACCACGCCCACGCGCGCAAAAGAGATTGACATGCAAATCTCCATGTTAAGGAACGCAAACACGCTCTTTTTTTTTTTTTTACAGGGACCAGATGCCCCACTGATGAGTCCTGCTGACTTCAACATTCACATGAGTACATGAACATGGTAAAGTGAAAAATCAAACACCTTGGAAATGACAGGTATGTACTATGTTTCAGGAATGGCACAAATGTGTGTGACTGATTAAGTCTCTGTCTTTAGTTCAGTGTGTTAAATAATGTGCTTTTTTTGTCATTTGTTGTGTATCTTTGGATTATGTTGTGTTGTAATCCAAACAATCAAAAAGCCATTCTTTTTTAAATCTCCTCATTCTTTGTGCAAGGTTCCTCATGATAGGACCTGATAGCACCTGATAGGGCCATTAGGGGAGGGTCTTTGTCTTTCTCAGGTGTGAAATCCATCAATATTCATGATGTGTTCACGCCTACTCGCATAAAGCTTTCTTACACAAAACATGTCTTAGAAATTTAAAATCGATATATTGTCTTATCTGAATGAGTAGGCAGGATGATTTTCACATAGTTTTGGAGCAAATATTCTAGGCTACGTGATACAATTTTCAAAAGTCTTGTGAATAAATAATCAGTATGGGTTTCATGACCTTATTGTGTTTTTACACAATAAAACATTTACATATGTTTTTTTCACAAACCCTAATGCCATTATCTCAAAACTACAAACTATTACATACATGCTGCTGACATATTATTGTAGCAGAGTTTGTGCTAAATACAGTGTAATCATACTTTAGCTATGAAAATGTCACAAGTAACAGAAATAAGCACAAATGTCAGAGCATGTCAGAACACCTCCAGGGCCCAGAAAACACCTCGGGCCCAGAAAACACCTCAGCCCCAGAGGGTTAACTTTGAAATACGTATGATAAAATGTATACTTTAGTTTTTACAAAGAAAGATTACACTGGAAATATTGTTAAAATTTAAATTGTTGTTGTAATTGTAACCTTTTTAATAAAATAGCAAAACAAATATATATACAAGGATAGATGTAAACACAATCTTAAAAGGTCAATATAAGCCTTCTCTTTAAATTATTTGTATTGTGTTTTATTAGTAACACATTTGGGGAGAGAATATATTCCAAAACTTTCTGAAAATACAGTATGAGAAGAATTAACTGCACAATTACTAGAAATGTTTACCTTGGATATTATACAATTTGCAAGCACAATTTGAGAAAAAAAACAACAACTATGTTTCCAACTGTGAACCAATTTTTGCATTCTTTCTTGTGGCTCAGTGACACACCTGAATGAAAGGCTCATTATGCGGCTCATTATTCAGCTCATTATGCGGGTCACAAAATTTAAATCAATGTATTGTTTTATGTGAATGATTAGGCAGGATGATTTTCAGATCATTTTGAAGAAAAAACTCTAGGCGACAACATCCATTATTCAAAAAGTCTTGTGGACACATATTTAGAATGTGTTTTGTGGCCTTATTTCAGAAACCTTAATTTTTAGTTTTTTCAATAACCATGCATAAACATTATTTTCTCTAAAACACAGACATGTATAAACATGTTGCTCACATATTATGGTAGCCCTGTTTGTGCTAAATAGAGTGAGTAGTTACTATACTATACCTTATGTCAAAATGATTAATGACTTTGACTTTTGACCTTTTGACAGGTTGAACTTCCAGTATAGGGGTCAGGGATTGACCTTTGCCCTTCCTACCCATCGATCATGTGGTTTGACAGTTAGTTTGACCTACTGACCCGGCTAGCCATAGATCATGTAGTTTTGACAGTTAGTTTGGGCTTTTGAAGTTGGTATAATAATTCATGGTTTTGACAGTTAGTTTGGGCTTTTGAAGTTGGTATAATATGTCTTTGTAGCGTCTGGGCTATGAATCATTCTTTCATTTGTTCTGAATTAACAAATTCTGACTCTGTGTTTCTGAACACATTCTTTCATTCCGGACTAGATCTTGATAACATATGCTCTCTCTCAGAAGAGCTTTTAACCTGTGACCCATCCAATGTAACTCACAGCTTTGGGTGCCGCTGGGTCTGCACCCCCAACTGTTTATGACACCTTTAGGGGGTCCTCGAGACACTCCAGGACCTAAAACCAACATTCTTTCTCCCCCTGTGGTGAGCTTCAGAGAGATCCACAGGAGAGATATGGACTTTCTCCGTGACCCAGACCTTCCACACACACACACACACACAGACATTCCAATACACACACACCCAAACGTTTCTTTAAACTCATCATATAAAGTCATTTCTAAAGGTATATGATATATTTTTTTGGTGTGTTGCATGTTTTCCCATGTTACAGTAGCATAGCCATGATTTTTCTAGTCATGTAGTGAACTTTAAATGCTTATAATATGGATATCTTATGTATTCCTATAATCTTTCATATGAGATTATTGAAAGATTATATGTGATTATTCTATGATCATTCTCTCTCTTTCTCTCTCACTCTCACTCTCAGCCGTTATCCGTTTTCTTGTTTTGTTTATGTGTTCATATTCTGTGTATACATACTCGTGTGAATTGTAGTATTCTGTATTCGTAGTTTCATTTATTAAAGGTGCCCTAGAATTTGAAATTGAATTTATCTTGGCATAGTTAAATAACAAGAGTTCAGTACATGGACATGACATACAGTGAGTCTCAAACACCATTGTTTTCTCCTTCTTATTTAAATCTCGTTTTTGAAAAACACCCCTGAAAAATAGGCGAATCTCCACATAACACCGACTGTGACGCAACAGTCGGGATCATTAATATGTACGCCTCCAAAAATTTGCATATGCCAGCCCATGTTCAAGGCCAGGCAGAACTGCGCAGCCGAATCATCGTCCGAATCATTTTTCTTCGAGAGACATCATGGCTTGCAAACAAGCAAAACATGGCAGTTGCTCAGTGTTTGGATGTACAAATGGTAACACAAAGGTATTTTTTTAGTTCCTTCATCCGAGCCTCTGAATAACCCGTGGGTTGTGTGACTGTCTGATGTGTAATTTTTCAAGTTCAGACAGATAATCTTTCTCTCAAAGTCGTTCAATACTGTTTATGCATCAGTAAATCAAGCCAGTGACTAAACGATCAACTTCACGTCGTTTCTCTTAGTAGGATGAAAATAATCTTACTTAAACTGTGATTAATATACAGATAGCGATCAAAGAACAATCCCTTTCCAGTCGCCCAAGCTGTCAATCACACAGCGCGAGTTTATCTGGACACTTGCCAAAACTCGTTATGAAATCAATGACGTTGTTAGGCGCCGTTCACATATCGCGCCTAAAACGCGTAGAAAACGCTAGGCGCGCCGCGTTCTCCTTTTTCCAAAGCGCTAGGGTGGTTGTGCTCCGGAGGCGTCTGTCGTTGCTAAGCAACCATCAGCTGCGCTCTCCGTTACAGCAAGGAAAAGGTGAGGAAGCTGATTGGTTGGTTCTTGTCACGTGACCTACGGTGCGCTTGCGGCATTCTGAAAAGTTGAGATGTTTTTATCTCGATGCGGCGCGGACACACTTGGAAAAAAACGAGTGCATTGCTTCCATTATGAGCGCGCAAACCGCGCGCCTACATTTGAAATAACGAACTTGAGCGCGCAAAAGACGCGATATGTGAACAGGCCCTTACACTGCACAACAAAGCTCTTACTGTACGTACATCATGTTTGCATTGGTGAAATCATTAGTGAGAGTGCAGAAACTGCGTTGCAATGATAAGATCTTCATTCACGTGATCAACAGGCTTACACTGAAGTCTCACAGCAGCCAATCACAGCAGTGGGCATTTACACTGAAGTCTCACAGCAGACACGCCCCTTCAAACAGAGTGTTCAAATCAAAGGCTAAAATCAGGCTAGGAAAAATGCCTTTTATTTCTAAATTATAACAAATTTTGATCATACTAACATTATAAGGGCACCCCAGGAAACATTCTAAAATAATAAAATAATCCATGCAATGGCACCTTTAAAACAATATATCCCTGATTGCTTCTGTTTGCTCAACATTTCAAAGTCCCTGAAGCGTTACGATCTAAAGCTACAAAAGCTTTACAATTTGTTACTATTTCAGTAACCTAAATTTTATAAGAACAGGAAGGTGATTTTCGTGGCCAGAAAATAGCCTTCTTCGAATTATAAGAAAGAGATAATTTTTGTTGAGAAATTGATGGGTTAATCTTACGGCCGTTTGCTGGACAAACAACTGTTTGATAATTACATTAATTTCCATTAAAAGTTATTCTGATAATTGATCTGAAGAATGGACCGTTGATATATTAATGATTAAATTATAATTCATTGTGATGGGTTATTGATATATACAATTGATCTATTTTTCAGCTTCAATAATTGTATTAACTCTGCATGCGAAGTAAATGAATCATAACCCCGATTCATCATTATTGATTCCCTATATCATTTGAGCTAGATTCGTTACATCTTGGTATTGACAGAAGCTTTTGGCCTATTGACCTTGCAATTATATTTAATGTGGTTTTTGATCGTTTGAAGCCGCTGTGTTATATATCAGGATCCCCCTCCATATTCCTGAGCGTATCCGGGCTGTACTGTGAAACTGAGAAAAAACAAAACAAAACAAAACAAAAAACTGTGAAGTGTATCTCACACAAACGTTGCAAAAACATTCTGTTCTTTTAAAATAATATAAATGAAAATCTACCTCACAAAAGTTAAATGATTATAAAATAGCTTACTAAAAAATCCACTGAACCAACCATTTCAGTTTAAATAAAATGGAGTCACAAAAAAAATTGCAATCAGTTAAATGTTTATAGAGTTGGAGAAAAAAAAAACATACAGGTTATGAAACAATCAGTTAAATGTTTAGAGAGTTGAAGAAAAAACATACAGCTTATGAAACAACGCAATGTATGAAATGGGTTCACGAAAATAAAAAATCATCTTGCATGTTTAGAAATCAGGGCCCTCTGGCCTCTCTTTACACCAGCGTTTGACCTGCGGGGCTCTAACTCACAGATCAGAATGCTTCTCAAAGTAAAAGCCAGAGCACATCGTATTCCAGAGAGCATCAAGGCACTGTGATTTAAACAATGTCACAAAATTACAATCAGTTAAATGTTTAGAGAGTTAAACAAGTTTATGAATGGGTTCACAATATTGTTTTAAACAACTTGTTTACTGAATTCATATAGTCATTCCTGAATGTCTCTCAAAGCACCGTCTCTCAACCAGAGGCCCCCGCTCGTGTGTGTCAGCAGGCCGACGGGGGCGCGCGCATCTGTGTGTGTGTGTCAGCAGGGCTAGGGGTGCGCATCTGTGTGTGTGTGTGTGTGTGTGAAACATTTAGAAACTGTGAACCCTCAGGCTGTCCCATTGACAGGCTGCTTATAAGGTCCTTCCGATCAGCGCTGCGTCTTCTGAGAAAGAAGTTACTTGACAATGTTAGCTTCAGGATATCGGGTGACAGGCCAGATGAGCCTCTGTTCATCATGTCAGAGTGTATGTAATGTAAGTCTGCTAACGCCTTTCCAGAGCCAAATTTTTGTTCACACTAAATTTATTTAAAAGCATAACCTTAAAAGTTTAAATTAGATATTTTAAAATGAAAGGTTGATTAAATTAAATCTTTAAAGTTTGAATACATTCATATCTTCTATTTATCTTTTAGAAGATTACTGTAATGATTTTGTTTAACGGTGACCCTAAAGTATAATTGTTATTAAACAATGTCTGTTCAAAAACTTTAGATTGTTGAAAAACTGTACTTAGTCGTCTTATATCTCATTTATATGAAAAGATTCAATCAGCATTTTTTGTCCATGCGGGGGTTTCAATTTTTATGGTGGGGGCTTTCCATAGCCATAATGATTTTTGTACCGTAACTGCATATTCTATCCCGTACACCTAAACACGACCATCACAGAAAACTACATTTGTACATTTTCAAAAATGAAATAAATAAATAAATAATTTAATATAATTTCTAAGCTGTTTTGCACGCGCACACACACGGTTCTAAAAAATTAACTAATCTCTATTTTAAATTAAATTATTATTAATAAAATATATAACCAATGAATAATAACATATGTTACTAAAATGTATTTAAAAAATGTAAACAAAGTTTTAGCTAAATAAATATATAAATAAAAACACCTTACATTTCCAGAGAGGTGAAGTAGTTCTTTATGCAATGATAAAAAACAATCCAAAAAGCAAATAGTTTAGGTTGTCATAAACAAAACAGCCCCAGATCCTTCATAGATAAACTACAGTGTGAAATGAAGCTTCAGACCCGTACAGAGACGAGAGGAGTTAAAGACCAGGTGAGTCTCGGGGGATAATGTCACAGTAAATCTAGTCTAGTCCAGAGTACATCCAGAGTTTATACTAAATTCATTTAAAAGCATAACCTTAAAAGTTTAAATTAGATATTTTAAAATTAAAGGACTGTTTAAATCAAATCTTTAAAGTTTTATTAAAATCATATCTTCTATTTATCTTCTTAGAAGACTTATGTATGATATAAATTATTTTGCTTACATTTAACATAAGGTATTATTTTTAACTTTATAAATGAAAATAACTGGCTTCCAGCAACGGTCGACGCGCGTTCACGGGAGATGGATGCCGGCATATGACGTAGGACGTAGCGTAGGAAGCGCCGTGACGAAGAACGGTTCAAACAGATAGGGCTGGGCCAAAAACTCAATATCCTCTTCTCTAATATCAAAATCCTCCGACATTTTCTTTTAAATACACGTTTTTTAAATCGCGGAAATCCTGAGTGGAGTTTTGTTTTGCTATGCTCTCTGGCTGCGCTGTCGCGTTCGTTCTACGTCACAACGCTTCCTACGCTACGTCCTACGCCGGCATCCATCTCCCATGAACGCGCGTCGACCATTGCCGGAAGCCAGTTATTTTCATTTATAAAGTTTTAAATATGTATATTTTTACGACAAAACCGCACGGATTACCCTCAGAAGGCCTTCGTTTATCCCCCTGGAGCCGGATGGATTACTTTTGTGAAGGATGCATGCACATTTTTGGGACTTGAAGGAGGTGGACCCCATAACTTGACATTATAACCACTGAAAGATCTAAGACATTTTCTAAAATAACTGAAATTGTGTTTGTCTGAAAAATGATTGACATATGCATCTCGAACGGCTTGAGGGTGAGTAAATCATGGGTTTAATATCATTTTTGGCCGAATTATCCCTTTAATCCACTGAAATGTGTGATAGAAATATTTGATGTGATGGGTATTTCCACATTTAATGTACAGAGAAATGCAGACTAAGGATGCTCCAGTCAAAGGCCACATATACTTTGCCAAAAATTGCTTAACACAGTAGAACTAACAGTCAGATCATTAGTTTTTATTATAACAAACTAATCACCGGAACTAATCACAGTGAATACTCGAGTGACATTGTTTTTACTCAACCGTATGATTTAAATGTTAATGTATCTTTCTATTCAAGAGACTCAATTGGTTGTTGTGGCCAGTGATCTCCTGGCCATGAATAAAACTATTTCTACAAAGAGCAACTTGGGAGCCATGTCAGGTATATGCTGCGCAGCTGAGAAATGGATTCTACGCTCAAAAGACAACAGATCATCAAAATGTCATCGAGGTAGTGATAGTAGCTTCTTGACGGGACGCCGTCACCTTACTTCAGGTAAGTATTGCATTAAGAAGCCAGATTTAGTTGGTTATATTCCTATTAAGAATTTCCATGACATGTTTTGAACTTATGAACTTGCTCGTGCTAACGAAGCAAGGTTGTCATCATTAAGGCAGATCTTCTTGTCAGACGATTATGCCATTTCTGAGACGTTTATCTGGCAATCAGTAGTCTTAATTTTATAATTAAGGTTGCACATATTCCAGGCCACTGCAATGCCATCGCTATGCACTTTAATTTTCAAGCTTCAGGGCTTTGCCCTTTAGCCAACCCAGATCCATTACAGAGAAATCTGTTTATCTCCTAACAGAGAAATGATAAATTAGAGGATTTGCTCAATCCAGCTAGACCGTACTTCACGAAGGCGCGGCTCCCTCCACCTTAAAAGCTCATACTTCTGCTTGGTCTCCATTTATAACATTTTGCTTTTCTTAAACCCTAACACTTTCAAAAATCCAATTACAATTTTTGTCCCTTCAAATCTATGATTTAATTCCTTAAAATCCGCCCTAGACTTCAAATCATGCCCCTCTATTCATATTACCTAACGGAGCACCTCTTTCTAATGCCTGGTTCAGGACTCATTTAACTACTGTTATCAAAAGCTGCAGTCTATCCCCCTCTCTCTATACCGGCCTTTCCTTCAGAATTGGGACAGCTACTACAGCAGCTGAACGAGGAATCTCTACGTCAACTATTAAGATCATAGGCAGATGATCTTCCTCGGCATTTGAATCATATATAAGACCTGATTCAAAAACCATTCTCGAAGCTCAGCAAGCTCTCCAGTAACAAATCAGGTAAATACCTATGCAACTACTGGTGGTGGTGTTATGCTCTCATTTTCTCATTATCCTGTCAATAGTCTCTAGCCTGCATTCTATAAATGGCTATTGAGTCATAGTCTATGTGTGCCCTAGTGGCCTTGTCTCAGTGTGGCCTTGTCTCCATGTGGCAGTAGTAGCCATTGTGGTCTTGTCTCGTGTGGTCTTTATGGTCATTTAATAAAAAAAATTAAAAATAAAAAGCCCTTATTCTATGTGATATATGTTCAGTGTGGTCTACTGTGACCGTGTGGCCTTGGCCAGTTATGGCCTTGGTTCTGTGTGGCCTAGTGGCTCTGTCTCGTTGGCCTCGTATCTGTGTGGCATTAGCAGCCTTGTGGCCCAGCGGGCTTTGTCTCTGTGTGGGTCTCAAGGCCTTGTGGCACAATGTTGCCTTGTCCTGTGTGTGGCCTAACGTGGCCTTGTGGCACTTAACGCCCTCGGTTCTGTGTGGCCTAGTGGCCGTTGTCTCTGTGGGACCTTGTCTCAGTGTGGGCTTATCGTGGCCCTCGCAGCCTCATTCTATGTTCTGTGTTGTCTACTGTGACCATGTAGCCTAATGTGGCCTTGTCTCGTGGTCTTGTGGCCAGTTATGACATTGGTCCTATGTGGCCTAGTGGCCTTGTCTATGAGTGGTTTGTATCTGTGTGGCATTAGCGGCCTTGTTGCCCAGCGGGCCCTGTCTCTGTGTGGGTCTTTTTGGCCTAGTGGCATATCGTTGCCTTGTCCTTTAAAAAGATGCTTATGGTTGGCCGCGTGGCCCTTCGGGGCATAGGTTCAGTGTGGCTTAGTAGCCGTTGACTCTGCGTGGTTTGTCTATGTGTGGCCTTAGCGTCTTGGTCTTGTGCTTTAAAAGATGCCTATGGTTGGCCAGTGGCCCTTCGGGGCATAAATTCTGTGTGGTCTATCAAGGCCTTGTAGCATATCATTGCTATATACAGTGAGGAAAATAAGTATTTGAACACCCTGCTATTTTGCAAGTTCTCCCACTTAGAAATCGTGGAGGGATCTGAAATTGTCATCGTAGGTGCATGTCCACTGTGAGAGACATAATCTAAAAAAAAAATCCAGAAATCACAATGTATGATTTTTTAACTATTTATTTGTATGATACAGCTGCAAATAAGTATTTGAACACCTGAGAAAATCAATGTTAATACTTGGTACAGTAGCCTTTGTTTGCAATTACAGAGGTCAAACGTTTCCTGTAGTTTTTCACCAGGTTTGCACACACTGCAGGAGGGATTTTGGCCCACTCCTCCACACAGATCTTCTCTAGATCAGTCAGGTTTCTGGGCTGTCGCTGAGAAACACAGAGTTTGAGCTCCCTCCAAAGATTCTCTATTGGGTTTAGGTCTGGAGACTGGCTAGGCCACGCCAGAACCTTGATATGCTTCTTACAGAGCCACTCCTTGGTTATTCTGGCTGTGTGCTTCGGGTCATTGTCATGTTGGAAGACCCAGCCTCGACCCATCTTCAATGCTCTAACTGAGGGAAGGAGGTTGTTCCCCAAAATCTTGCAATACATGGCCCCGGTCATCCTCTCCTTAATACAGTGCAGTCGCCCTGTCCCATGTGCAGAAAAACACCCCCAAAGCATGATGCTACCACCCCCATGCTTCATAGTAGGGATGGTGTTCTTGGGATGGTACTCATCATTCTTCTTCCTCCAAACACGTTTAGTGGAATTATGACCAAAAAGTTCTATTTTGGTCTCATCTGACCACATGACTTTCTCCCATGACTCCTCTGGATCATCCAAATGGTCATTGGCAAACTTAAGACGGGCCTTGACATGTGCTGGTTTAAGCAGGGGAACCTTCTGTGCCATGCATGATTTCAAACCATGACGTCTTAGTGTATTACCAACAGTAACCTTGGAAACGGTGGTCCCAGCTCTTTTCAGGTCATTGACCAGCTCCTCCCGTGTAGTTCTGGGCTGATTTCTCACCTTTCTTAGGATCACTGAGACCCCACGAGGTGAGATCTTGCATGGAGCCCCAGTCCGAGGGAGATTGACAGTCATGTTTAGCTTCTTCCATTTTCTAATGATTTCTCCAACAGTGGACCTTTTTTCACCAAGCTGCTTGGCAATTTCCCCGTAGCCCTTTCCAGCCTTGTGGAGGTGTACAATTTTGTCTCTAGTGTCTTTGGACAGCTCTTTGGTCTTGGCCATGTTAGTAGTTGGATTCTTACTGATTGTATGGGGTGGACAGGTGTCTTTATGCAGCTAACGACCTCAAACAGGTGCATCTAATTTAGGATAATAAATGGAGTGGAGGTGGACATTTTAAAGACAGACTAACAGGTCTTTGAGGGTCAGAATTCTAGCTGATAGACAGGTGTTCAAATATTTATTTGCAGCTGTATCATACAAATAAATAGTTAAAAAATCATATATTGTGATTTCTGGATTTTTGTTTTTTAGATTATGTCTCTCACAGTGGACATGCACCTACGATGACAATTTCAGACCCCTCCATGATTTCCAAGTGGGAGAACTTGCAAAATAGCAGGGTGTTCAAATACTTATTTTCCTCACTGTATAAAAAAAATAATTGTGGTCCAATGAGGCCTGTCTATGTATGGCCCAATGTGGCACTGCTCTGTGTGGTCCAATGAGGTCTTGTCTCTGTGTGTCCTTAGGAGTGAACTGGCAATAAAGTAAAAAGTACATTGAATTCTATGCAAGTCATTTGGATAAAAGCCCCTGCTAAATGCATGAATAAATACAGCAAAAAAAATAAATAATAATAATAATTCCATGGCTACACGTAGTACCTTACAGGTCAATGTTTTTACAAAGACTTAAGTAGCCTTCTTTTCTAATTAAGCTATAGGCCTATGAGGTATCCACATTTAATGTTCATCATGCTATTTTATGGTAACTCCCTTTCCTATTTTGCAGGTACTACAGGATTCATAACTGGTGGGTATACTTTCCGTTACCATTCTTTGGGGGTGGGCGGGTGGATTCATACTCCACCTACTTTTGGGGGTCGCCCTTCATCTTCAGGCAAGAAATGCAGATCCGCTACCTTCGGATTATGCACTACGCCAGGGCCTACACTGAAGAACTTTATAAATAATTGCTTTCTGGGCTGTCAATAAATTAATGCTTTGTTACATAATTCTATCTCCCGAGTCTTTCTGGTAGAAATGCTCTTATGGGTGGTTGCCCTGCACGCTTAATAAACAAAATACAGCTAGTCCAAAATGCAGTAGCTCGAGTTCTTACCAGAACCAGGAAGTATGACCATATTAGCCCGGTTCTGTCAACACTGCATTGGCTCCCTATTAAACATTGTATACATTTTTAAATATTGCTGATCACTTATAAAGCACTAATTGGTTTAGCTCCCCAGTACTTGAGAGAGCTCTTAACGCATTATAGTCCTTCACGTCTATTGCGATCTCAAAATTCCGGCCAGTCCATCGACTGCTGGCAGTAGATCCTTTTCCTATTTAACACCAAAACTTTGAAACAATCTTCCTAACATTGTCCGGGAAGCAGACACACTCTGTCAGTTCAAATCTAGACTAAAAACACATCTCTTTGGCTTAGCATACACATGACACATTATAGTCTTCTATAATTCAATGTTAGGCTGCATAGATTAGGTAAGCCAGAACCGGGAACACTCCCCATAAATCCTGATGTACTTTTTACATCATAAGAAGAATGGCGTCTACGCTAATATTAGTCTCTCTGTTTATCCAAGGTTTACTGCAGTCCATCGAATCCAGGCCGTATCCAGATCTGATGAAGGACCTGCGCCTGGACACGATGACAATGCAGTCCTGAAATGTCAGCCAGTCCATCCCCTGTGAAGGCCTCCTTCCCTTCCCTTTACCTCAGTACAGATAAAATGTTGTCGGGATAATTCCAGTTCACGTGGCTACGCAGACGCAGAAAAAAATATTCTGTATTATACATTTTTAAAGCCAGACAAGTAGTTTATTGAGGGTTGATTTGTAAAGAAGGTCTACATGCCTGCGCACATATATATTTAAACGTACATACCTTTGGACTGAACACGTAATGCGCATGTGCTCAACATCTACTTTTTCGCGGGTTTGCGTTTTTGAGGTTTGCGCAGAGATAACGGATAATCGTTTGCACCTTCGAACCTATTTCAGGGAGTGTGTTCTCGAGACACTGGACAGTGCTGCTATCCTGTCGGCGCGATGTGCAGTTAGCCTGGCTAGCTGAATGGCTGCATCCGGAATGCTGTCGTTGAGCTATGTTTCCATGAAAATTAAGACACAGCAGTCCCTGATTTTATGCTGGGAAGTTAGCTGTAGCTAGAGTAAGTCCATTTTATTATCGAGAGAGCAAACATTTGAGAGGAGAATGTAAGAAGTTGCCCTTGGTGGGGATTTAACCCGAGTCTCTGGTGCTCTAAGTGTGATTGGTTACTCACTGAGCTAACTCCCCAATACTTATACCCAATAGCAGAAGATCAAAAGAGCCAGGAGACTTGAGTCTTCAAAAAAATAAAAGTAATCTTTACTAGAGAAACACAACTTACAAAATACAAATAAACTAGGAGAGCCGAGCTTCCATAAAACAGTGAAAACAAAAACATACACGAGGGTCCAAAATATTCAACAAGAGATACACTTAACTCGAAGACAGGCAGCAGTATACACGGTAAATGGCTCAGGACTGAACACAGTGGCAGGGAACAAACAGACTTATAAAGGGTCAAACACAGGTGTGAGAAATCAGGATTGATGAAAAGGATTTAGAACATGGTTAGGCGTAATGGCACCTCCTTCAGGAGTGGAGAGTCTAGCGTTCATGATACAAGCGCCATCCACAGTTCTGAAGGGAGCATGATGTGGAGATCTCAAGGAGTGCGACCCCTACTGGTCAGGATGAAAATAGCGCTCTGGAGACAAGACCAATACAGAGAATGGATGGTAGAGATGGACGGCATGGGTTAGCTTTTAACTTAGTATGGATGCCGGCCCGCTTTCCGTGCTTCCACAGCCTCGCACACCGTTTCCGGCGCCCTCTCTTCCGGCCAGTGGCATCAAGCAATACCGCGGCCCCAGGGCCTGGTTCGCGTAGTAGCCCGAGGTCTTGTAGTTCGTCTCGCAGTCCGTCGTTTATTCCTCCTGAGCTTTGTTCTCCAATGTTCAGTAGAATTTGGTGATGGTAGACATGTACACAAGTACTACCGATGTGCATCTATTTAAAAATGTTTACAAATTGGTGTAAACTACACTTAAAATGCACCATATTAGTGGACCCGAAGTGGCCTCTGCGTGCTACCGCACCGCCAATTAGTTCACTCAGACAGACAGAAAATCGCTGTGCAGTTTATCCTGATTTACTGATCCTGATGGAAATATAAAGAAGCCTTAAACTCCAATAATCTTTTGGAAAAAGGGTGTTTTAACCACAGAAACAGCACTTCAGCTCAGTTTGAATGAAGCGCCCATAGAAAACAGTTCCTTTCAGGGGTGCAAAATGAATCTGTTCCCGCCCCAAGTGTAAAGCCAAATGTGATTGGTTGTTGTGAGAACAAGCTACAATTGGTCAGCTCTATGTGGTTGTTACCTGATTGGCTTATGTAAATGGTGGGTGGAGTCCACTTATTTGTGGATTTCGCTGCAAGTCTTGACACTAGAAGTGTTTCAATAATCTATAAATGCATGCAGGATCTACAAATGCACAAGAAGCAATTCACAAATGTGTGCAGCGATTCACAAATGCACAAAAAGGGATCCACAAATGCACAGGAAGTGATTCACAGATGAATGCCAGGCAGATTTTGTCACGGTCACCACCTCCTTCACTACATTTCCCAGCATCCTCCTTGGCCCACACCTGCACCTCCTTCACAATATGATGTTTTATTAACAAGGTTCGGGAGGAACACGTTCTAATGATCAAACAATCAAGTCATTCCAACCAGCTGTCAGTAATCAGTAATCAACAGGTCCACTCAACAGGTCCACTCAATCAGCATGTACCTCCAGTACCTCATTATTCGGAATTAATATTTCCGTAACCCACCCGTTTAAATCCCTCCTCGACACAACGCTCGACACCATTCTCCAAGCAGTTTCTCCCAGGACTCTCCAATCCTATGTGACCGCATGGAGATGTTTTAAAGCCTTCCACCTTTCCTACAACACACCATTCCCTGATTTTTCCTTTCAATAACCTCCTTCATCTCTTACCTTAACAGTGTTAAGGGCCTCCAAGTCGGGTCCATCAAAGGCTACCTGAGCGGCATCCAATTTTTTCACAAATTGATACACGGCACCCCCTCCCCGGAGATAAATAATTCTCAAACCTCCCTCCTAATTAAAGGCATCCAACGATCCCAGCCCACCCGTCCGGACTCAAGACATCCCATCACGTTAGATATTCTTACTAAATGTATTCATACCCTCCGCACAGGCTACCAATCCCTTAACACCTCTCGCACACTCAACGCCATGTTTATTCTAGCCTTTTTCGGTTTTCTCAGATGCTCTGAACTGGCTATCACTTCCAGATTTGACCCAAAAGTCCACCCAAGCATCTCAGACCTATCAGTACTTGACAGTGAAACAATCTCTTTTCTGATTAAACAAAGCAAAACAGACCAAATCAAAAAATGTCATTTTATATACATCTTCAACATTTCATCACCAATTCAACCATACCAAACTATACTGGCATACCTCCAACTGAGAAACTCTCATGCTAAATCCCATCTCGAACCCCTATTCGTAGACGACTCCAACAAACCTGTGACACGCTTTTGGTTCCAAAAGCACCTCAAATCTGTTCTCCAACAATCAGGCATCCCAGCAGAGAATTTCTCCAGCCATTCCTTCCGCATCGGGGCAGCAACCTCAGCAGCCCAAAAGGGCCTCTCCCAGCAGCAGATCCAAGCTCTCAGAAGATGGTCCTCAGATGCTTACCAAAGCTACAACAGGACCAACCGATTCCATATCACAAAAGCCCACCAAACCCTTGTTGGGTAAAAAAAAAAAAAAAAAAAAAAAAAATTATATATATATATTATATATATATATATATATATTATATATATATATATTATATATATATAGCAGACAATAGATAATCTTCTCTGTCTTCTCTTTCCCCGTCCAGCGAGTACTGATCTCCCAGCGGACGCAGCGAGAGCCTTCTCAGTCGAGCATCTATGTCTTCTTTTTCTCCGTCCAGCAAGTATTGATCTCCCAGCGGACACAACAAGAGTTTCCAGGCTAAGCATCTTCGTCTCCTCCTTCTCTGTCCAGCGAGTATTGATCTCCCAGCGGATACACAGAGAGTTCCCAAGGTCAAGCATCTTCGTCTCCTCCTTCTCCGTCCAGCGAGTATTGAGCTCCCAGCAGACACAACGAGAGGTTTCCCGGTCGAGCATCCATGTCTTCTCTTTTTCCGTCCAGCGAGTATTGATCTCCCAGCGGACGTTGCAAAACACTTCCGGTCATTTACGTTTTCTCTTTTTCCTGACTGACGAGGTTCACCCGTTCCGATGCCGCGACTATTGCCGGCCGAACATCCATACTTACCCGTCCGACACTATAAGTATTGAATTCCCGCCGGACACGGCGAGAGCTCTCCTGGCCAAACATTCAGGCTTCTCCTTGAAATGCCAGCCCGCCAATTTTTTGCTCGCTTTTTTTCTTATCAGTTCAAACGAGACTCCAAATACTCTGTTGACTTTGATCTTACAAACCAGTTTCATACATCAATCGATCCTGTTAAGTGTGTATTATTTTTGTGTATACTCACAATAAAAACAAAGTGTTGTGCTTTTTGCCAAATAAAGAAAAATAAACATGTGAGTTCTGCTTTCTCTCTGTCAGTGAAGTCAATTCTGAAACGCGTCCGAAAATGAACAATAACTCAGCGAATACTCAGTCAAACAGGCATACAGACACACAGGCATGAAGCTTGAATTCTCTTCTTTTAAATGAAGTAATTTTTATAAAAAACAAATATTCTCAGTTTATGTAATCTGTATGAAAAGAGAGAGATGTCAGTTGTTCTCATCTCAGCTCATTATGTTTTAATGTGATCCCGCCCACGGAGAGCGCGCACTATTCAAACGCAAATGACTGAGGCAATCCATGCAAACTGTGAACGCCCCCATATCAGCTCGCGAAAACACACCAAGTTTATTCAGATCATTGTACTTGTTTACACCGTCTCACGGCGCTGTGAGGAATAATACTATCGTAATAATAATAATGGAAAATGTACCTCAGAAGTGCTGGTATTTCGAGGAGCAAGGGATCCTGAGCTATGGAATACTGTAGTAAGTTTTTTTCATTCTCAAGTGAATCGCGTTTCTGTGTGTGTGTGAATGAATGAACGGCAGAGATGTGCGCTGTTTACCACAACTCGCAAAAAGACGGTTTAAATTTGAATCGCGTTTCTGTGTGTGAATGAATGATCTGCTTTTAGCAAACTATTTTGCTATACTGAGATGAGTAAAAATCGACTGAAATATGTTGAAATAAAATGTATTTGTATAAGCAACGTATTAAACTGCAAATTAACATTTTATATTTCTTATATAAACGAAACCTATGTTACAGACATATGAAAGACAACATTTCTTTGACTAGTTTTGGATAGATTATACATTTTTATTGTAAAATATCTGCCACCTCAAATTAGGGGTGTCCCCGACTATGGATTTTCATAGTCGAATCAGAATCGTCAAGTCTTGCCTATAGTCGACTAATAGTCGAATCGTGTGTATGGGGGCGGGGCTTTAACATTTCAAAGCTGCAATGTACAGAAAATCACACAAAGATATAGAAGAAAATGTATAAATACATTTGGCATCAATAAAACTAAGAAATAACATAAATAACTCCAGAAAGGCCACACTGCAGACAGGATTTACATTTCACATGCAAATCAAATTAAATCGGCTAAATTACCGGCTGTGCGAGCAGGCTCTAAGTACAGCACAACATCGATGCACCGAAAAAATAAACAATTAATTTACTAAGTTAAATTAGAACAGAATATACCTTTCTAATAAATAAAAATACAAAACTAAATAAATCAGAATCAAGTCACAAGATGAGGAGCAAATGTGTGCAAAATGCCTAAAGTGCAGGGGAACATATTCAAAACACAAGCCACAAATAGTTAGATTAGATAACCCTGACAGATCAATAAATAAAATAAAAATAAAGAAATTATTAAAATAACGAGAGTTAGTCAGAATTTTCAACTTTGTATTTTTAACTGCAGAAACAACAATAAATGCTAAACTGGAGTGGCAGTCTTTTTAGCTAAAAATGTTCACAGCATCCAAAAATCAAATTAGAACCGGCTGAAAAGTTTTGAAATCACTTCTACCCTACCTGATCGAGAGAACAAATCCAGTCTTTCACTCTGTCTGTGTCCGTTGGAGTCTTTTGTGTGCGCGGATAAAATACATTCTAAAACGCGTTTTTCAGGTTCGAAAACGCGAGGTGCAGCAGGCGGTAAAACGCGAGGCGCAGCAGGCGCATAAACAGCGCGCAGAACGCTCGCTGCCATTGGAAACCAATTGAAAATATAGGCGCCTCTCACTGCAAAAAAACGCGTCAGGTGTGATCGGCCCCTAATATCCTTTCTGATGGTGTACATCCACACTTTAGATTTTCTTATCCCAGACATTGTTAAAGATTTAAATCCTTGCCGCCAAGACGCTCCTCTGTCGGGCACATATTGAAAGTGAAACTTAAATCTGTCACGGGGTGTTTTTTTTTATTTATTCACGCACGTTAAAAAATATTTATTAAAAGCTTCTCTCTTTGCACATTTTTATATACAGCATTATCATAATAGGCTGAATATTAACGTATTGACAGAAAACCGGTAGTTCTATGTGAAATCAGACATTGAGCGCCCTCATATAGCCAAAGTGGCATGATCCTCGTTTCATAACACCTCTGCGAAGATTCGACCATGAGATCGGTAGTCGAATCAGGCTCCTCCAATCGAAGCATCGAATCTTCGACTATTCGGGGTCACCCCTACCTCAAATAAGCTTTTGCTTGCCAATTTTTGCTCATATGTTAAATATAGTATGTTTGTAATGAATCCTTAACTTTGAAATATGTATGATAAAATGTATACTTTAGTTTTTACAAAGAAAGATTACACTTGAATTGTTGTTGTAATTGTAACCTTTTTAATTAAAAAATATATGTACAAGGTAGATGTAAACAAACTATTAAAAGGTAAATATAAGCCTTTTCTTTAAATAATTTTTATTGTGTTTTATTAGTGACAAATTTGGGGAGAGGATACATATTCCAAAACTGAAAATACAGTATGAGAATTAACTGCACGTTTTCCTTAGATATTATACAATTTGCAAGCACAATTTGTGGAAAAATAAAAAAAAATGAGATGCTTCCAACTGTGAACCAATTTGGTAGAATATATATATATATATATATATATATATATATATATATATATATACACATACATATTGCTCTTGCATTCTTTCTTGTGGCTCAGTGACACACCTGAATGAATGGCTCATTAAGTATGCTGGCCCCATTGTCTCCTCAGGTGTGAACCACTAAATATGCATGATGGTGTTGGATCGTTGACGCCCACTCGCATATTGCCTTTCCAAACAGAAAGTGTCTTGCAAAATTTAAATCAATGTATTGTTTTATGTGAATGATTAGGCAGGATGATTTTCAGATCATTTTTAAGAAAAAACTCTAGGCGACAACATCCTGTGTCAAAAGTCTTGTGGACACATATTTAGTATGTGTTTTGTGGCCTTATTTCAGAAACTTTAGTTTTTAGTTTTTTCAATAACCATGCATAAACATTATTCTCTCAAAAATACAAACATGTACATACATGTTGCTCACATATTATGGTAGCCCTGTTTGTGCTAAATAGAGTGTAATTATACCTTTGCCATTAATATGTTTATAAGCAACTGAAAAAAGCACAAATGTCAGGGCATGTCAGAAAATCTCAAGGACCCCAAAAACACCTTAGACCCCAGAGGGTTAAGCTGGCGGCTGTCCTTTGCTCATTTAGCTTTTTGGGGAGTATTCTGGGTTCAGGCCCAATTTCCGAGCTCGGAGCCCTCCCCCCGGACAGCACGCCAAATATGCATAACTATTTATTCTCTGATCATTTGTAAGTGTGAACTCGTAAAATGATGTTTTATTAACAAGGTTCGGGAGGAACACGTTCTAATGATCAAACAATCAAGTCATTCCAACCAGCTGTCAGCAATCAGTAATCAACAGGTCCACTCAACAGGTCTACTCAATCAGCATGATTAAAGGCCTATAAATACACACAGTCGACTCACCCATAATCCTCGACAGTTTTCAGCATCCCTCCACCACCCCATCTCCTTACACTTGCCTGGTTATACGGGGGGAGATACGGGGGGAGTACTCTGGGTTCGGGCCCAATTTCCGCACCTGGGAATTCGCCGTCGGTCCCTGAGCCCACTTCAGCCCACAAGCCAGCTACAGAGTCCAAAACTACCCGTCCACAGAGGCTGTCTCCGAAACGCTTAGCCCTGCACCTCCTTCACAATCACCTGCACCTGTCAGCGATCTCCCTCATTAACTTCACCATAAAGCCACTCACCTTGTGTTCCGTCATCGTCCAGTCTCGTTTATCTATGTGGTATGTATATGTGGAACGTTTGGACCCATACCTCCCATGTTTTTACCTGTGTGATCTCCTGTATCCTCTCCAGCGATTCCTCCAGTGTTTATCCCCAGCATGAACACTCCAGCATTCCTCTCCAGCGACTGTGTCCTGTGCTCTCCTCTACCTTGTGTTTGCCATTTACCTGTTTGTCTGCCCACTGCTGTTTAATAAACTCTTTCACCTGTCTCCGGGTCCCTGTTCCATAACAGATTTGTGATTGTGACAATATTTACATTGGTATATATATATACCAAATAAAATAAAATAAACTTTTATTTTTTTTGTTGCAAATCTCATTTGATTTAGTTATTAATTTTTGGGAATCTCTTTACATTTATTTGTGAATCTCAATCTATTTATTTGGAATAATGCAATAATTCTAACTCCATAGTTGATGCCACCACGGCAATGTTTTTTTTTTTAAATGTTTTTTTTATGTTTTTTTAATCTTATGTTCATATAATTTTTTTCAGTATAGATTATATATATTATATATTACTTAAATTTTCTTTTTAAGTTCAGTGTTCGTTTTAGTTACAAAACAACACTGCAAATATAATTAGTCTAATAAATTATATTAAATATGTTTTATGTTGCAATGTTCTGAAAATGTTGACCTTTTTCAAATTAATTTCCATTGATCAACTTATACTCTGATTTCTTTTTATCCTAAATTGAATAAGTTGATCAATGATCAACTAATTAATTAAAAAAAATATATATATTTGATGCATTCATGCTTGGTAATTTTATTTGAGATAATATTTTAGAAAACATCTAATAGTTATTACTATAAAAAAATATGCATTTGTGTTTCTATGCTTTAAATAAAAAGTTCACAACAAAGTTGACTACTGTAAAAATCATCTAAATTCAGCAGCATATATGACTTTATATTAAAACATAATTACGGCTGGCATTAATAATTATAAGAATACTGTACTTTCCAAAACCAGATCCTGGTGTAGGTCGAGACACCCAGCGTCCCAATTTCAACTTTCCATCCTAAATAGTTTGTGAGATTACTATAATGGCACTTTTCCACTGCACGGCACGGCACGGCACGGCACTGCTCTGCTCGGTTAGCTTTACCGTTGCAGTTTAGAACCTAGTACCGCTTCAAAGTGGGTGGGATTATAGACTGATCGTTATTTTCGATCTGATCGTTAGGTGGTACAATATAAGTGATCCGTACCGCGCCATAACATGCAGGGGAAAAGCGCCATAAGTGTGTCCCAAAGCATATAGCCTATGTTGAAAAGAGTATGTCAAAAGTCCCTGGATGGTCTACTATTTCAGATAGATTTTTGAAATGTGGATCCGTACTAGCCTGGGAAAACCCAGACAACTTCCGGCAAATTTAGATTTGCTCTGCAAGTAGTCTGGCAAAGAGCTCATTCAAGCCCATTTGTAATCCGTTGAAATCGCGGCACCAATCAGAAACGTTGGGGCGGGCTTTACACAATGACGATCGCTCTGATTGGTTTTAGGTCTATCCAATTGCGCCCAGAGGCATTTGAGCGACGTCCGTTGGTGAAGCGCACCAACTTTTAAATGCATTATTATATTCAAATTGCAAACACATGAGGACAGTCTCCATGAAAGACCCACTGGCAGATGAACGTGCTACTACATTTCTCTCTGAAACGGTAGGAAATTAAATTAGATTTAATAGAGGATTTTAACTGTGACAAGATGATTGACAGGGCAGTTTACGTGACAGGATGCACGTGACAGATCCGTCCGATAAAGATGACTAAGTAGTATGTCCCAAAGCTTGCCTACTTTTTTTGCTATACATTCAAAAGTAAATACCTTTTCTTCACAAAAAGAGTACATACTTTTATGGCGTAGTGTAACTTAGGCGAATGGGACGCAGCATATGGCTTTACACAATGACGATCGCTCTGATTGGTTTTAGGTCTATCCAATTGCGCCCAGAGGCATTTGAGCAACGTCCGTTGGTGACGGCCCTTTGGAAATGAGTTATTAATGAAGCTTTGCCAGACCATAACTCAGTTACTACTGAGAATGGTCTGGTTTTAACCAGGCTAGATCCGTACACACTATAAAGGCTAATATTGCCCACAACCCATTGCGCTTTGAAGGACGGTTCGGTTCAGAACTGGGTCATTCCTGTTAACCAGAAACATTTTGGCTTCATCATTTTTTGAAAAAATAGGTACATGTTTTTCATGTTTTTTGCATTCTACCAAAATAGTGACGTTTAATTATTAGGAATGCATATTGGTCAAGCTCAGGGACTCAAAAATTAATAATTATGGATAGACTGTTCAGAAACTGGCCGTGGAGGTATTCCACCCTGTTAGGGACATATACATAGTTGTCACAAAATGTTAATAACGTAAATGTTAAACAATAATGAGCTTTTCTTTGATAGTATATGTCCCTTATGCCATCATAGTATTTTTTATTCTTGAAACAATAACAAAACAATTATTGATGAATAGAATATGTCTTGATTATTAAGAACAGGTACTTTTTGTACCCATTTTTGCCAAAAGGATGGTAAATAATACAAAACAAATTGCTCAAAAACATATATGTGCTGTTAATGCTCCTCACCTCCCAAAATTAAGACAAAAGTATGCCAAACATTTAACGTTGCTGTCAAATTATTATTTAAAATTGACTGGTCTAATAGGGTGGAACAGAGAATAACAGGGTGGAACAGAGTATAACAGGGTGGAACACCAATGTTAACAGGTTCTAACAGTGGATGAGCTTTCCACCATTGTCCTGCATGGTTTGCCATCTGTTGCGTGTGGAACTGCACCTATATAATATTGTTTCAAAACAATACACATTTTTTTCCCAGTTTCCTTTTGGGGGGGGGGGGGGGGGGGGGGGGGGGGGGGTGGCTAAAGAAATAATTACAAATTAGAGAAGACATACGTAAGTGTTACGGAGTCACTCACACCATCCACTCACCAATCAGCACCAGATACACCCACTCGTTCATCATCACCGGAATTCTAATCTCCTTCACCTGTTCACCCTCATCAGCCTGCCCCTTCACCTGCATATCTAGCCTGCACTCCCTTCAGTTCACTGTCTGGTCTTGTCACACGCTACACAGACTCTTCCTGCTCTCACCAGAGTTACCCAGCTATCCTGTACCTGATCGTCATCCTCGTCCTCGTCCTCGTCCTCTTCGTCCTCGTCATCTTCGTCCTCGTCATCTTCGTCCTTGTCATCTTCGTCCTCGTCATCTTCGTCATCTTCGTCCTCGTCATCTTCGTCATCTTCGTCTTCGTCATCTTCGTCATCCTCATCCTCATCATTGTCTTCAGATCTTCTATGTCTCCCTGTGTATCCGTTCTTCAACCTACATCATCCTCAACCTCATCTTCCAGTCAGCTAAGTTCTACGTGTCATTCAGCATACCATCCATCACCTGTTGTGTTCTGTTTTGCTTACGCTCTGTAAATAAACTATTTACTTTACTTCCACCATCTGTTCCCTTCTGTGTCGTGACAGAAGACAAGACCACCATGCAGAGCACGAACACAGATCCGTTTCAATCACTGCTGCCACCTTCTGCTGCTGCCTCTGCCAGTCCCATGGCCTGTCCAGCGACATTCTCCAGCGAGGCGTAGGATTACAGCAGATTTATCCTTCAGTGCCCGCTGTACTACGAAATGCAGCCACATCTCTTCCCCACGGATCGCACAAGGGTGGCCTTCATGATTTCTCTCCTCTCCGATTGAGTGCTACAGTGGGCACAGTTGTTGTGGCAGTCTAACGCTCAAGTAACCGAGTGCCTGGAGTAGTGGAAGACCGCCTTCATGACCCCCTCAGGGCACTATGAATATCAGGTCATGCCATATGGGCTGTCCAACTCACCTGCCGTCTTCCTGAACTACATGAACGAGGCATTTAGAGACTTCCTCAACCAGTTCATCATCGTCTACATAGACGATATTCGGATTTACTCCAAAACCCTGTCGGAACATCATCAACATGTGAAACGAGTTCTCCAGCACTTTCAGGATCACCAACTTTACCTCAAGCTAGAGAAATGCAAGTTCCACACTTCCTCCGTCCACTTCCTGGAGTACATCATCGACCAGCATGGCATCCAAATGGACCAGAGGAAGGTGGAATCCATCCAGAACTGGCCACAACCTACCACCGTTAAAGAGTTGCAGAGATTCCTGGGCTTTGCCAATTTTTACCGTCGTTTCATCAAGAATTATAGCTTAATCAGTTCACCTCTCACCTCTCTCCTGAAAACCTGGCCCAAGTCTCTGTCCTGGACACTTCTTGCCCTCCTCTCCTTCGAAGACCTTAAGACAACATTTGTCTCTGCTCCAGTCCTCCGCCATCTGAACCCTGAGCTGCCGTTTGTCGTCGAGGTCGATGCATCCACCATTGGAGTCGGAGCAGTGCTATCGCAGTGGCAGGGTGAACCCCTACGCCTCCATCCATGTGCCTTCTACACTAAGAAGCTGTCCCGGGCGGAGAAGAATTACGACATTGGGAATTGTGAGCTCCTCGCCATAAAACTCGCTCTAGAGGAATGGAGACACTGGCTGGAGGGAGCAACTCACCAATTTGAAGTCATTACTGACCACAGAAATCTTGAATATTTAAGAGAAGCTAAACGACTCAACCCTCGTCAAGCCAGATGGGCTCTATTCTTTACAAGATTCGACTTTGTAGTCACCTACTGACCTGGAAGCAAGAATTGTAAGGCAGACGCACTCTCATCTTCATCATTTGGATCCTGAGCCTGCAACACCTGAACCCATTCTCCCTCCAGCCATGATTGTCAGCCCCATCCAATTGGCACTCGATGACCAAATCCATCAAGCCACTTTGACCGAACCTGCTACGATACGATAGAGGAACGTATCACACCTCTTCGGGCTCTGGACACCCAGGTAGCCAGCGAACCCTTTCGCTCCTCAGCCAATGCTACTGGTGGCCCTCTATGGCCCAGGATATCTCCCGATACGTCAGAGGATGCTCAGTCTGTGCCATCAGCAATACTCCCCGTCGACTGCCAGAAGGTAAACTCACACCATTACCCATACCCAACTGTCCCTGGACGCATCTGGGCATCGCTTTTATGATAGATCTTTCTTCCTCAAACTCTCATACCTGCATCTTTGTCATAGTCGACCGGTTCTCCAAATCTTGCAAGTTCATCCACCTAAAAGGACTTCCTACCGCCTTTGAGGCCGCAGAATCATTATTCCAACACGTCTTTCGTCACTTTGGTCTTCCAGAAGACATCGTCTCTGACAGAGGTCCTCAGTTCATCTCCCGTGTCTGGCAAGCCTTCTTCAAACTTCTCGGTATCACCATCAGTCTCTCATCCGGTTATCATCCCCAAACTAACGGCCAGACTAAGTGGAAGATCCAAGAAATCGGGAATACTGCCACCAAAACCAGGACAGCTAGAGCCGGTTCCTCCCCTGGGCAGAGTACATCCAGAACTCCCTTCGCCAGGCTGCAACCGGCCTTACTCCGTTCCACTGCATGTTGGGTTACCAACCACCTAAATTTCCCTGGTCCGACGAACCATCAGAGGTTCCAGCTGTCAACTACTGGTTCCAGCAGAGCGAGAGGGTGTGGGAATCAGCCCATGTCCACATCCAGCAGGCAGTGCGGAGACACAAGGCATTTGTTGCCTTTTACCGGTAAGAGGCGCTACAATCACAGACTTTGAAAAGTGTCAGTTTATTCTCTCTATTGCATAATCTGCCGCCACGTCGTGGCTCATTGAGAGCTTGTAGCAGATCAATTCAAGTGAAACACTGTAGTTAAACGACTTCATAATCACAATACTGAAATTACAGTACAAAATTAGAACTGAAACAAATGTAGGCTTCTATTATTGCATCAAATTTAAGCAAAGTAGGCTAAACGTTAACATTGTATGTCCAATTTTTCTATGATTTAGAAAGGCTATGCATGTCAATAGGTTATGTGTCTTATAATTTGTGTTATTTTAATTTGTCAGTAGATTTAACTGAAACATAACAGTGAAATAAATTAAACTAAATGATCGTAAAATTAAAACATTGATCAGGACTTGCTAAACGATGTTAGTCGGCAGCATTTTTGTTTTAGCATTCTTTATTAAGAATTAAATAGGCTTACAGTAGGTTGTTCTTATTAGCATGATTTTCTTTAATAAATAATGAAAGCATTCCAACATAAAACCTTGCAATAGAAAAATAGTAGGCTACATCATTGCGGCTTTGAATGAGAATAAGACGTTAAGCTCATTCTCTTGACAATGTTCAGATGTTAGCTCTGTGGTCAACGCAACAACATGCGCCTCGCGGAGCTTCAACCGAGATCGAATCTCAGCTCTAGTCAAGTCATCTTCATTTATATAGCGCTTTTAACAATGTAGATTGTTTCAAAGCAGCTTTACAGAGATAAACGTATAATTTAAGGTAACAGAGATTGTTTTGGCTTTATAGCGGTTCTTTAATAAAGTTATTTTCCAGCTAAGGTTAGTTTTGATTGATTTGCTTCCGTCGCAACGATCATTTGTTATTAAATTAGGGGCCGCCAAGACGACACCATTCTCTCTACACAGACTTTAAACGCGAACCTGTGATAAACGCTGATGGTGTTCACATGCGCATTAAGAATTTGTTCTATAGTTATGTGCGTTTGAATATATGTGCGCAGGTTTGTAATTCTCTACAAACCAAGCCTAAACAAAGTACTGGTCTTTCCTTATAAATTTTGATACAGAATTTTATTTTATTTTATCACTTCGTGATGTGTGGATGACACGCAGCGACATATACAGTATTATTTCAGTATTATTTATTTTACTCTACCACATTCAGAATTTGTCTCTAGTTTAATATTTGTCCAAAAATAAAAACTTTTGAAATGTTCATTTATTGATTTGAAACACTCTGTTTGATTTGATTTGTTGTGTTTTCCTGTCATTTTTATTAATAGGCGTTTAGACGATATAACATTGTGGCCTACATGCTGTTAACCAATGTTGGCCAACATGTTTGTTTTACTGTTCTTGATGCTTAAATAGGTAACTGTTTATTAAAGTCAAGCATTTTGTTTAATTATCAATGGCACATTACAACATACGTAAGATTAATAATCAAAAGTAAGATTGTCAGCCGATCGCACCAGAAAATTAAGATGATGAAGTCTTTAATCTGCTAAATTATTGTTTTGTGAATCATTCACGAAATTGAGATGACTGACAGTGATACCCGGCCATAGCAACGAAATTAAACATTTCAGGGTAAAAAACCCTCATACAGGCTAATAATACTGTATATGTCGCTGCGTGTCATCCACACATCACGAAAACAAAATAAAAAACTATAACAAATTATTTGACCTTTGTTGCTTCAAAGAAACAGAATGCCTAGTTGAATTCACCTTACCATAAAACGAGGTTGATCACGAATTAAAGTGCTCTGTATCTGCTGCTCACTCCCATTCTGTCACGGAGTCAACATCAACAGCACCAGACCTCTACACTCCGCCCACTCGTTCCCTGTCTCCTGAATACTAATCAACATCACCTGTCACCACCACCTGCCTGCACTCAGCACCGCTAATCACCAGCACGATATAGTCACCACACCTACTGCACTACATTGGCTGAGTCCCAATTCGCATACTATCTGTCCTAAATAGTATGCGAAACTAGAATTAGTACGTCCCAAATCGTAGTATGTTGAAATGAGTATTCCAAAGATACCTGGATGGTCTACTATTTCCGGTCAGAATTCGAAGTGCAGATCAATGCACACTCTAACGGCTAATATTGCCCACAACCCATTGCGTGCGGGAGGGAGGAGCTTTGTGGTGATATAAACATGGCAGCCGGATGCAGCAGCGGAGATGCGCCCTCAGTTCTTAAGTGTAAGAATTCAAATCTTTAACCCTAATTAAAGTTATATTTTATTGTCTCGTAATATTAATGGGTTTATGTTGTGCCAAAAAAGTACCGTGTTTATCTTGTAGGGTCCGATGAAGATACTGAGCGCCTCATTAACTGGCGCATTGCCAATGACGCACGCCCTTTTCACAGGGAAAAGAAACGCGGCAATCAAAGGTTGTGAGTAAGTAGCGGTCATTGACATTCGTATGCTTTTGTAGATGTTTGTATAGGATCTTAAGTGTCCACAGTCAGGGGTCAGCACAGAGGGAGGGGAACTGACAGCCGCATCCTGGAAGTGGTATGGGGTGAAGGATGCTGCATTAGGCTCAAAGCCATCCATCACCCCACCAGGATTAATACAGTCTGGTGACCAGGATGAGGCTGTTGGTTCCTCTCCCTCTGTTCCTGGCCCTTCTAACATTGGAGGCACAAAAAGGAAGAGAGGGTCAGGAGAGAGTGAGCTTCTTTCCTATTTCAGAGAGCTGGAGGAAAGGGAGACTAAGAGAGAGGAAGAGGCACAGCTGCGAGAGGAAAGAAGAGAAAGAGAGTTTGAAGAGAGGGAGAGAAGAAAAGAGGGAGAGAGGGAGAGAAGAAAAGAGGAAGAGAGAAGAGAGAGGAGAGAGAGAAGAAGAAGCCAGGAGGAGAGAAGAAGAATTTAGAGTGAGAATGGAGATGAGGGACAAGGAGATGAGAAGAGAGGTAGCAGCGAGGGAAGAGAGGCTCCTTAATTTGACGGAGGTCCTGACAAAATCTTTAATTAATAAATAATTGTAATTAATTAATCAGTTTGTATAAAGAATTAATCAATTATTATAATGAATTAATAAATTAATCAAATTGTAAATTAAGACCATCTCTGGTATGATTTTTCATTCTGTTTGAGTGATTATGGTATTAATTCGTTCTGGCTTAAATTATATTCCAGGAACAAAAATATGACCATTCTTTATTTCTACAGTAAATGTAAAATCCACTGATAATATACATTTTATATATACTAGTGCAAAATGCCTGTGCAAAATCAGTTTTTGTGTGTGTTTTTAGTAATTGTTGGTTTGGTGTGTTTGAGAGCTCATTGTTACAATTACACAGCAAAAGTTCTGTGACATTTTTATTTGTCTATGGTAGAAAGCAAATACTGATCCTGACATAATGACATAAAATAAATGTGGAAAATTGAGTGAAAATCTAATATTCAGAAGTAAACAGTATAGCTGACTTAATGTTAAGCTGACAGAGTCTTTATGTCACAATGTTTATTTTTAAACCACAACCTTTCTTTGTGCTTCTTTTACAGATACAACCCTCTAATGTCAGAATGTTTATTTTAAACCACAACCCTCTAAAAATGATATATTTAACGATATCATTTGCAGTTCTCATCCAAACAACGCCATCTCAAACTTGGCACTGCACTTACTCATGCCCGTAGCAAGACACCTGTCAAGTTTGAAATCCCTCGGACTAACGGTTCGAGAGATATGCGGTTAACAGACAGACAGACGTTTCTGTAATTTATATATATGTATATATATATATATATATATATATATATATATATATATACACACTCACCTAGGGATTATTAGGAACACCATACTAATACTCAGTTTGACCCCCTTTCGCCTTCAGAACTGCCTTAATTCTACATGGCATTGATTCAACAAGGTGCTGAAAGCATTCTTTAGAAATGTTGGCCCATATTGATAGGATAGCATCTTGCAGTTGATGGAGATTTGTGGGATGCACATCCAGGGTTCGAAGCTCCCGTTCCACCACATCCCAAAGATGTTCTATTGGGTTGAGATCTGGTGACTGTGGGGGCCATTTTAGTACAGTGAACTAATTGTCATGTTCAAGAAACCAATTTGAAATGATTCGAGCTTTGTGACATGGTGCATTATCCTGCTGGAAGTAGCCATCAGAGGATGGGTACATGGTGGTCATAAAGGGATGGACATGGTCAGAAACAATGCTCAGGTAGGCCGTGGCATTTAAACGATGCCCAATTGGCACTAAGGGGCCTAAAGTGTGCCAAGAAAACATCCCCCACACCATTACACCACCACCACCAGCCTGCACAGTGGTAACAAGGCATGATGGATCCATGTTCTCATTCTGTTTACGCCAAATTCTGACTCTACCATCTGAATGTCTCAACAGAAATCGAGACTCATCAGACCAGGCAACATTTTTCCAGTCTTCAACTGTCCAATTTTGGTGAGCTCGTGCAAATTGTAGCCTCTTTTTCCTATTTGTAGTGGAGATGAGTGGTACCCGGTGGGGTCTTCTGCTGTTGTAGCCCATCCGCCTCAAGGTTGTGGCTTCACAAATGCTTTGCTGCATACCTCGGTTGTAACAAGTGGTTATTTCAGTCAAAGTTGCTCTTCTATCAGCTTGAATCAGTCGGCCCATTCTCCTCTGACCTCTAGCATCAACAAGGCATTTTCGCCCACAGGACTGCCGCATACTGGATGTTTTTCCCTTTTCACACCATTCTTTGTAAACCCTAGAAATGGTTGTGCGTGAAAATCCAGCAGATTGTGAAATACTCAGACCGGCCCATCTGGCACCAACAACCATGCCACGCTCAAAATTGCTTAAATCACCTTTCTTTCCCATTCTGACATTCAGTTTGGAGTTCAGGAGATTGTCTTGACCAGGACCACACCCCTAAATGCATTGAAGCAACTGCCATGTGATTGGTTGATTAGATAATTGCATTAATGAGAAATTGAACAGGTGTTCCTAATAATCCTTTAGGTGAGTGTATATATATATATATATATATATATATATATATATATATATATATATATATATATATATTATGACATATATTTAGTTATACCCTCTGTCGCAGTCCACCATAGTTAATCAGTTAATTATGTCCATTGGAATGAATGCAGAATCTGAAAGGGTTAATATATAAATTAATTGCCACTGTATTCAGTTGTTGACAATTGATTGAGTTTATGAAAATCAGTATAGCATTTATGAACAAATTTGACACACTACACAGAGTATTGTTTTTCATATATAGTAAACATCTGAAATCAAGGGTTGAGTAGTGGTTGGAGAAGCAGCCAGGACAGGAGGAGGTAGTGATTATTTGTGGAGGGTGAGTCATTTTCTAAATTCTCCCAATTCCATAGGATTTAATTTTTCTTCCTGGCTAAAATTTTGCAGACGATTTTAGAGCTATAAACAAATGTTAACCTGTGTTACTATAATATAATGAAAACCCATGACACATTGTATGTTAATTGGAATATTTTTAATATTAACAATATAAAAGTGCTTATTAATGAATTAATTGTTTAACTGAGAATGTGGTTTAATAAAATCTAACTTCTATAGAACTTTAAAACAATACAATATAAACTTTATAACAAAGGAGAGTAAAGATGGATGACTCTAAACATAGTCATGTTACATTAGTGCAGGAACGTGGATGTCGGGTGCGGAAACTGCTGCTGCCAGACGGTTCCTCATGAAATCACCGCACACAACTTCTCTGTTGGTGTCAGCGTTGTCCTCGTTGTTGATATCATCATCATCGCCCACATCTGCTTCCATGATGTCACCGGTGGCAAAGCACATGTTGTGTAAAATTACACAGCATGTAACAATGATGGGGGTGAAGTCTGGGCTCACCTCAAGGGCTTTAAAAAAGATGGACCTCTAGCGGGTCTTCAGCATGCCAAAGGCCCTCTCGATCACACACCTGGCCCTGGAATGATGCCTGTTGTAGCGGGCCTCAACTGGAGAGGCAACAGGCTCACGGTAGGGGGTCATGATGGTGATGGGTGATGTCAGGCAGGGGTACCCTCCATCTCCCAGGATGCACCGGCCTTCAGGTGGGTATAACTGCCTGCTGTAAATGGCGCTGTTCTTTAGGGTCCTTGCATCATGGACAGATCCAGGAAAGCCGACACAGATGTCTAGGAACTTTCCTCTGTGGTCACATACAGCCTGGAGCTGTACTGAATGGAATAATTTCCTGTTAAAATAACAGGCTGCATTGACCGCTGGGGGCTTTATACGGATGTGGCAACCGTCAATAGCTCCAACTGCCATCCGAAAAGCAGGAGAGCCTGCAAGCCTGGCAAACCCTGCACCAACCTCCTCCAACTCTTCACCCTGAGGGAGACGCACCATCATTTTTAGTAGGACAAGGATAGCCCTGCTGACCTTGTGCACAACCCTGTGCACAGTCGATTTAGGGATGTCGAATGCTGAGGACACAACCTTATAGGACGCAGCATGGGCCAGCCAGTACAAGAACATCACCACCTCTATGTCTTTTGACCATCCATGGTCAACCTGATAAGGCAGTGCCTCTATGAGGTTGTTTATTGATTGTCTGGTCAGGCGCAGATAGGGGCGGAGGTCAGACTCCCTGTCCAAAAACATCCTCAGGATGGGGGCCGTTGCATTCAGCTGACAGTATGGTGTGGGGTTACAAAACTACAAAACTATCAGGCTACAAAACAATAAATAAAGGCTCTAGTACAGTGTCATGCAAGTGTCTTTTTTTATGTATTTCTTTTGATGTTTCTGTCTTAGATTTATACCTTACTATAAACCCTTATGAAAATAAACACCTTTTACTACACTAACCATAGTTTAGCCACACTGACTTATTTGTAGTAATACTGTGGCTGTACAAATGTTAACTTTATCAGTCCAACCAAAGAAACATGGTTACTACACTTTTACTATAGTAAAAGCATGGTTCATTTTCATCGGGGTATTTTTGAGTATTATACATAAGTATAAAATTAAGTATAAAATATGTTAAACAATAGTTATACTATAAACTTTAAATATTTTAACTCCAAAAATAAGTAGCTTTCGTTACACACATTGCACATGAAGGTCAGAACCAGCCGCCTCACAAACGACCTGTGTTTGGTTCTACGACGACGCCCTGCTTCACTCCTCAATTTGGTAGAACACATTGTAAAATGTAGTGTGGAAAAAACAATGAGGAACAAAAGATGGGAATAGTAAATAAAATTATATTGGACATATAAGAATGAATGAAATGTAAAATGTTTTGTTAACAGTCGCGGTGTGCGTAACTAGGCAACCACGTTCTCGTTCACGTTGCATGACGTCATGACGAAGAATGTGTCCCAGAATGTGCATAATCTTTTGCTACACACTCAAAAGTATGTACTTTTTCCTCACAAAAAAGTACATACTTTTAGGTCGTAGTATAAGTAGGCGAATTGGGACTCGGGGATTGTCTGGTCTCGTCATTCCACACCGAAGGACTTACCTGACTCTTCCTACGATACTACTCACCTCTTTGATGCCATTCTTCAACCGAAGCGCTGATCCAGTCCGGCTTAGTCTGTCTTCTGTCTTCCGTCCTGATCTTCATCACCTACAACCAAAACCAGATAAGAGACTCAGTCAACCCAGCCAACAGATCTCTACTTTAATCTTCAACCACTCACCTGCTTATCTGCTGAATAATATCTTGTGTTCAATAAATCCGGTTTACAAACTTTACCTGTTTGCATTCTTCTGTCCTGACAGAAGACCAGACCCCAGGATCCAACCGACACCAGCGAAGCAGGTGCTTCATCACCGGTTTCCCTCACCGAGCTAGTGCAGGAGCTCCAACGCATTTTTCCACCACCAGTCACCAGTTCTTCGTTATCTGCCTCTGTCAGTCCCATGGCCCGACCAGGGACCTACTCAGGCGAGGAGGAGGAGTGCAGCGGATTTCTACTACAATGTTCCCTTATTCTTCGAGATGCAGTCTTCACAGTTTTCCACAGACCATGCCAAAATAGCGTTTATCATTTCCCTCCTTACAGGCCGTGCACTTCTGTGGGCACGTGCAATGTGGGACGCCAATGGAGCAGTTACACAATCTCTTGCCGCTTTCACCAGCCACTTCCGCGAAGTGTTTTCTCAACCAGCTAACACATTATCAGTGCACGATCAGTTATATCTGGCTAATGTACAATCTCTCCGGAATAAGATGCCAGATGCCGAGTGGAGAAATCTTTTCGGGAGGTCTGCATTATTACGCTGTCCGAGACGTGGTTGAAGGACTCCATAAGGAAAGGGGCGGAGGTGTATGTGTTTAACAACTGGTGGTGCAATAACATCAAGATCCATGATAGGGTCTGCACACCTGACATTGAAATGCTGACACTTTCGCTTCGCCCCTACTATCTCCCTCGGGAATTTCCCACGCTGGTTATTAGCTGTGTTTACATTCCGCCTGGTGTTAACACCAACACAGCAGCTGAGTTAGTGGCCCAGAATGTCCATGCTATGTTGGATAAATATCCTGAGGCTCCGGTGTTTATTATGGGGGATTTTAATTGCTGCAAGTTGGACATTGTCCTTCCATCCTTTAAGCAGTATGTTGATTCCCCCACAAGAAAAGATAATGTTCTGGATTTGTGCTACGGGAACATAAACAATGCTTATACTGCTCGCGTGCAGCCACCACTAGGCTCCACGGATCACAACATTGTCTTTTTGCTTCCGCAATATAGACAAATGCTGAAGAGAGAAAAGCCAGCAACCTACAGCATCGCCCAGTGGACAGAGGACGCAACTGCACAACTCCAGGGGTCATTTGCATGTACAGACTGGAGTATTTTTGATGGCGACCTGGATATAAAAACTGAGACAATAACTGATTACATCAAGTTCTGCATGGCAACTAGCATTCCAGTCAAAACTGTTAAAAGATATCCTAATTCAAGACCATGGATGACCTGCCAAATAAAACTCAAACTCAAGAAGAAACAACAAGCATTTAATCACAAAGATTGGCTTACACTGAGAGACATTAACCGCTCTGTGAAAAATGAAATCAAAAAGGCAAAACTTGCATATAAAGACAAATTAGAAATGGATTTTAGTAGCATGAACACCAGACAGTCCTTTCAGAAGCTGAAAACACTCACTGGAACCACTTCGAAAGCCAGCATTCCTACATCTACTGATCTCAGCTCGTTCACTAAAGACCTGAACAAATTCTATGCCAGGTTTGACACCCTGAATTGCACCACTGAATGTGAAAAACTGCTCAGGAGCCTACCCTCCCCTGAACAGCCACACTGTGTACCATTAATGGTGGGAGATGTCCATCAGCAGCTCAGGAGATGCTACACCTACACAGGAGAATCTACCTTTTCTGTCAAAGATATTAGAAAAGGCAGTATCCTCACAACTGTGTTCCTTTCTTGAAAGAAATGACATCTGCGAGGATTTCCAGTCCGGATTTAGACCGTACCATAGTACTGAGACGGCTCTCGTTAGTCACAAATGATTTGCTCTTATCATCCGATCGTGGTTGTATCTCTCTATTAGTGTTACTCGATCTTAGTGCTGCATTTGACACCATTGACCACAACGTTCTTTTAAATAGACTCGAACATTATGTTGGCATTAGTGGAATTGCACTAGCATGGTTTAAATCATACTTATCTGACCGTTATCAGTTTGTAGCAGTAAATGAAGATGTGACCGAATGAGAGCATCAGCTCACTAATAAGACACCAAATTTTCAAGCCTCCTCAATAACAGGCTTTCAAATAAATGAAAAGGACAAGCAGAGACAATACCACAGTCTACAATTTTATTTATCAATTAAACACTAAAACAGCTGAGCTCAACATTCATGATAAAAAGACACTTTAATAAGTCAGCCCAATGGGCTTCGTTCTGGTCATTTTGCAGGGGGCCATACGCTGGTCAAGCACACACAAAAAAAAAAAACAAGCAATAAAATTTCACAAAAATCATAAAATACAAATTGAACAAGGTGGTTTCTTTCCTTGCTAAAACATTTTGCTACTCAACTAAACCAAAAATAAATACAAATCACAAGCACTTCAAACCAACCAAACCAAAAATCAAAATAATTTAAACCCACTCAACACCAATCAAATAAACCAAAGTTAATCGGCTCTGTATTAGAGCAGCATTAATGTAGAGCAAGACAAATAAATAATACAACCAACCAAAAGAAACCAAAGTTAACAGATCTGCATTCAAGCAGTATCAATGTAGAGCAAGAAAAAAAAACTGACACATACAAACAAAATAAACAAATTAAATAAGTTGGGTAATAATCAAAACCCAATAACAAAAATCATAACAATAATAAAATAAAGAAATGAAGCACACCAAAAGGAACAACAATTTCAATTAAACATTACACACACACTTACACGAAATACACAGACAATGCATTGATACAACCCACTGTACTTTCACCAGCGAAAACCAAGTGGCGCCAGAAACAAGGCCACGGATGTACAGCACGTTACAACGTGAGCGTTGTGTAGACGAGGATCTTCCATGCAATCTCGAGAGTTGAAATGGGAATAACGGCTGAAGACGTTCAATGAAACCACGCGGGCGTGGTATAGGTAATAGCGAACTGACGATGCTCGCTCATGTGTTCAATACAACCACGTGAGCGCGGCACAGGCACGAGCAACTGAAGACATTCCGTACAAACACTTGCACAAATGCAAATCCCGCGTCCCAAAACTGGACACGCTATTTAAACAGCAGCAAAGCAGCAGCTGGCAACTTCTGCAAGACAAATAAATATTTTTGTTTGGTCTTTTCTCCCTCCCCACTCCTCACATTTAAAATCACACAAATAGGGTAAGGGAAAAATAAAGTTACCTTTCCTGTGCAGGACACTCACATGCTCACTAACAATGCCTGGACACACCCAACTAATCTAAAATTATACCAAACAAACAAATTAATCAAAGAAGTGAATTAAATGAAATCCCCACAAACACCCATATTCTAAATTTATATTTCCCTCCCATCTTTGATCCTTCAATTTAACAGAACATACCTTTCTTGAGGAGTGAAGGAGATGCAAGACCTACACCAGCAAGCCACATCAGCATATGGTCATGAAGAAACCAAATCTCACCTGTGCTTATATAGCTACATAATTACCTGACATACTTTAGGCAATCTGGGCACCATTTTTAAAGGGGCCACGCAGACTATTCTTAAAGGGGCAATCCCAGTACAATCTACCCCAGGATTTTCAATCATTGTCCCAGTGATTCAACCTTCTACAGCCAAGGGCGGAAACGACAGTCCCTTTCTTGACCCAGGAGAGAGTTTTCAGTCGGTAGTGATACACTAGCAGATACCTCACCAATTACTGTCCTGGGCAAGTGATAACGATTTGGATGTTTCCCAGCCGTTGTCCTAGTTGATCTCCGTACGCCCTGTGCGGCCTCACTAGATGGTGAATTTAAAAACAGACCAAAGGGGGGTACATTCGAATGTCGCATTTGGAACAATTTCCACATTTACAGGAGTAAGCGGTAACGGCTCAATAACCACCATCACAGTGTCCTCTGCCATAATGGCTACACAACGAAAACAATAATAGAGGAACACTTGTTGCAAGTTCTCTGCCATGATGGCTACTCAACGAAAAAGACAAGGGAGACACTTGTTGCAAGTTCTCTGCCATGACGGTTACTCAACGAGAAAGATGAGACACTTGTTGCAAGTTCTCTGCCATGACGGCTACACAACAAGAAACACGAGACTTAGTACCAGTCCTCTTGCCATGACGGCTACACAACGGGAAACACGAGAGACTTAGTACCAGTCCTCTTGCCATGACGGCTACACAACAAGAAACACGAGACTTAGTACCAGTCCTCTTGCCATGACGGCTACACAACGAGAAACACGAGAGACTTAGTACCAGTCCTCTTGCCATGACGGCTACACAACGAGAAACACGAGAGACTTAGTACCAGTCCTCTTGCCATGACGGCTACATATGACTGAGAACAGCCATATAATTCCCGCAACGCTAAAATAATTTTAGTGCAATCCCCCCGTTCAACACTAGGGCAATGCCTAATCTCCTCACATGCTTCCCCCTCTACTGCTGAACATACAGCCCTTCCGTTCCCTAGGGACATAGACCACTCGTTCAACAATGGGACTAGGAGCAGGTAGGACATTCACAGTTGAGGGGCCTGCAGCTCCCATAGCCTGGCCTGCTTGTTGCAACCACTCATTTTCTCCCCTCAATGACTGCACCTGTCTTCGCAACTCCTCCAATTCAACCTCCATGTCTACAAGCTCCCCTCCTCCAAAAAAAAAGAAAAACCGAAACCTTACCGCTTAACCCAAGTTTCCTCCACTACCACACTCCTGTCTGCGTCTTACCAGCTGCTGCTTTGCTGTAAAGGAAACACACCACAAACAGATAACAACAATTCTTAAACATAGAAATTTTATTTTTTTTTTACACTGTGGCAGTCCCTGCTTGTCACTTCAAACCCTGCCGACTACGCCACTTGTGACCGAATGAGAGCATCAGCTCACTAATAAGACACCAAATTTTCAAGCCTCCTCAATAACAGGCTTTCAAATAAATGAAAAGGACAAGCAGAGACAATACCACAGTCTACAATTTTATTTATCAATTAAACACTAAAACAGCTGAGCTCAACATTCATGATAAAAAGACACTTTAATAAGTCAGCCCAATGGGCTTCGTTCTGGTCATTTTGCAGGGGGCCATACGCTGGTCAAGCACACAAAACAAAAAAAACAAGCAATAAAATTTCACAAAAATCATAAAATACAAATTGAACAAGGTGGTTTCTTTCCTTGCTAAAACATTTTGCTACTCAACTAAACCAAAAATAAATACAAATCACAAGCACTTCAAACCAACCAAACCAAAAATCAAAATAATTTAAACCCACTCAACACCAACCAAATAAACCAAAGTTAATCGGCTCTGTATTAGAGCAGCATTAATGTAGAGCAAGACAAATAAATAATACAACCAACCAAAAGAAACCAAAGTTAACAGATCTGCATTCAAGCAGTATCAATGTAGAGCAAGAAAAAAAACTGATACATACAAACAAAATAAACAAATTAAATAAGTTGGGTAATAATCAAAACCCAATAACAAAAATCATAACAATAATAAAATAAAGAAATGAAGCACACCAAAAGGAACAACAATTTCAATTAAACATTACACACACACTTACACGAAATACACAGACAATGCATTGATACAACCCACTGTACTTTCACCAGCGAAAACCAAGTGGCACCAGAAACAAGGCCACGGATGTACAGCACGTTACAACGTGAGCGTTGTGTAGACGAGGATCTTCCATGCAATCTCGAGAGTTGAAATGGGAATAACGGCTGAAGACGTTCAATGAAACCACGCGGGCGTGGTATAGGTAATAGCGAACTGACGATGCTCGCTCATGTGTTCAATACAACCACGTGAGCGCGGCACAGGCACGAGCAACTGAAGACATTCCGTACAAACACTTGCACAAATGCAAATCCCGCGTCCCAAAACTGGACACGCTATTTAAACAGCAGCAAAGCAGCAGCTGGCAACTTCTGCAAGACAAATAAATATTTTTGTTTGGTCTTTTCTCCCTCCCCACTCCTCACATTTAAATCACACAAATAGGGTAAGGGAAAAATAAAGTTACCTTTCCTGTGCAGGACACTCACATGCTCACTAACAATGCCTGGACACACCCAACTAATCTAAAATTATACCAAACAAACAAATTAATCAAAGAAGTGAATTAAATGAAATCCCCACAAACACCCATATTCTAAATTTATATTTCCCTCCCATCTTTGATCCTTCAATTTAACAGAACATACCTTTCTTGAGGAGTGAAGGAGATGCAAGACCTACACCAGCAAGCCACATCAGCATATGGTCATGAAGAAACCAAATCTCACCTGTGCTTATATAGCTACATAATTACCTGACGTACCCACCCACTTTAGGCAATCTGGGCACCATTTTTAAAGGGGCCACGCAGACTATTCTTAAAGGGGCAATCCCACTACAAAGAGATGTCTCATCGATCACAAGTTCAGTATGGCGTACCTCAAGGCTCAGTACTAGGACTGCTGCTGTTCACTCTGTACATGCTACCATTAGGAGATATCATTAGGAAACATGGAATTAGCTTCCACTGTTATGCTGACGATACTCAGCTGTATATTTGTTCAAAACCTAACGAAACCTATCAATTCACAAAATTAACGGAATGCATAGCTGATCTAAAAAATTGGATGACTCGTAATTTCCTACTTCTAAATTCTGAAAAAACAGAGTTTCTAATTATTGGACAAAAAACTTCCTCACGTAATAACCTAGAATACTGTCTAACACTTGATGGCTGCTCTGTTAAGTCTTCGTCGTCGGTTAGGAACCTGGGTGTGCTCTTTGATACCAATCTTTCATTTGAAAGTCACGTGTCTAGTATCTGTAAAACTGCATTTTTCCATCTTAAAAATATATCTAAATTACGCCATATGCTCTCATTGACAAATGCGGAACAATTAGTTCATGCGTTCATGACCTCAAGGCTAGATTATTGTAATGCTCTACTGGGTGGTTGCCCTGCACGCTTAATAAACAAACTACAGCTAGTTCAAAACGCAGCAGCTCGAGTTCTTACCAGAACCAGGAAGTATGACCATATTAGCCCGGTTCTGTCAACACTGCATTGGCTCCCTATTAAACATCGCATAAATTTGAAAATATTGCTGATTACTTACAAAGCACTTAATGGTTTAGCTCCGCAGTACTTGAGCGAGCTCTTAACACATTATAGTCCTTCACGTCTATTGCGATCTCAAAATTCCGGCCAGTTAATAATACCTAGAATATCAAAATCGACTGCTGGTGGTAGATCCTTTTCCTATTTAGCACCAAAACTTTGGAACAGTCTTCCTAACATTGTCCGGGAAGCAGACACACTCTGTCAGTTCAAAGCCAGATTAAAGACACATCTCTTTGACCTAGCATTCACATAATACATTATAGACTTCTATAATTCAATGTTAGGCTGCATAGATTAGGTCAGCCGGAACCGGGAACACTTCCCATAAATCCTGATGTACTCGTTACATCATGAGAAGAATGGCGTCTACGCTAATTTTAGTGTCTGTGTTTATCCCGAGGTTTTCCCGCAGCCTGCCGGATCCAGGCCGTATCCAGATCTGACGAAGGACCCGACCTGGACCTTCGCCTGGACCCAATGACAACGCAGTGCTGAAGTGCTAACTAGTCTCTCCCTATGGAGGATCCCGTTACCACTCTACAGATAAAGCGTTGTCGGGAAAATTCGTTTCGCGTTCCTACCCCGAAGTGACTAAATAAAATAAAATTCTTTATCAAAATTTATAAGGAAAGACAAGTACTTTGTTTAGGCTTGGCTTGTAGGGAATTCCAAACCTGCGCGCATATATTCAAACGCACATAACTATAGAACCAATTCTAAATGCGCATGTGAGCGCCATCAGCATTTCTCACAGGTTCGCGTTTAAAGTCTGTGTAGAGAGAATGGTGGCGTCTTAGCGACCCCTAATTTAATAACAAATGATCGTTGCTACGGAAGCAAATCAATCAAAACTAACTTTAGCTGGAAAATAACTTTATTAAAGAACTGCTATAAAGCCAAAACAATCTCTGTTACCTTAAATTATACGCTTATCTCTGTAAAGCTGCTTTGAAACAATCTACATTGTTAAAAGCGCTATATAAATGAAGATGACTTGACTTGACTTGACACTGGCAAGGCCCCTGGCCCAGATGGTATTACTGGGAGGCTGCTCAAGAATTGTGCCCTGGAGCTATCTCCTGTTCTCCATTCACTCTTCAAGTAGTCACTACAGACAGCAACTGTCCCCACCCTCTGGAAAAAAGCCACCATCATTCCTGTCCCCAAAAGACCTCACCCCTCTGAATTGAATCATTACAGACCTGTAGCACTTACTTCGATAATAGCAAAATGCCTTGAGAAACTGGTACTAAATACTATCCTTCCGGTTGTCTGCCCACAGATGGATCCTTACCAGTTTGCCTACAAGGCCAAAAGAGGAACAGAGGATGCTGTTGCATGCCTCCTTCATACTCTCCTTCAACATTTGGATTCTCCCCGCCATTATGCCAGGACTCTCTTTATAGACTTCAGCTCCACCTTCAATATGATTCAACGCCACATCATGATAACCAAACTGCACCATCTTCACGTGCCTCCTTTTCATCCACTGGATCTATAATTTTCTCAGTGACAGACCACAGGCAGTAAGGGTGGGTAGTGTAACATCCTCCACCATTACTGTCAACACTGGAGTACCTCAAGGCTGCGTCCTAAACGAAGATGTAACATTACCAGTAAATTACTTGTATATACGCTGTGTGAACATGCAGTCCCTTCCTCTATACACTATATACTAACGACTGCCGTAGCCCCTCCGACATCACAAAGTATTTCAAATACTTCGATGACACAGCCGTATTCGCCCTCCTCACCGGCACCGAATCAGTTACAGCATATCACCAATATGTTGCCCATTTTACTCAATGGTGTACAGACAGTCATCTCTTCCTTAACACCCTGGGGTCGGCTATCGTGCCGGCGCGATAGTCTAGCTTTTTTTTCTTATCAGTGCAAAAGAGACTCAAATAACTTTTTGTCATACAGGCAAGTGTTATACATCATTCAAAACTGTTAAATGTCTTCTTTTATTTGTGTACACTAATAGTAAAAACAAAATGTTGTGTTTTTCGTAAAGTAAAGAAAATAAACATGATGCGCGTTCTCCCGTCTCTCTCAATGTGAAGATCATTCTGAAACGCGACAGAAAATGATCTGTAACTCAGCGAATGGTTGTCACTGTGACATGAAACATATGTCTTTACAAAGCTTGAAGTCTCCATTTTTAAATGTAAATCATATCAAAAACAAATGTTCTCTGTTTAAGTAATCCGTATGAAAGCAACAACATGTACAGTTTCTCCAGTCTGAGCTAATTAACTCTGTGACCACGCCCACGTGCGCACGAGCGATTGACATGCAAATAGTCCACGCGGGCCTGTAAATGCCCTCATTACCTCAAAACAAAGAATCAGAGACTACAGTAACGTACTTCTCTGTTTTTCGTCGAGACTGTGTTTGTGCTGTGCTGTTTACCTTTGGATTTACCTCAGAAGAATTAGAAGAACACGATTTGAAGATGAGAAGATTTTTAAGGTAAGAAATTTCCACTCCTAATAGTAAGCATGTTATTGTTGTATAAACTTTACATTGTAGCTACTAGTTAAACTGGTGCCAGACTAAAATGTACGTTATGAAATGAGATTGGAGTAAAAACATGAAGCCTATATCGTACATGTATATGTAGGCTATCTATATATAGACAGAAACATGTTGAAATGTGAACTAGAGGCAACCTTTCAATGCTAAATGTATATACGTGTACGACACGACACGAGGATGTTTTTCGATAATAAAATACAGCATGATAAAAGTAGGCTGGTATGGGTGTTTACTCTAATATGGTGATTATTATAATGTTTAGACCCGTGTTTACTGTTAAATACTTTCCTTGTGGATATCTGCTCAAACGCAGATGGCAAGGCAAGGCAAGTTTATTTATATAGCACATTTCATACACAATGGTAATTCAAAGTACATATAAGAAATTAAAATAATAAAAAGAAATAAGAATAATTAAAACAGTTTAGAAAAATTAAATAAAATACAGTACAGTACAAACAGTGCTCATTCAGTAAATGCATAGCTAAACAGATGTGTTTTGAGTCTGGATTTGAATGTGACTACTGTAGGAGCACATCTGATCTCTTCTGGAAGCTGGTTCCAGCTGCGGCTGGCATAATAGCTAAAAGCGGACTCGCCATGCTTAGAGTGAACCCTTGGTATTTCTAGCTAATATGATCCTAATGATCTGAGTGATCTGTTGGGTTTATATTCAGTGAGCATATCTGCAATGTATTGAGGTCCTAGGCCATTGAATGATTTATATACCAGTAATAATACTTTAAAATCAATCCTAAATTTAACTGGGAGCCAGTGTAAAGACCTGAGGACTGGTGTGATATGTTCATATTTTCTGGTTCTGCTTAGAATCCTGGCGGCAGCGTTCTGTATGAGCTGCAACTGTCTTATGGTCTTTTTGGGAAGGCCAGTGAGGAGTCCATTACAATAATCCACCCTGCTGGTGATGAAAGCATGAACAAGTTTCTCTAAGTCTTGTCTGGAAACAAAACATTCTTGCAATATTTTTCAGATGATAGTATGCTGATTTAGTTATTGCTTTAACATGACTACTGAAACTAAGGTCTGACTCTAGTGTCACACCAAGATTACTGACTTGATTTTTAGTTGTTTGACCCCTAGAGTAAAGGTATGCGTTCACCTTGAGAACTTCATCTTTGTTTCCAAACGCAATGACTTCAGTTTTGTCTTTGTTTAACTGAAGAAAGTTTTGGCACATCCAACTGTTCACTTCATCACTGCATTGGCACAGGGAGTCAATGGGGCTGTAATCGTTAGGCGATAGGGCTAAGTAGATCTGTGTATCGTCTGCATAGCTGTGGTAAGCAATTTGGTTCTTTCTCATTATTTGGCTCATTGGGAGCATATACAGGTTGAACAGGAGTGGCACAAGAATTGAGCCTTGAGGGACTCTGCATGTCATGGATGTCCACTCAGACTTATTGTCTCCTATACTCACATAATAACCTCTCCCATCTAAGTATGACCTGAACCATTTTAGGACTATCCCAGAAAGCCCCACCCAGTTTTCCAGCCTGTCAAGAAGTATGTTATGATCGACAGTGTCAAATGCAGCACTGAAGTCGAGTAGTACCAGCACTGATAATTTGCCTGAATCAGTATTTAAGCAAATATCGTTTATTATCTTTATGATCTTATTTGATCGTGAGTAATGTAGATGAACTGCTGCGCTTGTGACAGGGCGCATATTTAACTGAAAGAACAAGCAGAGAGAGAGAGAGACGGTCGCGTGTGCGCACTCTCTCTTCGGAGCCAGGCGAAAGTGTAAACAAGACTTCACCGTCTCCAAACTAAGCGCAGTCTTGCTCTCTCTCCCTCGCACATATTAATCAAAATAAATCGACACGGTGGTAAAAGGTCGGAAGACCAAAGTTTCATGTGGAGCATTCAGAGATTTTTTTTTCCTGAATTACCGCTGGTGTGAATTGTGCTAAATAAGTTGCCTTATCTTCTCTGAAAAGCGTTCCGGACATTCAGCTGACATAAAACAACACTTTAATTAAACGAAAAAAACTATCCAGTGATGAAATGTTTTCTGTGTTGACACAAATCTTGGATGTCCATGTCCTAACTGCTGGGATAATCACACAACGCGCATGACACGTCCAATTCGCAAACTAATGACTCCTTTGAACTGATTCATTTTAATGAATGGTTAAAACAACTGATCTTTCCAACAGTGAACTCAGGAGACGTCTGAATCGGTGTATAACTAATCAGTAACACTTTACAATAAGGTTCTATTTATTACATAAATTACATAAAAAGTACAGTTTGCTTACTCAAGCTTAAGCTTTAAAATAAATAAAACCACTTGTTTTTTTTTGAAAAGCATATGACTACATTTTTCCACACAGTGCTATCAAGAATCTTAGCTGTGCAGAATTTGAATATTGACTCCACTGTTGCTTAGTTACCTATGATCACGTGCGTGAACTCGACAATCGACTACTGTGGACTTCGACCGAAAACAGGAAGTAAATACAGGTATATGCGCTGGCTGAATTAACATCACTTTTATTCATATCTTTCACATCTATTGCAGTCAGATTCACCGTGTTCACTTCTGAAGGAATCACTCACAATGGCTGGGCACTTACAATGACACATCAAGGATGTTAAGAGGCTAAAAACAGGTTTAAAACTTGCCCCATTTAAGTCAACAGGGTGCAAATTTTAAAAAGAGGATAACACGGTGTAGGCAACAGCGATTTTTGTCGTTGTTCTCTGTACTGACAGCACTCCAAATTTACAAAAAAATGAGCTCAATGTTAAAATTGACTGGAGTTCTCTTTTAACAGCTCTGCAGACACTCATAAAAGTAAAGTTAGGAGGGGCTGTTTCATTGAGGACTGTTGCACTACAGCTGTCTTCTAGCCAGGTTTCATTTAGAAGCATAAAATCCAGGTTGTTTGTGGTTAAGTCGTTGTCTAGAAGTGATTTATTTTTAAGTGAGTGGATAACTTAACTAACTTAACAGTCTTACTTTTTGTCCCCACAGCAATCTTAGTTTGACGTGTAATAGGCACCAGATTAGTTGGGTTTGCTGTACGGCTATTGAAGGCCTTAGACTTTCTATCTTGTAATAGAACAGCAATAGAGAAAGATACAGGCACACTGGGTTCCCGCTTGTTCTGTAAACATTTGAGAAAGTTACTGTTATCATAGCGGGGACCCAACACATATCACTGAGAGCTGGTATCAGTTGTTTTTGGTTCACTTCGAGCAGATGGAGGAGGGTGTGGCCCCTGGCATTGTGGCAGAGGCCGAAGAGCTCTCACAGGAGGGGGAGGGCGAGCTGGGCCCGCAGGCTTTGGTGGTTGCAGTGCCTGCCGTTTTTTGGTTGATATCTGGGGGCTTGCAGCAAAAGAGTGGGATAGTTTGGTTCCAGCATACACCAGTTCTTCCATTTTCTGTGAGAAGCACAGAAGTGGAGATGCTGGAGAGAGGGATAAAGTGTCTGGTGAGAGGGGCTGTTGCTCTGGTGTTATCGGAAGCTGTAATATGCTGTCCTGGCTTCCCTGGCTGTTTTCCAGGAAGTCAACCTTGGGTGCTGAATCTTGGAGAAGTTCTAATATGTCTGTCTGTGGTGAGCTCTGTGGGCAGGGCTCAGCTGAGATTGTGTCCATGAGCAGAGGTAGTCGTGGCTGGGTGGTGTTATCATTGTCATTGTGTGATATGTCAACCTCATGTCCATTTAGGTGCTGAAGTGAAGTCCTGTGGTCATTCATACTGTGTCCAGGTGTGTGTGTGTGCCATTCAGATTGAGTGGATTGGCACACACTGCAGAAGGATGACTGAGGGAGAAGAAGATATTGTCCTTTAGCACTCTTGAACCAAGTTTGTTTGGGTGGTGGCCATCCTGATGAAACAGTTGTCTCTGACTCCAGAAAAGATTGAAGTTGTCAATGAAGTTCACTCCTTTTATATTGCAGTTTTTCTGCAGCCATGTATTAAGCGCAAGCAACCATGAAAAGGTGAAAAAACCATTTGTTCCTCTTGCTGGGAGTGGTCCACTGATGAATGTTTGAACTTTCAGTCTTTTAAGTGTTTCAAAAAGTTAATTGAAATCCTTCTTAAGGAGTTCTGACTGCTCTTTATGAATATCATTCTTCCCCACATGAATGATGAGTCGATTTGCAGTCTTATGTTTCATCAGAATGTTCTGAAGTTCCCTGTTTACATCAGAATTTGTTGCTTGTGGAAGGCAGCACATAGTTGTATCCCTGCTGCTAATGTTTCTGATTATGGAGTCCCCCACTATCAGAGTCCTGGGCTCGGCTGCGCTCTGAGCTGAGTGCCGCTGTCTGCTCGACCTTGAGCGCCAGTTAGCATCAGAGTTAGCTACTGGCTGATTCAGTCTGTGTTCGATCACATTCATCACGTTTGGGGATTCCTCATTTACATTCATTAGTACTTCAAATCTGTTCTCAAGATGTATAGGCGGTGGTAGGAGACCAGTGTTTGCAATCCTTGTCAGAGCTGTATCTGGGGTAGAGGATGCTACTGCGGCAATATGTGATGCTCGTGACAATCTGATGTCTCAAGTGCCTTTGGGTCTCGCTCCCTGTTTGTGCCATCGATTTGTAAGTCGATCGGCTTGTTTCTCTACCTGTCGAGGAGCACTAGTTTCATGGGACTCACCGGCTATATGCTGAGGGTGTCCATGACGAAGCTCTGTTGTGTGTTACGTCTGGTTTGGTGGTCCCGTAAGTAACTTTGTTTCAAGAACTGCAATCCTTTGTAAAAGTCTGTGGCAGTTAGTGCAGCAAGTAGATTCTTGAACCAGAAGAGGCATTTCCTCTCTTATCCTTATGAGTGTAGGCAGTTGTGTTTTCCTTTCCCCGGAATGTAAGCTGGTCGGGGAAAAGAATACTGCGTTTTTGTAGTAATCCAAACTTTGTCGTTTGAGCACTGTGCTGATTTGCTGAAGTTAAAATTAGGTGATAAAAGGAGATAAAATATAAAAATATAGAAGATAAAATATAAAAGCGATAGAGCAAAGCGCGGAGCAGTAAGCAAGAGCGTCCGGACAGTAGCTGAGCAGGAAGTCAAGTCGTAAGTTTACCAAGTCAATGGTAACAATAATGTTTCATAGTTTGGAGCGGCTCGATCGCTTCAGTAAATGTTCTCTGCACGCGCTGTGAGTCTGAGTCAGTCGCGCTGTGCATTAGGCTTCATGTTTTTACTCCAATCTCATTTCATAACGTCATAACGAATGGAAACATTTGAAGTAACATATGATAATCAATATATTTTTCTCTAGTGTAGTGTTACTGATATGTTCCTTTTTAATGATGTATAGGCTGCCTGCTATAAGCTATTGTTAATATTATTTATGCAGCACTGCATGTATATGCCTACAAGGCACAACAAACCTGGTGTTCATTATTTATATATATGTGTGTGTGTGTGTGTGTGTATTTTGTACATTTTAAATCGCAATTTTAACCAGAAAAATCTAAAATGTATTCCCAAAATCGTGCAGCCCTATAGTTTCTCTTGATATCAGCATGTTCACAGGTGTTTATTTTTATTTTTATTTTTATTTTTTATACAGGGACCAGATGCCCCACTGATTAGTCCTGCTGACTTTAACATTCACATGAGTACATGAACATAGTAAATGAAAAATCAAACACCTTGGAAATTACAGGTATGTACTATGTTTCATGAATGGCACAAAGGTGTGTGTGACTGTTCAAGTCTCTGTCTTTAGATCAGTGTGTTAAATAATGTGCTTTTTTGTCCTTTGTTGTGTATCTTTGGATTATGTTATGTTGTAAATAAATCCAAACAATCAAAAAGCCATTCTTTTTTAAATCTCCTCATTCTTTGTGCAAGGTTGCTCAGAATGATAGGGCCTGATAGCACCTGATAGGGCCATTAGGGGAGGGTCTTTGTCTTTCTCAGGTGTGAAATACATTAATATTCATGATGTGAAATAATATTCACGCCTCCTTGCATAAAGCTTTCTTACACAAAACATGTCTTACAAATTTAACCCTCATGTGGTGTTCGGGTCATTTTGACCCGGAGAAGATTTTCTTTTTCCCGAAAAATACTAGTTAATGTTATCGCTTTGTACTGAAACTTAGTTACTTTATTCACAAATGGTATAACTACTTCTGAAATGTTTTGTGACAATTTTCTTAATTTTTTAGGGGGAGTTTTGTCACCTTGTCACTCTTGTGGTGTTCCCGGTCAAAAATGACCGGACTACAAAAAATAGCTTATAAATCAGTTGTTATGCTATATTATCACCCGATATTGGATTCAATCTTTTTGTCAACTTGTTCTCTTTCAATTAGGACTGGTTTTATATTTCTATTTGCATCTGATTAATCGTAGGCCTCATTTATTTGAGAGTAGGCATCTAATTTTTTGAGTAAAAAAAACATTATTTTTGAATAATTTTGGAAATTTTAAATAAATTCTGAAGAAAATTGCCACTGTTGATCACACTAGTCTACTTTAATATTTCACCAGGAATTTTGTTTTGAAAAACTTTTATTTTGTACAAAATGGCACATTGTTACACTTGTGGTGTTCCCGGTCAAAAATGACCGGACTACAATAAATAGCTTATAAATCACTCATTATGCAATATTATCACCCAATATTGGATTCAATCTTTTTGTCCACTTGTTCTCTTTCAATTAGGACTGGTTTTATATTTCTATTTGCATCAGATTAATTGTAGGCCTCATTTATTTGAGAGAAGGCATCTCAATTTTTGAGTAAAAAAAACATTATTTTTGAATAATTTAGGAAAAATAAAAAAAAAATCTGAAGAAAATTGCCACTGTTAATCACACTAGTCTACTTTAATTTTTCACCAGGAATTGTGTTTTGAAAAACTTTTATTTTGTACAATATGGCATAGAGTTACACTTGTGGTGTTCCACTGGGCCATTGAGGGCCATTGTGGGCCATTGTTTCAATGGGCCATTGAAAGTGAATGGGAGAGACCAATGCAACCAATGAATGGAACAACACAAAATATGTATCATTTTAAAGCTTAGAATCTCAGCTTTTTAATGGATCTAATCACTTTGATCAACTCCTAACATCTGCTGAGTTATCACTCTAAAACTGAGTGTACCCCCCGCAGGCGCCACCTAGCTGCGAAATAAATAATCATAATATTTTTCAAAACTATTACCTTGATCAACTTAAAATAGGTGTCATTTGAAAGCTTAGAGTCTGAAATTTACAATGAATGTAGCCAATTTGATAAACTCCTAAGTAGTGCTGAGTTATTTGCTGATAAATAAAAATAAAAAAAAATCATAATTTATAAACTACTTTTTTGTATTACATTCAGCAATATGTCAAATACATCATACAGCTCTGATAGTCCTGTGTCATACGTCATTTGAAAGGTCTCAATGAGTAGAATACAACAAGCATAATTGTTTCAGGCTTTTTTACTAAACTTGAGCAAGGTTTTTCTAAAAGAAGCCCTTCAAGAGACCCATGTGTAAACCATGTATGGATGCTTAATTTTAGACACATTTCCGCTCGTAACTTCATGAAACATGCTCCGATTGTGGAAAATGACACATCATTATTTACAGCAGATGCTTACAATTAAAATGAGTCCAAACTCAACATAATCCATCACTCAGAACTAAAGATATTCCTCATGGAGTTCTAACACAAAAAAATATCACAGACGCACAGACTCACGTAGCCAATCAAGGTAGCTTAGACTTGGCCTTTTTACTTGTATCTTCATGAAAATTATATCGATCATGAAAAATGGCACATCGTTATTTACAGCAGGAGCTCACGATTAAAAAGAGCCCAAGCTCAATATATTCCATCAATCAGATCTAAAGATATTCCTCATGGCGTTCTAACACAGAAAATACCACAGACGTGCTATAGCCAAGTATATACTCATGAAGCACTCGCGTTTGGTTTTCGCTCATAACTTCACGAAGCATGCACAGTTCGTAGAAAACTGTACATCATTATTTTCAGCAGACTATCACTATTAAAAAGAGCCCAAACTCAGCATAATCCATCACTCAGATCTAAAGATATTCCTAATTGAGTTGTAACACACAAACCCCCACATGCGCTCACAGAGCCTTGAATATAGTTGTAGCCTAGCACTTATGTCGCGTTTTAACTCATAACTCAATGAAGCATGCATAAATTGTGGAAAATGGCACATCATTATTTACAGGAGATTGTTAAGATTAAAAAGAGCCCAAACTCACCATAATCCATCACTCAGATGTAAAGATATTCCTCATGGACTTCTATCACATGTCTCTCCCATTCACTTTCAATGGCCAATTGAAACAGTGGCCCTCAATGGCCCAGTGGAACACCACAAGTGTAACTCTGTGCCATTTTGTACAAAATAAAAGTTTTTCAAAACAAAATTCCTGGTGAAAAATTAAAGTAGACTAGTGTGATCATCAGTGCCAATTTTCTTCAGATTTTATTTTATTTTTCCAAAATTATTTAAAAAATAATGTTTTTTTACTCAAAAAATGAGATGCCTACTCTCAAATAAATTAGGCCTACAATTAATCAGATGCAAATAGAAATATAAAACCAGTCCTAATTGGAAGAGAACAAATGGACAAAAAGATTGAATCCAATATTGGGTGATAATATTGCATAATGAGTGATTTATAAGCTATTTTTTGTAGTCCGGTCATTTTTGACCGGGAACACCACAAGAGTGACAATGTGCCATTTTGTACAAAATAAAAGTCTTTCAAAACAAAATTCCTGGTGAAAACTTAAAGTAGACTAGTGTGATCAACAGTGCCAATTTTCTTCAGATTTTCTTCAATATTTCCAAAATTATTCAAAAATAAAAAAAAATGTACTCATAAAATGAGATGCCTACTATCAAATAAATGAGGCCTACAATTAATCAGATGCAAATAGAAATATAAAACCAGTCCTAACTGAAAGAGAACAAGTGGACAAAAAGATTGAATCCAATATTGGGTGATAATATTGCATAATGAGTGATTTATAAGCTATTTTTTGTAGTCCGGTCATTTTTGACCGGGAACACCACAAGAGTGACAATGTGCCATTTTGTACAAAATAAAAGTTTTTCAAAACAAAATTCCTGGTGAAATATTAAAGTAGACTGGTGTGATCAACAGTGCCAATTTTCTTCAGATTTCGTTTAATATTTCCAAAATTATTCAAAAATAATGTTTTTTTTACTCAAAAAATGAGATGCCTACTATCAAATAAATGAGGCCTACAATTAATCAGATGCAAATAGAAATATAAAACCAGTCCTAACTGAAAGAGAACAAGTGGACAAAAAGATTGAATCCAATATTGGGTGATAATATTGCATAATGAGTGATTTATAAGCTATTTTTTGTAGTCCAGTCATTTTTGACCGGGAACACCACAAGAGTGACAATGTGCCATTTTGTACAAAATAAAAGTTTTTCAAAACAAAATTCCTGGTGAAATATTAAAGTAGACTAGTGTGATCAACAGTGCCAATTTTCTTCAGATTTCGTTTAATATTTCCAAAATTATTCAAAAATAATGTTTTTTTTACTCAAAAAATGAGATGCCTACTATCAAATAAATGAGGCCTACAATTAATCAGATGCAAATAGAAATATAAAACCAGTCCTAACCGAAAGAGAACAAGTGGACACAAAGATTGAATCCAATATTGGGTGATAATATTGCATAACAAGTGATTTATAAGCTATTTTTTATAGTCCGGTCATTTTTGACCGGGAACACCACAGGAGTAATTGGGTTGTGAACACCACACAAGGGTTAAAGGTATAGCGGAGGATTTTTCCGAATTTTAGAAAAGAACCGCCCTCTCCACTTTTTGAAAAAATGCACATGCGCAACACTCTACCTGCTCCCGAGAGGGAACGCCTATTAAACGTGTGCACGAGAGAGCACACTATATGTCGTTTCCACTATGTCAGACTTGCCACCAGTAAGTGAAAATCTATTTATGACAAGCATCTCTATAGCTAACTTTAGCATGCTACAGGCCAATAAACAAGCTATCGTCTAGCATCTAAGTTGTTTTTTTTATTGCTGGTGTGTTTAGAGCTTTCAAGAAGAGAGTCTTGTGGGATCTGATATTGACTACGAGCCCGTGCCCTGTTCATCCCGACCAAGATCCAGGAGGGGGGGTGTGCCTAGAGGCCGAGGGAGACGAGGTCGGGACGAGGGCGCAAGAGCCAGCACCAGCCGAGAGCGGGAAGAAGGTGGCCATGAGAGAGGGGGAGGCAGTGGTCGGGCTAGAGGCCGTGGCCGTCTGCTCGCTGACCTGTCACGGGAGGACTTCAAAAGGGTTGAAGAGCTTCATAAACAGAGGATGGCAATTGAGGAGGTATGTGTACATACATAACCGCTAACTTGTCATTTTTGTTGCACAATACATCTAACGCTAACTTACAAACTCTTTTAGTACAAGCACTACTATTGTTATTGTAACATTTCTGGTCCAGGGTGTCAGACAGACAGTGTGAGACGTGATCTTCCCTTTTGTTATTGTAATGCTCCCTCATACATTGCGAGGCAGACAGTGTGCAACAGTGAAAACACTCAAAAGTGTAGTGAATGTACTGCCTTATTCATTTTATTAGAAAAAGTTTGCACACAATTCTTTTTGTGTCATTCTCCATTGTAGTGTATGTGCAGAATTCGGCACAGAACCCAGGACTGTCCATCCTAGCATCACCTTATAAAGACAATATAAATGGATTAAATGTTTTGAAAATGTATAACAGAATGACGACAGTGATGTAATATACTAACCAAGGAGCACAACAGAGTCCTTTGAACTCAACTGGCTGATGACATTGCTACTCTCCCTCTTCCACAAATCTTCAATATTCGGCAGACAAAATTTGTTTTGGATTTTGTAGAATGTATTTCGGTCTATCATCCCCAAGTTCATAAACTTGAAGAGCAGAGCTATTTTCCGGAAGTTGTTTCCAGACAGGAGGATGTTTACACCCAACATAAAATCCCCAGCGAGCATTCCATACTTGAAATATCGCTGTGAACTCCACTTTCAAACAGTGTGACCATTTGGACATATCTGTAAGAGTGCAAGTGTTGAGAAACATTGAAGAAAATGCCACTATTGAACTGATTGTTTGTGAGCTGCAAATTTAAACATGTGATACTCACCCATTCCGCAATGACAGCAGAGCACCTTGATTTTACAGAAACCTCAAATGGCTTAGCTGCATTACAGGGTGCCTTTGTGATGGAATCCTTCACTGTGCATTTTTCAATTGGAAGAATAAGGAAGTCCAGCAGCTGCTTTATAATGTCATGATAGACTATGGATGCGAGCCGACTGATGACGTCTTCCTCTGTGAGGACCATAGGTGCGTCTGGTGGAGTGGCAACTTCCTGGCTTTCATCTTCATTATCTTCCGGGTCATCGTGCACAGTCTCATCAAGGCCAATCACAGGATAATCCTCTAACGACATTCCATTTGGGAGAGCAACACCAAACCTACAAATGTAAAGAAAAAGATATTTCACACATCACCCGGAAAACAACAATACAGAGCTATTACAATTCAATAGGATGTTGGAGATAGAGACATTCAATTTCCATGTGTTGGAGACACCGCCCGGAATGTCAGAAAGACCTTTCCAACACCAACACCTACAAAGGGTTTTTACATATAGGTGATAGCCCTAGCAGTTGCGTGGTTTTTGCATCTGTATTGCTTTCGGAGACTGATTGCAGGAAGAAAGTCTTTTGGAAATGCAACAGTAAGGTTTACCCCAATGAAAATCATACAACATATTAAACAAAACTTACAAGCATCAAAATATTTTCCATTACAAAATGATAAAATAATAATAATACACATACCTAATGCAAATTTGAGGATCCAGCTATTCTGCTTCATCCACGTCAGTGGGAGTTTCACACGTCTCGTGTCCTTCTGAGAGTTCAACCTCCTCGGTCTCATCTTCTTCTGAGGATGACTGTGATTGTGTCTCTGTATGAGATCCTTTTGAATGAAGTAATTTTAGTGCCCCTTTCAGTACCATCCCAAATAAAGCCCCTAAAACAGTAATACTTACATTGAATTTTGTAGATTGTTGAAGGCATCTTCATCAATGTCAACTATATTTACACTAGTTGAGGCCCTAGAAAAAATATTCAGTAAATTACCAAATATAAAGCAAAAACAACTAAAGTTCAAAATAACAGGTATCTGCACAGAAATCTAGAATTATAATTACCTTGCTTCCTCTTGTGGAACAGTTCTTCTTTCTTCCTCACTGCTGCTACTGCTGGCCATTTTCTCAACTCCCTTCACAGAGAAATCTGCTTCTCTATAAATTATACACATATAGAAGATAGAATCTGTTGCTAATCCTTGTTGGTACAACCACAAATACAAGACATAGTTTCTACTGTGAAGTATTTAGCTTGATGATAAATAAGATAATAACTTACTGATCAGACAGTGAATCCTGAATTGTGGACACAGCTGGTGGCTGGGGTCTGGCCCATTGAGTGTGTGTCAGCGGAGTGGATGTAATTTTATCATAGCTGTAACAAACATTGAATTATACACATGTTAGTTGTTTGTTCTAACAAAGTACAAGCATAAAACATCTTTTATATTTTAGTACACAGATATGCATCAAAGTAGATTGTTTGTAAGGGCATCCAAATTTGCCTAGTCACGTTTGGTGGCACAATTATGTTGTAAATTATAAACTAACTCAAAAACATTCATGCAAGACAAAATGTCAAATGCCCTTCCGTGTTTTATTTACTTATTATACTGATCGATTGAGTGAGGACTCAAGACATGATATGCAATGGAGAAGTAGCTTGTTGCATTTGTGTAATAAATACTATGGTGAACACATAGGAATTATCAAAAATGAACACACAAGGTTTTAGAACAATTCAGCGTGATACCTTTTACCATTTGGTCATAAGGCTACTTTAGACAAACTGAGATGTTTACCGTGTCTACGCGGTGCGTGACTTGTGCCAGGGCTAGCATCGCTAATCATAGCTTACATAAAATTTTACTAGCAGTGATTTGATTTCTCCAAATAGCATGCCAAACTTTACCTGTCGAGTAGAAACTTCGCGACTGAGGCATCAGTGGGAAGCCCAACCTGTGTTTTGAGCGCACGCCATCGTGTGAATGAATCTCCCAAAAACACACTGGTCTTGCTTCTATCTTCTGCGGCCTTTCTCTTCTTCTCATACACCTCGTAGACTTTTTTTCTCTTGCGACGCTCAGCCATTTTCAAAGGAATGGCTGAAACCGTAGCTCACCACACATACACCTGAAAGTGCGCATGCGCAGAAAGCGAAAACTACCTAGGGACGAGCACGTACGACGGCATTACGTAAACATATCACCAGAATGATTGACAATTAGGAGGACCAATAGTCTTGATGATCCACCCGGAAAAAGAAAATCCTCCGCTATACCTTTAAAATCAATATATTGTTTTATCTGAATGAGTTGTCAGGATGATTTTCACATAGTTTTGGAGCAAATATTCTAGGCTACGTGATACAATTTTCAAAAGTCTTGTGAAGAAATAATCAGTATGGGTTTCACGTAGCCTTAGTGAACCAGCTGTAGTAGAGCCTGTGCAGCAGGGCAACTGGGTGACGGTCAGACGCTGTAGTCGCGGAACAAAACACCGCTCTTCCGTTCCGATTACAACTTCAAATAGATTCTCCCCTCTCAGTGAAACACCCACTGTGAATACTGTTGAATGTGCCCTAGTTATTGGCGATTCTATTACACGGAACGTGAAAATAGAGACACCAGCCACCATAGTCACATGTTTGCCGGGAGCCAGAGAGCCTGACATCAAAGCAAATTTAAAAGTGCTGGCTAATGCTAATCGTAAATTCTCTAAGATTATTATTCACGTCGGCACAAATGATGTTCGGCTCCGCCAGTCGGAGATCACTAAAATTAATGTTAAAGAGGTGTTCGAACTCGCAAGTACGATGTCAGGCACTGTAATTTGCTCTGGCCCCCTTCCTGTTCGCAGGAGTGATGAGATACTTAGTAGATTGTCCTCACTCAATGGCTGACTGTCTAAGTGGTGTCCGCAAAATAATATAGAATTCATAGACAGTTGGAAAAGTTTTTGGGGCAGACCTGACCTGTTGAAAAGAGAGGTATTCATCCCTCCTGGGATGGTGCTGCTCTTCTCTCTAGTAATATGGCAAATCGTCTTAGAGCTCAAACATGACAATCTGGGGCTCAAGTCAGGAAGCAGACAGACTGGCTAAACCAACCCGGCTAGCTGTCTCACTTCACCAAGTTCAGATAAATCCCATCACATAGAGCATCTTTCACCTAGATATCATCATATAGAGACCGTGTCTGTTCCCCAAATTAGGACATACAAAAAAGTTCCAAACCCATCTAAGGGTAAAAATTTAATTGATGTTCAACAAATAAAAAACAGATATAATACAAATGAGCAAATGATAAAGCTTGGGTTGCTGAATATTAGATCCCTTACTTCAAAAGCACTTATTGTTAATGATATGATTACAGACTATAATCTAGATGTGCTGTGTTTGACAGAAACCTGGCTAAAACCAAAAGATTACATTACTTTAAATGAGACCACCCCGCAAGATTACTGTTATAAACATGAACCTCATCTGAAAGGCAAAGGGGGAGGTGTTGCTGTCATTTATAGTAATATTTTCAGAATTACTAAGAAGTCTAATTTCAAATATAATTATTTTGAAGTGTTGTTGCTTAATATAGCAATATAGTGTAAATGATAAATCACCTTTGAGATTTGTGCTGGCTACTGTATACAGGCCACCAGGGCACCATACAGACTTTATCAAAGACTTTGCTGACTTTCTATCAGAGTTAGTACTGGTTGCAGATAAAGTCATAATTGTTGGTGATTTTAATATACATGTAGATAACGAAAAAGATGCATTGGGACTGGCATTTAAAGACATTCTTAACTCTATTGGAGTTAGACAACATGTGTCAGGGCCTACTCATTGTCGTAATCATACTGTAGATCTAATATTATCACACGAAATCAATGTTGATGCCATTGAAATTCTGCAGCAGAGTGAAGACATCTCAGATCATTATCTAGTCTTGTGTAAACTTCATTTAGCCAAGGCTGCAAAGCCGACTCCGTGATACAAATATGTTAGACCTATCACTTCTGCCACTAAAGATTGCTTTATTAATAATCTTCCTTATCAGTTTCATCATCTCAGCATCCCAGATAGCTTAGAAGAACTCGATATTGCGACAGAAACTTTTAACTCACTCTTTTCCAGCACTTTAGACACAGTTGCTCCGTTGCTCTTAAAGAAGATTAAAGAAAATAGTCCAACGCCGTGGTACAACGAGCACACTCGGGCCCTTAAGAGAGCAGCCAGAAAAATGAAGCGCAACTGGAAGAAAACAAAACTAGAGGCATTTCGCATTTCATGGAAAGAGAGCTCGATTGCATACAGAGAGGCCTTAAAAGCTGCTAGATCTGCTTATTCTTCAACCCTATTAGAAGAAACAAAACCCTAGGTATTTATTTGAAAGAGTGGCTAAACTAATGAAAAATAAAGCTTCAAGCCCAGAAGTTTCCAAGCAACACAACAGTAATGAATTCACTTCTTCACTTATAAGATTGATAATATCAGGGAGAAAATTATAACCATGCAATCGTTTACTACAGTATTGCATCAGACAGTGCATTGTAGTCTCCCTAAGGAAAAATTTGATTCATTCATTGCTATAGAAGAGGAAGAATTTGTTAAACTCGTTAAATCATCTAAATCGACAACATGTATGTTAGACCCTATACCGACTAAGCTACTGAAAGAGATGCTTCCAGAGGTCATAGATCCTCTTCTTAATATCATTAATTCATCATTGTCATTAGGATACGTACCAAAAACTTTTAAGCTGGCTATGATTAAACCGCTTGTTAAAAAAACGCAACTTGATCTAACAGAATTAGTCAATTACAGGCCGATCTCGAATCTACCTTTTCTGTCAAAGATACTAGAAAAGGCGGTATCCTCACAACTATGTTCCTTTTTAGAAAGAAATGATATCTGCGAGGATTTCCAGTCAGGATTTAGACCGTACCATAGTACTGAGAATGCTCTCATTAGAGTTACAAATGATTTGCTCTTATCATCCCAAGGTTGTATCTCTCTATTAGTGTTACTCGATCTTAGTGCTGCATTTGATACTATTGACCACAACATTCTTGCAAAATAGACTCGAAAATTATGTTGGCATTACTGGAATTGCATTAGCATGGTTTAAATCATACTTAACTGACCATTATCAAGTTCAGTATGGCATACCACAAGGCTCAGTACTAGGACCGTTGCTTTTCACTCTGTACATGCTACCACTGGGAGATATCATTAGGAAGCATGGAATTAGTTTTCACTGTTATGCTGATGATACTCAGCTCTATATTTCTTCACGCCCTGACGAAACTTACCAATTCACAAAATTAACGAAATGCATAGGTGATATAAAAAATTGGATGACTAGTAATTTCCTACTACTTAATTCTGAAAAAAAAACTGAGATTCTAATTATTGGACAAAAAACTTCCTCACGTAATAATCTAGAATACACACATCAAATGTCTAACACTTGATGGCTGCTCTGTCAAGTCTTCTGGGTGTGCTCTTTGATACCAATCTTTCATTTGAAAGTCACGTGTCTAGTATCTGTAAAACCGCATTTTTCCATCTTAAAAATATATCTAAATTACGTCATATGCTCTCATTGACAAATGCGGAACAATTAGTCCATGCGTTCATGACATCAAGGCTAGATTATTGTAATGCTATTATGGGTGGTTTCCCTGCACGCTTAATAAACAAATTACAGCTGGTCCAAAACGCAGCAGCTCGAGTTCTTACCAGAACCAGGAAGTATGACCATATTAGCCCAGTTCTGTCAGCAGTGCATTGGCTCCCTATTAAACATCTTATACATTTTTAAATATTGTTGATTACTTACAAAGCACTAAATGGTTTAGCTTTGCAGTACTTGAGCGAGCTCTTAACGCATTATAGTCCTTCACGTCTTTTGCGATCTCAAAATTCCGGCCAGTTGATAATATCAAAATCAACTGCTGGCGGTAGATCCTTTTCCTATTTAGCACCAAAAATTTGGAACAGTCTTCCTAACATTATTTGGGAAGCAGACACACTCTGTCAGTTCAAACCTAGACTAAAAACACATATCTTTGACCTAGCATACACATAAAACATTATAGACTTTTATAATTCAATGTTAGGCAGCATAGATTAGGTCAGCCGGAACCGTGAACACTTCCAATAAATCTTGATGTACTCGTTACATCATAAGAAGAATGGCGTCTACTCTAATATTAGTCTCTCTGTTTATCCCGAGGTTTACTGCAGTCCACCTGATCCAGGCTGTATCCAGATCTGATGAAGGACCTGTGCCTGGATGCGACAGCGCAGTCCTGAAATGTCAACTAGTATCTCCCCTGTGAAGGCCTCCCTTCCCTCCCTTTACTTCTCTACAGATAAAGCGTTGTCAGGATAATTCCGGTTCGCGTGGCTACGCGGAAGCGATAAAAATTCTGTATTATAAATTAAGGCCAGACAAGTAAACTCAGCAAAAAAAGAAACGTCCCTTTTTCAGGACTGTGTATTTCAACAATAATGTTGTAAAAATCCAAATAACTTTACAGATCTTCATTGCAAAGGGTTTAAACAATGTTTTCCATGCATGTTCAATTAACCATAATCAATTAATTAACATGCACCTGTGGAATGGTCGTTAAGACCTTAACAGCTTACAGAGAGTAGGCATTTAAGGTCACAGTTCTAAAAACGCAGGACACTAAAGAGACTTGTCTACCGACTGTGAAAAACACCCAAAGAAAGATGCCCAGGGTCCCTGCTCATCTGCGTGAACGTGCATTAGGCATGCTGCAGGGAGGCATGAGGACTGCTGATGTGGCTAGGGCAATAAATTGCCATGTCCGCACTGTGAGACGCCTAAGACAGCGCTACAGGGAGACAGGAAGGACAGCTGATCATCCTCGCAGAGGAAGACCACGTGTAACAACACCTGCACAGGATCGGTACATCCGAATATCACACCTGCATGACAGGTACAGGATGGCCACAACAACTGCCCGAGTCACACCAGGAACACACAATCCCTCCATCAGTGCTCAGACTGTCCGCAATAGGCTGAGAGAGGCTGGACTGAGGGCTTGTAGGTCTGTTGTAAGGCAGGTCCTTACCAGACATCACCAGCAACAACGCCGCCTATGGACACAAACCCACCTTCGCTGGACCAGACAGGAGTGGCAAAAAGTGCTCTTCACTGATGAGTCATGGTTTTGTCTCACCAGGGGTGATGCACGGATTCGTGTTTATCATCGAAGGAATGAGCGTTACACCGAGGCCTGTACCCTGGAGCGGGATCGATTTGGAGGTGGGGGGTCCGTCGTGGTCTGGGGCGGTATATCACATCTCCATCGGACTGAGCTTGTTGTCATTGCAGGCAATCTCAATGCCTTGCGGTACAGGGAAGACATCCTCCTCCCTCATGTGGTACCCTTTATGCATGCTCATCCGGACATGATCCTCCAGCAGGACAATGCCACCAGCCATACTGCTCGTTCTGTGCGTGAGTTTCTGCATGACAGCAATGTCAGTGTTCTGCCATGGCCAGCGAAGAGCCCGGATCTCAATCCCATTGAGCACGTCTGGGACCTGTTGGATCGCAGGGTGAGGGCTAGGGCCATTCCCCCCAGAAATGTCCAGGAACTTGCAAGTGCCTTGGTGGAAGAGTGGGGTAACATCTCACAGCAAGAACTGACAAATCTGGTCCAGTCCATGAGGAGGAGATGCACTGCAGTACTTCAAGCAGCTGGTGGCCACACCAGATACTGACTGGTACTTTTGATTTTGAGCCTCCCTTCATTCAGGGACACATTATTCTATTTCTGTTAGTCACATGTCTGTGAAACATTTTTAGTTTATGTCTTATGGTGTTGACTCTTTTAGTGTTCATACAAATATTTACACACATTAAGTTTACTGAAAGTAAAAACAGTTGAAAGTCAGAGGACGTTTCTTTTTTTTGCTGAGTTTAGTATGTTGAGGGTTGATTTGTAGGGAAGGACTACACGCCTGCGCACATATATTCAAACGCGCATACCTATAGACTGAACTCGTAATGTGCATGTGCACGCCATCGGCGTTCTCACTGGTTCGCATTTTTTTGAAGTTTGCGCAGAAAGAACTTAAGTTCTGTTCAGTTTTCTGTTAAAATGGTGTCGTGTTAGCGGCTCCTGTTAATAACTAATGATTGTTGCGACGGAAGTAAATCATTCAAACTAACTTTAGCTGGACTTTAGCTGGATAAAATAACTTTATTCTAGAGCTGCTATAAAGCCAAAACAATCTCTGTTACTTTATTTTCCTATTATCAATGTAAAGCTGCTTTGGAACAATCTACATTGTTAAAAGCGCTATATAAATGAAGATGACTTGACTTGACTTGACTTGACTTAATGGAAACGGTACAGAGAAACGTATGGGTCTGACAACGTTACAGCTGTGGTGGGAAAATATAATTCAAAGTTGTAAGTATATGCCACAGCCTTTTTTTATTCATTTTGAGGAAAGTCACCTGCGTGTTACACTACTGTATACAGTGACCCTGCTAAGGCATTGTCTAAGTGCTCGTTTTGAGATATTCTTAAGAACATGTCCAGACAGAGTAATTTAAATATATTATTTCTATAGGCTATACAAAAAAAGACAAAAAAGGACTAAATAAATAGGCTGAATAAGCTGATCTATAGCATGTTAAATGGTGGTAGCCTACTCTATGAACAGTACACCCCCCTAAGCTCACAGAAATGGTTAGACCCAAGTCTTCAGCAGCCAATGACACTGACCCGTTCAAACTGATTTTTAACGTGTATTTCACGTGTATTTTACGTGTATTTAACACATATTTGTCATGCGCAAACAACACGTATTTAACGCGTTGTTGACGTGTTAAAATTCACATGTTTTTGGCCCTCTTGGTTTTCCATATTTATAAGGCATTTCGGTTGTGTATTTTAAAGAGTGAGTGGTTCAATGGACTTACATACAAATTGCATACAAAAATAAACTTATCACAACCCACATAACATGCTGAAAGAGTCCATATAGAGACAGGGCGACACGCGTCATAATCTGAAAGCCACGCCCACCTGGGGGGAAAACAATCCACCCATCTCCATTGACTTTGCATCGCGAGAAGCTGCCTCCTTGTCATTTCTGACTTATAATGAGAAACAAACAATGTCTAAAAGCTGCTATGTGACAAGGTGTACAGCAAACAAGCCAAAAAAAACATAAATACGTTTTTATAAGCTGTCGACCCCAAAAAAGTGGATACAGGCTAGAACAAATGGGTAAATTGTGGGATCCTGACACTTAGTATGCACTAAAAATACACTAACTGTACTAACAAAACACATTTTGTCACTGTAAGTCAAATATCAACATATCAGTTTTATATATTATATTTCTGTAAGCTAAGCTATCCTGTCGCCGATTCCGTTCCCCTCCAGTGGGCGTAAATTAGTTCTCAGAGTAATATGACACGTTGGTCTCAAGTGCCTGTATCCACTTTTGTGTCCTTAAACTCTTGTTTTTGGTGGTCGACAGCTTATACAAACTTATTTCTGGTTTTTTTTTTTTTTTTTTTTTGCTGTACACCTTGTCACATATCAGGTTTTAGACATTTTGTTTTTAGACAAGTCAGAAATGTCAAGGAGGCAGCTTCTCACAATGCAAGTCAATGGAGACAGTTGGATTGGTTTCCCCCCGGTGTGGGCGTGGCCTAAATGTGCTCTGTCTCTATAATGGTAAGTGAACAAATCCTTTGATGAATGGATTCCAAAGATTCGAGTCACTGGAATGAATCAAAATTGCCACCTCCTCTAGTATTTTTTTTAAACAGCCCCCACTTTAAGACAGTATTTGTATGCTGTTACCTGCTTGCTTACTCAGTCCTACAGCCAGTGTAAGCACGGAAGCTGTATGTTCACTCTGGTGCTGGACTGCAGCAGAGCAGTTAAACATTTCAGCAATGGGGAGTACAAAAGAACCAGCGGCTGTCACAGCGCAGCGTTCACCGGTTCCACCTAGAAGCGACCACATCTCCGTCCTGGAGGGACACAAGCTGTACGTCTGGGGGGGTTGCCAGGTAAGGTCTATAGGCAAATATTACATTTCGAATATTAGATAGCGTTTCCATTGCGTTTCCATCCACTTAAACGCATAAAATGAGTAGGCTAGAACTAGTGTAAATTAAACTTGAGTTTGTCTGTTTGGGAGGGGGAGGGGGGCATAAAATGTAAAATGATGGTGTATGTATGTATTTGTTTTAGTGTGTGGACGGACAAGAAACCTTTCTTCCCAGTAATGATATCTGGCTCTATGATATGGAGAATGGAGTTTGGTGAGATGCTTTTTGTTGTTGTTGTTGTTGTTTAGAATGGACTGGTTTTATTTTTTAGCCAAGAAATGGCTTTTCCTGAATAGCTGACATCACTAGCAATAAGTAGTCTATCTCTTCTTTATTGCATTCAAACTGCAGTTGTTCAGTATAATGAGGAAGCGTATAGTTCCCGAGTTTCTCACTTGTGACTACCGTTGCCAACCCCATACAACAACATTTTCTCCAGAGTTTTAATTCTGTGTATGTGTGCGGCAGGTCTCGGAGGCATGTGGGCGGAGAGGTTCCTCCTGTTCTTTTGCAGACTTGTGGCGCATATCTTCAGGGCATTCTTTACATTTTTGGGGGATGTGATAACAATGACTACACCAACCTGGTGAGATGCTTTAGGATTGATAATATTATAATACAACTAAATCTCCAAGTACACACTCAAAGGCAGATTAAAGGGTTTGTCCAGGATGTGTTCAACACGTATGTTGTCTTTTAACGATATTTTCCTCAGAGTTATGGGAACAAACTCTGCACATTTGACTGAGACTCTGTTTTGCAAATGTAGATATCCATTACACATAGTTTTTGTTCAGTGCATGCTGTAGGAAATCGGATATAAAATTATTCATAGTTTATTACTCTTAAATGAATATGACTGAAGCCTCTGTTGAAGAGAAACTCCACCTCCCCCAAAACATTTGGAGAATGTTTTTCTTCCTTGTCTGCCACTGACATACAGAAAGAACAAAGTCATTATTATCATTACTCTTCCCTCAATACAAAACCTTTATTCTGCCTTTTCCACCTCTAACATGTCAGCTTTTCAAACACATTCACCTAAAATGCAAACGTGAAAAACAGTTTTATGGGCTTCTGTTTTTAAGCTGCTGGTCATGTTTCTACAGAGAATTAAATTCTCACTGCTTCTATTTAAGACTTTATTGCTGGTGATATGTTATGACAGATGTATTTTGTTGATCTGTCGGATGAGGAATACAGCTGGGGAAAAGTGACAAACACAATGGGAACTATACCCTCTCCAAGGGTCAGACATTCCTGCTGGGTCTACAGAAACAGGTAAGGAAATGCAAGCACACTGCACTGGCTATACAGATACAACGATCAGCCACAACATTACCTGCCTAATATCGTGTTGATCTCCCATTGTGCTGGCAAAACAGCTCTGATGCATCAAGGCATGGAATCCACAAGACCTCTGAATGTGTCCTGTGGTATCTGGCAAGACATTAGCAGCCGATACTTTAATAATAATAATAATAATAATAAACTTTATTTTATAAAGCGCCTTTAAAAGCAACTTCTCAAAGCGCTGTACACAAATTAAATCCTACAAGTTGCGAGGTGGGGCTTCCATGGATCTGATTTGTTGATCCAGCACATCCCATAGATGCTCAAGATCTAGGGAATTTGAACTCTTTGTCATGTTCCTCAAACTATTCCTGAACCATTTTTGCATTGTGGCAGGATGCATTATCCTGCTGAAAGAGGCCACTGCCATCACAGAACACCGTTGCCATGAAGGGTATGTGGGTATGTGGAACAATCTTTAAGTAGGTGGTACGTGTCAAAGTAACATCCACATGAATGCTCGGACCTCTGTCGGTCTGTTGGACTAGCCGTCGCTCACCACGAGCATCAGTGAACTTTGTGTGCTCATGCTAATGTTGGTTCATCGGTTCTCTTTCCTTGCACCACTTTTGAACACTGCATAACAGGATAACCCCACAAGACTTGCATTTTTGAAGATGCTCTGATCCAGTCATTTAGCCATCATTATTTGGCTCTTGTCAAATTCACTCAGATCTTTTTGTTTTCTCATTTTTCTTACCGCCAACACATGGAATTTAAGAACTGACTGTTCGCTTTCTGCTTAATTTAATATACCCCACCCCTTGGCAGGTGCCATTGATATAATATATAATATATTCAATATATTGCAAAATGTTGTATGATATAATCAATGCTATTCACTTCACCTGTCAGTGTCTTTAATGTTGTGGCTGTTCAGTGTATAAAACACATAGGTTGCATAATTTCCTCCTCAGATTTTTACATTATGACTACAAACACCAAAGTTGAAGGACTATGTTTTGAAACAATTGCAACACCAAACTGGGTTGCCGGTCCAATGGGGCCATATACAGTAAGGGGAAAACAATGCTAACTGTGAATAATATTATTAAACTAACCATATAATTGTAATATAATAGGAAGTTGGTAGGGCTGCTCAATTATGGCAAAAATCATAATCACGATTATTTTGCTCAATATTGAAATCACGATTATTTAACACCATTATAGGTGGGTGATATGATCAGTGTTTTATTTTATATTTGTTTATTTTATGATATGAGTCATTTTAAATGTCATAATATTTTAAATAATTCAGCAAAAACGAATCGCTGACTAGATTAATTAATGTAAGTAAAAGTCCTCAAAATAGTTACAGAAGACAAGTAAACAGTCAGCAATACAATAAGATCAAACAAAAGAAATTACAAACAAAACCGACAAAAAATACAACAGAACAAAAATACTAATTAAATAAATAGTGCTTTAGGTTTTTCAGGAAGATGTACTAACAGTGGTATTCAGATAAGTGATAGCCTACAAAAGATTTTTAAATAATCAAATGTAAAATAACACTTCTGTATACATTAAATATAGACTAATCCTTATTAAAACTACAGTTTATTCATTCAAGAGGCAGTGAGTGATTTTATCTTTGTCTTTTGTTGTTTGATTAAGAATAATGACTGCAGCAGATTTATTAGACTGCTGTCATTTTAAGAGCTGCACAGACCCAATATACTGTTACACACACTCCTTCTCAGTGTTTACATTCACTTAAGACATAACTAAAAGTGTTTACGAGGATCATTACCTAAACAGCATTTCAAAATATTTGTGTGTAGACTATTTGACCGTTCAGGCGCATATCTGAAGCCCCGTCTCGGACAGGAGCGCACAGGAGGCCGCCTAGATAACAGTATCTTTTTCACGGCTTAATACGCTTTTAATAACACTGTGTTTATGGATGTCAAGTTTTGGCTTTTAGGGAGGAACGAAAGTGCACTGCTGTGAAGGAATGGAAGGTGCGCGGGACAGAATGCGGCAGCGGCACAATAATCGCTTCACGTCGATTAATTGTTTTTCCAAAATCAAAATCGAAAATCAATTACGATTAAACGCACAGCCCTAGAAGCAGGTGTTATGATGTGTCAGTTTCAAAACATCTGGTGTCATTCATAGGCTCATCTACTTCGGTGGATACGGGTGCAAAACAGTCCGAGAAGTCAACAACTCCAAGAGCTTTATGGTTGATGAAGCATCCTGGGTAAGCAAAAAAGATCTTATAAATTTACAGCTACAGATATTTTACAGAAGAACTGGACTTTATCTATACGTCTCTTTAAAGGCAACAATCGGATCAGAATTTTTCCTGTTTTGGGGTTGGAATAATGAGGTTCATATGTTTGAACCTGAGTCAGCCACATGGACTGAACCACAAACCCAGGTAAAAGAGCAAGGATAGACTAAGAAAAATTGGATGTTGCAAATGAGTTTTTCCCCCTTTTGTCTCAGCCACAAAAATTGATGGATGACAATATAACATTTTCTTGTTTTCCTGCTGTCTGGATCCACTTCTTGCAGGGCCAGACTCCAGAACCCCGGGCTTCACATGCCAGTGCTACTTTAGGTCATAAGGGCTATATCTGTGGAGGTCTGGTAAGACCTTTAAACCTTGATCTATCCAAACTGATATTTTCAGTTTTATTAAGCAGACCCTAGAGCAGAGGTGCTATAGTAAAATTACAAAAGAAATCCCGCTGGTAAATGGAGCAGTGGTGTGGAAAGTATGGCAAGTGGCACTAGCTTTTGACACAATTAGCCCGAGTTCACTAATGCCCAAAACTCATTCTTCTCCCTTTTTCAGCAAAACATCCAAATTTCATTGTAATGTTTACCACATACCTTATTTTACTCATAAACTGAAAACTGAAAACTGAAAATTATAAAAACCTAGAGGAAAATCTTGAGGGAACCACTGGAGAATTAGAGTGCTTTCACACTGGCAGTTTAGTTCGGAACGGGGCACGGTTCGCATGAAAAATCACTAATGTGAACTAGGGCTGGGACGGTATGGATTTTTTCTTACCGCGGTTGAAAAGCATATGGTTAAATAGCCATGTTTTATAAAAATGTTCACAAAACTAAATGAAAATGTTGTATGTAAGATAACGTTAATTAAGTTGTAGGTTACATTTCTAATGTCACAGGTAGCCTAATAATCTCAAGGTTTACTGCTTACACGATTCTTTTGTAGTTTGGTGTACTAAAGTGTTGTTCTAAAATAAACATTCATGAGTGTACCTTATTACTTCTTCTCACTGCTGAGTCCTGATGGAGTCGCCCGCTGTCGTTTCAAACAATAGGATACGGCGAGCGCGTCAAGCATAAAATGCCTCGTCCACTTGGGGAGGCGCGCGCGCAGTCAGAGAAGAAGAGATAAAAGCCCACCCACACTGACAACTGATTGGTTGACTTACCGAAACGGGCCAATCAGGATGCTCTCTCTCGCTCCCTCTCCCTCTCTGCCGTGCGCGCACTACACGGTTTGGAACACAGTCTCTGTCTCGCATGCGCACTCTTGCTCGCTCGCTCTAGATTCCGGGAGATTTTAACTAATTTGCGGGCATCATGGAGCCGCTATTAATATGCGGGAGACTCCCGGAACTTCTGGGAGACTTGGGATGTCTGTAGGTACTCTCGCATATAGACCTAATAGTCAATACGAATGGAATGTTATTATGTGTCATGGAACATTGCGCTCCCCAACTCGCGAAAGGTCGGATGTGCTCCATCTTTTGATGGATTCAAGGTTTTCTAAACAAAACTTATGTAAGACACAATGTCATTAGACACAATCCATGTCATTAGAATCAATGTAATTAGACACAACGTGCACACATGTGCAGGCCAATGCTTTTTTTTTTTTTTTTTTCGGTGATGACGGTGACGAGCTCAGACCCGCGGTAGGCATCATGTGACCGCGGTATTGCGGTAATGCGGTAACCGCCCCAGCCCTAATGTGAACACTATCATGCGGACCTCAAACTGTGCCACGGTTCGCGTGAATGTGAGAGCAACACGGGCTCGGGTGCACACTTGTTCGGGAAGTAAAGTTATCTGTGCATGCGTTTTAGCTGATTATGATGTATTTAGTTAAATAAAACACATGTAAGGGATGATAGTGTTGATGATTTATCTTGGATACGAGCGAGAGTGAGCCTGCAGTGTACTTGCGCATAATCAGGGCAACAAATTAATGGAAATCCACTGTCTCCTCAAAAGAGTCCGTTTGCAAGCAGCAGAAAGCCACCTTATGCGACACACACACAGTAAACCTATGTTGTTCACTCAGCTGCGCATAATAGCATAAAATTAATTTAAAAAACCACAGTATATTGACCCGCGTTCTGTTTTCTATCATGCGCCGCAAACGCACCAGGGTTCAATAGAATCAAGCTGAGTGTGAAACCAGACCAAAGCTGCGGGGAAACTTTCCATTAAAGGAAATCTTATTTTATATTGGAATATTCTTGATCACTCAAGCGTCACTTCAAAGCATCATCAGCTAAGCTCAAGGGATCAGCCCTTATGTTGTTTTAGGTTAAGATAGTCATAATAAATAATAATAAAGCAAGATGCCATGTTGAAAAATGGGAGATATACAGTATGGTTTATTTAAACTGCAAAGGTAAAACATAAATAAGAATTATTGTGTCAGATGTGATGGGGGAGGAGAATTTATACGTGCATCAGGTTTTTCTACAAGAAAGACTTCCGTATAGGACAGGGGTTCCCAACCACATTCCTGGAGCCCCCCCAACACTGCACATTTTGCGTGCCTCCTTAATCAAACACAGCTGATTCAGGTCATCAGCTCATTTTTGGAGACTCCTAAACAAAGCCACTTGAAGTCAAGCTTGCAACCTTAGCTGAAAAAAAGTGCAACATTAGCTAACGCTGTGGTAAGCAGGGAAAGAGAACAGAGGACGTTTTTTTAATGGATGTCATTGGCTTCACTATGCTGAATAAATAGCTTTTGTGAGGAAATAGCTCATCATTTAATGAAGAGACAGCTTGTCCACTAATCTTCATCATGTTTTACACTATAGAATACTTTTGTTGGCAACTATATGTATATTTTACTATGATACAATTTTTATTTTATAAGAGAAGGCAGAGCAGGGAAGGTCGAGACAGGACTCATTTATGGCATTGCCACCAGCAAATGTGTAGCAGTAGTAGTATTTAATAATAGGCATTGTGTAATATTGAGTGATATTGTATATTTGTCACGGTCACTGGTTTCAGCACAAAGGAAAATTGTCAGGATCTAGATACAGCAGCTTCTTTTTATTAAACTTATTAAACAAACTCAAAACTTTACAAAACACTGGAGAATATCTGGAACAGGAATGAACAACCAACATATGTAATGGTGAGGACAGACAGAGAACTGAAAGAAAACCAGCTTAAATACACACCAAACAAGAGTAACTAATGAGACTAATTAATGAGACACATCTGAACTTAATAAGTAGCCATAGAACCAAACAGAGGTGAACTGAACTAATATACAGACTAGAAGATTAACAGAGAAACTCAAACATGAACAGAACAGAAAAACAAACTCTAAACGTGAACAAGCAAACTCAAAACGTGACATTATTGTCTAAAGAAAATAAACAATGTCAATGTTTTCTTTCTTTGGCTTTCAGGTTTTACCAATTATAAGACAACTTGAATTGGAATGACAATGACTGCCATGCCTTTGATGTAGATATAATGCAATTTAATGAATAAAGAGAAAATTAATAATTTAATTATAAATATTGTTTAATAAAAAAATGATGTGTTCCTTCTATGGATTTCAGGTTTCAACAAATAAATTAGACTTGAATTGTAATGATTTATGACTGCTGTGTATGCCTAATAATTATGTAACCCTAAGGTAAACAAAATATAAAGATTTTAATAAATAAATGTATTCTTCATATGGCTTTCAACAATTAAATTACTATCACATTTTTAGTAACTAGTATCACTGCTATGTATGCCCAAAAGCGTTTTTTAATAAACAGATTCAAATCTAATCTCAAATGTGGTTTTATGTGCACTGTAGTGACCAGTAATCTGCAGCTAATAGATCAATTTGCACTCTTTTTACCGCTCAGTAAAGCACATTCCTCAAATATTGCAGTCCTACTGTACGTTTACTAGCGATATAACACTAAATATAGAACATTTATTCAAAAGACAAACATGCTTATCCACAAGAACCTGTGCATCCGTGCATCCTCACTCATGGCTCCTCTGAAAGCTTCCTCACTCCTCATTCCTCACCTCTTTTTAGTGCAATTAGAGAATTCTATCTTTCAAGATGGCTTACTTTGATCAGTTTCCAGGTCACAGACTGGAGGATGGATTAGCGAGGAAACTAGGAGTCATCAGAGGAAACTAGGAGTCATCAATTTGAAGTATTGAGAAGCACCCTATGCACTTATATTATGCACTATGTAGCCTACTTAACTGTCTAGTTGTCACATTTTGTGGTTAGCAAGCATGGTAAAGAGGAAGGTAAACCCAATAAACAGTATTTATTGACTAAACAGATCATAAACGATAACACAAAATATATTACAATGGTAATATAAAGCTAAACCACATACATATAGATCAGAACCGACTAGAGACTGAAATAAACGGGGGGTATATATACACAGACTAAATGATTGAAATAATAAGGGATAGGTGGACAAAAAAGGTTGCTATGATAACAAATAAGCACACAGAACCATGTCCCAATTCAGAGGCTGGGTCATTTCCTACAGTTTGGTGGATTTTGGACTGAGCATGTTTGTTTTGCAACCTTTAACAAACTTTAACCCTCTGGGGTCTGAGGTGTTTTCTGGGCCCTGGAGGTGTTCTGACATGCTCTGACATTTGTGCTTATTTCAGTTACTTGTAATATATCCATGGCTATAGTCTGATTACACTGTATTCAGCACAAACTCTGCTACAATAATATGTCAGCAACATGTATGTAAAAGTTTGTAGTTTTAAGAAAATTACGTTTATGCATAGTTTGTGAAAAAACAAAATAAACAAAAACTTCACTGAAATAAGGTCATGAAACCCATACTGATTATTTGTTCACACGACTTTTGAAAATTGTATCACGTAGCCTAGAATATTTGCTTTCAAATTTAGAATATTTGAAAATCATCCTCCCCATTCATTTAGATAAAACAATATATTGATTTAAAATTTGTAAGACATGTTTTGTGTAAGAAAGCTCTATCCGAGGCGAGGAGGCATGAATCATCATGAATATTGATGTATTTCACACCTGGAAAGACAAAGACATAATGGCCATATCAGGTGGGACTGTGAGGGAACCAGAACAAAAAATGAGGAGATATTTAAAAAAGAATGGCTTTTTGATTGTTTGGATTTATGTTTTATGGGAAATATTCCCAAGTCAAGATGTGACAAGCTGATATACTCCTATCCAAATAGACAGAGAGTACAAAACTTCTAATATGATTTATCTTTGTTTCCTTTTTACATCACAAACAACTTTTTGGGAGTTTTAACAGGGATGTATAGACTTTTTATATCCACTGTAGAGTGTGCCTTTAAGCTCTGGTTAATATAAAACATAGGTTATATCAATTTATTTTTTCCCTCATGGAATATTGAAAATTCTTTCTGTCATTACAGGAAACACAGAAGATAGACATTCATTGTTTAGATTTGGTGACATGGACATGGACACAAGTGTAAGTAATGTTTTTTTTTCCTGAGTGACCTGATTATGTTATTCATTGAAAAAAGAGCATAAAAAAGTGCAGCTCTTTTCCTGCACAGATAAAGGAGAATGCCTGCTGTGGAAAAGTAAATACCTGTATGTTACCCTTACCAGTCAGCCCCAATTTTGGCAAGTGATGCATACATGACATACCCAAAATAAAAAGGTAGCTGCTCATAAGTCATTCTGAATAGACACATAACCAACATATATTTAGAAAGCCAACCCTTGAGAGTTTACAGTTCATCTTCTTGGATAGGGGCCCCTGAAAGGATGGCTCTAGAGGATGTCATGCCTCTGGTTGAATGAGCCCTCACAGCCAAAGGTGAAGGCAAACTGCGCACCTGACAGGCCATAGATATATCCTGAACAATCCAATTGCTGATAGTTTGTTTGGACGTGGGAAGCCCCTTCTTGGGTGACCCAAAACACACTAGCAACTGGTCTGACTTTCACCATGAAGAAGACCTCTGAACATAAATTCTTAGAGCTCTGACAGGGCAGAGCAAATGAAGCCTTTCTTCATCCACTGTCACATGAAGTGGAGGATGAAAAGCCAGCAGAACTGTAGGCCGTGCCACATTAGATGGCACTTTAGGCACATAGCCCGGCAGAGGTTCGAAGGGGGCCGCGACCAGCCCTTCGAGAACCACTGCCAGGTCCCAAGCCGCAGGTCTTATCGTCCGAGCCCCACGGAGGAAACGTACGACCAGCTGATGTCTCCCCAGAGGCCCATCACCCAGAGGAGCATGGAAAGCTGCAATGGCAGCCACGTACACCTTGAGTGTGGACGGGGTAAGTCCAGCCGAGAAGCGATCTTGGACAAACTCCAGCACTGAAGCCACCGGGCAGTTAACTGGGTCCACCTCACGCTCTCTATACCAAACGGTGTAAACATTCCATTTTAGGCTGACAATTTCCTCGTGGAGCTAAGTATGGTCTCGACTACTCCTGCTGACAGGCCGGCCTCTCGGTACTGTGCCCCCTCAGGGGCCAGACCCACAGTTTCCATAGCTCTGCCCGAAGGTGAAATATTGAGCCCTATGCCTGCGTCAGCATGTCCCACCTGATGGGAATCTCCCATGGAGGGCCCTAGGAGCGATATTTTGTCGGAGAACCATACTCAGGCCGGCCACAACGGGGCTACTAGTAGTAGACAGACTCCATCACGATGGACCCTCGCTAGAACTCCCGGGAGCAGAGTGATCGGGGGAAATGCACAGCCTCGGCCACGTTTGCAAATAAACCTTGGGGTGGAGTCTCCATTCCCCGGGCCTCCCCTACCTCGACAGGATGTCTGCTCCCTGATTCTGATCCCCTGGGATGCATGTTGTTCTGAGAGACAACAGTCTCCTCTGGGACCACAGGAGAATCTGATGCGCCAGTCTTCATAGAGGGCGGGATCTCAAACCCCCCTGATGATTTATATAGGCTACCACTGACATATTGTCTAACCTCACAAGAATGTGGTGACCTCTGGCAGGAAACTCCTCAGAGCTTGCAACACCGCTAGCATTTCTAGGCAATTTATGTGCCAGGAGGAATGATGGTCCTGCCATAGACCCTCTGGTAAAGCAGCCGTCCGTGACCACTCCCCAGCCTGTGAGGGAGGCCTCTGTCGAAACGGCTTTCCAGCGACATGACACTCCCAACACAGGACCTTGGGACAGAAAGTTTTCTTCCACATAGATGGGGAACGAAGGCATCTGCGCGTAACCCTGATCATGTGGAATGGGTTCCCCCTCGGGGAAAACCCTTTGGTTTTCAATCACCACTGCAGCAGGCCGAATGGAATGACGTTGGACGCTGCTGCCATGAGCCCTAACACTCTCTGAAAATGTTTAACAGTGATGGCTTGGCCTAGCTTTATCCTGGTCACCGTGGCGGATGGACCCAATCCATGCAGGAGACAATTGTGCTCGCATCGTGACTGAGTCCCACACCACTCCCAGGAACGTGGTTCTCTGGGCTGGTGCCAACACACTCTTTTTCATGTTGAGTCTCAACCCCAAGCTCTGGATGTGGGCAAGGACCACATCTCGAAGCCGAACTGCCAGCACTTGTGACTGGGCCATAATAATAAGCCAGTCGTCTATATAGTTAAGTACCCTGATACCCTGAAGCCTCAACGGCGCTAGAGCTGCATCCATACATTTGGTAAATGTGCGAGGGGAGAGAGCTAAGCCGAAAGGAAGAACCTGATATTGGAATGCTTCGCCCCCGAAAGCAAACCTCAGGAACTTCCTGTGAGATGGAAGGATGTATATGTGGAAGTGTGCATCCTTCAGATCTATTGTGACAAACCAATCCTCTGATTGAATTTGGTTCACGATGATGAGAATAGTGAGCATCTTGAACCTGAACCTCCTCAGAGACCGATTCAAGTGCCTCAGATCTAATGTTGGACGCAACCCCCCATCCTTCTTGGGAACTATGAAGTAGCGGCTGTAAAACCCGGACTCCCTGTCCAGTGGAGGAACACATTCTATGGCCTTCTTTACCAGCAGGGAGTTTACTTCCTGTTCCAATACCGACCCTGCTCTGGGTCGACTGCAGTCTATACCAGCCCGTTGAATTTTGGTGGGCGGAAACCGAACTGCAGTCTGTACCCCTTTTGAATGGTGCGCAGGCCCCAAGGAGAAATATTAGTTAGATTTTTCCATGCATCGAAATGTTTTACCAAGGGAACCAGCCTCTCTGAGACTTCTTAGACTTTGAGCGGCGAGGGAAATACTGCTTAACCCCCTGGGGTTGGCAAACGCGCCGGCGCGTTTTGCTAGATTTTTTTCACATAGCAGCAAAATAGACTTAAAATACTCCGTAATTTATGGTCATACAGACTTAAGAAATATGAAAAAATAAACTGTTAAATGTCTACTTTTTTATGTCCACTTGCAATCGAAACAAAACATTGTGCTTTTGTAAAATAAAGAAAATCAACAGGGTGTGCTTTCTGCCCGTGAACTTTTTTTCTGGAGCTTGTCTCTAAACTTACACAAAACTCAGCAAATACTATTCACCCAGGCATGAGCTATATATCTTTATAATCATTTAAGTGTGTACTTTTAAATGATCTAATTGAAAATGAAAACAAATATTCTCTGTTTATGTAATCTGTATGAAAATAGAGAGATGTCAGTCGTTCTCATTTCAGCTCATTATCTGCTAATGTGAACAAGCCTACTGAGAGCGCGCGCTATTCAAACTCAGATGATCTGAGGCAATCCATACAAACCTGTGAACGCCCACATCAGCTGGATAAAACACATCAAGTTTAATAAGAATCATGTACTTTACGTCGTCTTGCTATGCTGTGAGAAATAATACTATCATAATAATAATCCTGGGAAATTTACCTCAGAACTGCTGGTTTAGTTTCACTTCGAGGAGCAACGGATCCAGCTGAGGATTGTGAATAGTAAGTTCTTTATTCTTAAGTGCTTTGTTCTAATCGCGATATGGAATAGTGTATGTAAATTGCAAAAAGACTGTTTAAATATGTGTGTGAATGAATGAACGGCACAGTTGCGCACTGTTGTTTACTACAGAGTAACATCTGTGCTGTTCATTTAGACTCACACTTAAATTAGTAAACATGTTATTTTTACATGAACACATCTACTAGTTTAGCTTTTACTATACTATTACTGAGATGAGTAAAAATAGACTGAAATATGTTGAAATAAATTGTCTTTGTATAAGCAGCGTATTAAACTGCAAAATAAACAAAACAAAAAAAATCATAAAAACGATATATAACACATGAAATATGAATGTTTAGACAAGATTTCGTTGATTAATTTTGGATAGATTATAAAGTTTTTACTGTAAAAAAGACTTCTGCCACATCAAATAAGCTTTTGTTCACCAATTTCTGCTCATAAGTTAAATATATAGTATGGAATGTTTTGTCAAACATAAAGTAGGTATATTGAATTATCAACTAAGATGTTATTATAGTGTTTGTTCCAATATTCAAACTAATGAATCCTTAATTTTGAAATACGTATGATAAAATGTATATTTTTTACAAAGAAAGATTACATATCTTATAAATATTGTCCATCCATCCATCTTCTTCTGCTTATCCGGGTCCGGGTCGCGGGGGTAACAGTCTAAGCAGAGATGCCCAGACTTCCCTCTCCCTAGACACTTCCTCTAGCTCTTCCAGGGGGACACCGAGGCGTTCCCAGGTCAGCCGGGAGGCATAGTCCCTCCAGCATGTCGTAGGTGTTCCCCGGGGTCTCCTCCTGGTGGGACGCGTCCGGAACACCTTCCCCGGAAGGCGTCCAGGAGGCATCCGGAACAGATGCCTGAGCCACCTCAGCTGGCCCCTCTCGATGTGGAGGAGCAGCGGCTCTACTCTGAGCTTCTCCCGAGTGACCGAGCTTCTCATCCTATCTCTGAGGGATCGCCCAGCCACACTGCGGAGAAAGCTCATTCCGGGATCTTGTCCTTTCGGTCATGACCCACAGCTCATGACCATAGGTGAGAGTAGGAACGTAGATTGACCGGTAAATCGAGAGCTTCGTCTTGCGGCTCAGCTCTTTCTTTACCACGACAGACTGGTACATTGACCGCATTACAGCAGAAGCTGCACCGATCCATCTGTCAATCTCCCGTTCCATCCTTCCCTCACTCGTGAACAAGACCCCAAGATACTTGAACTCCACTTGAGGCAGGAACTCTCCACCAACCTGAAGTGGGCAAGCCACCCTTTTCCGACTGAGAACCATGGCCTCTGATTTGGAGGCGCTGATTCTCATCCCAGCCGCTTCACACTCGGCTGCAAACCGTCCCAGTGCATGCTGAAGGTCCTGGTCTGATGGGGCCAGCACGACAACATTATCCGCAAAAAGCAGAGACGAAATCGTGTGGTCCCTGTCGTACATTTTTCCCTAAACCTAACTAAGTCTTATCTCATCTGACCTAAGTCTACCGAGGACATCTTTAATCTGCGTTCTCCCTGGCCGTCTCCAATCGACGATCCCTAACGTCTCCAATCGACGCTTAATAAATAGTCTACCGGGGACGTCTCCAATCGACGTTCTCCCTGGGCCGTCTCCAATCGACGTTTAATATAAAGTCTACCTAACTTGCTTCCCTAACTAGCTTTCTTCCTGCGCAGGAATAATAGACAAACAGACTTTAGCAAATGTCCTTTAAATGCTTTAATCACGGCTGGGAGATCTTCCCGAGCAGTTCTCAGGGAATCTCTCCCAAGAAGCAAGGCCGGAGGATCTGGACAAATTCCATTGAGAATCCCACCAGCTAACTCGAATACAACAGTTTTTATAGAATAGGGAGGTATGGCAAAATGATATGAATTTGATTGGTTCTTCATATGCAAACCCTTCTGTTACTAGGTAAACCAAACTTTGTTTTTATGATTACTTCATTGTTAATCACAAGGTTCAAATTTAGTCTTTATTAATTATTATTGCAGAGATGGGGTTTGGGGCTGGGTCTGTGGGACTGTTTCTGGGGATTCACTTTTTATTTTGCTTACCTTTTGTCTTCTGCATTCTCCTTACCCTTGTCTCCTGTTCTTCCCTCAGACTCGTCCCCCAGAAACAGTCCCACGGACCCAGCCCCAAACCCAATCTCTTAAAAATTAATAAAGGCTGGTTTCTAAAGTACTTCTTCCTGCTTCTATGTATTAATGCTCATGGGTAGCCTAAATGGGTTCCATTCAGACCTTAACATTAAGTATTTTACTGTTATGTGTCAAGATTCAACAAGACATTTTCACCTGGCTATACCCAATGTTTAGATCTGTTGTGGTATTTATGCAAATTAGCACATACGTAATTGACTATGCACTGTTTGTTCATGTTAAGAAACCATTTAAAAAAAAAAAACGTGTAATACATTTTTTGTTTGTCTTGATGCAAATAATCAACTCAGTAATTTTCATGGTGATAAAGGTTAAAAATGTTACCCTATATTCACGCAAGAAAAAGAATGAATAGGCGTATGAATTTCCCCTAATGGGATTCTTCGGGGATTTTTTCCCCTTACTCAGGACATATTGAGGATACAAAATCAGTTGAGTTTGCTTCTGTTGCAATTTGTTCAAGGTTGACCCCCATTTTGGCTTAAAATGACTGGACTAGATCTAAATAGCTTAAATCTCCCAAATCACCCAAACAGAGCTTTTCTCTTACATTTTATGCCCAGTGTTTTACTTAATCAGTGCAATCTGGCAACCCTGCGCACGCTCGCTCTACACTGCGGAAAAAGCACTGATCTCCACAGCGATATTCTGTTTGCATGAAATTGTTATACAGCCAGTCTGTTTCTTCACAAGCCACTTGTGCTGTTTGTGTGGCTAAATCTGTTTCTAAATGAGTTTCACTGTTCTATTTTTTGAAGTTTAAGTTTTTACCAGTTTTCATGATGTGAATCAGTTGAAAACGACAGCCACTAACCGTTTTCAGTGTGTATCAACAAGTAGTAATTTTTCTTTGCAGTACGAATTTGCTGATCGATCTGGATCTGTACTTTGTCCCATTTGCAACCGAAATGTGTCACTTAGAAGATCTAATGTGAAGACACATCACAAAGCACTCATCTAACGTTAAATCATGACATTTGTATTGACTTGCTGTCTGAGGAAGTTGTCATAGTTGGTTAAATGAAGTCTGATGGTTTGAAATTAACACCCGCCAAACCCGCGGGTAACGCTGTCAAATCACTGGCCAATTTGGCATGTTATTATGTTTACTCACTTTGCTGGGGAAATTTGTGTAAGCCAAATCTGTGCGGATTTTGCGCAACTACTCGTGAGTCATCTTGATCTATTAAAAACAGTGAATTGTGCAGAATCTGCGCATTTCTGGCTTACTTGAACACACACGTCACTACACAACAAATAACGGTGTGCTTGTTCACTTGCATTGAAGCAATAGTGTAGATTAAAAAGCATTTGGTTAACAGAAAAGACATTGATATGTTACAACATCCTACATGTTCTTTGTACTGTATTGATCTGTCCACCTAAAACACATTTTTGGTAAAAAAAAAGAAGAAAAAAAAAAAGATGAGAATGAATGAGGAAGGGTGGAGATATCTGGATGACAGGATTTTGTTTGAATAAGAAATTAATGTATGAAATCCAAATTTGAATATAGCCTTATATAAATAAGCTGTGAAATTTCTTTTTTTGGCTAGTAGAATAATAATAATAATAATTCATTACATTTATATAGCGCTTTTCTCGGCACTCAAAGCTCTTTACATGGAAGGGGGGAATCTCCTCAAGTAGAAGTTCTGAATGGCCGGTAACTTAAATTTTGTAACCAAAATGGCCGGTGGGTGAAAGTTAATTTCAAACCCTGTTTTATATATATATATATATATATTAGGGCTGTCAAAGTTAGCGCGTTAACGCGTTAACGCAAAATCATATTAACGGCACTAATTTTTTTAACGGGCGATTAACGCAGCGCATATTTTCTGTTTGACCCGTGGCCCAACCCCTAGTTGGAGAAATGGAGATACACCGTGTTGGCAACTTAGCGACATTGCAGACCCCTTTAGCGATTTTTTTTCCTTCAACAAAGCGCCCAAACCTTATTTAGTTTCTGAGAATCTACCGGTACCGCCGGTACTGCTCTCTCAGCACGCGCGCGCGCGCCTCTCTCTCTGCGTCTCGCGCGGAGGAGCAGCGCTTTAATTCAGTTAAACAGATATTATGTTGCTTCTCTAATTTTACAAATATACACGGATATTGTCTTTAGCTTATGTGTATTTGATTTCACCAGACGACGGCTCGATTATCAGAATTTTTGTGCAGATTAACGTCTTGGAAGGGAGAACTGGTTATGTTTATTGGGTCGCGTTTCAGTCACAATTTCAAATTCATTCCGTTGTTTGACAACAGAAACAGTAAAATATACCAATGAAAACTGTTTTATTGAGAATTTAGCTTCATCAAAATGGGCACAGAGAGAGACAAACTACAATGTAATAATAAATGCTAAATGTACATTTAGCATTTTCAGAAGAGCTGCCCTGTCATGCAAAAATCTAAAAAAAAAATTGTTAGTAAATTGCTCAGTGCAAAGAAAGAGAAGTAATGGGAACATGGCATTTCTTTGTTCTTTCTACATGTGTCTAATAGACATGAACAAGTTCTTTGAAAAAACATCTATGACCTCTGAAACATGTCTCGTCTTCATGCTCTATATTGTCTATGGTTTCAATAATAAACATACATTTGCATAAAGCATCTATATTTATCCATGCCCACGTTGATTAGAGTATTACAAACTTGAAAAGTATTAATTTAAGGTATATTTAGAACAAATAAAAAAATGTGCGATTAAATGCGATTAATCACGAGTTAACTCACGACAATCATGCGATTAATCGATTAAAATTTTTAATCGATTGACAGCCCTAATATATATATATATATATATATATATATATATATATAAACCGTTAACTGTCTCTTCTCTTTCTCTGTAGTTTTTTAAATGAGAATAATCATGATTATCGCGATTATAATTTTGAGCAAAATAATCGTGATTAATAGTTTAACCATTATCGTGCAGCCCTAATGTTAGGCATGAAAAAGGAAGTAAGGTTAGATGTTAGAGACATGGTTAGTTTGATATACAGTTTACTATTTTATCTATTAAAAATCCACCAAATCCCCAAACCTGACACCCTCCGGCCCCTGGCTGTGCCTAGAAATTCTGTCCATAAAATTATGAACAGAACCGGCGACAAAGGGCAGCCCTGCCAGAGTCCAACATGCACCGGGAACAAGTCTGACTTACTGCCGGCAATGCGAACCAAGCTCCTACTCCGGTCGTACAGGGACCGGACAGCCCTTAGCAAAGGGCCCCGGATCCCATACTCCCAGAGCACCCTCCACAGGACGCTGCAAGGGACACAAAGTCGACCACAAAGTCGATCATCGACCTCCGACCTAGGGTGTCCTGGTGCCACATGCACTGATGGACACCCTTATGCTTGAACATGGTGGCACAGAAGTCCAATAACAGAACACCACTCGGGTTCAGATCAGGGGGGCCGTTCCTCCCAATCACGCCCCACCAGGTGTCACTGTCGCTGCCCACGTGGGCGTTGAAGTCCCCCAGTAGAACGACGGAGTCCCCAGTCGGAGCACTTTCCAGCAGCCCTCCCAGAGACCCCAAGAGGGCCGGGTACTCTGCACTGCCGTTCGGCCCGTAGGCGCACACGACAGTGAGAGACCTATCCCGACCCGAATGTGCAGGGAAGCGACCCTCTCGTTCACCGGGGTGAACTCCAACACATGGCGGCTAAGCTGGGGGGCTATAAGCAAACCCGCACCAGCCCGCCGCCTCTCACCATGGGCAACTCCAGAGTGGTAAAGAGTCCATCCTCTCTCAAGGAGTGTGGTTCCAGAGCCCAAGCCGTGTGTGGAGGTGATCCCGACTATCTCTAGTCGGTACCTCTCAACCTCACACACAATCTCTGGCTCCTTCCCCGCCAGTGAGGTGATGTTCCACGTCCCTAGAGAGGGGTGAAATATTGTTAAAATTGTACTTGTTGTTGTAATTGTAACCTTTTTAATAAAATAGCAAAAAATATATTTACAAGGTAGATGTAAACAAAATGTAAACATCTTTTCTGTCCTCACATTCTTTCTTGGATATTATACAATTTGCATGCATACAAAATTTGTGGAAAAAGAATCACAGCATTATTCACGATCATTCACGCCCCCACGCATATAGCCTTTCCAAACAAAAAGTGTCTTACAAAATTTAAATCAATGTATTGTTTTATGTGAATGATTAGGCAGGATGATTTTCAGATCATTTTGAAGCAAAAACTCTAAACATCCATTAATCAAAAGTCTTGTGGACACATATTTAGTATGTGTTTTGTGGCCTTATTTCAAAAACTTTAATTTTTAGTTTAGGTCACCTTAGACCCCAGAGGGTTAACCCGGATGGACCGACAGGCCGAGGTTTAGTCCTGGTTGCGGAGGCCGGAGGCGGAGACTGGGGATCCACCGACCATGATGGAGCTGGAGACTGGCAGACCCGCATAGAGCTCACCTCACTGAAGGTGGAGTAAGGGTGAGATGAGGGGATGACAGGAAGCAGCGGAGGCGTGGATGAGGAGATTATGATGGGAGGTGAGAGAGGGAGGCTGGGTGGGAATTTAGGAATAGGCTCAGGAATCATCTCAGGTTCTGGGACAGATTCAGGCTCAGGTTCTGGATCAGATTTAGGCTCAGGAACAGACTCAGGCTCAGGCTCGGGAACAGACTCATGCTCGGGAACAGATACAGGCTCAGGAACAGATACATTTCTTGGGGGAGGAACAGGTCTAGGGACAGGAACAGGCTCTGACGTGGCGGCGGCCATTCTGGCTGAAGGCTCAGGCGGTGTGGCGTCGGCGGCCATCGTGGCTGAGGACTCAGGCAGCGAGGCAGCAGCCATCTTTGCCGAGGGCTCAGGCGGTGAGGCAGCGGCCATCTTTGTCGAGGGCTCAGGTGGCGAGGCGACGGCCATCTTTGCCGAGGGCTCAGGCAGTGAGGCGGCGGCCATCTTTGCCGAGGGCTCAAGCGGTGAGGCGGAGGCCATCTTTGCAGAGAGCTCAGGCGGTGAGGCGACGGCCATCTTTGCTGAGGGCTCGACAGGCATGACGTGAAGAAGCTCTATAAGGGTGGTCTCAACGGGACGAGACTCTGGAAGGGTGGTCTCGGCAGGACGAGACTCTGGAAGGATGGTCTCGGTGGGACGAGACTCTGGAAGGGTGATCTCGGCGGCTGCTGGTGATGGTGGTTGTTCTCTGGATCGGGACGCGATGCTCACCAAACACCTGCTGATGGCTTCCCTCCATCAGTGTTTGGGAGGTCGATGGCCTGGTGGAAAATGGCCCCGATCCAGAAAAGCAGCTTGAGTGTTTCATTGTCAAGGGGGCTAATGACGGCGAAAAATTCTGTGCTCTCTTGAGCAATGGCGACAAAAATAGCCCTGTCGTTCATATGGACTGGTCCGATCTTCTGTCACGGGTGGTTGCAGGAAGGTAGACAGAGACGAGAATATATTTCCAAAACGAAGGTTTAATAGGAATTCAAAACAGAACAGCAGAACAGGTAGCAACACACACTAAATATAATGGTGAACGGACGAAGACTGACAGAACAGACAGAACTTAAAAACAAACACAGATTACACTGATTAACAGAACACAGGTGATACAGATGACGGTGATGACTAAACAGGTGATACAACTGAACTGATAATGACAGTAACCATGGAAACGAAGGAGTGGCAGGAAAAGAACAAAAAGCAAAACAGGAACAAATCAAAACACAAACCGAAAGTCCAAACATACACTGACAAGTGACAGTATGTACAAGTTTGTAGTTTTGAGATAATGACATTTATGGACATAAAGTCATGAAACCCATTCTGATTATTTCTTCACAAGACTTTTGAAAATTGTATCACGTAGCCTACAATATTTGCTTCAAAACTATGTGAAAATCATCCTGCGTACTCATTCAGATAAAACAATATATTGATTTAAAATTTTTAAGAAATGTTTTGTGTAAGAAAGCTTTATGTGAGGAGGCGTGTGAATATTGATGTGTTTCACACCTGAGAAAGACAAAGACATAATGGCCCTATCAGGTGCTATCAGGCCCTATCATTATGAGGAACCTTGCACAAAGAATGAGAGATTTAAAAAAGAATGGCTTTTTGATTGTTTGGATTTATTGACAACACAACATAATCCAAAGATACACTACAAAGGACAAAAAAAAAAAAGTACATTATTGAACACACTGATCTAAAGACAGAGACTTGAACAGTCACACACCTTTGTGACATTCCTGAAACATAGTACATACCTTTCATTTCCAAGGTGTGTCATTTTACCTTGATCATGTACAGAGACTCATGTGAATGTTTAAGTCAGCAGGACTCATCAGTGGCATCTGGTCCCTGTATAAAAACAAAAAAAAACAACAAAAAAAAACAATACAACTGTGAACATGCTGATATCAAGAGAAACTATAGGGCTGCACGATTTTGGGAATATATTTTAGATTTTTCTGGTTAAAATTTTCTGGTTAAAATATATATACTGTATATCGTCGCTGTCGGGCGGAAACCTCGTATGTCCAAATTTGGTCAATTTCATATTTTTCCACAAATCGATGCTATTGGTCAGTCCCCACGTGGTTCTGTTATTTTTACAAATTATTAACCAATCTAAAGTGTTGAAAATAGCTTGAGAGCAAATCTTGTAACTCCATTGGACACTTAAACTGTCTAAGAATCCTCGTAACTCCACCTCTTCTTCACTCCGCGGCAGGAGTTTACGCGGCATAATCCGGCATTTTGTCTCCTCAGGATTGAAAGTCGCAATGATAAGAAATCCTCGTTGAGTAACACTTAAAGCAAGCCTTAACTTTGATTTTATCTGTGTTAAACTATGAGTTATTGATATATTTTAAATGTCTACGTATATAGGCTTATTATTACTAGGCTTATTATACGTGTGCATTGTTTTAAAATGTATCTAATATAATACTTGAATTGAAATAAATGTTTTGGATACCAGCATTAAATTATTGTTTTTATTATTATTTTACTGACTCGAAGTTGGCACTGTGCATGTAAAATACCCCAAGTAGCAGGTTTTATTTATGGGAGAAAAAGGGTCTGTCTAACGTTAACGTTTCTGGCGCCAGTAGCAGCTAAGCCTATCATTGCATAACTCTGTCTGTTTTTTTTAGACAATAACGAGTGAAAATAGTTAGGTTAGGTTAGATACATTTGAGTAAGCTTGTTTTGTTAAAAATCGATTGCTGTAATGCTTTGGTGCAGAAGGAAGCCCGTGAGCCACGGTAAGTTTGCGTGCAGATTAGGCAAATTTCCGCCTATTAGACAGCCTAGTTACCTCATCGTTTTTTGTTCTGCTTCACGTATAGCTCTTAAACCTTTAAAATAGAGTTTAGGAAGATGTATGTAACAGTCGTTAGCTTTGGTTAACTATTGAAGCCTTTTCTCTTGTCAAAAGGCTCAACGCGACCGCCGACTTTGTTTGTGTGCAGATTAATTTCCGCCTATTTTAGACAGCCTAGTATTTTGGTATTGCGCACTCATATCTCTTAAACGTTTAAAATAGAGTTTAGGAAGATGTATGTAACCACAATCATTAGATTTGAATAGCTCTTAAAGCCTTATCTCTTGTCAAAAGGCTCAATGCGACCGCAGACTTTGATGAACACTGCTGGCAGCAGCGACGTCTGTGTCCATACCATTCTAATCAATGACAGCGTAACCTTGTATCTCCCCGCTCCCAAGTCATAAAGCTCGTATCTCCGATTAAACATGATTTTGGGGAAATGTTGTGTTAATGTTGGTATACAACAGTATATGATAGCAATATAAGTTATAATACCAACTTTAACGATACAATGTTTAATAACTCAAAAAATATGCAGTTTTTTTAATTTCCTGAAAAATAATGGTTTTGGAAATACGAGGATTCCGCCCGACAGCGACGATATATATAATGAACACCAGGTTTGTTGTGCCTTGTAGGCATATATGTGTAGGGCTGCATAAAATAATAATAACAATAGCCTATAACAGGCGGCCTATAAATTGTTAAAAAGGAACACTTCAGTAACACTACACTAGAGAAAAATATATGGATTACTTAAAATGTTTCCATTCGTTATGACGTTATGAAAAGAGATTGAAGCCTAATGTTTGGCGCGTTTTGCTTTTCAAACGCACAGCGCAAGTTTACTGAAGCGTTTACTGAAGCGATCGAGCCGCTCCAAACAATGAAACCTATTATTACCACATACAAACACAGTATTTAACAGTAAACAAGAGTCTAAGTCAGAAGTGTATTGTGTCAAAACATTTTAGTACTTGAACTGAATTTTATTAGGTTTAGTGACAACATGTTACAATGTTTACACGGTACAATTTCTGGTAAGCTATGTTTTTTTATTATTGCTTGACACAAATTTCACGATTTCAATTAAATTAAATTCTTGTGATTTTATTTAATATTGTTTCATTTGGATAAATATTAGATATGCAAGATAGGCGTTAGATTTCTCAAGAAAACAAAAAACTCACCTAATGCTGTAAACATACTGTCACAACACTGTAAGGACGAGGACACAGAGAATGCAAGACACAAAGGTTTATTATACACTATATGCAAGTCCAGTGACTGGAAAGGCTTAGAGGTAAACTCAGGAGTGCACTGGGTAAACTTGATGTCACTGTAGATACTTGGAACAGAACAGTCTTGAGAATTCACACGTTGATACAAGGAGCTTGAGTAATACACGATGATAATACTTAGAGCTTGGGAGATACGATGATTCACGGAGCTTGATTCAGAGAACCGCATGCACACTGGAGATCAAAGGAACGTAGTCCTGGGAGTCCTGGAAACCACCACTCACGGATGCGTAGAGTCAGACAGTAAAACTTAGTAGACGCTTGGATAACACACAGTAGACACAGATGGAACCTCTCTGCAAACACTTGAATATCACTCAGTTGATTCAGACGATAATTCCTCGAAAACACTGGGAAAACACTCAGTAGACACTGACGATGCCTCTCTGCAGACACTTGAAATGTACTCTTGGAATATACTGAGATCACTCTGAGTGAGGAAACCTGGAATCACTCACGATGATCATTAGAAAACTGCAATAATACTCAGAGGGCTCGATAAGGATGGCTGACGCGAAACAGTCGTTCCGAAGCTTTGCGAGATCCCGAAGCGCAGATGTTTCGAAACACTGATCCGAAGCGTGATTCAAAACACCTATGTCACGTGACTATGGCCAAACGAAGCCTCGAAGTGTTTCACTAAGTGTTTCATCAGGTGTGGTCCGCCGAATCAGCGTTTGATTGACACGGTCGGGAACAGACCACACAGTCGCACATCTGTATAAAAGTGAAATCAACGCATCTTGGCCTCGTGGGTTTTTGTGAGAGGAGTTTGATTTTGAGATAGCGGATTTTTGGTGATATAGTGACATAGTGCGATTTGATTAGTTATAGGCTATTTAGGCTTGCATTTAAATTTAACATGAATTTAAATGAAACTGGAAAGAGATAGCTGTAATCTTTCCTCATTTGTATGTCCTAGCTAAAAAAATATTTCCGCCGTCGGCGTTAATGGCCTCGTGGTCAGTGCGCCGACATGTAGCGCCTTTGCACTCGGGCGTCCCGAGTTCGAGTCCCGGCTCGTGGACCTTTCCCGCCTCGGTTTTTTGTCATCTCTCTACTGTCCTGTCACAATAAAAGGAAAATCACCAAAACAATATATATATATATATATATATATATATATATATATATATATATATCTTTGCATGCCAGTAACAAGTGTCCCTTGTGAGAGGATTTTTTCAAAGGCTGGAGAAATTATCTGTAAAAAAAGAAGTAGTCTAAGTCCTTCCACAGCAGAGAAATTAATATTTTTGAATAAAAATCTCTAAAAAAGTGAGACATTGTGGCTTGATTTCTTTTATTAATATTCATTTTGCAAGACCAAAATAACATTATGCACAGTGAGGAGCCTATAGGTTACAATCTTCACATATTAGAAAATTATAATAATAAAAAAACAACACATTTTTTTAATGGCTCGTCAAGGTTGTTTCAGATCAACACCTGCAAGTGACCACTAGGTGTCACCGTTGAGACGGGTGTCGGATTGATTCGAAGCCTCGAAACATTATGGCACATTTGGTTCAACTGTTTCAATTGCTTCACGAGGCCTCGATCTGGCCATCACTAGGGCTCGAGGGACTAACCCTGAAACAGTGAACACAACATTAATACCCGGCCATGAGTGCATGTGAGGGAGCTGAATATAAAGGCTGGTGATTACGTGAAATGAGGAAACGAGATGCAGGTGCAGGTGATCACAGATCAGGAAAGTGCGTGCAGGTGCAGGACAGGACCAGGGAAACCGTGACACATACAGAGAGCCTTATCAGCTGGTAGTATTAATTAAGGTTAAAAATAACAAATTAAATATAATGCGTTTTTTATTATAATTTATAATAGCAACTTTATTTAATGATATAAGTAAAAATATAATAAATATGTAATATAGTACACATATTTAGCAAAATACTCTCTATAGCTCTTTTTTTCTTGCCAACTAACGTGCTATAGCCTATATTATGGTCATTAAATGGCTTTCCTGAGGTAAATGTTATGTGACATAATTGTTCTCCAGCTGTTTTATTGAGCCCTTTCAGCAGATGAAAAACAATGATTGCTCGATATTATGTATGAGGAATATACATTTCGGTAAGTTGTACTGTATCTTTCAACAGTGCTGGTACCAGTTTGACTAGTTGCTACAATGTAAAGTTTATACAACACTAACATGCTTACTATTATGAGTGGAAATGTCATACCTTAAAAATCTTTCTAATCTTCAAATCGTGTTCTTCTAATTCTTATCCAAGGTAAACAGCACAGCACAAACACAGTCTTCCAAACTCGATGAAAAGCAGAGGACTACTGAAGTCTCTGATTCTTTGTTTTTGAGGTAATGAGGGCGTTTACAGGTCTGTGTTCCTTCACGTGGACGATTTGCATGTCAATTGCTCTTGCGCACGTAGGTGTGGTCACATTAGAGCTAATGAGCATGGGCTGGAGACACTGTACATGTCGTTGCTTTCATACGGATTACTTAAACAGAGAATATTTGTTTTTTATATAATTTATATCATTTAAAAATAGAGACTTCAAGCTTTGTAAAGACATGTCTCATGTCAGTGTGACAATCATTCGCTGAGTTACATATCATTTTCTGTCGCATTTCAGAATGAATTTCACATTGAGAGAGACGGCAGAACGCGCATCATATTTATTTTCTTTATTTTACGAAAAACAACATTTTGTTTTTATTATGAGTGTACACAAATAAAAGAAGACATTTAACAGTTTGAATGATGTATAACACTTACATGTAAGATCAAAATCAACAGAGTATGTTGAGTCTCTTTTGCACTGATAAGAAAAAAAGCGAGCTGGTCTCGCCAGCGCGACCGCCAACCCCAAAGAGTTAAAGGCCACCGACTGCTTTTTCGCCTCCTGAAACCTGTCGACGACTGTGTTAACAGAGTCGCCGAACAGGCCAGAAGGCGAAATCGGGGCATCAAGGAGGAAAGCCCAGCCTTTTTTCCTTGATGCCCGATAAATTCAGCCAGAGGTGTCTCTCCGCGACCAACATTGTCGCCATAGAATGCCCGACAGCGCGGGAAGTTTATTTGGTGACACGGAGAGACAAGTCGGCAGCCTTACGCAGTTCAGCAGTATCTTCAGGTGTTGGTCCCTCGCCCTCATAAATGTCTTTAAGAAGGTCGGCCTGGTAAGCCTGCAGCACCGCCATAGTGTGCCCGACCCACAGCCATATAAGCCCTGCCCACCAAATAAGATGCGTCACGGCAGGGTTTGGTGGGCAGCACCGGGGTCTTCAGGGATGACGCAGTGTCGGGTGAAAGATAGCTAGCCAACGGCTCTTCCACCCGAGACATCATCCCGTAGCCATTATCTCTTGCCCCCAAGATGTTGCTATAGTCAAGGACGGGGGTTGGACAAACGAGATGTATATGGTAAGTTCCACGATTTACAAAACTCGTTGTATGTTGTTCCGTTGTTCTGTGTATGCCGTCACACGTTACGTCATGATGCAACACCAATCCCGATTGGCTTAGTTTCATTCATGCTTCAGAGGCGCTACGCTGGGGGGCTTTCCCCAAAGTGTCGTATCGACACAAGCCACTCCCTCTATCTTTCTCATTCACTATTCTTTTTCATTCAGAAAATACGTCACATTACTGTGGTAATGTCGGTCACAAATTCTGGTTCACGCTGACGCAAAGAAGTCAAGACATTACAGGCTGTTCTAATTTAACATCATCTTACCTCAGTGGTCCTGGGCAAATATTTTCATAATAATATGTGCCGAGTGGAATAAAGAAAGTGGTCAGCATAATTGATATTCAAAATGGTAAGCACACGCTGCTTTGTTTACCGTTTTTAATGACGAATACAGTCAAATGTATCTGCAGAAATAGACCTTGCACGATATCTCCTTGCACGCAGGAGCAGAACATGTGTGCTAGTTGACAGTAGCCTGTAGTCCTTCAGTGCGTTCATGCAGAGCTTTTTTGCCCTGACGCAAGCAACGCGAGGCGACAACACAGTCGAGTTTCATCAGCGCTAGTTCTTTGGCGTCGCCTTGGTGTGTCCCTGCCTTAAGTCTATTCATTCTGGATCCATCCATCGTAAATATGTAAAACATTTAGGTAAAATTTTAAGACATTGAGGATAAAGCATTAGTGATAATTTTACCTTATAGAGTCAATGTTAAATTGACTCACTTTCATGTCATGATACTGTTTACCTGTATTATTAATCAGTCCAAATTGTTAATGAATCATATAAGTCTTATTAGTGTTTCTCTTCTTGAAACCAGTGAACATCAGGCTGCTTCTCTCCCACGGGGCCGCACTCTTCACACGCTGACTGCCATCTCAGACGACACACTCTTCCTTTTTGGAGGACTCAGTAATTCTGGGGAGGTTCTCAGTACGTTTAGAGGTCAAGGGTTTAGAAACAGCCATGTCTATAAATAACCATCACATTTTTTCCAAACATCCCTTTTCTTTTGTGCAGGTGATGTGTGGGAATTTGACACTATAACAGGAGAATGGATAGAGAAATACCATGCACATAAAGACAAGCCCAGGTAAAATAGTTTTAGTACAGTATTGTGTAATGCGTTTTATGTTTTATGCTATTTTTAATCAAACAATTTCTCAGCTTTCAAATTCTGCCTACTTAATACAAAATTTAAACAATAAATGTCTCTTTAACATGGTGTGACAGGTCACTGTATCTGCCATATTTCATTTGGCAGCACAGAGCATGTGTGAATTAGCAAACCATAAAACATGATTGTTACGTAATTGCAAAGTAATCTGATGACCAAACTTTCGTTGTGGCAACGTAACTAATTACATTGTCACAACCGGAAATTTTCCTGAATGTTTTGCCACAAGTAATTGTGGCAAAGTCATGGATCAATACAGTAGTTGTGTATTGGTAATCAGTTGGTTATTTTTATTTTGTATTTATTTGTCAATGGGTAGATATTCAGTATAGGGCTGTGCGATATGACGATATATATCGGATGGACAAAATAAAAAGTATATTGTTTTATATTATGCTTTATCGTTTGTGCGTGGTGTCGCAAAATACATGGTTTACGTCACTATGGGAATGCAGGCAGAAACGTGAATAACAGCATGGCGAGTGAAGGGGGAGACAGAACCGAGCAGGTGAAGGACCAGCCAGGACAAATCAAGGAGCTCGTTCCTAAACATGTCGCATGGACATGGTTTGGTTATGAAAAGTCTGAAACGGACCAAAAAACTGTACTATGCACGCACCAGTTGCCTTTTGCTTCGGAGCCGATCAGATGTCTCTGAAGAGTACTAGTGTTTACACAGCAAGCAATGAGTGTGTCGGTGTTCTTGCGGGAAGACTTCCCAGTGTTGGTGTTTTTTTATACAGCGTGAGTGCAGCAGTGATTGCAAGCTTCTCAAGCTCTCAACTGCTGTTTTAACAGCATCAAATTTCTATTTGTTTGTATGTTTGACGGTTGGTTAGAGGGCGAGAAGTGAGTGCTTCACTGTTTCAGTTCGCTGATTCAGTGTTGCCGCGGTCATTCCCTGTGTGCTCCGGCACTGGTGACGGTCACATTTCCTAAAGGAGCAACACGGGTGCGTTTGCGTCTTTAAAAAAAAAAAAAAGAAAAAAAGATGTCATTCTGCCTGTGCGTTTCTGGATGCATTCGTTCCCTGTTTCTCTCTGAAACCGTCACAATTGTTGCATCACGTGTTTGGGCTTACAGCACGCTGAAGTAGCTTTTGTGGACAGTTCATGTTCTCCACCACAGTCGGTGGAGTCCCCCGTGGAGCGTGCTGGTCCATCTGTAATGGGTGGACTGGCCGTTTCACCCGGGGCTCCCCCAGAGGAGAGGACGCCGATTGCAGCATCGGAGGGTGAGCTGGCCTCTGGAGATGATGACTCGACTGCGTTATCTCCCTCTGGGAGCGTAACGTTGCCGGAGCCGGATCCAGAACTGTCAGATATTCTGAATTGGGCTGCCGAGGCTGTCAGGCTCGAGTGCGACACACCTGTGTCCAACGGCCACTGCATCTGGGGGATCCTTGTCTCCCCTCGAAGGCGGAGACAAGCATCAGGCATGGGTACCAGAGTGAAGCATCAGGTTTTCTCCCTGTGAGCTCACGTCAGGTTTGACGGTCAGAGCCTACAAAACTTGCGGGCAAGCCGCCTCCTCTTTGCATGCCATGGTGTTGTTGCAGGTCTATTAGGCCAAGACACTCATGGATATGCACGAGGGTAGTCTAGACCGTGCGCTCATGAGTGATCTCCGCACTGCTGCTGACCTCACCCTCATGGGCACGAGCACGGAGGCCACCCAACACATCCTGCCCCGGCGGCCCGCTGTTGCCTCCACCCCGCCGCCGGTGGCAGTTCCTCCGCCTGCTCGTCGCCGAGGGCGTCCCCTGCCGCTGCCTCCAGTTCCGTGGGGCCCCCACAGCAGCCTCCACCCAGGCCCCAGCGCAGAGCCAGCAGCAGGCAGGCCGCCCGGTCTGTCTCAGGCACTGCCAAGCCAGGGGGCAAGTGTAAGATGTAGCATCCCTGAGACAGGCCACCCAGGGATTGGGGGACGAGCTCTTCAGATGGTTACTGTTCCGCCACTGGCTCCCCAGAGTCCAGTGGTACCCGAATTGTTAAGAGAGCAAATTCCTCCGTCCCTGGGTCCCAAGAGGGCAAGGCTGGCGGTGTGCAACCCTGTAGGACAGCCTTGCTTCCCTCAGCCCCCTCTTGTTCGCCAGCCGGCAGCATGGTGCGTTCGAGGACCCGGTCATCCACCTTCTCACGCATCCCCTGTTGCCCCGTGGAGACAGGTAAGTGTTGTGCCGCACACTCAGACCCCGCTTCGGGCTGCCCCCGGGCCTTCCGAGCCAGGTCCCTGTCCTCCACCTCGCTGCCCCACCTTGTCTGTGGTCTTCTGGGCCTGGGCCTGGTTCGTAGAAGCGGAAAGAGCTTCCGGACCAGACTGTGCCCATCAGACTCGGCTATGCGATTCATTATCACTCAGCGCCCGCTCAAGTTCAGTGATAATCATCACACTAGGTGTTGAGCAGAAATGCTCCTGAAAGCTCAGTGATATTCATCACACCTAGTGTTGAGCAGTGCTCCTGTCTTGTGCGCGCATGTCGCTGTCCTACTGGCAAAGGGACATCCCTCCAGCCGATATGAATGCCAGTTTTTATAAACTCGTTCTTCATGTACCTAGTATGTGGTGGGTCGTGACCATCTTGGCCCTGTGTCACTTGAAACGGGCCCTTTCTCGAAAGCCTCCGTCCAAGTTGCTACACAGAGAGGCATTTTCAGAATGCCCCGCCCCCAAGCTTGGTCTGCAGCGTTTGACCTGAATGACATGTACTTCAGATCTCTAGCCTTCCGCACAACAGGCTATCCTGCATGTTGCGTTTGAGAGCTCAAAGTATCAGTACAGAGTCCTACCCTTAGAGTGCTCCATAGCCAGTTGGGTCTTCAGGTCAACTGGGAGAGAGTAATCTCGCCCACGGGCTGAGTATCTCTTTTCCGGTATGGAGATGGACTCGGTCCAACATGCCTCTTCAAGAAGAGAGTGTCCGGTCGGTGCTATACAGAAGTGAGAAAGGGTCTCACTGAAATAACTTTCAGAGGCTCCTGGGGCATATGGCAGACGCAGCCGTAAGGCTTCCCCCATATGAAGACCGCTTCAGCACTGGCTTCATGGTCGAGTCCCGAGGTGACTGTGGCAGAGCAGCATGCCCTGTGTGACAACAGATCACCCCGGCCTGCCGCCAAACCCTCAGCCCGTGATCAGACCTTTCGTTTCTCCGAGCCAACCGCTCCTAGAACGAGGTTCACTAACACCGACTGAGGGGCCATGTACAAAGGGCATGCTTTAATGCCTGGGCGACCTCCGACCCTAAGCGTGATCCCCATTCAGTCAACGTCGACTACGTCCTCCGTTCCCTCCTTCAGGGAATGGTGGGTTGCATACGCAACCAGGACGATATGTTTGGTTGACTGTAGTTAGCAATGCTAGAAAATACTTGTTTGTGTGCGTGAGGCGCCGGCGTGATCATTTTTGTCCTTCTGAGGAACCTGTTACTCCGTAGTCTAATTTATGATTATACGGATAGAAGCAAGACATTATTCAAAACTGTAAAGCTTTTGTAAAATACAGAAAACAAACAGGATGCTGTTTCTGCCGTCTCTGTTTCTTTTCCGTGAACTTTGGAGCCCGTCACAATGAACCAAAACTCAGCAAAGTTTTTCCTTTTGTTTTGTTAATCTGTAATTATTTAAGTGAAATATTTAGTGTATAGGCCTATTAATTAGTTTTATATATTTAGTTTTATTATGTTTTTATGACTTGTATCGTGATATGAGATTTTGGTAATATCGCCCAGCCCTAATTCAGTAGTTTAACCTAACTTATATCCTCATTTTATGTCAAACTAATTTAAAGGCTATTTAAACAGAAGTGACTAAGGAATCCAGACTCAAAATTAAGTTCATTTATTAAGAAAGACACAAAAATTAACAAACGATTGACCAAAAACATGAATAAAAATTATATGGCATTAAAAAATAAGCAAAAACAATATGACCAAAGTTTCGTCATGACCACATAACTAAATTATGTTTTATTAACAAAGTTTCGGGAGGAGCACGTTCAGATAATCCAGAGAGGAGGCCTATGTACAATATATACTGTATAGCTGATTTACCTCTGTCCCATGACAGTTTTCCAGCATCCCTCCACGAGCCCACTCCTTACTCTTGACTGTTCCTATGGGAACAATGGGTTCGGGCCAAATTCCATGCTCGGAACCCTCCCCTCGGAGATCATGCCAAATATGCATGCTCATATGCAAATCTGATTATATGTAAGTGTTAACTCGTGGAGTTACGTCATGACAACCTTTTTTTGAAAAGTGAAAATCCTGGATTCATTGCCACAACTTTACTTTGTGACCATTTCAGTTAAAAAATTGCGACATGGCAAATACTATCAACGTATTAACATTGACAATGTTAAAATGTTGGCAATTGTGCAAATAGAGTGGGCTTGAACCATTATAAGGCATCCCAAATTCTGATTGCGAGGGGAGCGTATCTCTTTCAGCTGGCTCTTTTGGAGTGAAAGCTGACAATGTTATAACCTGGGTTATGAACCGTGTTGAGAACACCTTAGTTACATTACCCCTTTTTGGCTTGAAAACAGTAATTTGGGTCAAATTCCATGCAGAATTAATTAACTGGTAGAACATGCATGTCACTCACTCATGCTCCACTGACATGGAGGTTCTATAACACTAGGTTTGGGTGCGAGATTGAATTACCTGCATGAAAAAGGAGATCCTTTCTCAGCGGAATGGTCCAGGGAGATGCTGTCAACATCCCCATTAGGTCCAGAAACCAAGGGTTGGTGGAGCATTTTGGCACAACCAATAGCAATGATTTCCTCTCTTCTCTGATTTAGCATAGCACTTCATGCAATATTTTCACTGGTGGAGCCAGAGGGATGGACCAGGTGGGCTCCGATGGAGCAAGACTGGTCTGGGGTCAGAAGAAGCTAGCAGGGAGGTGTGTGTGGTCCTGGCACACAGGACAACCATAACATAGAAGGTGAATATGTCCCTCTTGGCCATGGCAGGACTGACAGGAATAGTCTCCGCTATTGTGCCAAGGAGAGTGGGTGACTCAGGAATGGCCTCTGTGGCCTTGATAGTGGGCCACTTTGGGATGGCCTCCATGGGCGTTGCAGTGAGTGTGCGGCTCTGTTACCTCTGGGACCACCGGACTTTCCTTCTTCCTCCGCTTATGAGGGTGAGGCAATGTGGGAACGACTGGCTTTGGAGAAGCTGCAGCAGTCATGAGCAGCTCTAGGAAAACTGCAGCAGTCATAGCCACCACTGGGAGGACTGCAGTAGGCTTAGCCACCTCTGGGCAGCCAGCAGATGAGGTGGACCCGTTCCTCCTCTCCTCGAAGTGGTCATCAGAGATTTAGGGATTTGGAAGTTCCTGAGGGGAAGGACGGGAGGGCCAAGAGTAGGAAGGCAACCTTCTTCTCCACAGTGATACACATACCCCACAAACTGGCAGAATGACAGCATCCCCATCTCCCAGGCACTGACAGGCTCGTTAAGGCTGTTGTTGAAAATGTCCTTTAGCATAGAATTGCTGATATAGAGCCCCTCCGCTACAAACAGGAACTGGTAAGTAAACCCCTTCATGCTGGCCCATCTTTGCAGAAGAGAAAGGAGCTTGCTGTGTTGATCCACAATCTGATGAGCGGAGGGGCAGGGGTTGGGAGATGAGAACAGGAAGACACTGAGTCCTCTATTGGCCAGATAGCACTGTCAGGGTTTAGTGTTGATAAAGGAACAAAGACTTAATGATGCAGAGTTGATGGGTTTTTATTTAATCAAAAATAAAACAAACAAAAATGACACTGGGGGAAAGCATGACTGGCTGGACTAGGCAGGACAAGGTGGGAAACAACAGGGAGCAGGTAAACAAGATGCACATATGACGACGATCTGGCACAGGACTGAGAACACGGGGAGAATAAATAGAGAAGGAAATCAGAAGGGTAACAAGGGAGAGCAGGTGGGGCAAATAAACCAGTAATTGGGTAACAAGAAGTGCATGGTTAAGACAATAGAAAGACACCAGAGCACATGTAATGTAGAAACAAAGAAAATAAAGCCATGTGCTCACACAAAACATGACTAGAATACCCAGCCAATGAAAGTTCTCACTGACTGCGTGTCCACGCAAAACATGACAACATGAAAGTATGTGGTCAATGAAAAAACACGAGCCGCATGCTACACAGAACACAGGAAGAAAGCATGCAGCCGATGATAAACACAAACCGTGTGCTCAGGGTTGTATGCTTGCTGCACGGGAGTTTGCATTTTCCTACATAATGAGAAACAACTTGTTTCTAAGCCAGTGATAAACACTCTTGTCATACTCCAAACACCGAAGTAACATTAAAAAAGTGTGTGACATCTTTAGAGATAAACTGTAAATATGGAAAACAATATGTAAATGATGTTTGTGTGGAACTTGCATTAAAGTATTAATATGAGCAAACTTGGTAATATAATTTTAACCCTTTCATGCATGAATTATGATATCCTCAGTCAGGATTTTTTTCCTATGTGTTTTTATTGCTCTTAGGGCATGAAAAAACAAGAATTAATTTTTATTTTATTTTTTTACAAATTTTTCAAAGAGATCTTCAGATGTCCACTTGAGTGGACAGCATGCATTTGGTTTAAACTTAAGATATACTAGATTTAATATAAGACAATAATCAAACACATAAAGTATGTGAATTTAACGAACTAATCAATACAATTATATCAAATCATGTGAAAACTATAAAATATATACAAAAAATATAAATGCAAAATATTGCAAAGGCTTCATACAGCTTCATACAAGTTGCACTTCACGTATCTTTGATATCAGAACATGAGTACGTGATTCCATCAGATTTTTCTACAGTCTGTCAAGGTACAACTGTGGAAACCACTCAGATGCTCCCTCCAGTGCACCAGAGTATATGGAGATTTACCCTTATTAGCTGATAATTCTGATTATGTTCAAGATGGACATGCACATTTCAAGTAACATGCATTACCTAATCAGATTACTTTTTGATCTAACAAGTAATTAACTACAAGTAATGTGCATTACCTAATCAGATTACTTTTTTATGTAACGAGTAAAGAAACGCATTACAAGTAACATGCATTACGTAATCAGATTACTTTGTGATATTATGAGTAAAGAAACACATTACAATAACGCATATTACATAATCAGATTACTTTTTGATGTTATGAGTAAGGAAACGCATTACAAGTAACATGCATTATGTAATCAGATTACTTTTTGATGTTATGAGTAAAGAAACACATTACAAGTAACATGCATTACGTAATCAGATTACTTTTTGATGTTATGAGTAAAAAAACAAATACAATAACATGCATTATGAAATCAGATTACTTTTTGATCTAACAAATAAAGTAATGCATTACAAGTGTCATACATATGTAATCACATGACTTTTTTCGATGTCAATGAAAATTACTTTCTAATAATACAAGTACATTTATTTACAGTAAAAAAAGTCACTGCAGATTAAGTTTTTAAGTTTTAAATTTCAAAAACAATATTCACATTATAATTATGAATTGTAGCTGAAATATAGCAGTTGATGCATGACGTCCACTACAGTGGACATGTGATTAATCAGAGTTTTCTCTCAATCTAAAATCAAAACTTGGAAAATTTTACTGTGATATGACTCATTAGATATTGCTTGATGCTGCAATATTTTTTTTACCTACAAGAGTCTCCTAGGATAGAAGGAATGGGTGGATATTCCGGAGCAACTTGGCATGTCTGACTGACCCTTGGCCATCTTGGTTTGGAGGGGGAAAAAATCGAAACACAAAGGCTTGCCACTTGATTGCAATTTATAGGATGATGCACAAGGGTTCAATGAAGAGGCTGATGTGCAACTTTGCCATAAAAACCCGTGCAAATTCAAGAAAATGCATTTTTAATAGCTGTCCACTGTAGTGACCACTATGCGTGAAAGGGTTAAGATGGCGTGATAAACTGGGAATCAAAAACGATTAAAAACATTAAACTCACAAAATGTATCAAAAGATCTCACTGCAGCAGGAGCTCCTATTAACTCTTTTTTGCTGCCGGTGGCTGGCAACTTTTTTTTTTTTTTTTTTTTTTTTTCGCTGGCGGGGAAAGAGTTAATGTTGCTGAGAATGAGTGAAGGTACGCCAAGAGTGTAGTCAGGCAACCACTGTTTACAAATCCAACACACTTGTAACATTTTTAACAGAAATGACAAAAATTATTTTAAAATTATATATATAAATTAGCCATCTCAGTAACAGTCATGAAAGATTAAAGTAATATCACAAGTGTCATTATTACTACCACTTTTACCTACAGTTTTGACTGGAATGCATCTCAGACCACCTCCTGAAGTGGTTTGAGTGATCAGATTTAAATCCGTTGCGAATGCGTTTCAGAGGGCATTTACACCTGGTCTTTTCACAATCGAATAGCTATCAGATCTCAGAAAACGCATAAAGTGACCAGTTGTAAACAGGCCCATAGTCTTACTATCAGGAGGGATGTAGTGGAGGCTAAACGCACGTAAACGCTGTTTGCGCACCTCCCAAAATTCGGAAATAGCGTTTACCCACCTCCAAAGTGCGTTTATCCACCTCTAAATAGCCTATAGTTCCTAAGCCATTTTAAATTAAGCTTATGTCGTTTTAGTTTCATATTGTTCATTATTAGTTTCATAGGTTGTTAAACCTAAGACGGAGTCTTTCATATTGCGCTGCATTACTGTCAGTGTTGACCAATCTCTTGCGGTGTTGCCAGCAGGAAGCAGCAGACTGCATCAAGATTCATCAGTCACTAGCCCAAACTAGCCTACATGTCTCATGTAATGATGAATGAATTGTAAAAATGGATATCCGGCAATTTTTTTAAGCACCGTCAAGACAGCAGCCCTCCTCCTGATGCCAGCAAACGGCCTCGGCTACAAGCCCAAAGTGAGTGAGCTCGGAAAACAGTACTAAACTTCATGTTTTTGAGGTTAATTTGGTTCACGGTAGATTCATGCCACTGACTCAACAAGTCACTTCTACCTTTTCCCATTAGCCAATGTTACAAGTAAAATTCAGGATACATTATCAGATAAATAACTGGATGTAATTATATGCATTCTCTGGCATTTAAACCACTGAAAGTTTGTGACAACAAGCTCCCTTTGCTAGTCAGCTAGCTGGTTAATGTTATCGCTATAGCCATTCGCGGTTTCGTGGGTACGGTAAACGTTTGTTAATAATAATAATAATAATAATAAAAATAACGTTCGTTATTTTGAATAGAAATCATCACTCATACAGCAGCCATTCATCTCATCTCCGGTTTATTTGTGTTCGTATACATACAATATCCACGATCCGCCAGGGCTATTAGTCCAATGGTGCGCACATTTGGAGAAATAATGATTAATTATGACATGTTTGTAAAATATTTCGTCATACAGAATAACATTTCTATTCATTTTGCACTGATTTATGCGATCTGAAGAGCTCAAACAGCTAACAGAGCTAGCGATGACTCTCCTCTTCCTGATTCGCGTCAGCTATGACATCAGTGCGATATCATTAGTTTGTAAAGCTGTCAATCATCTCACGTGAACCACTGTCGTTAATCTGCACCTGCTACATTAGCAATTGGAAAAAACTGTAATCGACAACTATTTTGATAATCGATTAGTCGGTTTGAGTCATTTTTTAAGACAAAAGTAAAAAATTCTTTGATTCCAGCTTATTAAATGTGAATATGTTCTAGTGTCTTCTCTCCTCTGTGACAGTAAACTGAATATCTTTGAGTTGTGGACAAAACGAGACATTTGAGGACGTCATCCTGGGCTTTTGGGAAACACTGATCCACATTTTTCTGACATATTATAGACCAAACAACTAATCGATTAATCGAGAAAATATTCAACAGATTAATCGACTATGAAAATAATCCCAAATCATTATGTACAAGTGCATTACATTGGAAGCCCTGGATATAAGCCTCCCTCTCTATCTCTCTTAAATATTTTTGTTCTCTCTGTTTTGTCATTTAGTAAACCTTATAGATTTCAACTATATTATTCCTTCTTGAGTCTCTTTAACAAGAACTTAGATTAATGTATGAATTGAATAGTGATTGTGTGACCTATGATGAGGGAACAACCAGTGATACCCTTGGTAGTACCATCAAATGATAGCCTATAGCGATGTCATCAGGATACACCGGTTGGCAGTGGCCCACCTTACCGGGTGACCACGTCGTGGTCCACCAGAATTTATAGTTTACCCACCTCTTTTTTTACCACTACTCCTCTGACTATCAGCTATGAATTTTAGCTATTACAGTCTTTCAAAGGACAAAAACATGAACTTTAAAACTATTGCTGTTACATCAAGTCAGCAGTCACTTTATTTTGGCATGAAGCCCAGTGGAGGCGCAAGGCCCTGTGCTGTCGCACACTTGGCACAGCCCTTGTGACTGTTCTGTTTCTTAATTTCTTAACTTATCTGAGCAAAAATTACTCAAAATGATGATGCAAGTCACACAATGATGGTGATATACATACTTGAATCAGTTTTACCCATCTCTACCCTCAGGTTATGGCATTCTGCTGATAATGGGAGAGACGGTGATGTAGTAGTTTTTGGAGGAAGCCAGACATTTGTCTTTCTAATGGATTCGGTATGTACAGTGTAATCTACAACAAAAGGCTTGTATTTGTGATGTAAAGAGTTACATATTTATCATTGGAATATTCAGACTTTGAATCTGGTTTAAAAGTCTGATTTATGGGTTGTTTTGTTTTCCATACTCCTTGGGTCTTGAGCAGTGTAGAATCATGTTGTGTACATAGAAAGCGATGCATGCAGATCAAGCAGGGCTAAGAACATGAAACATACCAAATGTGACCTTAGAAACCCCTTAACCCTTGTGTGGTGTTCATATTTTTGTTACTCAGCCAGTGTTCGTGGGTCTGGTGGACCCGCTGCATTTTTGGGTTTTTGATTCAACACAATCAAAAATGTTATGTTAAAATACTCAACAGATGTTTACTTCATCCCAATTACAAGCAATATAAACAGCATATATGGTTAATATTTTCTCTTTACCTTTGTTAGATCAAATTTAAGAATTGCAACCTCGTGTGGGAATGGCAGGAGTACACATTCCCTATTTCACTCTTACACACAATCTCTCTCTCACACACACGCACACACACACTCATGCACACACATACACACACCCACAACACACACACAGACACACACAAAACACACACACAGACACACACACACATGCACACACACACTCACTTGGATATGTGGTGTACGGTCACTCTCCATAGGCATAATGGTTTTTCTAATGTACAAACTGTATAATCTATCCCCCTACACTAACCCTACCCCTAAACCTACCAATCACAGAAAACTTTTGGCATTTTTTGAATTTCAAAAAACACCATTTAGTATGTTTTAGTATGAGGACAAAGATGTCGTCATAAACCATGTTTACGTTGTAATACCCATGTCATTATACACATTTGTGTCCTCATAAACCATATACAAGAACATACACACACTAACAGCAGGCCCTGACAGGAGGAGGACAGAGTAAAGGTACACAGGACCTACAATTTCCACACTTTTATTATCCCCGGGTCCAGTGGACCCGAACATCCTGTGTGTAATATAATGTGTAGGGGGGGTGTACAGTGTGTTTTCATTTAAAATGTTTTCTGATATATATTCCTCACAGAAAATGAGCCAAGGCCAATGAGTCTCAGTTTGAAAAAATAATTAATTGTATCATTTTTCTTTTGATAAAAAATGAAAACGGGTCCAACAGACCCGAACACCATACAAGGGTTAAATGAATGGATAAAGTTAATTTGTGAGCATTAATTCAACTGTGACACATTAACTCTGAGCTCTCTGCAGAATTTGATTAGCTGGTATCCATCCAAAATCATGAATTGGTTTAACACTTGTTTAATGAGTCACAATTAAAGCAGATGTACTGAAAGCTCTTGTTATCAAGCAATGTATTTGACATCATTATACTTTGCATTAAAGGAAATTGTATTAATTTTTATTCCTCTGTAGGTTGCAGTTCTCAAGTCTCCCTCTCAGAGTCATTGTGCAGATGTGCTGGTATTTCAGACTCAACCGTACTCGCTGTCAAGGTAAAAGCCATTATACACTGCAACAAACAGCTCATCATAAAAAAAATATTATAAAACATTTAAAAGGTATTTTGAAGCAATGTTATGTGATAAGGAAATATTTACCAAATATTTTATTATTTCTTTGTAGATTATGTGAAGACTGCATAGGAAAAAACATATTTTCTGTCCAAGAGCTGGCATTGTGGTTACCGGCCAAACTTCAGAAGACAATTGGCAAGAGGATATCCTATTTCAGGGAAAATGCTCAACATATAGGTTCCTAAGGACGGAATTTGTTTGTTTCAATTAATGGTTTTAAGAATATTTCTGTCCAAGCTTTACACTCATTAGAAACAGTTAAATGTAATAATTAACAAAAGAATCTTTGGTGTTGCTTAAAAAAAATTAATTGATGAAAAATACAACTAGACTTGCCTGTGACAGACTGTTACAGTGTCTTTTGTAACTGGTAGTGAGCTGTTACTCTGTGTTAAATCCTGTAGTAGGACAGTCATTAACAAAAAGCCACATTTGTGTGGCGGTGTCCAGGTTTTACAAAGGATAAATTAATAAAGCAGTAGTGACACGTAACCTGGCAAGTATCTTCATTCACCAACTTGCAACACAGACCGCCTTGCTAAAACACACATGTGGGAGATGCGGAATGGATAAAAATAGCTCAAAACATAAAAGAGGACTTTAATAAGCCCATTAATGGCATGTTTGAGTCATGCTCTTAACAAACTTTGTTTTCTTTCCTCTTTCCATATTGTGAATAATAAATGTGTATCATTTTAATTTGCTTGTTACACAATGGAGCCTAACTTATTGTAATAATTATTTGATGTAGCCTACTTTTACACTCAGAATTATTCCTTGGCATCCTCACATACTAAACTGCATTTTTCTTAATTTTCAATCATTGCATTTGGTCCGAAATTAAATGAGAACATGTGTTCCCTTGTCAGTCAACGTGTTTGCATACCACTGTGCAGTCTATTAATGCAGACATCATATGTCATCAGCTCGTTCACGTACATGCTGTGCAGACAGAGTGAGAATGGCAGGGAAACAGTTGTTTACATTAGTTATTGTAGTACTGTTACTCACTGTACTGTAAAGTTTTCTCTCTGGTGAATGACACATGATGTAATCCAATAACATTGTTTCTGGTCGTCTCACTTCTGGTCTGTTTTAGGCATGGCTTTGGACTGCGATTTGCAGGGAGGGTCGGATCGTATGGTTTCAATGCTAGCAAGCTAAAGTTAGCATTTCCCAGATCACCTATTGCACCTTTGAGTAAAAAAAAAAACTTTTTTGACTGTACAGATTTTGAGTAAAACTGTGAAACAGGTTTTTTTGCGGGTTTTAAGCATATATGCAGGGTAGAAGGAAATCTCTCAAAACATTTTTACCTTACTTATGAATTTTGGTGATGGCCCACATCACGAGTAGACTAGGATGTGGCCCCTTTAAGAGGAGAGTGCCCTTCAGTTTTTTGAAAGGTTCAGTTTGCTAATAGCATGTGCCTTGAGCCTCACATGTGTGCATTAATCAGATGGTATATTTTATTTCTGTTGCTTATATAAGTTGTTTTGTTTATTAAAGGTGCTCTAAGTGATGTAGGGTGACGTCACTTCTTGTTGATGTTCAAAGTATTGTCAAACAAAACGGAGGCTAGCTAGACCCTCCCTCCTCCTCATCCGCGCACTAACCCCCCAAACCCCACCCCCAAATCCTTCTTGTCGGTTATTGGCTGGAACAGTTTGTTATGTTTCGTGGTGCGGGTTAGCCCAGTTTGTTTTTGTTGCCGTTTGTGGAGCCTGGGCTGTCTATGGAGACTGCGTTTTTTTACTGTGTGTTCAGGGGACAGGCAGCTAGCAGATAGTGAGGAGTTGTTTGCTGTATGTGACAAAAAATGTTTTGGCCTAAAAAACGCGTGACATCTCTTAGAGCACCTTTAAGTAACATGGTTGACAGCAGAATGCTATTAGACAGTTTGTTGGAGTTTTCCCGGTGAAGTGGTGAATAAAATACGAACTGTGGAATGCCAACCTCCTCCCGAGTTTTCATTGCTGTCTTATGCTGCAACTCATGTTGGCGTGCTATCCTCTATTACCAATGCAAGAAGTGTTACACCCTCCATAGATTTAATATGGCTTTTTTTCTGGCCCACTATCTAATAATTAGATTTTAATACTGAAAACATCATTAAATCATTATAAAACATCATGATTGTTATTTTGGGCACCCATAAAACAGATTCCATTGTGTTTTTAAAATAATACACTTTCACAGCTTTATCACTTTATTATTCAATATAATGGACTATAATGCTTTTGATACAAAATAACAATGGAATGATATTCTATGCACTGCTTTTATATATATATATATATATATATATATATATATATATATATATATATATATATATATATATATATATATATATATAATAAAACCTCATTGTTCTGTGGTTCACATTCTGCATTTTGTCTATTGTACCTACTTGCAAAAAGCACTTATATTGTTTTTGGTATTCCCCCAAAGTGCATAATAGAGTACTCCAGAGGCAGAGGGAGTCTGTAACAGTTCTGCAGTGCTTGTGGTCAGAAGTCCATTGTTTAAGACTTTGTACTGAATAAGTCATTGTTTGAATGATGAATGTTGTCCATTCACATGGCCATTTACATAATATAAAATAAAAAAAAATCTTCAGCCCTATTGCAATAATTGCTGTGCCCAATTGATGTAAAAAAGTTTGACCCACTTCACTGCAGTTTTAAAATCAAATACAGAACAATTTATATGCAACAGCAAAGCAATACACAACCCCATAAAAAAATATGCAGCATCGCAGGAAGAGCCTAAAAACAGCAAAAACAAAAAGCCAAATGGGAAGTAAAAAAATAAATAAAAGGTGTACTCAAGTGGTTTTGTTCTAAGCATTTCAGCTTTGCCAATCTAGCTATCTGGTTGAGTTCTTCTGTCTTGACTCAGATCAAGTTGAATTAATAACGACATACAATAGGGCTCAGATTGCCTCGACATAGTTGGCTGGGAGCATCCCCTGCTGTCCTGTGCGTTCCACACGTCCGAACATCCAGCCTTCATCTATCTGCTGCACGTCCACTATTAAGTCGCCATCTGCAAACGATACCTCATCCTCATCGGCAGCGGCGTAGTCATATACGGCCCTGTAACGCTTCAGTAGGAACAGATGCACAAGGTTAGGAAGAACTAAGTCTAAGCATGGGAAAAAAATTAAAAATGAGTAATGGAGAGAATCCTTACCCCACCACTAGAGGGCAGTGGAGCAGCAGCTGAATGCTCAGGCTCTGGAACATTGTTGTAGCTCGGAGAGCGAGCTGGTGGCTGGAAGCCTGGACACAGAGCCGTAAAAAAAAAAAAAAAAAAAAAAAAAAAACCTTCAGAGTATGCAAAACATATCTAATCCTACAGACAGCATGAAAAAATGGGTACTTTATGTCAAGTCACCTTTATTTATATAGCGCTTTTACAATACAGATTGTTTCAAAGCAGCTTTATAGTGATAACAGGAAAATAATGATACGTTTTTTTTTTCATCTGTACAGTAGATCTAGAAGAAAATAGTGTAATAGTCCAGCTTAAGTAAGTTCAGTGATGGTTCATTTTTGTTGTAAAAAAGTTATTAATTCAGTTAATTTATCTATACAGCCGCTCTGTGGTGTCAACAGTGATGTCATTGTCCAGCTCAGTTCAGTTATCATATAATGGTGTCAATGCAGGCAGATCAATAACATTGTTGAATATTAAGTGTCCCCAACTATGCAAGCCAAAAGCGACAGTGTACCTGTACATACCCTGATTGCCGAAGGCATTAGTGGGTGAGCCCTCTCCCCCCATCTGACTTTTCTTCTCAAAGTCCTCATGATACTTTATCTGTTAACACACACAAAAAAAACATTACTAAGTCACAGAAACACTACAGGCATTAGGGGTGGGAATCTTAAGGGGAGGGGGAGGGGATACACCGCTCTACAGTAATTTGAAAGTGATTGCAGTACCAGTTTTGGCCACAATCTTACATACGGCTCCTTTAACATACATTTTTGGTAACTAATTATCCTGCTGTGCAAATACATGAACTTTACATTTTAACCAAAATTGGAGTTACTATGCTTTTTTGTTTATAGTTAGAATATCTGTTTGACAGTATTTCCATATTAAAAATGATTATGAAGATTTCTTTCAATACTTTTATTTTATTAACAAAGTTATATTCAGGATTAACAAGCTCTGAATTAAACATGGTAAGCCATACAATTGCAAAGAACAATTCATTAAGAATAAACAGTTCTCAATTTACAACTAAGTGTGACAATTTTTCAGTTTCTTTAGAACATTTTAGACCACTGTCTCACTAAAATAACGACGTGAGGGCAAACTGTATCGTGGCTCAAGTACCTGTAACATCGTGCGAAATCCTTGGTTATCCACAACGGAGTAAAAGGCGCAAATCTTTGGCAATAAAACCCGCCACTGATCGGGTCATTTGTTTCGCCTTTTCAGAATTCGGTGGAGGCTTTGCTACTTGCTCGAGGGCCCTTTGACTGTAGGGCCCTCGAGCAAGTGTGCAGCTGTGGTAACCGGGAGTGTTCGTGATTGTAACAGAATGCTGTTTCTCCAGCTCTGAGTGGAACCGCGTAATATGTTTCTTCATCTTAGTTGTGTTGCCGAAATATTTGAATTTGGTGCCACAGACTTTGCATACAGTAGCCTATGGCTTTTATCAACGACACCTTTTTGAGAATCAAAAATGTTGCCACACAGTCGATTTCAAATTTGATGGAGCAGGTCGTAGTTTTTCCATTTTATCTTAAACAAAGCCAATTCACCAGCATAGGAACGTTTGTCTATCAACGGGTTTTTCCGTTTGGCCAGTGACCGTGCGCGCACACAGTGTTGAAGTGGCAGTTTGAATTGAACACAGAATCGATTCTGAATTTTTGAGAATCGATTCTGAATCGTTAGATAATGAATCGCGATGCATCGACCTTTTCTCCCATCCCTAATGGGCATGTCTAAAGATGCCACAAAATAGTTTAAAACGTGCAGTTTTTGTATTTATGCATTTTCTGTTGAAACAGGAAGTTAATGCAGTACAAATCAAAGGGTAATTCCCTTCTAAAAATATCCACCTGTTTACATCACTGCTCAGCCAAACCACGACTGACAGATTGTACTATGGATCAATGCAATAAAGACTTTCAAAATGAATAAATTATTTTTTATAACCAATTAATAATTGTGAGAAGAAATGTATTACCACCGTTTTTATGCTAAAAAAAAGTTAATTGTGTCAACATTCAGGAGTACACTACTATATACATACTCTCAATATAGAATAGGTAATATATACACAGATTAAAGGCCAATAATTTTAATTTCATGTTGTGTGTAAAACTTTCTTAATGTTGTTGTTACTCATTTCAACCACAAGGGGTCAATATTTTCAATGCTGCTGCTACCACTGATCAGAGAGTTGCTTGGCAACATTCCATGACACATAATGAGGATAAAATGGTGAGAGAGGAAAAGTGGGAGGGAGAGACAAGCAAGCAGGAAAGCCAAGGGAGTGTGAAGATTTATCAAAACAACTTTAGTCAAGCAATCCTGAGTATTTGAGAATCTAGATATGATGAATGAGTAGTACACAATGGATAAATATGGCAATTCTGATAATGTTTTTCAGTGAGGTCCATCTGTAAATACTGTTTCATGAATCTCTTACATTGCTAATCTGATCTTGCGTCTTCTTGACCCTTTGCAGTTCTGGTGTATCAGCCACCACACTGAAGCCTTTCCCTTTGTTCCTCTCAAAATCCTCTTTGTATAGCACCTGGAAGAGATAGAAATGGATAATGTCGGGTAAACAGATTCAGAAAGGTGACAGGTGCAAAAACAAGCTTTTATAAGCAGCCCACACAGAATCTTCATGCAATAATGACCACCATTCACAAAGTGTGCAGTACTTTCAGCTCTCTTTAACACATTTTACAACATTTAAAACAGAATTACCCTGCAAAATAGTGCAGAAAATGTGAAAAATCCAAGGTGGCCAGCAGGAAAAGCCACTAACAAGTTTACACATGTAACCTTGGCAGTAAAAATATGCCATTCGCTGTAGGCATATAAGCTCTGATTCAGCACATAGACAGACTCTGGATATACTTGGATATACAGAAAAAATGGAACTGGCATGAAGAGGTATGGATCATCTTAGCTAAATGTTGTACAAGCTGTTTTATATTGAAAACCAAACCACATACTCAAACTCTCATGAATAAAATCAGTTTGACAGAAAAAACATGCAACCACTGAATCTATTGGTTTGAAAAAAAAGAAAAAAAAAGAAAGAAATTAGGCAGTTACGTACAGTATATTGCAGAGGCATATTTACTGCCATACAAGCAGCACTGCCCTGAGTTTACATTGGGATAGTACAACTACAATTTATACTGCTGTCAGAGAGAGAACTATCAGCCACAAACAGCACCCCTGCTATGCATTTACTGCTTCAAAAACAACATTCAAATATTTTATAACAGAAGTACATGAGGATTTTCATAATGATGGATATTATTATTGTATCACTATTTAAATTATTATATGCATTATTATCATGCAGTTTTAAAATAATGAAATATGTTATTAATACGCCAATGTTAGTATGTTGCAGTGTTGAATAGCATATACTCTAAATATGTTAAAATCTGATAAATAAATAAAAAACTATAAAAAAAAACATAATATGACATCACAGGGGTCTATTGTCTTAAAAAAGGACACTTTTATAAATATGATTCAGAAAGAAAAAAAAAGAAAAAAAAAAAGAAAAAAATAATAATATATATATATAGTTAGTTATAAAACCAGATTTGTTGACTTTTTAGAACTTTTCAGGCAGACTTTGGGATAGGATATGACCAATACCATATATCACGATGAGAGTAAGTTTATTTTATGATAACAATATATATCATGATATAGTTATTTTTGCTTTAAAAAAGGTTTTTATATCATCAAAAAATATATACCTTTTTTATACTTAAAAAACGAATACTAGCCTAAAAAAACTCAATCTTACTGAAGACAATTAAACAGTGATAAAGAAAGAGCAAAGAAAACAAACTACAATAGAACAAAGACAAATGAAATAGACTGACCTGAAAAACTAGAAATAATAACTACATAAATTGTACAAAGTGATCAAATATATTATAAATATAAATATAATTGTATTCTTATTAAAGGGCCCCATTATGGATTTTGAAAATGACTTTTATGTAGTGTGTAACATAGCTCTAAGTGGAAGCCTCAGGACAGCTGATGTTGTTATGGCATTGGCCGTTTTTGTTTTCGACGCACACGCTGTACGCTGTAAACCAGTGGTGGCTGCTGGTCTTTCAAAGAGGGGAAGCTCATTTTCGGCCTACATCATAAAAATTGTCCATTTATTTATACGTAAATTCTGCCCTATGTTCCTTTTCAAGAAAATGCTCTGTGACCCTGTCGTACCAACTAGGCGTCTTTTCCATTGACTTGACCAGTGTCCTCTCAATGGCCAGCAGAGTTAAATATAATTGTATAAATGTAATAATATAATAAAGGTATAATTAATAATATAATAAAGTATAATAATACTACTACTACTAATATTTTTTTTAATTATTTTAATAATTATTTTTTAATTACTAATAATAATATAAAAAATATAAGTAATAATATAATAAAGATATAAATGTATAATTGTGTGAAATGTTTTATGAAAGTTGGCTAGCAATTTCGACAAGCAAATACCAAGAAATAGGTTGCAGCAGTTTGTCTTTGAAAAATCCACGATGGGACTGAGCTCAAATAGCTTCAGCATCAGCGACTTTTTATTGTATGAAATCGCTGTCAATCAAAAGGAGATGCAGCCTTTCGGCAGACCCTCCAATCATCACGCAGAAGCCCGGAGTCCAGGCCAGCCCACTCCTCCATTCACCCCCAGAGACGCTGAGCGTCCGTGGGCGGGACATAATCGCAGCATTTATCCAATGACCATCTAGTTTCGAAGCACTGAAAAAAACTGTTCAGAGCAGCCCCATTGAAGTCAATGGGCGCTGGGCTTCAACAGGGAAATGCACTGTGACGCTACGGGAATGTATGAGAATCGAGTCAGCCGACCTGCTATATGTAACTGATTCTGAACGAACTCGTCTTTGAGATGAACGTGTTCTAACGCATTTTTAGTTAATAAAATGTTAACACAATAGTACATATTTGACCATTATTTTTTTGACATTATAGGGGAAGCCGAGCTTCCCTTGCAGTCTTAAAGAAATCCCCACTGCTGTAAACCAATTATAAGACTGAGCTGTCTGGCCAATCAGAGCAGAGTAGCTCGCGGAAAGGCAGGATTTAGAGAGATTGATTCATTTGACGAGTCGTTTGAGAATCATTGAAAATGTGGTGATGTGCAAATGTATATTATCATACAAATGTAAATGTATATATTGTTTTATTAAAATTAAACAGTTTTTTGACCTTTGATGCATGTAAACCGGTTGTAGAAGAGTCCAAAACAACATTAGGAAACTTTAAAATAGCATAATAGGGGCACTTTAAAGTTACAAAAGTGATTCAGTCAAGATCAGTGAGAGATTTTTTGTTGTTGTTTGATTAACATTAATAATGACAGCAGGTCAATTTGGATGCTGTCACTTTAAGACCGACTGAACGGATCCATTATACTCAAGGGTTTTCATTCTTAACTGCTTACATCCACTTAAAACATAAATTACTGTTTACTTGCAAAAACATTGTCACTTTGATACATGTGTATTGAACCATTCAAGCCCAATTAGATGGCAAAAAGCATTCAGTTGATACTGAAATGAGTTGTCTTTTGCTGCTTATTGCGCTTTGACGGTTTAAAATCACCTGTCAAGTGAGCGTAACCGTGATTGAAATGATAGTCCAAAATCAGTAACGGATGACACATTGCTACCAGTTAAATCATGTCTACCGGTATATCACCCACCATCTACTTTGGGGCCAAAACCCATTTTTGCCCCTCATACTAATTTAAAAAAGTCCAACTTGATCATTAAAGATAGTAATTTTAGAATGTACAGTACTGTGCAAAAGTCTTAGGCATGTTAATATCCTGCAAATATATATTTTAAGTCAGTTATATCTTTTGCTGTAGTGTCAGTAGGAAATATCAGTTTACATTTCCAAACATTCTTTTTGCCATTAATTGATCAGATCATCCTGGCTGTTGTCAAATTCCTTGTGCATACACAAATCTCACTGGATTATTACAATTAATGGCAAAAATAATTTTTGGAAATGTAAACTGATATTAACATGCCTAAGACTTTTGCACAGTACTGTAGATAAGAATTTCTTCAAGGCATTTCAAGGTCAAATGTACAATTAGCGTTAAACGTGTAAAATGTCAACCCCCAGCAAAAAAGATGGTTGGGTGATCTTAGCTGGTCTCCCAGCCTGGGCGCTGGTTAAGCAGGCTGGTTTTAAAGGGGTTTTTAGCTGGTCAGACTGGTCTTTGAAGTTTAGACTTTAAGCAGTAGTTCTCTTATACATATGTATAAACATAAAAAAAAAAAAGAGTGTTGCATGTTAATGTATTAAATTACGCATTACATTTTGATCAATAAAAGTGTATCAATCATGCTTGAATCAATCCTGCAAAATTCCCCCCAAAAATCCCAATTTTTTTCACAGAAAATGCAAAAAAGGCAGTAGAATGTGTGGGCCTAGCCATAAATACCACATTGTAGACAACAGATTAATACATTTGTGGAGATTGCAGTGTCCATATAAATGTCCATATAAATGAATGGCTGAATTTATCACAAAAGCAATGGAAAGGAACAAAATAGGGCTGCATGCCATCTAACGGCTGGACAGGCTTAGCCAAATGCTCAAGTCTGGGAGAGGTCAGTCTGACATTTTGACTGGTAAACACAAAGCTGAACACCATCATCAGACTTCAGTTTCCTGGTGAGTCAGACCAACACACAAACACAACACAAACACACATTCGATTTCAGCTGAACTATGACAGGGTGGGGTAGGCTGCAAACACATGCTCATACACGCACACATACACAACCCTCTGACATTCCCCAAACTGACATTCCCATCCCCCCTTTCCTGCATTGTCCCGGAAATTCCCCATAAAGTGTCTGGTCTGAGCTGACCCAGGGGTGCAGAGCGACTCCATTCTCCCACAGCTTGTAAACAACGGCTAGAGAAAAAAAAAATAGAGATAGAGGGCCAGAGAGACTGCTGCACAGCAATGGCAAAAAATTATGAGTAACAGTTTTGGTATGAGGGTTGTGTGGTATTGTGGCCTAAATTTCACGACCTGAAATCAACAACCTGAATAATAAAAACCTGAGTTTTACAATCCAAATTTCAAGGAGCTGAATTCATACCAAACATTTTCAAATATTCAAAATACACTCTGACATGTAATTCACGTTTCATTCATACTCTAGGGTGGCCTCACACAGAAGCCCACAAGTGAGACTCATAGGAGTAATAAAACTTATAATGTTTCAGGAAATCCCTAATATGGACAAATACATCACTGTAGTTGCTGAATATTTTCATAATGATAATGTATTTTTATAATGTAATACCAATCAACATTCTTTATAACCATTTAGAATACTGTAAAATAATATAATTTCTGTGATGAGAAGCATCATCAGTTCAAGTTATTTCAAACTGGTTGCTGTTAAGTGTTTCACTTTCTTTTGTATGCAATAGTGTGATAAAAAAAAGAGAAAATAATTATATATATATATATATATACACACACTCACAAGGATTATTAGGAACACCATACTAATACTGTGTTTGACCCCCTTTCGCCTTCAGAACTGCCTTAATTCTACGTGGCATTGATTCAACAAGGTGCTGAAAGCATTCTTTAGAAATGTTGGCCCATATTGATAGGATAGCATCTTGCAGTTGATGGAGATTTGTGGGATGCACATCCAGGGCACGAAGCTCCCATTCCACCACATCCCAGAGATGCTCTATTGGGTTGAGATCTGGTGACTGTGGGGCCATTTTAGTACAGTGAACTCATTGTCATGTTCAAGAAACCAATTTGAAATGATTCGAGCTTTGTGACATGGTGCATTATCCTGCTGGAAGTAGCCATCAGAGGATGGGTACATGGTGGTCATAAAGGGATGGACATGGTCAGAAACAATGCTCAGGTAGGCCGTGGCATTTAAACGATGCCCAATTGGCACTAAGGGGCCTAAAGTGTGCCAAGAAAACATCCCCCACACCATTACGGTCATAAGGCATAATGGATCCATGTTCTCATTCTGTTTACGCCAAATTCTGACTCTACCATCTGAATGTCTCAACAGAAATCGAGACTCATCAGACCAGGCAACATTTTTCCAGTCTTCAACTGTCCAATTTTGGTGAGCTTGTGCAAATTGTAGCCTCTTTTTCCTATTTGTAGTGGAGATGAGTGGTACCCGGTGGGGTCTTCTGCTGTTGTAGCCCATCCGCCTCAAGGTTGTGCGTGTTGTGGCTCACAAATGCTTTGCTGCATACCTCGGTTGTAACTAGGGTTGGGAACCGAGAACCGGTTCTGGATAAGATAATAGTGTTTTTGAAAAAATACCGGAACCGTGCGAAATTCCTAAGTTTCGGTTCCGAAAACGGTTCTGGTGCGCTGTGTGGGCGAAGTGCTGTGAGCTTATCCTTTAATAGCGATGTCTCACCTCTTATTAAAATAGTAATGAATGCACTGAAAAGCCCTTGCGCTACTCAAATACGTTTTGCGTCAGATATCAACGCAGAGAGAGAGAGAGAGAGAGAGAGAGAGAGAGAGAGAGAGAGAGAGAGAGAGAGAGAGAGAGAGAGAGAGAGAGTAGAGCTGCACGATTAAGTTAATCTGTAAAAGATCTCGATTCAAACACCCACGCGATCTTATTCCTAAATTACAAAAACCTCACCCCTGAACATTCAAATCTGTTTGCGCTGTTGTTGACCCAGAGAGTTGTCAATATGAAACAGCTTTACAATCACACAGTATCGATATTTCTGTTACAAATATTCAAATGATCACAGAAGTACTGAGATAAAAGTTTATAATTCGAGTATAAACTGATGTCTACGGTAGCAACCAAAATAGAGTAAATCACCTTTTGAAAGTCGCTGCCTTCAAATAACGAGTGTATCGATTACATCTGATCTGATGCTTCAAAACATCCATAAAGACGCAGTCCGTAACTTTTTTCTGTTCAGAATGTACAAAATGTATACAATGAGCGAGTGCATCATGAATGCCTTTTTTTCAAACCGTGTTTTTGTATATCCAGAATTACTACGTTAAGCCTGCAATAAGCGTTTTTACTCGGACTATACTTTAGCAGCCGCTGCGGAGTAGCCCAGTGCCTGCGTGACTCGTCATAGACATAAATAGAGAGAAGTAGCTCCGGCAACAATGTACTTCCGCAAGACGCATGCAGTTCTGTTTATTAACTGCTAGAGCGCTGATTTATCCAGTAATGAAACAAGTAAAGTCTTTATGAATCAATCATTCAAAACGATTTTAAAAATAATCTGTTCTACACACATCTTACTTCCAAGCATATTCTACCCCTTCTGAGAGGGTATTCTCCACTGCTGGAGATACAATAAGCTATAGGAGAGGTCCCAAATTATTCTAGAGAATGCAGACATTTATTTTCCTTCAGAAAAACTAATATTTTTTTTGCAAAAATTGCATAACAATATGTTGAATTTGTTGACATTACCAGTCTGTTAAACTCATTTGAAAAGTATAAGAAATAAAAACAAAAAGGATTGTGGATTTTTCCCTTACTACTATTTTTTATTAGTTGTTTTAAAAAAATTTATTGAATGGGAACCGGAACCGGAACCGGAATCGTTTGGCGGAACCGGAATCGGAACCGGAAAATTTCTTACGATTCCCAACCCTTGTTGTAACGAGTGGTTATTTCAGTCAAAGTTGCTCTTCTATCAGCTTGAATCAGTCGGCCCATTCTCCTCTGACCTCTAGCATCAACAAGGCATTTTCGCCCACAGGACTGCCGCATACTGGATGTTTTTGTAAACCCTAGAAATGGTTGTGCGTGAAAATCCCAGTAACTGAGCAGATTGTGAAATACTCAGACCGGCCTGTCTGGCACCAACAACCATGCCACGCTCAAAATTGCTTAAATCACCTTTCTTTCCCATTCTGACATTCAGATTGGAGTTCAGGAGATTATCTTGACCAGGACCACACCCCTAAATGCATTGAAGCAACTGCCATGTGATTGGTTGATTAGATAATTGCATTAATGAGAAATTGAACAGGTGTTCCTAATAATCCTTTAGGTGAGTGTATATATATATATTTTAGTGCTGTCAAAGAAATTAACTAGATTAATCACTTTTTTTCTGTGATTAATCGTGAAGTTTTTAATATATTTTATGTCATAATTTCACAGTTAATCTGCAGATTAATGTAGACATTTTAAATACTTGTTAATTACATCTTTTTATGAATGAAGGCCAGTATCACTGATACTAATACAGCTACTGATGTCTCGATGAATATAGTTTTTTTTCCCCCTTTATGCTATTTTTTGTCTTTGAATTTAAGTGAACTAAAAACAATCCTCACATAAACCCATAATAAAGGTCATATTTACCTGTGCCCTTTACCTGTGCTCTTTACGTTGCTTTAAGACTATTTAACTCATTTAAGACTGCTCTTATGAGGATACTCGACAAAACGGACATTTTGGCATAAATGTGTGTGTTATTGTTCATTCAAGCGCAAAAGACAACTTGATTCTGGCGAGCTGTCTGTGCGCACGATACTGGCGAGCATCTTTCTGTGCATCATGTGTGTTTTATGACATTCACAGGCAGCGTGTTATCTTTTATCTTGTCGTGCTTGAATGGTTTAAATGGTGCCATCTGCTGTTAAAAACTAAGCTCATAATCGATTCGAGAGAGAATGGCGATGCATTAGGAAAATATTGGAATCGATCCACGAATCGCAATGCATCGATTTATTGTCTCTAATATACATATCAACTAGACGAGGCTTGGTCGACTATTAGTCAGTTAGTCGCAAGAAGAAAAAAAACACAGGAAGTTGCGAAATCACGCAGGATGCAACAGACAGACGATCTTTAAAGGCAGGAAATCCAAACACTCGCCAATCATTCTTTGACCTCAAATATGGCTTATCACTTGAAATGTAAGTAGTAGCAACTTTACAAGTCTGCTCGCTCTAATGCTAACCTAGATAAATGTGTGCTATTATTAGGAAAATGTCTGTTTAGGGGGTCAGGCTCAGTTCCAAATCAAATCACTGAGGGTGCTTCTGAAATTGTGAGGGTGCTCTAGTAAAGTAACAAGAATAGCAATGTACCATGAGAGATTTACATGTTTGTTTGTTTTTTTGTATGTTTGTTTTTCACATTATCACATTTAAAAAAATATTTAGATACAAAAAATAGCATCTAGTCTATTAGTTTGCAAATTTGAGACATCTTAATTTAAATGCGGGATTCACTATCAAAACAAATGTGCATTAAGCAATGTAAAAGCAGATGTATTCAGCATTCTGAATGAATTCCCTTCATTATCACAAAAAAAAAAACTCACTTCAGCTCTTATGTGAAATCAGGTTAGGCATGTAACCCGGTTCCCGGAAAAGGGGAAAAGGCACTGCATCGTGGTGTTGATGCTATGGTATTGTTTCCAGCATGTGCCAGTGTCTGAAGCACGTGTGCAATCATGCCCTTTTTATTGGCCGACAGGTGTAGGAAGTGTCAGGTGTAGGATCAAGACCATAAAATGGCACATGCAGTGTTTTCTGGCCCCTGGAGGTGTTCTGCCATAGACATATACTTGTAGGGCTGCATAAAATAATAACAATAATAATTAAAGCTGCAAGCAGCATTTATCGGGGTTCAAGCATTTAAGGCCTTTAAGCACATAAACATTTAAGACATTAAGATTTATTTACAAAGCTTTTAACCACTGAAATAATAGATGGAAAAGTCAGGCAGGCAATTTACCATAGGAAATATGTGGTTTTCAAAGCTTTTTAACAGTTATAGCGCCACCTATCGTCCGATCTATATGAAATTTTGCATGCTTGTTTAGAATGTTATGGCACATATGCTCACCAATTTTCGTGAAGTTCTGAGTTTTTGTTTAGGATTTATAGGCTTTTGAGTGCATTTTGCCACGCCCATTTTCTTTATGACCCAATATACCCATGCGAAAAATGCAGAAGTTCAACTTTTTTTTGGATAATTATTGATCTAGAGAGTCCAGAGAATTGTCCTAGACTCGTTTGGTTCCGATCGGGCAAAAAACCTAGGACTAGTTCGCAAAAGTAGGTTTTTAACATAATTACGAATATTTAATGAACAGTTTGATTGACTGCAATGGTTCTTGAGGCAAAGTTGTTCAGCATGAGCAGATCTATCAAATGATATGCATTTTGTGACGATAAGTGTAACACCACGTGATTACAGAACCATAAAACTCGTTAGTGCCAACTAGTGGCCGATTTCTTTCAAAATTCTTACAGACCTCTAGGGCCATGAGTCGAACATGCCCATCGAGTTTCGTTCCGATTGGCCTCCGTTAACCTTGTCTAATAGGTGCTAAAACTTCATTGGCCGATGGCGGCCATGTTTTTCGAGATACACCAATGTCCTCATAGACATACATGGCACCTTGGACCAAGACACAGCATATCAATTTCCAAGTCAATTGGACTAACGGTCAGGTGGTTATAGCCTGTTTTATGTTTTTGTCATGTTATAGCGCCACCATGTGGCCAATCACCACGGTTTGTTTACTGTTACCTCAGATTGACCTCTTACATATGAGTACCAAGTTTGATGAAGATACCACATTTCCTTCTGGAGTTATAGCCATTTTAGTAAAATAGGCCCCTCCCACAATGTACGTTTTGGTGCCCCTTAGCGACCGTGAATCGAAATTTAAACTTTTTTTCGATAATTATTGATATTCAGACTCCAGAGAACATTTCTGCACTGGTTTGGTTCTGATCGGGCGAAAAACCTAGGACTAGTTCGCAAAAGTAGGTTTTTGACAAAATTCAAAATGGCGGAAAAATTTGCATACCGGAAATGAAATCGGAGATATCTTCAGGTGACCAGCTTTCCAATGATATAAGACACTTGAGTCTACGACATACGGTCTAGGAGTTATGACCAGTTTTGCGCTTTTGGTTGCTATAGCGCCACCTATGGGCCAATCGAGGTCATAATTTGATAACCTCTCCTCGATTTTTGTACTACCATCTGGCAAAGTTTCAAAGCTCTAGCCCTTACGGTTTGGGCTGCATGATGCGTTTTAGCGGAGAAGAAAAATAATAAAAATCGGTACAATTACAATAGGGTTTCAGCACTTCGTGCTTGAATCCCTAATTAAAGCTACAAGCAGCATTTAGCGGGGTTCAAGCATTTAAGGCCTTTAAGCACATAAGCATTTAAGACATTAAGATTTATTTAGCAAGCTTTTATCCACTGAAATAATAGATGGAAATGTCCATTTACAGCCAATACAGGCAATTTACCATAGGAAATAAATGGTTTTCAAAGCTTTTTAACAGTTATAGCGCCACCTATGGTCCGATCTCCATAAAAGTGTTTACTGTGACCTCAAATTGAACCCATACACATGTGTACTGAGTTTGGTGAAGATATCTCATTTACTTCTTGACTTATAGCCATTTTAGTAAAATAGGCTCCTCCCACAACAATTTACCACATTCTAGTATTATTTACTATGATTCTAGCATGATTGTGCTACAATAGTAATTGTTATATAAGTGATTTTTTAGTTTCTTATTGTTATATCATGCTCATGCAGCGACCAGCAGCGAGGCACAGGTTTAAATGTTTACGTTTTGTTCATCGTTTGTTTTTATTTATTTATTTATTTATTTATTTATTTGTTGAATGAAATAGAGACGGCCTGAGAGAGGGAGAAGAAATTTACTGATCCTATGCTGTTTTTGTTGGGTCACAAGTAGTATGGAGTGGACCGCTTTGTTTTTGTTGTGGACGGCGTTACACTTCGTGGAGACGCTGAATGAGTTGCCCAACCCAACGCACATCCGATACAGCAGAGACTTTCTTTTAAAATGGAGTAACTTTCAAGTCAACAACCCTCCCTCGGATTTAATCTTCCCTAATTTAAGCTGTTTCGCCGATAAATCGAGAGGAAAGGGGGAATTTACCGATGAGCCACCCCGCAAGACTAGGAAGCGAGGTAAGCGAGGTGGCGTACTTCATAGACTGAGAAAACAATCTCTTTCCCGGTTCCCCCTGCCTTCTATCATTCTATCAAATGCCCAGTCACTTCGAAATAAAACTGATGAGCTACAAGCCAATGTACGTTTCCAGCATGAATTTAGAGATGCGTGTTTATTGGCGATCACAGAGACATGGCTTTCAGAAAGTGATTTGAACTCAGAGCTGGTCATTGATGGTTTCGGGGCACCTGTCCGCCTGGACCGAGATGTGAGTGTTACTGGAAGGTCGCGAGGTGGGGGGGTTTGCCTATACGTGAATCAAAGATATTGTAAAAATGTCCTTGTTAGAGAAAGTTTATGCACTAAGGATGTTGAACTTCTGTCAGTGTCCCTGCGCCCCCCATACTTGCCCCGGGAGTTTCCCCAAATATTTGTGACAGTTGTGTATATTCATCCAAGAGCAAATGCGGATAAAGCCGCGGAGTCGATACTGCAAGTAACACAAAAACTGCAAGGAATATCGCCCGAAGCACCTGTCTTCGTTCTTGGTGATTTTAACCATTGTTCGTTGAAGAAATGTCTGAGAGACTTTCACCAATATGTTACGTGCCCGACCAGACAAAAAAAGTCATTGGACTTGTGTTACGGTTCTATCAAGGACGCATATAAAGCTCTCCCGCTCCCCCCGCTGGGTGGGGCTGACCATAACTGCGTCCAGCTCATCCCGTCATATCGTACGGCCTTAAGGAGGGGAAAAACTCTCATTAAACACGTTAAGAACTGGACTGAGGAAGCAATCCTGAGTTTACAGGGTTGTTTTGATTGCACCGATTGGGGCATGTTTAAGGAGTCCTGTACCAACATAAATGATCTTACAGATGTTGTTAGTTGTTATGCTTCCTACTGTGTTGATAATGTAATCCCAGATAAAATTGTACAGGTATATCCAAACAATAAGCCATGGGTAAGGAAATCACTAAAGCTGTTACTAAACAAAAAGAGGCAGGCATTTAGGGAAGGAAACTTTTTAGAATTGAATAAGTTGAAAAAGGAAATAAGAAGTGAAATAAGGAGGGCAAAGCAGGGTTACAAAGAAAAAATAGAGAAAGACTTTGGTGGTAGGAATTTACGTTCAGCCTGGGATGGTATGAGAACTGTTATCGGCACCAGGAGAGAAAAGAATGTCAAGGTTGTGTTAGAAGGTTTTAGTTGTGACAGTTTGCTTGCAACAGAGTTAAACAAATTTTATTTGAGGTTTGATACCACTAATTTTAGTAATGTTATTTTAGAACAGAAATCACATTTATCTGGAAATGGTGTTGTCCCCTTTTTTGACGAACAAGCTGTGGTCAATATGTTTAAGCACTCCAGATCAGGAAAAAGCCCTGGGCCTGACAATATAAGCAGTCGCCTGCTCATCTCTTGTGCAGAGCAGTTAGGTCCAATTTTTCATTATATTTTCCAGATGTCCCTAGAGCAACAGAGAGTGCCGAACATATGGAAACAGTCAACAGTTATTCCAGTGGCCAAACTAAATCATCCAAAATTATTAAATGACTTTAGGCCAGTAGCTCTGACCTCTTTAGTCATGAAGTGTTTTGAAAAACTGGTTAAAAAAGTCATACTTACAAAAACAGAGAATCTACTAGATCCACTACAGTTCGCTTATAGGGCTAAGCGAGGGGTAGATGATGCCACTACTACCTTGTTAAATTTACTATTCAAACATCTTGAAGGTAGTAAAACACACGCAAGGATTTTATTTGTTGATTTTTCATCGGCTTTTAATACAATCCAACCACATATTTTAGTTGATAAGCTCTTAAAGAACTTTGACCTTGATTTTAATATTGTGGGATGGATTCTTGATTTTTTAACCGACAGAACTCAGAGAGTGAGGGTGAATGGTTGCTTGTCTGAGGAAATGTCATCATCCACTGGGTCTCCTCAGGGGTGTGTCCTCTCACCTCTCCTTTATATTCTTTATTCTGACGATTGCCGTAGCCAGCATGAAAATAGACATATTTTAAAATTTGCCGATGACTCTGCTATTGTCAGTCTCCTCTCCAATGAGGAAAGTGACCATGGTCCTGTTGTGGATGATTTTGCACTTTGGTGTGATAGGGCATTCCTTCAACTAAATGTTGAAAAGACAAAGGATATGCAGATTGATTTTAGGCGTAAGTCATCAACTCCACAGACCACTATTATAAATGGGAAGACGGTGGAATTCGTAGAAACATACAAGTATCTAGGCAGTTTGATCGACAATAAGTTAACCTTTACCTCTAACACTGAAATGCTTTGCAAAAGAGGCCAACAAAGACTGTTTTGTCTTCGCAAACTGTCAAAATTTCGTGTTGATAAGACTCTCATGATCCTTTTTTATAAATCATACATTGAGTCTGTTTTAACATTCTCATTAATTTGCTGGTATGGTAGTCTCACTGTCAAGGCCAAAACTGCCCTTTCCAATATAGTGAAGGTCAGTAGTAAAATTATAGGTGTTCAGCAGAGTAGCCTTTCTGTCCTGTATGATAGACAGGTAGTTAGGAAGGCCAACGCAGTTATCTCTGATAGCTCCCACCCCCTTCATTCTGAGTTCCAGATATTGCCTTCCGGGTTTCGGTACAGATTACCTCCAGTGAAGAATAACAGATATAAGCATTCATTTGTCCCGAGAGCCATCCTGTTTATGAATTCAGCCCGGAGGAGTAGACAGACTATAACTATTAAATAGTGATGGGGTTATTATTATTATAATATGTATAGTATTGCTTGTTTTTGATGATGTTGTTGCCGAAATGGGGATGGTTATGGAAATGTTGCTATACTATGAAATTGTCAGATGTTACTTTAACAAGGGCCTGTTACATTAAGTATTTCTTATGTGTTTTTGTCTTGTATTTGTGCATTCTGTGACTGTCCTGTGTTTATCTTGCTGAAAAACCAATTGCCCTATGGGGACAAATAAAGTCTAAAGTCTATATAAGTGATTTTTAGTGTCTAATGAATGTAAAAGCATATGTGAGTAGACTTCATTAATAAGTAGAATGGCCAGCAGAGAGCAGTAGAAGACCACATATTGGCACACTTTCACTTTAAACTTCTTGATTTTCACCATTTTTCTGCACTAAAACAAACCAGTTTTTCCATTTTAACTCCATAATGCATGTTTACACACACACACACACACACACACACACACACACACACACACACACAAAGACAAATGTTGTTGTTTTTTCAATGTTATTGGGATATGTCATTATGAAAAAATATTTGAATGGTCTATAAACATTTTCACAAAGTCTTTGTAAGCTATTAATCAGATGATTCAGAATTTATTCAGAAACCTAAGACTACACACACACACACACATTATGTTGTAGATACAGACATTTGAAATATATGATGTGATCAAACTGTCAATACTAATACTTTAACAGATGGATTTTGACTAAATGTAATTGTAAATGTTAAAATAGTGATTTTATAAAGTCTAAATATAAATTATAGAACAATATGACTTTGTTACGTTGGGCGACGTTCCTCTCGTTACTTTATTTTAATGCAATAAATGTTGATAAATGCGTAGTTTATACCAAGCGTGCTGTATCTTTTTTTCTGGGCATGAGCGATGCTCAATTTACAAATTAATCGATTCTGTTCAAAGACTTCATCAAACAAGTTGGCAGATCTGTCTAAATCGGTTCGCGAATCAGTTTGAATGATCTGTTCAGTTCCCTGCATGCACTGAATCGTCTGAACCGCTTTCTATTCACTTTCGACTCGGAGTCGTAACAGGAAGATTTAAGAACATCAAGAGCGTTAGATGAAGTGGCCGTGGACCTACAGTACAGTCAAGTGAAAGCAAATCTGCAAATGCATCATATTTTTGCCAGCGATGAAGATCTTTATTAGTTGAACATCTTCGTAAGCTGTCTGTGAATGAATGATTCCACAGGACGATACATTCAATTTCATTTCATTCAGGTAATACATTTTACAACCAAACAAATTATTATCACTACTACAAAGTATGACATTAACCGTTTTTTAGACATTAATTTATACATTAAATAAGCTACCATTGTCCACAGTTTATGAAATGAACACCCGCCATCCCGCGGTAATGTGTGTGCAGTAATGTGAATGCAAAACTCTGTAGAGTCACTTTATTTTGACATTGTCTAATAATCCAAATGTAGTTGTATAAGTTACTATTATACGAACCAAAGGACAAGCAATGATTTTCGGGCTACAGATGGCAGAAATAATGCTTGTCTCTTCTGTTTTTGTTGCAAAGATAGCCTATCTAATTATGATATTAATAGTCATTCAAATTAAAAATATCTAAATAATATCATGTTATATATATATGATCCGTAGTAACTAGTAACTAGGTACTTGAGTAGTCTTTTTACTCTTACTCAAGTAACTATTAAAATTATTACTTTTACTTTGAGTAAATATTTCTATAAGTACTTGTACTTTTACTTGAGTACAGTTTTTGGATACTCTACCCACCTCTGGTTATATACCGATAGACCGATATATATATATCGCCATGGCCGATCAGTTTTTCTTATTGGCCGATGTGTTGGAAGCGGGATTTTTATTTTGACGGCGCTCCAGACTTTTATTTTGACGCACCAGCACCTGAGAAGAGAACGGCCGTTTCTCAATATGCATTCTTTTTTTTTTTATATATATATGTTTTTTATGCTTGCAAACAATACAGAGATGACAAACATGGTATACAATTTTGTAACAGAATTACACAAATGTCAATACAACTTATAACAATATGCACAATGTCATCTGAACATACAAAATAGCAGTGCATAACTAAGACAAATAAAAAATATAGCTGCAAGCAGCCATTACCGGGGCCAAGCAGAATAAGACGACAAGACATGCCAACATGTCTGAAAGTGTCAGACCAACTGCAACAATGAGCAATTAAAGACATTTAAAGAGGATTTTAGGCGAAATGGCTGAAAAATCATATAAACAGTAATTAAAAATATGATTTAATTGATTATCACTTTCGACCAATAGGTGGCGCAGTTACAAAACTGATGTGATGTGGTCAGAGTGAAGTGACAATGACACATACAAAGTTTGGTGTCAATATGTCAAGGCATTGCAGAGATAAAGCCTGAATAGTGCTTTTAGCATCATGCCTCAAATTTGCTGCTGCGCTATACGAAAACGGTTTCGTCTATCGTCACGAAATCCATAAATTTTAGTCGGCATGGTCTGGAGATGATACGATTCGATTTTGGTGCAAATCGGACAAACGATCTAGGAGGAGTTCGAAAAAGTAGGTTTTGAATGAAAATCAAGATGGCGGACAGGAAGTTCGGCCAAATAAGGTAAACTTGGTATCTATGTTCTCGGTTTGACCCAAGGAATCTATTAAGACCAGTTGCATTACAATAAGCCAATTTATTCAAAAGTTATTATCAGTTTTGTAAATTTTGTTATAACTTTTGACCACTAGGTGGCGCTGTTTCTAAATATTTTGGGTACCTTCAGGGGATCGTGCAGATGGCACATTCTGAGTTTTGTAATATTACACCAATGCATTTGTTTAGTATAGCATTTTATTTCACAAAACTGTATTGAAGTCAATGGGAATTTCATGTTTTGTACTATTATAGCGCCACCAAGAGGCTCAGTCCCACCATTTTTTTTATGTGTCCTCAGAGTGAGCCCATACATATGTGTGTTGATTTTGGTGAAAATATCTCAATTCGCTTCGGAGTTATAGACATTTATATGAAAAAACACGTAAAAAATGACTGACACATGACTTTGATTGGAATTTACTACCCCTAAACATCAATATTTTCGCATTTGGGCATGGGCATTGGCATATAGCTATCGACCTATGTTTCCAAACTTCTGACGGTAGTTTCGTCTCGATCGGACAAGCGGTTTCGAAGATATAGCCAAATGTTTTTTAAGCGCTAAATCACAACGCTACACAAACCGTAAGGCGAAACCTAGCATGTTTGGTATCGTGGGACTCGGCAACGTTTCACGAGTCTAATTAGATGAGTCTCGTGAAAATAAGTCGACCACACCCAAAGTTATAAGCATTTGGGGAAAAAATCACCACTAGGTGGCGCTGTTTCGAAACTTCTCACGCTCCTTCAGGACATTGTGCAGATGACCCATACCAAGTTTTGTAACAATCCGTTCATGCGTTCTTAAAATACAGCATTTTAGCACAAAATTCAAAATGGCCGACAGTCAAAATGGCCGATGTGGTAAAATTGGATATCAGTCGACTCGGCATGTTGCCCTGAATCTAACGAGACCAATTTTATGATTTTTGGACAAACTGTTCAGAAGTTATAAGCAAAAATAGTCATTTTTCATATCTCCGGACCAGTAGGTGGCGCTGCGCCGAAACGCAGCATGTAGCCTCAGGTCATGCTTGTGATGACATGTACCAAGATTGGTCTGAATACGAGAAACCGTTGCGGAGATACAGCCTCACGACTGTTTTTGTAGGCGCTACGTAAAATTTGTTCGAGCGTTTATCGAAAACGGTTTGACGAATCAACTAGATTTTAATAACTTTTTGTCAGCACTGCCTGAAGATGATCTGATTCAATTTTCGTGCAAATCGGACAAACCGTCTAGGACGAGTTCGAAAAAGTAGCTTTTTTGGAAAATTCAAAATGGTGGCCATATTTGTATGACGGAAAATGAAGTCATAGGGTGCAATCGAATCGGCAGGAGCTCAGGAATCAGAGGAAAAAAAGAATTTTGTTGATTGGCCCTACGGTTCAAAAGTTATTAGCAAAATAAAAGTGAAATTTTGGACAGGTGGTGGCGCTAGAGGGAATGACTTAGAAACACCAAAATTGGTGTATTTAATGTTGGGACTGTCCTCTATCAGAATGTCAAACCAAAACAACTTTCCCGCAATCGGTTCTATGGGCTGCCATAGACTCCAAGAGCGGAAGAAGAATAATAATAATAAATATAGCTGCAAGCAGCAATTATCGGGGCCAAGCACAATCAGATGACAAGACATGCCAACATTGCTGAAAGTGTCAGACCAACTGCAACAATGAGCAATTAAAGACATTAAAGAGGATTTTAGGCAAAATGCCTGAAAAATCATAGAAACAGTTAATAAAAATATGATTTAATGCATTATCACTTTCGAGCAATAGGTGGCGCAGTTACAAAACTGATGTGATGTGGTCAGAGTGAAGTGACAATGACAAGTATAAAGTTTGGTGTCAATATGTCAAGGCATTGCAGACATTAAGCCTGAATAATGCTTTTGGCATCATGCCTCAACTTTGCTGCTGCGCTATACAAAAACGGTTTCGTCTAGCGACACGAAATCAATAACTTTTAGTCGGCACGGTCTGGAGATGATACGATTCGATTTTGGTGAAAAACGGACAAACGGTCTAGGAGGAGTTCGAAAAAGTAGGTTTTGAATGAAAATCAAGATGGCGGACAGGAAGTTCGGCCAAATAAGGAAAACTTGCTATCTATGTTCTCGGCTTGACCCAAGGAATCTACTAAGCCCAGTGGCATTTCAATAGGCAGATTTATTCAAAAGTTATTAGCATTTTTAGAAATTTTGTTATAACTTTTGACCAAAAGGTGGCGCTGTCTCGAAATATGTTGGGTACTTTCAGGGGATGGTGTTGATGGCACATTCTGAGTTTCATTAAATTACACCAATGCATTTGTTTAGTATAGCATTTTATTTCACAAAACTGTATTGAAGTCAATGGGAATTTCATGTTTTGTTCTATTATAGCGCCACCAAGAGGCTCAGTCCCACCATTTTTTTTATGTATCCTCAGAGTGTGCCCATACATATGTGTGTCGATTTTGGTGAAAATATCTCAATTCGCTTCAGAGTTATAGACATTTATATGAAAAAACACATAAAAAATGACTGACACATGACTTTGATTGGAATTTACTACCCCTAAACATCAATATTTTCGCATTTGGGCATTGGCGTTTAGCTATCGACCTATGTTTCCAAACTTCTGACGGTGGTTTCGTCTCGATCGGACAAACGGTTTCGAAGATATAGCCAAATGTTTTTTAAGCGCTAAATCACAACGCTACACAAACCGTAAGGCGAAACCTAGCATGTTTGGCATCGTAGGACTCGGCAACGATTCAGGAGTCTAATGAGATGAGTTTCGTGAAAATAAGTCGATCACACCCAAAGTTATAAGCATTTGGGAAAAAAAATTCACCACTAGGTGGCGCTGTTTCGAAACTTCTCACGCTCCTTCAGGACATTGTGCTGATGACCCATACCAAGTTTCGTAAAAATCCGTTCATGCGTTCTTAAAATACAGCATTTTAGCACAAAATTCAAAATGGCTGACAGTCAAAATGGCCGATATAGTAAAATTCGATATCAGTCGACTCGGCATGTCGCCCTGAATCTAACGAGACCAATTTTATGATTTTTGGACAAACTGTTCAGAAGTTATAAGCAAAAATAGCCATTTTTCATATCTCCGGACCAGTAGGTGGCGCTGCGCCCAAACGCAGCATGTTGCCTCAGGTCATGCTTGTGATGACTTGTACCAAATTTGGTCTGAATACGATAAAGCGTTGCGGAGATACCGCCTTACGACTGTTTTTGCAAGCGCTACGTAAAATTTGTTCGTGGGTTTATCGACAACGGTTAAGCGAATCAACTAGATTTTAATAACTTTTTGTCACCACTGCCTGAAGATGATCTGATTCAATTTTCGTGCAAATCGGACAAACCGTCTAGGACGAGTTCGAAAAAGTAGCTTTTTTGGAAAATTCAAAATGGCGGCCATATTTTTATGACAGAAAATGAAGTCATAGGGTGCAATCGAATCATCATGAGCTCAGGAATCAGAGGAAAAAGGAATTTTGTTGATTGGCCTTACGCTTCAAAAGTTATTAGCAAAATAAAAGTGAAACTTTGGACAGGTGGTGGCGCTAGAGGGAGTGACTTAGAAACACCAAAATTGGTGTATTTAATGTTGGGACTGTCCTCTATCAGAATGTCAAACCAAAACAACTTTCCCGCAATCGGTTCTATGGGCTGCCATAGACTCCAAGAGCGGAAGAAGAAGAATAATAATAAATATAGCTGCAAGCAGCAATTACCGGGGCCAAGCAGAATAAGACGACAAGACATGCCAACATGTCTGAAAGTGTCAGACCAACTGCGGCAATGAGCAATTAAAGACATTAAAGAGGATTTTAGGCAAAATGCCTGAAAAATCATAGAAACAGTAAATAAAAATATGATTTAATGGATTATCACTTTCGACCAATAGGTGGCGCAGTTACAAAACTGATGTGATGTGGTCAGAGTGAAGTGACAATGACACATACAAAGTTTGGTGTCAATATGTCAAGGCATTGCAGAGATAAAGCCTGAATAATGCTTTTAGCATAATGCCTCAACTTTGCTGCTGCGCTATACGAAAACGGTTTCGTCAATCGACACGAAATCCATAACTTTTAGTCGGCACAGTCTGGAGATGATATGATTCGATTTTGGTGAAAATCGGACAAACGGTGTGGGAGGAGTTCGAAAAAGTAGATTGTGAATGAAAATAGCATTTTATTTCACAAAACTGTATTGAAGTCAATGGGAATTTCATGTTTTGTTCTGTTATAGCGCCACCAAGAGGCTCAGTCCCACAATTTTTTTTACGTGTCCTCAGAGTGAGCCCATGCATATGTGTGTCAGTTTTGGTGAAAATATCTCAATTCGCTTTAGAGTTATAGACATTTATATGAAAAAACACGTAAAAAATGACTGACACATGACTTTGATTGAATTTTACTACCCCTAAACATCAATATTTTCGCATTTGGGCATTGGCGTATAGCTATCGACCTATGTTTCCAAACTTCTGACGATGGTTTCGTCTCGATCGGACAAACGGTTTCGAAGATATAGCCTAATGTTTTTTAAGCGCTAAATCACAACGCTACACAAACCGTAAGGCGAAACCTAGCATGTTTGGTATTGTAGGACTCGGCAAGGTTTCAGGAGGCTAATTAGACTAGTCTTGTGAAAATAAGTCGACCACACCCAAAGTTATAAGCGTTTGAAAAAAAAAATTCACCACTAGGTGGCGCTGTTTCGAAACTTCTCAGGCTCATTCAGGGCATTGTGCTGATGATCCATACCACGTTTCGTAACAATCCGTTCATGCGTTCATAAAATACAGAATTTTAGCACAAAATTCAAAATGGCCGACAGCCAAAATGACCGATATGGTAAAATTGGATATCAGTCGACTCGGCATGTTGCCCTGAATCTAACGAGACCAATTTTATGATTTTTGGACAAATTGTTCAGAAGTTATAAGCAAAAATAGCCATTTTTCATATCTCCGGACCAGTAGGTGGCGCTGCGCCGAAACGCAGCATGTTGCCTCAGGTCATGCTTGTGAGTACATGTACCAAGTTTGGTCTGAATACGATAAACCATTGCGGAGATACAGCCTTACGACTGTTTTTGCTAGCGCTACGTAAAATGTATTCGTGCGTTTATCGAAAACGGTTTGACGAATCAATTTGAATTCCATAACTTTTGGTCAGCACTGCCTGAAGATGATCTGGTTAAATTTTCGTGCAAATCGGACAAACCGTCTAGGACGAGTTCGAAAAAGTATATTTTTCAGAAAATTCTAAATGGCGGCCATATTTATATGACGGAAAATGACGTCATAGGGTGCAATCGAATCGGCATGAGCTCAGGAATCAGAGGAAAAAAGAATTTTGTTGATTGGCCTCACGGTTCAAAAGTTATTAGCAAAATAAAAGTGAAACTTTGGACAGGTGGTGGCGCTAGAGGGAATGACTTAGAAACACAAAAATTGGTGTATTTAATGTTGGGACTGTCCTCTATCAGAATGTCAAACCAAAACAACTTTCCCGCAATCAGTTCTATGGGCTGCCATAGACGCCCAGTCGGAAGAAGAATAATAATAATAAATATAGCTGCAAGCAGCAATTATCGGGGCCAAGCGCAAGCAGATGACAGGATATGCCAACATGGCTGAAGGTGTCAGACCAACTGCAACAATGAGCAATTAAATTCATTTAGAAAGGATTTTTTTCGAAATGGCTGAAAAATCATATAAAAAGTCATTCAAAATATGATTTAATGGATTATCACTTTCGACCAATAGGTGGAGCAGTTACAAAACTGATGTGATGAGGTCAGAGTGAAGTGACAATGACACATACAAAGTTTGGTGTCAATATGTCAAGGCATTGCAGAGATAAAGCCTGAATAGTCCTTTTGGCATCATGCCTCAACTTTGCTGCTGCACTATACGAAAACGGTTTCGTCTATTGACACGAAATCCATAACTTTTAGTCAGCAAAGTCTGGAGATGATACGATTCGATTTTGGTGAAAATCGGAGCAACGGTCTAGGAGGAGTTCGAAAAAGTAGGTTTTTCGGAAAATTCAAAATGGCGGAAAACTTTCCATGACGGAAAATGACGTCATAGGATGCAATCGAATCGTCTTGAGCTAAGGAATAAGAGGGAAAAAGAATTTTGTTTCTAACCCTTGTGGTTCAAAAGTTATTAGCATAAACATGAGTGCAACTTTGGACAGTTGGTGGCGCTAGAGGGAATGAGTTGGAGACTCCAAATTTGCTATGCTGATAGATCAGACTCTCCTCTGTCAGTGTGCCAAATTTCATAACATTCCCACAAGCGTAAGCGTACATAGTAAACAGTTATTAGCATTTTTGGGAATTTAATTATAACTTTTGACCAAAAGGTGGCGCTGTCTTGTAATCTTTTGAGTACCTTCAGGGCCTTGTACTGATGACCCATACCGAGTTTCGTAACGATACGTTCATGCATTCCTAAAATACAGCATTTTAGCACATAATTCAAAATGGCCGACAGCCAAAATGGCTGATCAGGGAAAATTGGATATCAGTCGACTCAGCATGCTGCCCTGAATCTAACGAGACCACTTTTATGATTTTTGGACAAACCATTCAGAAGTTATAAGCAAAAACAGCCATTTTTCATATCTCCGGACCAGTAGGTGGCGCTGCGCCGAAACGCAGCATGTAGCCTCAGGTCATGCTTGTGATGACATGTACCAAGTTTGGTCTGAATATGATAAAGTGTTGAGGAGATACTGGCTTGTGTCTATTTTTGCAAGCGCTACATAAAATTTGTTTGCGCGGTATTCGAGAACAGTTTGACGAATCAACACGAATTCCATAACTTTTTGTCAACATGGTCTGAAGATGATCTGATTCAATTTTCGTGGAAATTGGAGAAACGGCCTAGGAGGAGTTCGAAAAAGTAGCTTTTTCGGAAAATTCGAAATGGCGGAACAATTATTATGACGGAAAATGACGTCATATGGTGCCCTCGAATCGCCATGTGCTCAGGAATCAGAGGAAAAAATAATTTTGTTTCTAGCCCTTGTGGTTCAAAAGTTATTAGCATAAACATGAGTGAAACTTTGGACAGTTGGTGGCGCTAGAGGGAATGACTTAGACACACCAAAATTGGTGTATTTAATGTTGGGACTGTCCTCTATTAGAATGTCAAACCATTACAACTTTCCCGCGATCGGTTCTATGGGCTGCCATAGACTCCCAGTCGGAAGAAGGAAGAATAATAATAATAATAATAATAATAAGAACGCGAACGAAAACAATAGGTGCCTCCGCACCTTCGGTGCTTGGCCCCTAATAAGAACCGGAACAAACACAATAGGTGCCTCCGCACCTTCGGTGCTTGGCCCCTAAATATAGCTGCAAGCAGCCATTACCGGGGCCAAGCAGAATAAGACGACAAGACATGCCGACATGTCTGAAAGTGTCAGACCAACTGCAACAATGAGCAATTAAAGACATTTAAAGAGGATTTTAGGCAAAATGCCTGAAAAATCATAGAAACAATAATTAAAAATATGATTTGATGGATTATCACTTTCGACCAATAGGTGGTGCAGTTACAAAACTGATGTGATGTGGTCAGAGTGAAGTTACAATGACACATACAAAGTTTGGTGTCAATATGTCAAGGCATTGCAGAGATAAAGCCTTAATTAATGCTATTAGCATCATGCCTCAACTTTGCTGCTGCGCTATACGAAAACGGTTTCGTCTATCGACACGAAATCCATAACTTTTAGTCGGCACGGTCTGGAGATGATACGATTCGATTTTGGTGAAAATCGGACAAACGGTCTAGGAGGAGTTCGAAAAAGTAGGTTTTGAATGAAAATCAAGATGGCGGACAAGAAGTTTGACCAAATAAGGAAAATTTGGTATCTATGTTCTCGGCTTGACCCAAGGAATCTATTAAGACCAGTGGCATTTACATAGGCCGATGTATTCAAAAGTTATTAGCAGTTTTGGAAATGTTGTTATAACTTTTGACCACTAGGTGGCGCTGTCTCTAAATATTTTGGGTACCTTCAGGGGATGGTGCTGATGGCACATTCTGAGTTTCGTAATATTACACCAATGCATTTGTTTAGTATAGCATTTTATTTCACAAAACTGCATTGAAGTCAATGGGAATTTCATGTTTTGTTCTATTATAGCGCCACCAAGAGGCTCAGTCCCACCATTTTTTTTATGTGTCCTCAGAGTGAGCCCATACATATATGTGTCGATTTTGGTGCAAAAATCTCAATTTGCTTCGGAGTTATAGACATTTATATGAAAAAACACGAAAAAAATGACTGACACATGACTTTGATTGAATATTACTACCCCTAAACATCAATATTTTCGCATTTGGGCATTGGCGTATAGCTATCGACCTATGTTTTCAAACTTCTGACGGTGGTTTCGTCTCGATCGGACAAGCGGTTTCGAAGATATAGCCAAATGTTTTTTAAGCGCTAAATCACAACGCTACACAAACCGTTAGGCGAAACCTAACATGTTTGGTATCGTTGGACTCGGCAACGATTCAGGAGTCCAATGAGATGAGTTTCGTGAAAATAAGTCGATCACACCCAAAGTTATAAGCTTTTGAAAAAAAAAATTCACCACTAGGTGGCGCTGTTACGAAACTTCTCACACTCCTTCAGGACATCGTGTTGATGACCCATACCAAGTTTCGTAACAATCCGTTCATGCGTTGTTAAAATACAGCATTTTAGCACAAAATTCAAAATGGCCGACAGCCAAAATGACCGATATGGTCAAATTGGATATCAGTCGACTCGGCATGTTGCCCTGAATCTAACGAGACCAATTTTATGATTTTTGGACAAACTGTTCAGAAGTTATAAGAAAAAATAGCCATTTTTCATATCTCCGGACCAGTAGGTGGCGCTGCGCTGAAACACAGCATGTAGCCTCAGGTCATGCTTGTGAGTACAAGTACCAAGTTTGGTCTGAATACAATAAACCGTTGCGGAGATACGGCCTTACGACTGTTTTTGCTAGCGCTACGTAAAATGTATTCGTGCGTTTATCGAAAACGGTTTGACGAATCAATTTGAATTCCATAACTTTTTGTCAGCACTACCTGAAGATGATCTGGTTCAATTTTCGTGCAAATCGGACAAACCGTCTAGGACGAGTTCGAAAAAGTAGCTTTTTTTGAAAATTCAAGATGGCGACCATATTTTTATGACGGAAAATGACGTCATAGGGTGCAATCGAATCGCCATGAGCTCAGGAATCAGAGGAAAAAATAATTTTGTTGATTGGCCTTACGGTTCAAAAGTTATTAGCAAAGTAAAAGTGAAACTTTGGACAGGTGGTGGCGCTAGAGGGAATGACTTAGAAACACCAAAATTGGTGTATTTAATGTTGGGACGGTCCTCTATCAGAATGTCAAACCAAAACAACTTTCCCGCAATCGGTTCTATGGGCTGCCATAGACTCCCAGAGCGGAAGAATAATAAATATAGCTGCAAGCAGCAATTACCGGGGCCAAGCAGAAATATAGCTGCAAGCAGCAATTATCGGGGCCAAGCGCAAGCAGATGACAGGATATGCCAACATGGCTGAAGGTGTCAGACCAACTGCAACAATGAGCAATTAAATACATTTAAAGAGGATTTTAGGTGAAATGGCTGAAAAATCACATAAATTGTCATTCAAAATATGATTTAATGGATTATCACTTTCGACCAATAGGTGGCGCAGTTACAAAACTGATGTAATGTGGTCAGAGTGAAGTGACAATGACACATACAAAGTTTGGTGTCAATATGTCAAGGCATTGCAGAGATAAAGCCTGAATAGTGCTTTTGGCATCATGCCTCAAATTTGCTGCTGCACTATACGAAAACGGTTTCGTCTATTGACACGAAATCCATATCTTTTAGTCAGCACAGTCTGGAGATGATACGATTCGATTTTGGTGAAAATCGGAGCAACGGTCTAGGAGGAGTTCGAAAAAGTAGGTTTTTCGGAAAATTCAAAATGGCGGAAAACTTTCCATGACGGAAAATGACGTCATAGGATGCAATCGAATCGTCTTGAGCTAAGGAATAAGAGGAAAAAAGAATTTTGTTTCTAACCCTTGTGGTTCAAAAGTTATTAGCATAAACATGAGTGCAACTTTGGACAGTTGGTGGCGCTAGAGGGAATGAGTTGGAGACTCCAAATTTGCTATGCTGATAGATCAGACTCTCCTCTGTCAGTGTGCCAAATTTCATAACATTCCCACAAGCGTAAGCGTACGTAGTAAACAGTTATTAGCATTTTTGGGAATTTAATTATAACTTTTGACCAAAAGGTGGCGCTGTCTCGTAATCTTTTGAGTACCTTCAGGGCCTTGTACTGATGACCCATACCGAGTTTTGTAACGATACGTTCATGCATTCCTAAAATACAGCATTTTAGCACATAATTCAAAATGGCCGACAGCCAAAATGGCTGATCGGGGAAAATTGGATATCAGTCGACTCAGCATGCTGCCCTGAATCTAACGAGACCACTTTTATGATTTTTGGACAAACCATTCAGAAGTTATAAGCAAAAACCGCCATTTTTCATATCTCCGGACCAGTAGGTGGCGCTGCGCCGAAACGCAGCATGTAGCCTCAGGTCATGCTTGTGATGACATGTACCAAGTTTGGTCTGAATATGATAAAGTGTTGAGGAGATACTGGCTTGTGTCTATTTTTGCAAGTGCTACATAAAATTTGTTTGCGCGGTATTCGAGAACGGTTTGACGAATCAACACGAATTCCATAACTTTTTGTCAGCATGGTCTGAAGATGATCTGATTCAATTTTCGTGGAAATTGGAGAAACGGCCTAGGAGGAGTTCGAAAAAGTAGCTTTTTCGGAAAATTCGAAATGGCGGAAAAATTATTATGACGGAAAATGACGTCATATGGTGCCCTCGAATCGCCATGAGCTCAGGAATCTGAGAAAAAAAGAATTTTGTTTCTAGCCCTTGTGGTTCAAAAATTATTAGCATAAACATGAGTGAAACTTTGGACAGTTGGTGGCGCTAGAGGGAATGACTTAGACACACCAAAATTGGTGTATTTAATGTTGGGACTGTCCTCTATTAGAATGTCAAACCATTACAACTTTCCCGCGATCGGTTCTATGGGCTGCCATAGACTCCCAGTCGGAAGAAGGAAGAATAATAATAATAAATATAGCTGCAAGCAGCAATTATCGGGGCCAAGCGCAAGCAGACGACAGGATATGCCAACATGGCTGAAGGTGTCAGACCAACTGCAACAATGAGCAATTAAATACATTTAAAGAGGATTTTAGGCGAAATGGCTGAAAAATCATATAAAAAGTCATTCGAAATATGATTTAATGGATTATCACTTTCGACCAATCTGTGGCGCAGTTACAAAACTGATGTGATGTGGTCAGAGTGAAGTGACAATGACACATACAAAGTTTGGTGTCAATATGTCAAGGCATTGCAGAGATAAAGCCTGAATAGTGCTTTTAGCATCATGCCTCAACTTTGCTGCTACGCTATACGAAAACGGTTTCGTCTATAGACACGAAATCCATAACTTTTAGTCAGCACAGTCTGGAGATGATACGATTCGATTTTGGTGAAAATCGGACAAACGGTCTAGGAGGACTTCGAAAAAGTAGGTTTTGACTGAAAATCAAGATGGCGGACAGGAAGCTAGGCCAAATAAGGAAACCTTGGTATCTATGTTCTCGTCTTGACCCAAGGAATCTATTAAGACCAGTTGCATTACAATAGGCCAACTTATTCAAAAGTTATTAGCAGTTTTGTCAATTTTGTTATAACTTTTGACCACTAGGTGGCACTGTCTCGAAATATTTTGGGTACCTTCAGGGGATGGTGCTGATGGCACATTTTGAGTTTCGTAATATTACACCAATGCATTTGTTTAGTATAGCATTTTATTTCACAAAACTGCATTGAAGTCAATGGGAATTTCATGTTTTGTTCTATTATAGCGCCACCAAGAGGCTGAGTCCCACCATCTTTTTTACATGTCCTCAGAGTGAGCTCATACATATGTGTGTCGATTTTGGTGAAAATATCTCAATTCGCTTCGGAGTTATAGACATTTATATGAAAAAACATGTAAAAAATGACTGACACATGACTTTGTTTGGAATTTACTACCCCTAAACATCAATATTTTCGCATTTGGGCATTGGCGTATAGCTATCGACCTATGTTTCCAAACTTCTGACGGTGGTTTCATCTCGATCGGACTAGCGGTTTCAAAGATATAGCCAAATGTTTTTTAAGCGCTAAATCACAACGCTACACAAACCGTAAGGCGAAACCTAGCATGTTTGGTATCATAGGACTCGGCAACGATTCAGGAGTCTAAAAAGATGAGTTTCGTGAAAATAAGTCGACCACACCCAAAGTTATAAGCATTTGAAAAAAAAAATGCACCACTAGGTGGCGCTGTTTCGAAACTTCTCAGGCTCATTCAGGGCATTGTGCTGATGACCCATACCACGTTTCGTAACAATCTGTTCATGCGTTCTTAAAATACAGCATTTTAGCACAAAATTCAAAATGGCCGACAGTCAAAATGGCCGATATGGTAATATTGGATATCAGTCGACTCGGCATGTTACCCTGAATCTAACGAGACCAATTTTATGATTTTTGGACAAACTGTTCAGAAGTTATAAGCAAAAATAGCCATTTTTCATATCTCCGGACCAGTAGGTGGCGCTGCGCCGAAACACAGCATGTAGCCTCAGGTCATGCTTGTGATGACATGTACCAAGTTTGGTCTGAATCCGATAAAGCGTTGCGGAGATACGGCCTTACATCTGTTTTCGCAAGCGCTACGTAAAATGTATTCGTGGGTTTATCGAAAACTGTTAAGCGAATCAACTTGAATTCCATAACTTTTTGTCAGCATGGTCTGTAGATGATCTGGTTCAATTTTCGTGCAAATCGGACAAACCGTCTAGGACGAGTTCGAAAAAGTAGCTTTTTAGATAAATTCAAAATGGCGGCCATATTGTTATGACAGAAATGATGTCATAGGGTGCAATCGAATTGGCATGAGCTCAGGAATCAGAGAGAAAAATAATTGTGTTGATTGGCCTTACGGTTCAAAAGTTATTAGCAAAATAAAAGTGAAACTTTGGACAGGTGGTGGCGCTAGAGGGAATGACTTAGACACACCAAAATTGGTGTATTTAATGTTGGGACTGTCCTCTATCAGAATGTCAAACCAAAACAACTTTCCCGCATTCGGTTCTATGGGCTGCCATAGACTCCCAGTTGGAAGAAGGAAGAATAATAATAATAAGAACGGGAACAGATACAATAGGTGCCTACGCACCTTCGGTGCTTGGCCCCTAAATATAGCTGCAAGCAGCAATTACCGGGGCCAAGCAGAATTAGACGACAAGACATTTCGACATGTCTGAAAGTGTCAGACCAACTGCAACAATGAGCAATTAAAGACGTTTGAAGAGGATTTTAGGCAAAATGCCTGAAAAATCATAGACACAATAATTAAAAATATGATTTAATGGATTATCACTTTCGACCAATAGGTGGCGCAGTTAACAAAACTGATGTGATGTGGTCAGAGTGAAGTGACAATGACACGTACAAAGTTTGGTGTCAATATCTCAAGGCATTGCAGAGATAAAGCCTGAATAATGCTTTTAGCATCATGCCTCAACTTTGCTGCTGCGCTATACGAAAACGGTTTCGTCAATTGACACGAAATCCATAACTTTTAGTCGGCACAGTCTGGAGATGATACAATTCGATTTTGGTGAAAATCGGACAAACGGTGTGGGAGGAGTTCGAAAAAGTAGATTTTGAATGAAAATAGCATTTTATATCACAAAACTGTATTGAAGTCAATGGGAATTTCATGTTTTGTTCTATTATAGCGCCACCAAGAGGCTCAGTCCCACAATTTTTTTTACGTGTCCTCAGAGTGAGCCCATACATATGTGTGTCAGTTTTGGTGAAAATATCTCAATTTGCTTTAGAGTTATAGACATTTATATGAAAAAACACGTAAAAAATGACTGACACAAGACTTTGTTTGAATTTTACTACCCCTAAACATCAATATTTTCGCATTTGGGCATTGGCGTATAGCTATCGACCTATGTTTCCAAACTTCTGACGGAGGTTTCGTCTCGATCGGACAATCGGTTTCGAAGATATAGCCAAATGTTTTTTAAGCGCTAAATCACAACGCTACACAAACCGTAAGGCGAAACCTAGCATGTTTGGTATCGTAGGACTCGGCAAGGTTTCAGGATACTAATTAGATGAGTCTCGTGAAAATAAGTCGACCACACCCAAAGTTATAAGCGTTTGAAAAAAAAAATTCACCACAAGGTGGCGCTGTTTCGAAACTTCTCACGCTCCTTCAGGACATTGTGCTGATGACCCATACCAAGTTTCGTAACAATCCGTTCATGCATTCTTAAAATACAGCATTTTAGCACAAAATTCAAAATGGCCGACAGTCAAAATGGCCGATATGGTAAAATTGGATATCAGTCGACTCGGCATGTTGCTCTGAATCTAACAAGACCAATTTTATGATTTTTGGACAAATTGTTCAGAAGTTATAAGCAAAAATAGCCATTTTTCATATCTCCGGACCAGTAGGTGGCGCTGCGACGAAACGCAGCATGTTGCCTCAGGTCATGCTTGGGATTACATGTACCAAGTTTGGTCTGAATATGATAAACCGTTGCGGAGATACAGCCTTACGACTGTTTTTGCAAGCACTACGTAAAATTTGTTTGTGCGTTTATCGAAAACGGTTTGACGAATCAATTTGAATTCCATAACTTTTTGTCAGCACTGCCTGAAGATGATCTGGTTCAATTTTCGTGCAAATCGGACAAACCGTCTAGGACGAGTTCGAAAAAGTAGGTTTCTCGAATGATTCAAAATGGCGGCCCTATTTTACTACGGAAAATGAAGTCATAGGATGCAATCGAATCGGCATGAGCTCAGGAATCAGAGGAAAAAATAATTTTGTTGATTGGCCTTACATTTCAAAAGTTATTAGCAAAATAAAAGTGAAACTTTGGACAGTTGGTGGCGCTAGAGGGAATGACTTAGAAACACCAAAATTGGTGTATTTAATGTTGGGACTGTCCTCTATCAGAATGTCAAACCAAAACAACTTTCCCGCAATCGGTACTATGGGCTGCCATAGACGCCAAGTCGGAAGAAAAAAAAGAAGAATAATAATAATAAGAACGGGAACAGATCCAATAGGTGCCTCCGCACCTTCGGTGCTTGGCCCCTAATAATAAGAAACGGAACAGATACAATAGGTGCCTCCGCACCTTCGGTGCTTGGCCCCTAAATATAGCTGCAAGCAGCAATTACCGGGGCCAAGCAGAATAAGACGACAAGACATGCCAACATGTCTGAAAGTGTCAGACCAACTGCAACAATGAGCAATTAAAGACATTTAAAGAGGATTTTAGGCGAAATGGCTGAAAAATCATGTAAAAAGTGATTCAAAATATGATTTAATGGATTGTCACTTTTGACCAAAAGGTGGCGCTGTTACGAAATTGATGTGGTGTGGTCAGAGTAAGTAGACAGTGACACATACAAAGTTTTGTGTCAATATGTCGAGGCATTGCAGATATAAAGCCTGAATAGTCATTTTGGCATCATGCCTCAACTTTGCTGCTGTGCTATACGAAAACGGTTTCATCAATCGACACGAAATCCATAACTTTTTGTCGGCACAGTCTGGAGATGATACGATTCGATTTTGGTGAAAATCGGACAAACGGTCTAGGAGGAGTTCGAAAAAGTAGGTTTTGAATGAAAATCAAGATGGCGGACAGGAAGTTTGGCCAAATAAGGAAAACTTGGTATCTATGTTCTCGGCTTGACCCAAGGAATCTATTAAGAACCGTGGAATTTCAATAGCCAGATTTATTCAAAAGTTATTAGCCTTTTTGGAAATTTTGTTATAACTTTTGACCACTAGGTGGCGCTGTCTTGAAATATTTTGGTTGCCTTCAGGGGATGGTGCTGATGACACAATCTGAGTTTCGTAATATTACACCAATGCATTTGTTTAGTATAGCATTTTATTTCACAAAACTGTATTGAAGTCAATGGGAATTTCATATTTTGTTCAATTATAGCGCCACCAAGAGGCTCAGTCCCACAATTTTTTTTACGTGTCCTCAGAGTGAGCCCATACATATGTGTGTCAATTTTGGTGAAAATATCTCAATTCGCTTCGGAGTTATAGACATTTATATGAAAAAACACGAAAAAAATGACTGACACATGACTTTGATTGGAAATTAGTACCCCTAAACATCAATATTTTCGCATTTGGGCATTGGCGTATAGCTATCGACCTATGTTTCCAAACTTCTGACGGTGGTTTTGTCTCGATCGGACTAGCGGTTTCAAAGATATAGCCAAATGTTTTTAAGCGCTAAATCACAACGCTACACAAACCGTAAGGCGAAACCTAGCATGTTTGGTATCGTAGGACTCGGCAACGATTCAGGAGTCTAAAAAGATGAGTTTCGTGAAAATAAGTCGACCACACCCAAAGTTATAAGCATTTGAAAAAAAAAATTCACCACTAGGTGGCGCTGTTTCGAAACTTCTCAGGCTCATTCAGGGCATTGTGCTGATGACCCATACCACGTTTCGTAACAATCCGTTCATGCGTTCATAAAATACAGAATTTTAGCACAAAATTCAAAATGGCCGACAGCCAAAATGACCGATATGGTCAAATTGGATATCAGTCGACTCGGCATGTTGCCCTGAATCTAACGAGACCAATTGTATGATTTTTGGACAAACTGTTCAGAAGTTATAAGCAAAAATAGCCATTTTTCATATCTCCGGACCAGTAGGTGGCGCTGCGCCGAAACACAGCATGTAGCCTCAGGTCATGCTTGTGAGTACAAGTACCAAGTTTGGTCTGAATACGATAAACCGTTGCGGAGATACGGCCTTACGACTGTTTTTGCTAGCGCTACGTAAAATGTATTTGTGCGTTTATTGAAAACGGTTTGACGAATCCATTTGAATTCCATAACTTTTTGTCAGCACTACCTGAAGATGATCTGGTTCAATTTTCGTGCAAATCGGACAAACCGTCTAGGACGAGTTCGAAAAAGTAGCTTTTTTTGAAAATTCAAGATGGCGGCCATATTTTTATGACGGAAAATGACGTCATAGGGTGCAATCGAATCGCCATGAGCTCAGGAATCAGAGGAAAAAAGAATTTCGCTGATTGGCCTTTTGGTTCAAAAGTTATTAGCAAAATAAAAGTGAAACTTTGGACAGGTGGTGGCGCTAGAGGGAATGACTTAGAAACACCAAAATTGGTGTATTTAATGTTGAGATGGTCCTCTATCAGAATGTCAAACCAAAACAACTTTCCCGCAATCGGTTCTATGGGCTGCCATAGACTCCCATGGCGGAAGAAGAATAATAATAATAAATATAGCTGCAAGCAGCAATTACCGGGGCCAAGCAGAATAAGACGACAAGACATGCCAACATGTCTGAAAGTGTCAGACCAACTGCAACAATGAGCAATTAAAGACATTTAAAGAGGATTTTAGGCGAAATGGCTGAAAAATCATGTAAAAAGTGATTCAAAATATGATTTAATGGATTGTCACTTTTGACCAAAAGGTGGCGCTGTTACGAAATTGATGTGGTGTGGTCAGAGTAAGGAGACAGTGACACATACAAAGTTTGGTGTCAATATGTCGAGGCATTGCAGATATAAAGCCTGAATAGTCATTTTGGCATCATGCCTCAACTTTGCTGCTGTGCTATACGAAAACGGTTTCATCAATCAACACGAAATCCATAACTTTTTGTCGGCACAGTCTGGAGATGATACGATTCGATTTTGGTGAAAATCGGACAAACGGTCTAGGATGAGTTCGAAAAAGTAGGTTTTGAATGAAAATCAAGATGGCGGACAGGAAGTTTGGCCAAATAAGGAAAACTTGGTATCTATGTTCTCGGCTTGACCCAAGGAATCTATTAAGACCAGTGGCATTTCAATAGCCAGATGTATTCAAAAGTTATTAGCCTTTTTGGAAATTTTGTTATAACTTTTGACCACTAGGTGGCGCTGTCTTGAAATATTTTGGTTGCCTTCAGGGGATGGTGCTGATGACACAATCTGAGTTTCGTAATATTACACCAATGCATTTGTTTAGTATAGCATTTTATTTCACAAAACTGTATTGAAGTCAATGGGAATTTCATATTTTGTTCAATTATAGCGCCACCAAGAGGCTCAGTCCCACAATTTTTTTTACGTGTCCTCAGAGTGAGCCCATACATATGTGTGTCAATTTTGGTGAAAATATCTCAATTCGCTTCGGAGTTATAGACATTTATATGAAAAAACACGAAAAAAATGACTGACACATGACTTTGATTGGAAATTAGTACCCCTAAACATCAATATTTTCGCATTTGGGCATTGGCGTATAGCTATCGACCTATGTTTCCAAACTTCTGACGGTGGTTTCGTCTCGATCGGACTAGCGGTTTCAAAGATATAGCCAAATGTTTTTTAAGCGCTAAATCACAACGCTACACAAACCGTAAGGCGAAACCTAGCATGTTTGGTATCGTAGGACTCGGCAACGATTCAGGAGTCTAAAAAGATGAGTTTCGTGAAAATAAGTCGACCACACCCAAAGTTATAAGCATTTGAAAAAAAAAATTCACCACTAGGTGGCGCTGTTTCGAAACTTCTCAGGCTCATTCAGGGCATCGTGCTGATGACCCATACCACGTTTCGTAACAATCCGTTCATGCGTTCATAAAATACAGAATTTTAGCACAAAATTCAAAATGGCCGACAGCCAAAATGACCGATATGGCAAAATTGGATATCAGTCGACTCGGCATGTTGCCCTGAATCTAACGAGACCAATTGTATGATTTTTGGACAAACTGTTCAGAAGTTATAAGCAAAAATAGCCATTTTTCATATCTCCGGACCAGTAGGTGGCGCTGCGCCGAAACACAGCATGTAGCCTCAGGTCATGCTTGTGAGTACAAGTACCAAGTTTGGTCTGAATACGATAAACCGTTGCGGAGATACGGCCTTACGACTGTTTTTGCTAGCGCTACGTAAAATGTATTCGTGCGTTTATCGAAAACGGTTTGACGAATCCATTTGAATTCCATAACTTTTTGTCAGCACTACCTGAAGATGATCTGGTTCAATTTTCGTGCAAATCGGACAAACCGTCTAGGACGAGTTCGAAAAAGTAGCTTTTTTTGAAAATTCAAGATGGTGGCCATATTTTTATGACGGAAAATGACGTCATAGGGTGCAATCGAATCGCCATGAGCTCAGGAATCAGAGGAAAAAAGAATTTCGCTGATTGGCCTTACGGTTCAAAAGTTATTAGCAAAATAAAAGTGAAACTTTGGACAGGTGGTGGCGCTAGAGGGAATGACTTAGAAACACCAAAATTGGTGTATTTAATGTTGAGACGGTCCTCTATCAGAATGTCAAACCAAAACAACTTTCCCGCAATCGGTTCTATGGGCTGCCATAGACTCCCATGGCGGAAGAAGAAGAAGAAGAAGAAGAAGAAGAATAATAATAAGAACGGGAACAGATACAATAGGTGCCTCCGCACCTTCGGTGCTTGGCCCCTAATAAATATAGCTGCAAGCAGCAATTACCGGGGCCAAGCAGAATAAGACGACAAGACATGCCAACATGTCTGAAAGTGTCAGACCAACTGCAACAATGAGCAATTAAAGACATTTAAAGAGGATTTTAGGCGAAATGGCTGAAAAATCATGTAAAAAGTGATTCAAAATATGATTTAATGGATTGTCACTTTTGACCAAAAGGTGGCGCTGTTACGAAATTGATGTGGTGTGGTCAGAGTAAGGAGACAGTGACACATACAAAGTTTTGTGTCAATATGTCGAGGCATTGCAGATATAAAGCCTGAATAGTCATTTTGGCATCATGCCTCAACTTTGCTGCTGTGCTATACGAAAACGGTTTCATCAATCGACACGAAATCCATAACTTTTTGTCGGCACAGTCTGGAGATGATACGATTCGATTTTGGTGAAAATCGGACAAACGGTCTAGGAGGAGTTCGAAAAAGTAGGTTTTGAATGAAAATCAAGATGACGGACAGGAAGTTTGGCCAAATAAGGAAAACTTGGTATCTATGTTCTCGGCTTGACCCAAGGAATCTATTAAGACCCGTGGCATTTCAATAGCCAGATATATTCAAAAGTTATTAGCCTTTTTGGAAATTTTGTTATAACTTTTGACCACTAGGTGGCGCTGTCTTGAAATATTTTGGTTGCCTTCAGGGGATGGTGCTGATGACACAATCTGAGTTTCGTAATATTACACCAATGCATTTGTTTAGTATAGCATTTTATTTCACAAAACTGTATTGAAGTCAATGGGAATTTCATATTTTGTTCAATTATAGCGCCACCAAGAGGCTCAGTCCCACAATTTTTTTTACGTGTCCTCAGAGTGAGCCCATACATATGTGTGTCAATTTTGGTGAAAATATCTCAATTCGCTTCGGAGTTATAGACATTTATATGAAAAAACACGAAAAAAATGACTGACACATGACTTTGATTGGAAATTAGTACCCCTAAACATCAATATTTTCGCATTTGGGCATTGGCGTATAGCTATCGACCTATGTTTCCAAACTTCTGACGGTGGTTTCGTCTCGATCGGACTAGCGGTTTCAAAGATATAGCCAAATGTTTTTTAAGCGCTAAATCACAACGCTACACAAACCGTAAGGCGAAACCTAGCATGTTTGGTATCGTAGGACTCGGCAACGATTCAGGAGTCTAAAAAGATGAGTTTCGTGAAAATAAGTCGACCACACCCAAAGTTATAAGCATTTGAAAAAAAAAATTCACCACTAGGTGGCGCTGTTTCGAAACTTCTCAGGCTCATTCAGGGCATTGTGCTGATGACCCATACCACGTTTCGTAACAATCCGTTCATGCGTTCATAAAATACAGAATTTTAGCACAAAATTCAAAATGGCCGACAGCCAAAATGACCGATATGGTCAAATTGGATATCAGTCGACTCGGCATGTTGCCCTGAATCTAACGAGACCAATTGTATGATTTTTGGACAAACTGTTCAGAAGTTATAAGCAAAAATAGCCATTTTTCATATCTCCGGACCAGTAGGTGGCGCTGCGCCGAAACACAGCATGTAGCCTCAGGTCATGCTTGTGAGTACAAGTACCAAGTTTGGTCTGAATACGATAAACCGTTGCGGAGATACGGCCTTACGACTGTTTTTGCTAGCGCTACGTAAAATGTATTTGTGCGTTTATTGAAAACGGTTTGACGAATCCATTTGAATTCCATAACTTTTTGTCAGCACTACCTGAAGATGATCTGGTTCAATTTTCGTGCAAATCGGACAAACCGTCTAGGACGAGTTCGAAAAAGTAGCTTTTTTTGAAAATTCAAGATGGCGGCCATATTTTTATGACGGAAAATGACGTCATAGGGTGCAATCGAATCGCCATGAGCTCAGGAATCAGAGGAAAAAAGAATTTCGCTGATTGGCCTTTTGGTTCAAAAGTTATTAGCAAAATAAAAGTGAAACTTTGGACAGGTGGTGGCGCTAGAGGGAATGACTTAGAAACACCAAAATTGGTGTATTTAATGTTGAGACGGTCCTCTATCAGAATGTCAAACCAAAACAACTTTCCCGCAATCGGTTCTATGGGCTGCCATAGACTCCCATGGCGGAAGAAGAATAATAATAATAAATATAGCTGCAAGCAGCAATTACCGGGGCCAAGCAGAATAAGACGACAAGACATGCCAACATGTCTGAAAGTGTCAGACCAACTGCGGCAATGAGCAATTAAAGACATTAAAGAGGATTTTAGGCAAAATGCCTGAAAAATCATAGAAACAGTAAATAAAAATATGATTTAATGGATTATCACTTTCGACCAATAGGTGGCGCAGTTACAAAACTGATGTGATGTGGTCAGAGTGAAGTGACAATGACACATACAAAGTTTGGTGTCAATATGTCAAGGCATTGCAGAGATAAAGCCTGAATAATGCTTTTAGCATCATGCCTCAACTTTGCTGCTGCGCTATACGAAAACGGTTTCGTCAATCGACACGAAATCCATAACTTTTAGTCGGCACAGTCTGGAGATGATATGATTCGATTTTGGTGAAAATCGGACAAACGGTGTGGGAGGAGTTCGAAAAAGTAGATTGTGAATGAAAATAGCATTTTATTTCACAAAACTGTATTGAAGTCAATGGGAATTTCATGTTTTGTTCTGTTATAGCGCCACCAAGAGGCTCAGTCCCACAATTTTTTTTACGTGTCCTCAGAGTGAGCCCATGCATATGTGTGTCAGTTTTGGTGAAAATATCTCAATTCGCTTTAGAGTTATAGACATTTATATGAAAAAACACGTAAAAAATGACTGACACATGACTTTGATTGAATTTTACTACCCCTAAACATCAATATTTTCGCATTTGGGCATTGGCGTATAGCTATCGACCTATGTTTCCAAACTTCTGACGATGGTTTCGTCTCGATCGGACAAACGGTTTCGAAGATATAGCCTAATGTTTTTTAAGCGCTAAATCACAACGCTACACAAACCGTAAGGCGAAACCTAGCATGTTTGGTATTGTAGGACTCGGCAAGGTTTCAGGAGACTAATTAGACTAGTCTTGTGAAAATAAGTCGACCACACCCAAAGTTATAAGCGTTTGGAAAAAAAAATTCACCACTAGGTGGCGCTGTTTCGAAACTTCTCAGGCTCATTCAGGGCATTGTGCTGATGATCCATACCACGTTTCGTAACAATCCGTTCATGCGTTCATAAAATACAGAATTTTAGCACAAAATTCAAAATGGCCGACAGCCAAAATGACCGATATGGTAAAATTGGATATCAGTCGACTCGGCATGTTGCCCTGAATCTAACGAGACCAATTTTATGATTTTTGGACAAATTGTTCAGAAGTTATAAGCAAAAATAGCCATTTTTCATATCTCCGGACCAGTAGGTGGCGCTGCGCCGAAACGCAGCATGTTGCCTCAGGTCATGCTTGTGAGTACATGTACCAAGTTTGGTCTGAATACGATAAACCGTTGCGGAGATACAGCCTTACGACTGTTTTTGCTAGCGCTACGTAAAATGTATTCGTGCGTTTATCGAAAAAGGTTTGACGAATCAATTTGAATTCCATAACTTTTGGTCAGCACTGCCTGAAGATGATCTGGTTCAATTTTCGTGCAAATCGGACAAACCGTCTAGGACGAGTTCGAAAAAGTATATTTTTCAGAAAATTCAAGATGGCGGCCATATTTTTATGACGGAAAATGACGTCATAGGGTGCAATCGAATCGGCATGAGCTCAGGAATCAGAGGAAAAAAGAATTTTGTTGATTGGCCTTACGGTTCAAAAGTTATTAGCAAAATAAAAGTGAAACTTTGGACAGGTGGTGGCGCTAGAGGGAATGACTTAGAAACACAAAAATTGGTGTATTTAATGTTGGGACTGTCCTCTATCAGAATGTCAAACCAAAACAACTTTCCCGCAATCGGTTCTATGGGCTGCCATAGACGCCCAGTCGGAAGAAGAATAATAATAAATATAGCTGCAAGCAGCAATTATCGGGGCCAAGCGCAAGCAGACGACAGGATATGCCAACATGGCTGAAGGTGTCAGACCAACTGCAACAATGAGCAATTAAATACATTTAAAGAGGATTTTAGGCGAAATGGCTGAAAAATCATATAAAAAGTCATTCGAAATATGATTTAATGGATTATCACTTTCGACCAATCTGTGGCGCAGTTACAAAACTGATGTGATGTGGTCAGAGTGAAGTGACAATGACACATACAAAGTTTGGTGTCAATATGTCAAGGCATTGCAGAGATAAAGCCTGAATAGTGCTTTTAGCATCATGCCTCAACTTTGCTGCTACGCTATACGAAAACGGTTTCGTCTATAGACACGAAATCCATAACTTTTAGTCAGCACAGTCTGGAGATGATACGATTCGATTTTGGTGAAAATCGGACAAACGGTCTAGGAGGAGTTCGAAAAAGTAGGTTTTGACTGAAAATCAAGATGGCGGACAGGAAGCTAGGCCAAATAAGGAAACCTTGGTATCTATGTTCTCGTCTTGACCCAAGGAATCTATTAAGACCAGTTGCATTACAATAGGCCAACTTATTCAAAAGTTATTAGCAGTTTTGTAAATTTTGTTATAACTTTTGACCACTAGGTGGCACTGTCTCGAAATATTTTGGGTACCTTCAGGGGATGGTGCTGATGGCACATTTTGAGTTTCGTAATATTACACCAATGCATTTGTTTAGTATAGCATTTTATTTCACAAAACTGCATTGAAGTCAATGGGAATTTCATGTTTTGTTCTATTATAGCGCCACCAAGAGGCTGAGTCCCACCATCTTTTTTACATGTCCTCAGAGTGAGCTCATACATATGTGTGTCGATTTTGGTGAAAATATCTCAATTCGCTTCGGAGTTATAGACATTTATATGAAAAAACATGTAAAAAATGACTGACACATGACTTTGTTTGGAATTTACTACCCCTAAACATCAATATTTTCGCATTTGGGCATTGGCGTATAGCTATCGACCTATGTTTCCAAACTTCTGACGGTGGTTTCATCTCGATCGGACTAGCGGTTTCAAAGATATAGCCAAATGTTTTTTAAGCGCTAAATCACAACGCTACACAAACCGTAAGGCGAAACCTAGCATGTTTGGTATCATAGGACTCGGCAACGATTCAGGAGTCTAAAAAGATGAGTTTCGTGAAAATAAGTCGACCACACCCAAAGTTATAAGCATTTGAAAAAAAAAATTCACCACTAGGTGGCGCTGTTTCGAAACTTCTCAGGCTCATTCAGGGCATTGTGCTGATGACCCATACCACGTTTCGTAACAATCTGTTCATGCGTTCTTAAAATACAGCATTTTAGCACAAAATTCAAAATGGCCGACAGTCAAAATGGCCGATATGGTAATATTGGATATCAGTCGACTCGGCATGTTACCCTGAATCTAACGAGACCAATTTTATGATTTTTGGACAAACTGTTCAGAAGTTATAAGCAAAAATAGCCATTTTTCATATCTCCGGACCAGTAGGTGGCGCTGCGCCGAAACACAGCATGTAGCCTCAGGTCATGCTTGTGATGACATGTACCAAGTTTGGTCTGAATCCGATAAAGCGTTGCGGAGATACGGCCTTACATCTGTTTTCGCAAGCGCTACGTAAAATGTATTCGTGGGTTTATCGAAAACTGTTAAGCGAATCAACTTGAATTCCATAACTTTTTGTCAGCATGGTCTGTAGATGATCTGGTTCAATTTTCGTGCAAATCGGACAAACCGTCTAGGACGAGTTCGAAAAAGTAGCTTTTTAGATAAATTCAAAATGGCGGCCATATTGTTATGACAGAAATGATGTCATAGGGTGCAATCGAATTGGCATGAGCTCAGGAATCAGAGAGAAAAATAATTGTGTTGATTGGCCTTACGGTTCAAAAGTTATTAGCAAAATAAAAGTGAAACTTTGGACAGGTGGTGGCGCTAGAGGGAATGACTTAGACACACCAAAATTGGTGTATTTAATGTTGGGACTGTCCTCTATCAGAATGTCAAACCAAAACAACTTTCCCGCATTCGGTTCTATGGGCTGCCATAGACTCCCAGTTGGAAGAAGGAAGAATAATAATAATAAGAACGGGAACAGATACAATAGGTGCCTACGCACCTTCGGTGCTTGGCCCCTAATAAGAACGGGAACAGATACAATAGGTGCCTCCGCACCTTCGGTGCTTGGCCCCTAATAAATATAGCTGCAAGCAGCAATTACCGGGGCCAAGCAGAATAAGACGACAAGACATGCCAACATGTCTGAAAGTGTCAGACCAACTGCAACAATGAGCAATTAAAGACATTTAAAGAGGATTTTAGGCGAAATGGCTGAAAAATCATGTAAAAAGTGATTCAAAATATGATTTAATGGATTGTCACTTTTGACCAAAAGGTGGCGCTGTTACGAAATTGATGTGGTGTGGTCAGAGTAAGGAGACAGTGACACATACAAAGTTTTGTGTCAATATGTCGAGGCATTGCAGATATAAAGCCTGAATAGTCATTTTGGCATCATGCCTCAACTTTGCTGCTGTGCTATACGAAAACGGTTTCATCAATCGACACGAAATCCATAACTTTTTGTCGGCACAGTCTGGAGATGATACGATTCGATTTTGGTGAAAATCGGACAAACGGTCTAGGAGGAGTTCGAAAAAGTAGGTTTTGAATGAAAATCAAGATGGCGGACAGGAAGTTTGGCCAAATAAGGAAAACTTGGTATCTATGTTCTCGGCTTGACCCAAGGAATCTATTAAGACCCGTGGCATTTCAATAGCCAGATTTATTCAAAAGTTATTAGCCTTTTTGGAAATTTTGTTATAACTTTTGACCACTAGGTGGCGCTGTCTTGAAATATTTTGGTTGCCTTCAGGGGATGGTGCTGATGACACAATCTGAGTTTCGTAATATTACACCAATGCATTTGTTTAGTATAGCATTTTATTTCACAAAACTGTATTGAAGTCAATGGGAATTTCATATTTTGTTCAATTATAGCGCCACCAAGAGGCTCAGTCCCACAATTTTTTTTACGTGTCCTCAGAGTGAGCCCATACATATGTGTGTCAATTTTGGTGAAAATATCTCAATTCGCTTCGGAGTTATAGACATTTATATGAAAAAACACGAAAAAAATGACTGACACATGACTTTGATTGGAAATTAGTACCCCTAAACATCAATATTTTCGCATTTGGGCATTGGCGTATAGCTATCGACCTATGTTTCCAAACTTCTGACGGTGGTTTCGTCTCGATCGGACTAGCGGTTTCAAAGATATAGCCAAATGTTTTTTAAGCGCTAAATCACAACGCTACACAAACCGTAAGGCGAAACCTAGCATGTTTGGTATCGTAGGACTCGGCAACGATTCAGGAGTCTAAAAAGATGAGTTTCGTGAAAATAAGTCGACCACACCCAAAGTTATAAGCATTTGAAAAAAAAAATTCACCACTAGGTGGCGCTGTTTCGAAACTTCTCAGGCTCATTCAGGGCATTGTGCTGATGACCCATACCACATTTCGTAACAATCCGTTCATGCGTTCATAAAATACAGAATTTTAGCACAAAATTCAAAATGGCCGACAGCCAAAATGACCGATATGGTCAAATTGGATATCAGTCGACTCGGCATGTTGCCCTGAATCTAACGAGACCAATTGTATGATTTTTGGACAAACTGTTCAGAAGTTATAAGCAAAAATAGCCATTTTTCATATCTCCGGACCAGTAGGTGGCGCTGCGCCGAAACACAGCATGTAGCCTCAGGTCATGCTTGTGAGTACAAGTACCAAGTTTGGTCTGAATACGATAAACCGTTGCGGAGATACGGCCTTACGACTGTTTTTGCTAGCGCTACGTAAAATGTATTTGTGCGTTTATTGAAAACGGTTTGACGAATCCATTTGAATTCCATAACTTTTTGTCAGCACTACCTGAAGATGATCTGGTTCAATTTTCGTGCAAATCGGACAAACCGTCTAGGACGAGTTCGAAAAAGTAGCTTTTTTTGAAAATTCAAGATGGCGGCCATATTTTTATGACGGCAAATGACGTCATAGGGTGCAATCGAATCGCCATGAGCTCAGGAATCAGAGGAAAAAAGAATTTCGCTGATTGGCCTTACGGTTCAAAAGTTATTAGCAAAATAAAAGTGAAACTTTGGACAGGTGGTGGCGCTAGAGGGAATGACTTAGAAACACCAAAATTGGTGTATTTAATGTTGAGACGGTCCTCTATCAGAATGTCAAACCAAAACAACTTTCCCGCAATCGGTTCTATGGGCTGCCATAGACTCCCATGGCGGAAGAATAATAATAATAATAATAATAATAATAAATATAGCTGCAAGCAGCAATTACCGGGGCCAAGCAGAATAAGACGACAAGACATGCCAACATGTCTGAAAGTGTCAGACCAACTGCAACAATGAGCAATTAAAGACATTTAAAGAGGATTTTAGGCGAAATGGCTGAAAAATCATGTAAAAAGTGATTCAAAATATGATTTAATGGATTGTCACTTTTGACCAAAAGGTGGCGCTGTTACGAAATTGATGTGGTGTGGTCAGAGTAAGGAGACAGTGACACATACAAAGTTTTGTGTCAATATGTCGAGGCATTGCAGATATAAAGCCTGAATAGTCATTTTGGCATCATGCCTCAACTTTGCTGCTGTGCTATACGAAAACGGTTTCATCAATCGACACGAAATCCATAACTTTTTGTCGGCACAGTCTGGAGATGATACGATTCGATTTTGGTGAAAATCGGACAAACGGTCTAGGAGGAGTTCGAAAAAGTAGGTTTTGAATGAAAATCAAGATGGCGGACAGGAAGTTTGGCCAAATAAGGAAAACTTGGTATCTATGTTCTCGGCTTGACCCAAGGAATCTATTAAGACCCGTGGCATTTCAATAGCCAGATTTATTCAAAAGTTATTAGCCTTTTTGGAAATTTTGTTATAACTTTTGACCACTAGGTGGCGCTGTCTTGAAATATTTTGGTTGCCTTCAGGGGATGGTGCTGATGACACAATCTGAGTTTCGTAATATTACACCAATGCATTTGTTTAGTATAGCATTTTATTTCACAAAACTGTATTGAAGTCAATGGGAATTTCATATTTTGTCCAATTATAGCGCCACCAAGAGGCTCAGTCCCACAATTTTTTTTTCGTGTCCTCAGAGTGAGCCCATACATATGTGTGTCAATTTTGGTGAAAATATCTCAATTCGCTTCGGAGTTATAGACATTTATATGAAAAAACACGAAAAAAATGACTGACACATGACTTTGATTGGAAATTAGTACCCCTAAACATCAATATTTTCGCATTTGGCCATTGGCGTATAGCTATCGACCTATGTTTCCAAACTTCTGACGGTGGTTTCGTCTCGATCGGACTAGCGGTTTCAAAGATATAGCCAAATGTTTTTTAAGCGCTAAATCACAACGCTACACAAACCGTAAGGCGAAACCTAGCATGTTTGGTATCGTAGGACTCGGCAAGGTTTCAGGAGACTAACTAGATGAGTCTCGTGAAAATAAGTCGACCACACCCAAAGTTATAAGCATTTGGAAAAAAAAATTCACCACTAGGTGGCGCTGTTTCGAAACTTCTCACGCTCCTTCAGGACATTGTGCTGATGACCCATACCAAGTTTCATAACAATCCGTTCATGCGTTCTTAAAATACAGCATTTTAGCACAAAATTCAAAATGGCCGACAGTCAAAATGGCCGATATGGTAAAATTGGATATCAGTCAACTCGGCATGCCGCCCTGAATCTAACGAGACCAATTTTATGATTTTTGGACAAACCATTCAGAAGTTATAAGCAAAAATAGCCATTTTTCATATCTCCGGACCAGTAGGTGGCGCTGCGCCGAAACGCAGCATGTTGCCTCAGGTCATGCTTGTGAGTACATGTACCAAGTTTGGTCTGAATACGATAAACCGTTGCGGAGATACAGCCTTACAACTGTTTTTCCTAGCGCTACGTAAAATTTGTTTGTGCGTTTATTGAAAATGGTTAAGCGAATCAACTTGAATTCCATAACTTTTGGTCAGCACGGCCTGAAGATGAACTGGTTCAATTTTCATGCAAATCGGACAAACCGTCTAGGACGAGTTCGAAAAAGTAGGTTTTTCGAAAACTTCAAAATGGCAGCCATATTTTTATGACGGAAAATGACTTCATAGGGTGCAATCGAATCGTCATGAGCTCAGGAATAAGAGTAAAAAAGGATTTTACTGATTGGCCTTACGGTTCAAAAGTTATTAGCAAAATGAAAGTGAAATTTTGGACAGGTGGTGGCGCTAGAGGGAATGACTTAGAAACACCAAAATTGGTGTATTTAATGTTGGCACTGTCCTCTATCAGAATGTCAAATCAAAACAACTTTCCCGCAATCGGCTCTATGGGCTGCCATAGACGCCAAGTCGGAAGAAAAAGAAGAATAATAATAAGAACGGGAACAGATACAATAGGTGCCTCCGCACCTTCGGTGCTTGGCCCCTAATAATAATAATAAGAAACGGAACAGATACAATAGGTGCCTCCGCACCTTCGGTGCTTGGCCCCTAATAATAAGAACGGGAACAGATACAATAGGTGCCTCCGCACCTTCGGTGCTTGGCCCCTAAATATAGCTGCAAGCAGCAATTACCGGGGCCAAGCAGAATAAGACGACAAGACATGCCAACATGTCTGAAAGTGTCAGACCAACTGCAACAATGAGCAATTAAAGACATTTAAAGAGGATTTTAGGCGAAATGGCTGAAAAATCATGTAAAAAGTGATTCAAAATATGATTTAATGGATTGTCACTTTTGACCAAAAGGTGGCGCTGTTACGAAATTGATGTGGTGTGGTCAGAGTAAGGAGACAGTGACACATACAAAGTTTTGTGTCAATATGTCGAGGCATTGCAGATATAAAGCCTGAATAGTCATTTTGGCATCATGCCTCAACTTTGCTGCTGTGCTATACGAAAACGGTTTCATCAATCGACACGAAATCCATAACTTTTTGTCGGCACAGTCTGGAGATGATACGATTTGATTTTGGTGAAAATCGGACAAACAGTCTAGGAGGAGTTCGAAAAAGTAGGTTTTGAATGAAAATCAAGATGGCGGACAGGAAGTTTGGCCAAATAAGGAAAACTTGGTATCTATGTTCTCGGCTTGACCCAAGGAATCTATTAAGACCCGTGCCATTTCAATAGCCAGATTTATTCAAAAGTTATTAGCCTTTTTGGAAATGTTGTTATAACTTTTGACCACTAGGTGGCGCTGTCTTGAAATATTTTGGTTGCCTTCAGGGGATGGTGCTGATGACACAATCTGAGTTTCGTAATATTACACTAATGCATTTGTTTAGTATAGCATTTTATTTCACAAAACTGTATTGAAGTCAATGGGAATTTCATATTTTGTTCAATTTTAGCGCCACCAAGAGGCTCAGTCCCACAATTTTTTTTACGTGTCCTCAGAGTGAGCCCATACATATGTGTGTCAATTTTGGTGAAAATATCTCAATTCGCTTCGGAGTTATAGACATTTATATGAAAAAACACGAAAAAAATGACTGACACATGACTTTGATTGGAAATTAGTACCCCTAAACATCAATATTTTCGCATTTGGGCATTGGCATATAGCTATCGACCTATGTTTCCAAACTTCTGACGGTGGTTTCATCTCGATCGGACTAGCGGTTTCAAAGATATAGCCAAATGTTTTTTAAGCGCTAAATCACAACGCTACACAAACCGTAAGGCGAAACCTAGCATGTTTGGTATCGTTGGACTCGGCAACGATTCAGGAGTCTAAAGAGATCAGTCTCGTGAAAATAAGTTGACCACACCCAAAGTTATAAGCATTTGGAAGCATTTGGGGAAAAAAATTCACCACTAGATGGCACTGTTTCGAAACTTCTCAGACTCCTTCAGGACATCGTGCTGATGACCCATACCGAGTTTCGTAACGATACGTTCATGCATTCCTAAAATACAGCATTTTAGCACATAATTCAAAATGGCCGACAGCCAAAATGGCTGATCTGGGAAAATTGGATATCAGTCGACTCAGCATGACGTCCTGAATCTAACGAGACCACGTTTATGATTTTTGGGCAATCCATTCAGAAGTTATAAGCAAAAACAGCCATTTTTCATATCTCCGGACCAGTAGGTGGCACTATGGCGAAACGCAGCATGTAGCCTCAGGTCATGGTTGTGATGATATGGACCAAGTTTGGTCTGAATATGAAAAAGTGTTGAGGAGATACAAGCTTGTGTCTGTTTTCGTTAGCACTACGTAAAATTTGTTTGCGCGGTATTCGAGAACGGTTTGACGAATCAACACGAATTCCATAACTTTTTGTCGGCATGGTCTGAAGATGATCTGATTCAATTTTCGTGGAAATTGGAGCAACGGCCTAGGAGGAGTTCGAAAAAGTAGCTTTTTCGGAAAATTCAAAATGGCGGAAAGCCTTTCATGACGGAAAATGACGACATAGGGTGCAATCGAATCGTCATTAGGTCAGGAATCAGAGGAAAAAAGAATTTTGTTTCTAGCCCTTGTGGTTCAAAAGTTATTAGCATAAACATGAGTGAAACTTTGGACAGTTGGTGGCGCTAGAGGGAATGACTTAGACACACCAAAATTGGTGTACTTAATGTTGGGACTGTCCTCTATCAGAATGTCAAACCATTACAACTTTCCCGCGATCGGTTCTATGGGCTGCCATAGACTCCCAGTCGGAAGAAGGAAGAATAATAATAATAAATATAGCTGCAAGCAGCAATTACCGGGGCCAAGCAGAATAAGACGACAAGACATGCCAACATGTCTGAAAGTGTCAGACCAACTGCAACAATGAGCAATTAAAGACATTTAAAGAGGATTTTAGGCGAAATGGCTGAAAAATCATGTAAAAAGTGATTCAAAATATGATTTAATGGATTGTCACTTTTGACCAAAAGGTGGCGCTGTTACGAAATTGATGTGGTGTGGTCAGAGTAAGGAGGCAGTGACACATACAAAGTTTTGTGTCAATATGTCGAGGCATTGCAGATATAAAGCCTGAATAGTCATTTTGGCATCATGCCTCAACTTTGCTGCTGTGCTATACGAAAACGGTTTCATCAATCGACACGAAATCCATAACTTTTTGTCGGCACAGTCTGGAGATGATACGATTCGATTTTGGTGAAAATCGGACAAACGGTCTAGGAGGAGTTCGAAAAAGTAGGTTTTGAATGAAAATCAAGATGGCGGACAGGAAGTTTGGCCAAATAAGGAAAACTTGGTATCTATGTTCTCGGCTTGACCCAAGGAATCTATTAAGAACCGTGGCATTTCAATAGCCAGATGTATTCAAAAGTTATTAGCCTTTTTGGAAATTTTGTTATAACTTTTGACCACTAGGTGGCGCTGTCTTGAAATATTTTGGTTGCCTTCAGGGGATGGTTCTGATGACACAATCTGAGTTTCGTAATATTACACCAATGCATTTGTTTAGTATAGCATTTTATTTCACAAAACTGTATTGAAGTCAATGGGAATTTCATATTTTGTTCAATTATAGCGCCACCAAGAGGCTCAGTCCCACAATTTTTTTTACATGTCCTCAGAGTGAGCCCATACATATGTGTGTCAATTTTGGTGAAAATATCTCAATTCGCTTCGGAGTTATAGACATTTATATGAAAAAACACGAAAAAAATGACTGACACATGACTTTGATTGGAAATTAGTACCCCTAAACATCAATATTTTCGCATTTGGGCATTGGCGTATAGCTATCGACCTATGTTTCCAAACTTCTGACGGTGGTTTCGTCTCGATCGGACTAGCGGTTTCAAAGATATAGCCAAATGTTTTTTAAGCGCTAAATCACAACGCTACACAAACCGTAAGGCGAAACCTAGCATGTTTGGTATCGTAGGACTCGGCAACGATTCAGGAGTCTAAAAAGATGAGTTTCGTGAAAATAAGTCGACCACACCCAAAGTTATAAGCATTTGAAAAAAAAAATTCACCACTAGGTGGCGCTGTTTCGAAACTTCTCAGGCTCATTCAGGGCATTGTGCTGATGACCCATACCACGTTTCGTAACAATCCGTTCATGCGTTCATAAAATACAGAATTTTAGCACAAAATTCAAAATGGCCGACAGCCAAAATGACCGATATGGTCAAATTGGATATCAGTCGACTCGGCATGTTGCCCTGAATCTAACGAGACCAATTGTATGATTTTTGGACAAACTGTTCAGAAGTTATAAGCAAAAATAGCCATTTTTCATATCTCCGGACCAGTAGGTGGCGCTGCGCCGAAACGCAGCATGTAGCCTCAGGTCATGCTTGTGATGACATGTACCAAGTTTGGTCTGAATCCGATAAAGCGTTGCGGAGATACGGCCTTACATCTGTTTTTGCAAGCGCTACGTAAAATTTATTCGTGGGTTTATCGAAAACTGTTAAGCGAATCAACTTGAATTCCATAACTTTTTGTCAGCATCGTCTGTAGATGATCTGGTTCAATTTTCGTGCAAATCGGACAAACCGTCTAGGACGAGTTCGAAAAAGTAGCTTTTTAGATAAATTCAAAATGGCGGCCATATTGTTATGACGGAAATTACGTCATAGGGTGCAATCGAATTGGCAAGAGCTCAGGGATCAGAGAGAAAAAGAATTTTGTTGATTGGCCTTACGGTTCAAAAGTTATTAGCAAAATAAAAGTGAAACTTTGGACAGGTGGTGGCGCTAGAGGGAATGACTTAGACACACCAAAATTGGTGTATTTAATGATGGGACTGTCCTCTATCAGAATGTCAAACCAAAACAACTTTCCCGCATTCGGTTCTATGGGCTGCCATAGACTCCCAGTTGGAAGAAGGAAGAATAATAATAAATATAGCTGCAAGCAGCAATTATCGGGGCCAAGCGCAAGCAGACGACAGGATATGCCAACATGGCTGAAGGTGTCAGACCAACTGCAACAATGAGCAATTAAATACATTTAAAGAGGATTTTAGGCGAAATGGCTGAAAAATCATATAAAAAGTCATTCGAAATATGATTTAATGGATTATCACTTTCGACCAATCTGTGGCGCAGTTACAAAACTGATGTGATGTGGTCAGAGTGAAGTGACAATGACACATACAAAGTTTGGTGTCAATATGTCAAGGCATTGCAGAGATAAAGCCTGAATAGTGCTTTTAGCATCATGCCTCAACTTTGCTGCTACGCTATACGAAAACGGTTTCGTCTATAGACACGAAATCCATAACTTTTAGTCAGCACAGTCTGGAGATGATACGATTCGATTTTGGTGAAAATCGGACAAACGGTCTAGGAGGAGTTCGAAAAAGTAGGTTTTGACTGAAAATCAAGATGGCGGACAGGAAGCTAGGCCAAATAAGGAAACCTTGGTATCTATGTTCTCGTCTTGACCCAAGGAATCTATTAAGACCAGTTGCATTACAATAGGCCAACTTATTCAAAAGTTATTAGCAGTTTTGTAAATTTTGTTATAACTTTTGACCACTAGGTGGCACTGTCTCGAAATATTTTGGGTACCTTCAGGGGATGGTGCTGATGGCACATTTTGAGTTTCGTAATATTACACCAATGCATTTGTTTAGTATAGCATTTTATTTCACAAAACTGCATTGAAGTCAATGGGAATTTCATGTTTTGTTCTATTATAGCGCCACCAAGAGGCTGAGTCCCACCATCTTTTTTACATGTCCTCAGAGTGAGCTCATACATATGTGTGTCGATTTTGGTGAAAATATCTCAATTCGCTTCGGAGTTATAGACATTTATATGAAAAAACATGTAAAAAATGACTGACACATGACTTTGTTTGGAATTTACTACCCCTAAACATCAATATTTTCGCATTTGGGCATTGGCGTATAGCTATCGACCTATGTTTCCAAACTTCTGACGGTGGTTTCATCTCGATCGGACTAGCGGTTTCAAAGATATAGCCAAATGTTTTTTAAGCGCTAAATCACAACGCTACACAAACCGTAAGGCGAAACCTAGCATGTTTGGTATCATAGGACTCGGCAACGATTCAGGAGTCTAAAAAGATGAGTTTCGTGAAAATAAGTCGACCACACCCAAAGTTATAAGCATTTGAAAAAAAAAATTCACCACTAGGTGGCGCTGTTTCGAAACTTCTCAGGCTCATTCAGGGCATTGTGCTGATGACCCATACCACGTTTCGTAACAATCTGTTCATGCGTTCTTAAAATACAGCATTTTAGCACAAAATTCAAAATGGCCGACAGTCAAAATGGCCGATATGGTAATATTGGATATCAGTCGACTCGGCATGTTACCCTGAATCTAACGAGACCAATTTTATGATTTTTGGACAAACTGTTCAGAAGTTATAAGCAAAAATAGCCATTTTTCATATCTCCGGACCAGTAGGTGGCGCTGCGCCGAAACACAGCATGTAGCCTCAGGTCATGCTTGTGATGACATGTACCAAGTTTGGTCTGAATCCGATAAAGCGTTGCGGAGATACGGCCTTACATCTGTTTTCGCAAGCGCTACGTAAAATGTATTCGTGGGTTTATCGAAAACTGTTAAGCGAATCAACTTGAATTCCATAACTTTTTGTCAGCATGGTCTGTAGATGATCTGGTTCAATTTTCGTGCAAATCGGACAAACCGTCTAGGACGAGTTCGAAAAAGTAGCTTTTTAGATAAATTCAAAATGGCGGCCATATTGTTATGACAGAAATGATGTCATAGGGTGCAATCGAATTGGCATGAGCTCAGGAATCAGAGAGAAAAATAATTGTGTTGATTGGCCTTACGGTTCAAAAGTTATTAGCAAAATAAAAGTGAAACTTTGGACAGGTGGTGGCGCTAGAGGGAATGACTTAGACACACCAAAATTGGTGTATTTAATGTTGGGACTGTCCTCTATCAGAATGTCAAACCAAAACAACTTTCCCGCATTCGGTTCTATGGGCTGCCATAGACTCCCAGTTGGAAGAAGGAAGAATAATAATAATAAGAACGGGAACAGATACAATAGGTGCCTACGCACCTTCGGTGCTTGGCCCCTAATAAGAACGGGAACAGAAACAATAGGTGCCTCCGCACCTTCGGTGCTTGGCCCCTAATAATAATAAGAAACGGAACAGATACAATAGGTGCCTCCGCACCTTCGGTGCTTGGCCCCTAATAATAATAATAAGAAACGGAACAGATACAATAGGTGCCTCCGCACCTTCGGTGCTTGGCCCCTAATAATAATAATAATAATAAGAAATCTAACGGATACAATAGGTGCCTACGCACCTTCGGTGCTTGGCCCCTAATAATAATAATAATAAGAACCGGAACAAAAACAATAGGTGCCTCCGCACCTTCGGTGCTTGGCCCCTAATAAGAACCGGAACAAAAACAATAGGTGCCTCCGCACCTTCGGTGCTTGGCCCCTAATAATAAGAACCGGAACAAAAACAATAGGTGCCTCCGCACCTTCGGTGCTTGGCCCCTAATAATAATAATAAGAAACGGAACAGATACAATAGGTGCCTCCGCACCTTCGGTGCTTGGCCCCTAATAATAATAATAATAAGAAACGGAACAGATACAATAGGTGCCTCCGCACCTTCGGTGCTTGGCCCCTAAATATAGCTGCAAGCAGCAATTATCGGGGCCAAGCACAATCAGATGACAAGACATGCCAACATTGCTGAAAGTGTCAGACCAACTGCAACAATGAGCAATTAAAGACATTAAAGAGGATTTTAGGCAAAATGCCTGAAAAATCATAGAAACAGTTAATAAAAATATGATTTAATGCATTATCACTTTCGAGCAATAGGTGGCGCAGTTACAAAACTGATGTGATGTGGTCAGAGTGAAGTGACAATGACAAGTAAAAAGTTTGGTGTCAATATGTCAAGGCATTGCAGAGATAAAGCCTGAATAGTGCTTTTAGCATCATGCCTCAACTTTGCTGCTACGCTATACGAAAACAGTTTCGTCTATCGACACGAAATCCATAACTTTTAGTCGGCACGGTCTGGAGATGATACGATTCGATTTTGGTGAAAATCGGATAAACAGTCTAGGAGGAGTTCGAAAAAGTAGGTTTTGACTGAAAATCAAGATGGCGGACAGGAAGTTCGGCCAAATAAGAAAAACTTGGTATCTATCTTCTCGGCTTGACCCAAGGAATCTATTAAGACCAGTGGCTGAACGAGATCACTGTCAAGAATCGCTACCCCTTGCCACTGATGTCGTCAGCCTTCGAGGGTTTTGCAGGGAGCAAAGATCTTTTCCAAACTCGATCTCCGTAACGCCTATCATCTAGTTCGTATAAAAGAAGGGGACGAATGGAAGACCGCCTTTAACACGCCCCTCGGTCACTTTGAATATAGGGTCCTTCCTTTCGGTTTGGTCAACGCCCCCGTGGTATTTCAAGCCCTTGTCAATGACGTCCTTCGAGACATGCTAAACATCTTTGTTTTTGTCTATCTCGATGACATTTTGATTTTCTCTCCCTCCTTCCAAGTTAATGTCCAACACGTTCGCCGTGTCCTCCAATGGTTGTTAGAGAATCGACTCTGTCAAGGCGGAGAAGTGCTCTTTTCACGCATCTTCCGTTACGTTCCTGGGCTCAGTCATTTCGGCAGAGGGGATCAGTATGGACCCGGCTAAGGTCCAGGCAGTCACTGACTGGCCCGTACCCGACTCTCGTGTCGCGCTTCAACGCTTTCTCGGCTTTGCTAATTTTTACCGTTTTTTTGTTCCCGTGTCTGCGCATCTAGCTGTCCTTCAGTGGGGACATTCTTCCAAATTAGCTGCCCATCTCGGTGTGCGGGGCTCACTCGCTTCTATCCATCAACGCTTTTGGTGGCCTACTTTGGAACGTGACACGCGCCGCTTCATCGCCTCTTGCGAGCTGGTAGTGGCAGTGTCCAAGGGGGAGCTGGCAGCAGATGAGAGCCCAGAGCAACCCAGAAGCCAGCCAGGAGGATGGAAACCCATGGCAAAACTTATGGAGGGAGGAGCCACAGTGGAATCATGAACCTGGCCGACCAAGCTGATGACGTGTTGGTGGAGACCGAAGCGGAGTCCGATGGATTGAGAGACCAGGCGACATCAAAGGACCAGGAAAGGGAGGAGCCACAGTGACGAGTGGCCGAGGTGGAGCCAGGGTGATGGGGGACTGAGGTGGAGCCAGAGGGAATGAGGGAGCCCGATGTAGTCAGAAGGACGACAGTCCCAGGTTGAGCTGAGAGAGAGAGGAGCTAAGATGGAGAAGTTGGAGTAGTAAGCTCTGAGGCCCAAGGCAGAGTCAGGGGATCAACACATCAAGGCAGAGTAGGGGTCCGAGGCGTTGCAGCATTACAGCTGAGTCAGAGGATGGAAAGAGCCAAGGAGTCGGGCAGGACCAGCAGAGCCGATGTAGGAACTGAGAGCTAATCAGACAGAAATGACTCCTTCAAACTGTGAAAAGAGGCAAATTTCAGAGAGGGTCCGAGTCATGCCATTTTGGGTGTCTTCCAGGCTGAAACAGACTAACTCCAAAACAAAGAACACTTGTAAGAGATAACTATTAACCTGTCAAGGATAGGCAGTTTAACAAGAATAATGGTTGAAGAGATGGCACATCTTGAGTCTCATGAGGAAAATAATGAGGAAACGCCAAACGCCAAGACAGAGATCCAAAACAGACCTGCTTCTTTTTTAAGGCCTCTGAGTGACCTCTTAAACGCATGACAAAAATCATCTCTAAAAAACACAAAAACTGGCTTTACATATCAAAATGCATCGGATCATTCCAAAATTATGTTATGGTGATTTATAATCAAATATCATTTCATTACATAACCCTACATAATGCCTGTAACCCACACATTTGACTTTCATGCTGTTATGTCCTTTTTAAAAAAACATTTAATAGTTCATGGGAATTATGGAGTGCTTGGTATCATACTGCGTCTCCCCTCTCTATCTCTCAAAATGAGCAAATTAAGGCGAGACACTACAGGTGAATAGGGTAAAAATTTTAACTAGCAGATATCACCATGAAACTTTCCCAGTTGATTACCTACATTAACCCTCTGGGGTCGGGAATCACGCCGGCGTGATCTGCTCGTTTTTTTCCATATCAGTGCAAAGGAGACTCAAAACACTCTGTTGATTTTGATCTTACATACTTGTGTCGTACTTAATTCAAAACTGTTAAATGTCTTTTATTTGTGTACACTCATAATAAAAACAAAATGTTGTGTTTTTCGTAAAACAAAGAAAATAAACATGATGCGCGTTCTGCCGTCTCTCTCAATGTGAAACTCATTCTGAAACGCGACAGAAAATTACCTGTAACTCAGCGAATGTTTGTAACACAGACTTGAAACGCATGTCTATACAACGCTTGGAGTCTCTATTTTTAAAGTATGTAAATTATGAACATGAACTAAGCCTAATATCGTACATGTATATGTATCTATATATAGACAGAAACATGTTGAAATGTGAACTAGACTGGTAGGCAACCTTTCAGTGCTAAATGTATACATGTTCAACACAAGGATGTTTTTATATTCTATAATAAAACACAGCATGGTAAAAGTAGGCTAGTATAAGCTACTATGTATACATGTTCAACACGAGGATGTTTTTATATTCTATAATAAAACACAGCATGATAAAAGTAGGCTAGTATGAGCTACTATGGTGAATATTAGAATGTTTAGAACCGTGTTTACTGTTAAATACTGTGTTTGTGGATATCTGCTCAAACGTAGATGTATAATATGGTAACAATAATTAGTTTAATAGTTTTGAGCGGCTTGATCCCTTATGTTCTCTGCACGCGTTTGAAAAGCAAAATGCGCCAAACAATACGCTTCATTTTTTTTACTCCAATGTTTATTTTCGTTATGACTAGGGTTGGGCATCGAGAACCGGTTCCAACTTGGAACCATTTAAAAAATAACGATGCCATTGGAATCGTTTAGAAAATTTGTTTTCGATTCCGATCATCGGTTCCAAACGTGCAAGTTTTGGTTTCCATAGTGGCCACCGTATTTCCGGAAGTGCTTGCCACGCACGCTTGTTCGGTTGCAACTATGGAACACGGTAAGCGGCGCTCAAAAGTGTGGCTTTATTTCACATTAAAAAAGCCTGGGTCGGCACAATGCAACACGTGTGACAAAATGATATCTTGCACGGGAGGATGCACTACAAATATGACGAAACACCTACGCCTGCATGGTGTACAAATTAAGGACTGTAGCGTGTTTGACGTGCTGCGCAGGTCCACTGTCTCGTCCTCCTTGGGCAACCCTGCGCTAACCAACGTTAGTAACGTTACCTCGTCACAATCAGGTAAGTGATTGTAGTTTAACAACAAAGCGCTTGACCAAATTTCTAATTGTGGTGAACAACAACGTTACTGAAATATTTTTTTTCCCTCGTAGATGAATGTAGCGTTATGCAAATTGCCCACGCTAGTAGCAGTCCTAATATTACTGCTGCTAATGCTAAACCGGTGGAGACTCGTTGTGAAACTCCATTCACCTTTGCAGCAAAGCAGGGGAAAATGCAAGCGGAGAAAGTGGAAGAGTGCCACAGAAAAGTTACCGTATATGTGGTGAAAAGACTGCATCCCTTCTCTGATGTAGAATCCCCGACGTTCAGGTAACTGTTAATGTCAATCAAAGAGTTAAGATAGAAATCTTGCTTCCCAACCTATGTTAGGTCCTATCGTTATGCGTTTTTATGTTCACAGGGATATGATCCGTTCTATCAACCCCAAGTACACCCCCCCCCCCACACTATATAGCACACTATTTAGTGGAGGGCAAAATGAAGCAAAAAGTGCTGCAAACCAAAGCTGTCTACACAGCCCAGACCGGACATGCCGTGGCAGAGGAGATCGGCGACATCCTGAAAGAATATGGCATTTTTGACAAAGTAGTGGCTGCTAATGTGGATAATGCAGCAAATATGGACATAGCCATAAAAAGACTACAGTTTGTGAAACTGGGCTGCTTTGCTCATACACTCAATCTTGCAGCACAGAGTATCTACTCCCTGACTGCAGTGACTCAGTGGACTGCAAAGATCCGTACCATCATTGTGTGGATGAAGAGGTCCTCGATGGCAAAGGTTGTTCTGCGAGAGAAGCAAGTTCTCCTCAGTAACATCACTAAATTTGTTTCATTTGACCACAGTGAATGCTATAGAATTAAAATGCCTTTTTTAGTAAAGTAAATTGTGCATGCATTTAATTTTTTCAAATAGTACAACAATGATGTCTGAATGTAACTAAATCACATAAATGTTGTATGGTGATGTTATATAATATCATTTGTTTCTTTGTATTTGTGATTTCTCACACTTGATGTGAGAACTCGATGGAACTCTCTCTACCTTATGATGGAGAGATTCCTAGAGCAATACCCTGCAATTCAAGCAGCCAGCTTGGATCAACGGCTGAGAAAGAATATGGAGAGGGACAGGTAGAGCTAGATAGAATAGATGAAAATCTGGGTATCCTACTCAACGTATTTATACAGCACAGCACCAATACACAAGATGAATAAAACACTAAGCAGCTCAAGATTCAGTCAACTTCAAGTGAGAGTCTAATGTTAGATAATTAGTAAAAGTGTAGTAAAACAAAGTGATAGATTGATAAAAGTGTAAGCAAGAATAACTATTCATTTTATATTATAAAATGTATCCTAACTGTCACACACAGACTTGCCCGGCTGAGTGATGAAGACTTCAGGAAGGCAGACTTCATCAACTTGATGAGAGTTCTTTACACTTCCACACTTTGCGTTTCAACGGAAAAGGACCCCACATGTGGTCAGATCCTGCCAATTCTCAAAAAGCTAGAGATGCACTTTACTGTTGTTGAGGGAGACACAGTATTTGTATCCAATCTCAAGAAGCAAGTTTGGGCAAACTTGTCCAAGCGATATCAGGTAAAAATTAGGTGAACTTTCATTAAAGAACAATACATTAAATAATGATATTCCTGTGACTTAATTGTATATTTAAATAACATTTTTATTTTACAGAGCGAGGACATCAGGAAATTTCTTGAAGTGGCAACAGCATTAGACCCATGCTTCAAACAAAATATGGATGGTGATGATGACGCTGTCGGTGTCTGGGACCGAATCAAGAGACAGATGATAACAGACTCTGAGCACAAGCAGGTTATATAATGTCATTGAAGCTCAAACATTTAATGTCTCCAATTCAGTCATTAAAATGTTTGGTCTATAAATACCAATTATATTATTTGCAGTCAACAGAGGATGATTGTGGAGAAGGTAGTGATGTCAGAACAATGTGGTCAGAGAAAAGGTATGAGAATGATGAAGTGGAGGAGGAAGATGAGAATGTAAGCACAGAAATGCTGAAATTTTATATTTAGGATCTTAGCCTCTGCCTTTAGTAGATGTTTTAGTGAATAAGTCTATTCTTTGTTTTTGCAGCAGCAACCTCCAAGAAAGTCTCCATTGGAGGAGCTTTTTGCCGATGAGGATGCATAAAAGAGGTCATCACAGAGGAGGACCATGTCCATCCAGGACCATGCAGAGAAGGAGATGCAGATGTATAAGGAGACACCACCAACCTTTACGTCTGATGACCCTGCTGCCTGGTGGTGGAACCAGCGCATGACTTATCCTTTAATGTCAAACATAGCCTTTTCGTATTTGTGTGTTCAGGCCTCCTCTACACCTAGTGAACGGGTTTTCTCAACTGCCGGTGACATAATCTGTGCTGAATGTTCACGGATACAGCCTGAGAAGACATGCTCGTATTTCTGAACAAGAACTGTTTTTAATGCATTGACTTTATACATGTCCAGAGAGTCCAGACCAGGGTGCAAGTTTTGCATATATAAATCTGTTTTTTGGTCTGGTGCAGAGGCATTCCTAATTTTCTCCCACATGGGCTGCAGCTCCCAAAACTAAAACTCATATTGAATCAAAATAAAATTATCCTCTGTGAAATCAAATGAGCCTGTGACATGTTTTGACTCCACCCCACAAAGAATCGGAATCGAGAATTGAAAAGAACCGAAATTGAAAGGAAGAATCGGAATCGGAATCAGAATCGTTCAAATCAAAACGATGCCCAACCCTAGTTATGACATTATGAAATGAGATTGAAGTAACATATGATAATCAATATATTTTTCTCTAGTGCAGTGTTACTGAAGTGTTCCTTTTTAACGATTGTTATTATTATTTTATGCAGCACAGCACATAGCTTATGCATATATATCCATCCATCCATCTTCTTCCGCTTATCCGGGGCCGGGTCGCGGGGGCAGCAGTCTAAGCATCCCCAGACTTCCCTCTCCCTAGACACTTCCTCCAGCTCTTCTGGGGGGACACCGAGGCGTTCCCAGGCCAGCCGGGAGACATAGACTCTCCAGCGTGTCCTAGGTCTTCCCCGGGGTCTCCTCCCAGTGGGACGCACCCGGAACACCTTCCCGGGAAGGCGTCCAGGAGGCATCCGGAACAGATGCCCGAGCCACCTCAGCTGACCCCTCTCGAATGTGGAGGAGTAGCGGCTCTACTCTGAGCTCCCCCCGAGTGACCGAGCTTCTAAACCCTATCTCTAAGGGATCGCCCAGCCACCCTGCGGAGAAAGCTCATTTCGGCCGCCTGTATCATGACCATAGGTGAGAGTAGGAACGTAGATTGACCGGTAAACCGAGAGCTTCGCCTTGCGGCTCAGCTCTTTCTTTACCACGACAGACCGGTACATCGACCGCATTACTGCAGAAGCTGCACCGATCCGTCTGTCAATCTCCCGTTCCATCCTTCCCTCACTCGTGAACAAAACCCCAAGATACTTAAACTCCTCCACTTGAGGCAGGAACTCTCCACCAACCTGAAGCAGGCAAGCCACCCTTTTCCGACTGAGGACCATGGCCTCGGATTTGGAGGTGCTGATTCTCATCCCAGCCGATTCACACTCGGCTGCAAACCGTCCCAGTGCATGCTGGAGGTCCTGGTTTGATGAGGCCAACACGACAACATCATCCGCAAAGAGCAGAGACGAAATCGTGTTGTCACCAAACCTGACACCCTCCGGCCCCTGGCTGCGCCTAGAAATTCTGTCCATAAAAATCATGAACAGAACCGGCGACAAAGGGCAGCCCTGCCGGAGTCCAACACGCACCGGGAACAAGTCTGACTTACTGCTGGCAATACGAACCAAGCTCCTGCTTCGGTCGTACAGGGATCGGACAGCCCTTAGTAAAGGACCCCGAACCCCATACTCCCGGAGCACCATCCACAGGCCGCCGCGAGGGACACAGTCGAATGCCTTCTCCAAATCCACAAAGCACATGTGGACTGGTTGGGCAAACTCCCATGAACCCTCCAGCACCCTGTAGAGGGTATAGAGCTGGTCCAGTGTTCCACGGCCTGGACGAAAACCACACTGTTCCTCCTGAATCCGAGGTTCTACTATCGGCCGTATTCTCCTCTCCAGTACCCTGGCATAGACTTTCCCAGGGAGGCTGAGAAGTGTGATCCCCCTGTAGTTGGAACACACCCTCCGGTCCCCCTTCTTAAAAAGAGGGACCACCACCCCGGTCTGCCATCTCAGAGGCACTGTCCCCGACTGCCACGCGATGCTGCAGAGGCGTGTCAGCCAAGACAGCCCCACAACATCCAGAGACTTGAGGTACTCAGGGCGGATCTCATCCACCCCCGGTGCCTTGCCACCGAGGAGTTTCTTGACTACCTCGGTGACTTCAGCTTGGGTGATGGACGAGTCCACCTCTGAGCCCTCAGCCTCTGCTTCCTCAATGGAAGACGTGACAGCGGGATTGAGGAGATCCTCGAAGTATTCCTTCCACCGTCCAACGACATCCCCAGTTGAGGTCAACAGCTCCCCACCTGCTCCCCACCGCACTGCTTCCCTCTCCTGAGTCGCCGGACGGTTTGCCAGAATCTCTTCGAGGCCAGCCGATAGTCCTTCTCCATGGCCTCACCGAACTCCTCCCAGGCCCGAGTTTTTGCCTCCACAACCACCCGGGCTGCAGTCCGCTTGGCCTGCCGGTACCTGTCAGCTGCCTCAGGAGTCCCGCAAGCCAACCAGGCCCGATAGGACTCCTTTTTCAGCTTGACGGCATCCCTTACTTCCGGTGTCCACCACCGGGTTCGGGGATTGCCGCCTCGACAGGCACTGGAGACCTTACGGCCACAGCTCCGAGCGGCTGCTTCGACAATGGAGGTGGAGAACATGGTCCACTCGGACTCAATATCTCCAGCCTCCCTCGGGATCCGGTCGAAGCTCTAGTTGAAGTTGAAGATCTCTCTGACAGGAGACTCGGCCAAACGTTCCCAGCAGACCCTTACAGTACGCTTGGGTCTGCCGAGTCTGTCCAGCTTCCTCCCCCGCCATCGGATCCAACTCACCACCAGGTGGTGATCAGTTGACACCTCCGCCCCTCTCTTCACCCGAGTGTCCAAGACATACGGCCGGAGGTCAGATGAAACGACCACAAAGTCGATCATCGACCTAAGGCCTAGGGTGTCCTGGTGCCACGTGCACTGATGGACACCCTTATGCTTGAACATGGTGTTCGTTATGGACAAGCTGTAACTAGCACAGAAGTCCAATAACTGAACACCGCTCGGGTTCAGATCAGGGGGGCCGTTCCTCCCAATCACGCCCCTCCAGGTGTCACTGTCGTTGCCCACGTGGGCGTTGAAGTCCCCCAGTAAAACGACGGAGTCCCCAGTCGGAGCACTTTCCAGCACCCCTCCCAGAGACCCCAAGAAGGCCGGGTACTTTGCACTGCCGTTTGGCCCGTAGGCACAAACGACAGTGAGAGACCTATCCCCGACCCGAAGGCGCAGGGAAGCGACCCTCTCGTTCACCGGGGTAAACTCCAACACATGGCAGCTGAGCTGGGGGGCTATAAGCAAACCCACACCAGCCCGCCGCCTCTCACCATGGGCAACCCCAGAGTGGTGAAGAGTCCATCCTCTCTCGAGGAATGTGGTTCCAGAGCCCAAGCTGTGCGTAGAGGTTATCCCGACTATCGCTAGTCGGAACCTCTCAACCTCACGCACAATCTCAGGCTCCTTCCCCGCCAGCGAGGTGACGTTCCACGTCCCTAGAGCTAGTTTCCGTGTCCAGGGATCGGGCTGTCGAGGCCCCCGCCTTCGACTGCCGCCCGATTCTCTAAGCACCGGCCCCTTACGGTCCCTCCTGTAGGTGGTGAGCCCACGGGAAGGCGGCCCCACGTCGCTCCTTCGGGCTGAGCCCGGCCGGACCCCGTGGGGGGAGGCCCGGCCACCAGGCGCTCGCATACGAGCCCCAACCCCAGGCCTGGCTCCAGGGTGGGGCCCCGGCTGCGCCATACCGGGCGACGTCACGGTCCTTGTATTTAGTTTCTTCATAAGGGGTTTCTGAATATATATACAGTGAGGAAAATAAGTATTTGAACACCCTGCTATTTTGCAAGTTCTCCCACTTGGAAATCATTGAGAGGTCTGAAATTGTCATCGTAGGTGCATGTCCACTGTGAGAGACATAATCTAAAAAAAAAAAACCAGAAATCACAATATATGATTTTTTAACTATTTATTTGTATGATACAGCTGCAAATAAGTATTTGAACACCTGTCTATCAGCTAGAATTCTGACCCTCAAAGACCTGTTAGTCTGCCTTTAAAATGTCCACCTCCACTCCATTTATTATCCTAAATTAGATGCACCTGTTTGAGGTCGTTAGCTGCATAAAGACACCTGTCCACCCCATACAATCAGTAAGAATCCAACTACTAACATGGCCAAGACCAAAGAGCTGTCCAAAGACACTAGAGACAAAATTGTACACCTCCACAAGGCTGGAAAGGGCTACGGGGAAATTGCCAAGCAGCTTGGTGAAAAAAGGTCCACTGTTGGAGCAATCATTAGAAAATGGAAGAAGCTAAACATGACTGTCAGTCTCCCTCGGACTGGGGCTCCATGCAAGATCTCACCTCGTGGGGTCTCAATGATCCTAAGAAAGGTGAGAAATCAGCCCAGAACTACACGGGAGGAGCTGGTCAATGACCTGAAAAGAGCTGGGACCACCGTTTCCAAGGTTACTGTTGGTAATACACTAAGACGTCATGGTTTGAAATCATGCATGGCACGGAAGGTTCCCCTGCTTAAACCAACACATGTCAAGGCCCGTCTTAAGTTTGCCAATGACCATTTGGATGATCCAGAGGAGTCATGGGAGAAAGTCATGTGGTCAGATGAGACCAAAATAGAACTTTTTGGTCATAATTCCACTAAACGTGTTTGGAGGAAGAAGAATGATGAGTACCATCCCAAGAACACTATCCCTACTGTGAAGCATGGGGGTGGTAGCATCATGCTTTGGGGGTGTTTTTCTGCACATGGGACAGGGCGACTGCACTGTATTAAGGAGAGGATGACCGGGGCCATGTATTGCGAGATTTTGGGGAACAACCTCCTTCCCTCAGTTAGAGCATTGAAGATGGGTCGAGGCTGGGTCTTCCAACATGACAATGACCCGAAGCACACAGCCAGGATAACCAAGGAGTGGCTCTGTAAGAAGCATATCAAGGTTCTGGCGTGGCCTAGCCAGTCTCCAGACCTAAACCCAATAGAGAATCTTTGGAGGGAGCTCAAACTCCGTGTTTCAAAGCGACAGCCCAGAAACCTGACTGATCTAGAGAAGATCTGTGTGGAGGAGTGGGCCAAAATCCCTCCTGCAGTGTGTGCAAACCTGGTGAAAAACTACAGGAAATGTTTGACCTCTGTAATTGCAAACAAAGGCTACTGTACCAAATATTAACATTGATTTTCTCAGGTGTTCAAATACTTATTTGCAGCTGTATCATACAAATAAATAGTTAAAAAAATCATACATTGTGATTTCTGGATTTTTTTTTTTAGATTATGTCTCTCACAGTGGACATGCACCTACGATGACAATTTCAGACCCCTCCATGATTTCTAAGTGGGAGAACTTGCAAAATAGCAGGGTGTTCAAATACTTATTTTCCTCACTGTATATATATATATATATATATATATATATATATATAAGGGCTGGGGGAATTAACGCGTTAATCTTTGCGATTAATTTGAGATGTTTAACGCGTAAAAAAAAAAATGCAATTAATGCAGCACTTTTTCTTTGTGCCTCGTTTTAATGATTTCCTGTAGCGGCAGCTATTAAAAAGGCCGAAAATATGCTGTCCCGCCCTTCCGTGTTCGGCGATCAGGTTTCATTCTCGCGCAGCTTTCATGAGCGGGTCTTTTCCGCTCCGTGTGTGCGCTGCGCATTCCGTGTGTGTGTGTGTGTGGGCACGCTGCTGCGCTCTCTGCTCAATGTTCCGCTCCATGTTTGCGCTGCGTGTTCTGCTCTGTCGTTCACGGCCCAAACGCTCCAATCATGTACCGATCACGCACTGGAAAAGCAAAGTCCGCTCAAATAACGTGAAATTTCTCTGTAGTAGACTTCTGTTTGCAATAGCCCTACTGAGCTGGTATAGTCATGCTGGGCAACAATGGTAAAATGACCTGCTCTGATCACATGCTCTGGTAATAATAGCTTTGTAGGACTATATTTTATTTTGATAATTAGTAAAAAAAATAATAATAAAAAATCTGTTAAATTGATTATGTTGATTGATTATTGAAAAAGAATAATATTGTCACAGAGGAGGCTCCCGTACCACCTCCTCTCCGCCACCAGAGGGAGCCTTCTCCGGAATATTAACTATTGGCTTTGAACTCAAATTCCCATAATACCTCTTACCTGGGACTGATTGCGCTTCACACCTGCACTGCATTTACACACACACATATAAGCCACTTCCACTCACCACTTCTCTGCGAAGTCTTGATTTGCCTTGGTGATCTTTTCTGAGCGTTTATCCCGTGTTTTGCTTATCTGGTTTCTGATCTTGGACTGTTTCCTCATTTGTTTGATTGTTATCTGCCTGGCCTGACTTGGACTGTTCTTGGACTTTTGATTATTGCTGCCTGCCCTGAATTCTGCCTGTTATTTGGATTACCCCTGCTGTTTCATCTACCTTGCTCTGTCTGCCCTGTTTGACCCCGCCTGTATGACCTTTCTTATTAAAAGCTGCAGATGGATCCTACTGAGTCTAGTGAATCATTACAGAAGACTTCGCCACCAACCGATCCAGCAGCAGTCATGCAATTGACCACTGAGCTCACAACCCAAGCTTCTCGTCTGGACATGCATCACCAACAACTGAATCATTTGACTACACTCACCGAGCGACTCGTACTAGGGTTGCAGGAACTTCGTACAGCAGTTGTTAATGCACCAAGTACTCCCGCCGCCCCACCACCACAAAGTGATCCTTCAGCTACAGTGAGTTCATCAGTTAATCCTCGGCTTGCTTTCCCTGATAAATTTGATGGCACTCCAACTAAATGTAAAGGTTTCCTACTACAATGCACGCTCTTTGTTGACCAACAACCCACTCTTTATTCCACCAATGCCAGCCGCATTGCATTTGTCTGTTCTCTGCTCACAGGCAGAGCACTGGAGTGGGCTACCGCCGTTTGGAGACCAGAGGGCTCCCCATTTGCTTCTTTTGGAGACTTTATTCAACAGTTTCGTCAAGTTTTTGAACATACCACAGAAGGAGGAGATGCTGGAGAACAACTCTTAACTCTCACCCAGGGGAGGAAAACTACAGCTGAATATGCTCTCGCGTTTCGCACGCTCGCTGCCCAAACCAACTGGGTCGAAAATACATTGAAAACTCTCTTCAGGAAAGGACTAACAGTTGAACTTCAGTCCGAGTTAGCCTGTCGAGATGAGGGAAAGAACTTGAACGAATATATAGCTCTGGCCATTCAAGTTGACAACCTTATTCGGTCCAGACGTCCCACCCGAGCACCAGTCCATTATTTACCCGAGGCAGCAGCCGCTCACGAACCTATGCAGATCGGATTCACTCATCTTACTCCCGAGGAACTTGAACGTAGAATGCAGAACCGGCTGTGCATGTACTGTGGTCAACCTGGACACATGAAGCTCTCCTGTCCTACTCGACCCTCTAATCGCAATCAATCGGTGAGTCAACAAGAAAAACATCACAATTCTGCATCCAGTTTCTCTCTCCCGATTCGTTTGACCATTCAAGATCAAATTACTGATACTACAGCACTGATAGACTCTGGAGCAGCGGGAAACTTCATTTCTTATACATTTGCCAAGCAATGTAACCTCAAATTAAACCCTTGTCATTCTTCCCTGACAGTGGAGGCGCTAGATGGACGTCCCCTCGGAGAGGGCAGGATCCAGCGTGTAACGGAGAGAGTAAAAATGCACATTGGGTCTCTTCATTCCGAGTACATCCAGTTTTACGTCATTCACGCTCCACATCATTCCGTCATTCTTGGTCATCCCTGGCTTCAATTCCATAACCCACACATCTCCTGGAGAGAAGGTCAAATAATTCACTGGGATGAGACTTGTAACAACCGCTGCCTTTCCAAAGTCACTCGAGTAACCTGTTCAACACCAGAATCTGTCACATCAGACCCCGAACTGGGAAACATACCCTCTGAATTTGCTGATCTCTCTGAAGCCTTCAGCAAAGAAAAGGCCTCACAACTTCCTGAACACCGCTCAACCGACTGTGCCATTGATTTAATTCCCGGTACTACACCCCCTAAGGGAAGAATATTTCCCTTATCTAAACCTGAATCTGAGGCCATGAAACAATACATAGAAGAAGAGCTCGCTAAAGGTTTCATTCGACCTTCCACATCACCAGCCGCTGCCGGCTTCTTCTTTGTGAAGAAGAAAGACGGGGGACTCAGACCATGCATCGATTATCGAGGATTAAATGAGAACACTGTCAAATATCGTTATCCTCTACCTCTTGTTCCAGCCGCCTTAGAACAGCTTCGTCAAGCCAAATACTACACAAAGCTCGACTTACGCAATGCTTACAACCTAATCCGCATACGGGAAGGTGATGAATGGAAAACGGTCTTTTCCACCACTAGTGGGCACTATGAGTACTTGGTTATGCCATTCGGCCTATCAAATAGTCCTTCCGTCTTCCAGGCCTTCATGAATGACGTTTTTCGGGATATGCTGGACAAATGGGTGATCGTGTACATTGATGATATATTGATATACTCAAACTCATTGGAGGAGCACATTCGCCAGGTCAGATCAGTTCTCCAACGACTCATTCAATATCATCTCTATTCCAAAATGGAAAAATGTGAGTTCCACCAGACAAGCGTATCCTTTCTGGGATACATTATCAGTCAGGAGGGGGTAGCCATGGATGAGAAGAAGGTAAAAGGAGTGCTGGATTGGCCATTACCCCAGACCATAAAAGAATTGCAAAGATTCTTGGGATTTGCAAATTTCTACAGAAGATTCATCAGAAACTTCAGTCTCATAGCCGCTCCTCTAACAGCTCTAACCAAACGTCACAGTTCTCGTATACTTTGGACCCCCGAAGCAAAACACGCATTCCAAGACTTAAAGACACGATTCACTTCAGCACCCATTCTACGTCACCCTGACCCGGAACGCCAATTCATCGTAGAAGTGGATGCTTCCAATACGGGAGTGGGAGCCATATTATCCCAGCGACAAGGCAACCCAGCCAAGATGTATCCTTGTGCTTTCTTTTCCCGCAAACTTACTTCAGCTGAACGTAATTACGATGTTGGGAATCGTGAACTATTAGCCATGAAATTAGCCTTAGAAGAATGGCGTCACTGGCTGGAAGGAGCTAACCAACCATTCATCATTCTCACCGACCACAAGAATCTGGAATACCTACGATCAGCCAAGCGTCTCAATCCCCGTCAAGCTAGATGGGCTCTGTTTTTCACCAGGTTCAATTTCACCGTCACATACCGCCCGGGCACCAAGAACACCAAAGCTGATGCCCTCTCTCGGCAAACTGAGGAGACAGCCCAGAACTCCAAACCTGAAAGTATCCTTCAGGAAAACCTGTTAGTAGCTCCTGTCCAGTGGGATATCATAACCGAGATTCAACAAGCAAACCTTCAGATACCCACCCCCACCGAATGCCCAACAAACCTCCTCTTTGTACCTGAAACACTACGGCCCCGTCTCCTCGATCAAGTCCACTCAACCCCAAGTTCTGGTCATCCCGGAATCACTGCCACTATTCAACTACTCCAAAATCAATTCTGGTGGTCCACCCTTTCGTCTGATGCCATCAAACACGTCCAAAATTGCATCAACTGTCAAACCTCCAAATCACTCCGAAGATTACCCGCTGGTCTTTTACGTCCTCTCCCAACACCTCAACGACCATGGTCACACATTGCTGTTGATTTTATCACTGACCTACCCAATTCCCAAGGCTACACCACCATTTTCACCATAGTGGATCGATTCTCCAAGGCCTGTCGACTAGTTCCCCTCACCAAGCTTCCCACTGCCTTCGAAACAGCATAACTCCTGTGCAATCAAGTGTTTAGATTCTATGGATTACCTGATGATATAGTATCTGACCGGGGACCTCAATTCACTTCCAGAGTATGGACAGCTTTCTTCAAGCATCTGAACGTGAACATTAGCCTCACCTCAGGCTATCATCCACAGTCAAACGGTCAAACAGAGCGCCTGAATCAAGACATCATCCGCTTCCTCCGAACTTACTGTCAACAACATCAACATGACTGGAGTAGATATTTGTTTTGGGCCGAATACGCCCAAAATTCTCTGGTTAAACCCGCAACTGGCATCACCCCCTTTAACCCTCTGAGGTCGACAAACGCGCCGACGCGTTTTGCCGGATTTTCTCCACATTGTAGCACTATAAACTTAAATTACTCCATCATTTATGGTCATACAGAAAAAAGAAATATAAAAAAAGAATCTGTGATATTTCTCCTTTTGTATGTGTCCACTTACAATCAAATCAAAACATTGTGCTTTTGTAAAATAAAGAAAATAAACAGGGTGTGCTTTCTGCCTCTCCGTCGCGGTGAACTTTTTTTTCTTGAGCACGTCTATAAACTGAAACAAAACTCAGCGAATACTTGTCACACATTTATGAGCCATATACCTTTATAAACATTTAAGTGTGTACTTTTAAATGATCGGATTCAAAACGAAAACAAATATTCTCTGTTTAAGTAATTTGTATAAAACCAACAAGATGTCCAGCTTCTCAAACGCTTGCTCATTACAGTTAATTTGGCCACGCCTACTCGCGCAAAAGATATTCACATGCAAATCTCCACATGGAACGCGAACGCGCTCGTTACCTCAACAACAAAACACTTCACTTCACTTTTCGTCGAGTTTGAAAGACGTGCCTGAGCTTACATTGGATTTAGGCTACCTCAGAAGAAGAAGAACGCGATTTGAAGACAAGAAAGATAAGGTAAGAAATTCTTACATAGCCTAGTTTGTTATTGTTGCATAAATGTCACGTTGCAGCTGAACTGTTGCTAGATATATGGGGAATATTATAATATTTAGACCCGTGTTTACTGTGTTTGTGGATATCTGCTCAAACATAGATATGTTTATGGTAACCATAATGTTTTATATTTGAGAGTGATCGCGTTTGAATGTATCATATTTTGCAAGCGATCGCGTTTGAATGTATCATATTTTGCAAGCGATCGCGTTTGAATGTATCATATGTGTTTACTGTGTTTGTGGATATCTGCTCAAACATAGATATGTTTATGGTAACCATAATGTTTTATATTTGAGAGTGATCGCGTTTGAATGTATCATATTTTGCAAGCGATCGCGTTTGAATGTATCATATTTTGCAAGCGATCGCGTTTGAATGTATCATATTTTGGATGAAAGCAAAACGCACCAAACGGCTTCATGTTTTTATTATTATCTCATTTCATATCATCATAACGGATGGAAACATTTGAAGTAACATGATAATCAATATATTTTTCTCTAGCTTCTTTTGGAAGATTTATAGGCTGCTATAGGTTATTTATTGTTATTATTATTTTATCCGCACTGCGCATATACCTTATGCCTACAAGGCACAACAAACCTGGTGGACTTTATTAATATATATAACGTTGGAAACGTGTGTGTGTATTCTGTGAATTTTAAAAAGGAATTTTAAAAAGCAATTTTAACCAGAAAAATCTAATATTTATTTCCAAAATCGTGCAGGCCTTTCTCTTGATATCAGTATGTTCACTTTTTTTTTTTCAGGTCCCAGATGCCACTGAGGACTTCAACATTCACATGAGTCTCAGTACGTGAACATGGTAAAGTGAAAATCTTGGAAATGAAAGGTATGTACAATGTTTTTAGGAATGGCACAAAGGTCTCTGTCTTTGAAGTGCTTTTTTGGCATTTGTTGTGTATCTTTGGATTATGTTGTGTTGTAAATAAATCCAAACAATTTAAAAGCCATTATTTTTTAAATCTCCTCATTTACAGTATTGTGCAAGGTTGCTCAGAATGATAGGGGCCTGATAGCTCCTAATAGGGCCGTTAGGGGAGGTTCTTTGTCTTTCTCAGGTGAGAAAAGCTTACATATTAATGAGCTCTCGCATAAGGCTTTTTCACACAAAACACGTCGTAAAATTTTTAAATCAATATATTGTCTTATCTGAATGAGCAGTCAGGGTGATTTTCACATAGTTTTGCAGCAAATATTCTAGGCTACGTCATACAATTTTCAAAAGTCTTGTGAAGAAATAATCAGTATGGGTTTCATGGCCTTATTTCAGTGAGAATTTTTTTTTGTATTTTCAAAAACCACGCATAAATGTCATTATCTCAAAACTACAAACTTTTACATACATGCTGCTGATATATTATTGTAGCAGAGTTTGTGCTGAATACAGTGTAATTAGACTTTAGCCATGAAAATGTCACAAGTAACAGAAATAACCAGAAATGTCAGAGCATGTCAGAACACCTCCAGGGCCCAGAAAACAGCTCAGACCTCAGAGGGTTAAATGTATACTCGGCTTCCAGCCTCCTCTCTTCCCATGGTCTGGTGAACCCACAGAGCTCCCATCCGTCACAGAATGGTTGCACAGCAGCGAGAAGGTCTGGGATCAAGCACACACACACTTACTGCATGCTATCAGACGTCAAGAACAACAAGCCAATCGCCATCGTCGCCCTGCTCCAGAATACCAGATTGGCCAATGGGTATGGCTATCAACCAGAGACTTACGACTCCGACTTCCATGTCGCAAGCTCAGTCCCAGGTATGTTGGCCCATTCCAAATTGTTAGACAAATATCCCCAGTATCATTTCGATTAGAACTGCTGGCTAATTATCGTGTTTCTCCTACTTTTCATGTTTCTCTGCTGAAACCTGCTGGTGGTCCGAGGGGAGAGCCGGAGGAGGAGGCCGCCTCTCAGAACCCCCCAGCTATACTGGTCGACGGCGAGGAGGCGTACCGTGTGCACAAGTTGCTGGACTCCAGACGTCGGGGTAATACTCTCCAGTATCTGGTTGACTGGGAGGGGTACGGTCCGGAGGAGCAATCCTGGGTCAATTCAAGGGATATCTTGGACCCTACTCTTACTGAGGAGTTTCATAGGATGCACCCGGAGAAACCGGCCCCTCGACCCCGTGGAAGACCCCGGCGTCAGTTGCCTCCTCGCGTCAGGAGCCGCTCGCAGGGGGGGGGGGGCTCTGTCACAGAGGAGGCTCCCGTACCACCTCCTCTCCGCCACCAGAGGGAGCCTTCTCCGGAATATTAACTATTGCCTTTGAACTCAAATTCCCATAATACCTCTTACCTGGGACTGATTGCGCTTCACACCTGCACTGCATTTACACACACACATATAAGCCACTTCCACTCACCACTTCTCTGCGAAGTCTTGATTTGCCTTGGTGATCTTTTCTGAGCGTTTATCCCGTGTTTTGCTTATCTGGTTTCTGATCTTGGACTGTTTCCTCATTTGTTTGATTGTTATCTGCCTGGCCTGACTTGGACTGTTCTTGGACTTTTGATTATTGCTGCCTGCCCTGAATTCTGCCTGTTATTTGGATTACCCCTGCTGTTTCATCTACCTTGCTCTGTCTGCCCTGTTTGACCCCACCTGTACAACCTTTCTTATTAAAAGCTGCAAATGGATCCTACTGAGTCTAGTGAATCATTACAAATATATTGATATATATTGATGTTTAATATTAATTTAATATAGGGCTATTTTCTGTTCCTTTTTTCCTGTGTTGTGTTGTTTAATTTAATTAGGTGATTCTAAGTTTAAATATTGATGATTATTATAATATATATATAAGTTGTACATTCTGTGTAACTTTTAATTTTGGATACACACTTCCCTTTTGTATTTTGTATTTGGTTAAGGGGCGTGGTTTGCGCTTAACAGGTTTAAAAAAAAAAAAAAAAATCACGCTTTCTAACTAACTAATATTTCTTTCTTTCATTCTAACTCCAAGCTAAATTAAAATTTTGACAGTTGGAAAGGCCCATTAGACACAATTAGCTGCCGTTCTATGTACTATTTCTAATCAATCCAGACTCATTTAAGCATCAATTCTATCTAATATTTCTAAACTGAAAACCTTCAAACTTCTACAAACTTTTAAAACTACTAAACTAAAACAAACTATTTCAAACTAAAAACTAAAGTTGCAAACTTTCTGGCAAGGCTTTTTCATGCCAACTTAAAGTTTGTCTACAAACTTTTTTATCTAGTTATTATTATTCTACAGGAGTCATATATTAAGCATTTGCATGAGTCCATTATTATGAATTATTGAAAGTAATAACACTACTAAAAGTAATAACACCACAGTAAAAAAAAAAAAAAAAAAATATATATATATATATATATATATATATATATATATATATATATATATATATATTCTTAGAGGAAGGGGGCCTTGGAGTAAAAAAGGTTGAGAACCACAAAGGAGAAAGATTTTTCTCTATGGTAGGTTTACCATGTCAGGTAAGTCCAGTGGGCCATACAAATAAGCTCCCATCCAGTAGATGGATTTCAATATTTCATCATCTGAATAGAAACGCTGGGCTAACTTACTAAACAGGGCAGAATAATCCAATAAACGATAGACCAAAGACGATAAACGCTGCTGCTATATACATTTAATAATCCTTTCCTTGGTCTGGTGTTCTGTCACAGACGTACAGGCATAGATGATAAGATGAGGCAATGTGGATCTAAATGCAGCAATATACTTTATTCGGTTTGTATCACTGTTACATAGAGTTGCAGTAATGGTGAAAAAAGGATATATCTGCTGCGGTATCAAGATTTATTAAACAGAATAAAAAAAAATACTCCAAGTAGGACTGTGCCAGTGAGCATGACAACCACACCACCGCGGTGGTAGAATACAAGTGGCAGTGGTATAAAAAAAAAAAAAAAAGAATAAAAAAAAAAAAGGGAAACACTTGGATTCTTGCCGAATGAGGATTACATGAGCCCATAAATTTGGATTAATCTTCCTCCCTATACTTACACACACACACACACACACAAACACACACACACACACAAATCGAATCGACGATGGGGGGCAATGATATATTTAAATCTGCATATTGTAATATCTGCAGGGCAACCCCTAGTCTAGTCATATTAAATGCATGCTTCTTTAATTTTTAATTTCTAAATTTTATCAATAAATTTAATTATTTAGAATAATAAGACACTATAGGGCTGTTAGGCCTAACCTAGGGCTGATCAAATTAAATATTTTACACTGAAATATAACAATGCATTAAATAATGTTATGAGATTGTTTTAAATATAAGTTATTAACAATCGTTGGAAGAATGATACTTTTAAACATAACACTAAACCGCCATTAAACAGTAAACCGAAGGAAGGATTTGAACTGAGAGATACGAAGCGTGGCAGGTTAGAGTGTTTTGGATAGCATAAAATAATAAAAGAAACAAACAAATACATGGCGAAAGAAGTGTTAGACAGCAGAAGAGGGGATTGGGATGATTTTTAATGAAACTTGTGAAGCAGATGGCCGTTACTCTTTCACGTATCTAAGCAAGTAGTGAGTGCATGTGAATGTGTGCGTGCCTATGAATGCGTGCATTTGTATGTGTCATTTGTATGAAAAAAAGTGTCCTAAATGAAAACTGTGCAACCCAATGTCACAAAAGACTTGTATGTATTATAGTTAATTTTTCAATTTTAAACTGTTAGTTTCTTTCGTTCATGATTTTTTCTTTTTTTTTCTAAATAAAAATCTGTAAATTTATTCTCTTTTTTTATTTTTGTCTATTTAAATTCGATTTACAAACTCACCACACACAATAATGGTCAATAACTGTAATTTGTTGAAAGCTAATCTTTTTCTGAAAAAGATGACACCTTGCACATTAAGATAGCACATTGTTTTAGAATTGTACAGTCAAAAAAAATCAAAATATGTGAAAAACACCTATTTTAGTCATTGATTAATTCGTTCAAACGATTCGCTCGAACGACTGAGTCATTCATGAATGAGACAGATGTTTATGGATTGATCATTGAATCTTTGAGTCAACCGATTCGTTAAAAATGCTATGACATCTTATGACATGAAATCCATCTAAATTTCTAAATTTCTAGATCTCATAGATGTGGCTGTTGTAGCTGGCTGTACCAGCTGATGCAAAAAATGTGGTGTATTCAGACAACTTCGCTATAGTTCTTCTTTTACATTCACCGGGTTTAACTTCATATTGCCTGTTGTGCACAGTTACCCTAAAAGCACCGGGGTGGCGGTGCCACCAGCTTGGGCCCGTCATCGCTGCTCGCAGCTATATTTATTAGGGCCCAAGCCCTGAAAGGGCGAACACAGCGCCCCTTTGAACGGAGTCTGAAAACTTGGTCCATATATTTTCATTTCATTTCATTTATTTATTCCCTTTTCATGGTAATGCAACACGAAATGCCACAACAACAATCCAACAAACACAACAAAAATACATTCCATGACAAGAAGAACAGGAGTAGGATGAAGAAAAAAAAATCTTATAAACTCCTACCCCATTCTTATAATAAAAAAGTTACAAATTAGATGGCCTCACCGACATGAAAGAAAAAAGAAATAATAATAACAACGAAAAAAAAAAAAAATAATAATAATAATAATAAAATAAATGAAAAATAACCCAGACCAGATGTAATCTACTTTCAATTTTAACAATTTTAAATTTTTTTACTATTAAATCTGCTTACACAACACCAAACAAACAAAAACAACATTAATGCAATAATGACAACTCTGGCAAAGACAACGACGAGACCATGATCATTGATATTATAGTTTTAACAATTTTCACCATCATCTTTATACAAATTAAGTATCTTCTCTTTATACTTATATTTAAATTGAACTATATTTGAACAACATTTTAAATCATTCTCTAAACAATTCCATCTTTTCACACCAGAAACTGAAACACACATTTGTTTGAGGGTTTTTCCAGCAAAAGGTTGTTTCAAATCATTATTTCTTCTGCTTGTCTCACTATTTACAGTAAAAAGGGTTTGCAGTCCATGTGGTAACAAGCAATGTTTTGCTTTATGAACAACTAATAAAGTTTGTAAAGAAACCAAGTCCTTCAGTTTGAGTAGTCCTGACCTCAGAAACAGTCCTGTAGTATGTTCTCTTGGAGCAACTCCATTAATTATCCTTATTGCCCTTTTTTGCAAAATAAATAAGGGCATTAAATTAGTAAAATATGAATTACCCCATACCTCCAAACAATACATCAAATAGGGCAAAATCAAGGAACAATAAAGGATTCTCATTGCTTTATAATTTAACATAAACTTTACTTTACTCAAAACAGCAATATTTTTACACATTTTATTTCTTACATAAGCTATGTGTGATTTCCATTTAAATTTTTCATCAACGAGTACTCCTAAAAACCTAAATTCTGACACTCTCTCAATAGTTATTCCATTTAGAATCAAACAAACATTATCAGGACATTTTTGATTTGTAAACAACATAAATTTAGTTTTACTTAAATTTAACGACAGTTTATTTTTGTTAAACCATTTCTGAAGTAGGACCAATTCTTGTTCAATGGTTTGGAATAAGATTTTTAAGTTCTTCCCCGATACAAAAAAATTGGTATCGTCCGCAAAAAGAACAAAACGTAAGATCTTTGATTCATCACAGAGATCATTAATGTATAAAATAAATAATTTAGGCCCCAGCACAGAGCCTTGAGGGACTCCACACTGTATTGTTTCCAACTTAGATTCATGGCCTAAATACTCTACATATTGTTGTCTATTTTCTAAATAACTAATAATCCAATTTAATACTACACCTCTAATTCCATATGTCTGTAATTTAGATATCAATATTCCATGATCGAGAGTATCAAAGGCCTTTTTAAGGTCAATAAAAACTCCAACTGTGTGATTTTTATTCTCCAATTCTGTAGTAATGTCCTCTGTGATTTTCATCAAAGCCATAGCTGTTGAGCGGCTGCTACGAAACCCAAACTGATTATCGTTTATCAAAGAATGTTTTTCAAGAAAATAATCAAATTTTTTAACAAAAAGCTTCTCCAGAATTTTTGAAAATTGGGAAAGCAAAGATATAGGCCTATAATTTGTAAGACTGTGCCTATCACCAGTTTTAAAACAGGGAATAATTTTAGCCACCTTCATTTTATCTGGAAAAGAACCTGTATTAAAAGACAAATTAATTATATATTTTAATGGTCTAATAATGCAACGTATAGTTTCTTTAACAATATACATATCTAAGCCATCACTATCACATGAATTTTTACTTTTTAATTTAGAGACAGTAGAAATAATTTCACTCTCACTAACTTCGTCCAAAAAAATGGATTGCATGACTCTGCTTTCACCTATCCAGCTTTTATTTTCATTATGTAATGGTATAGTTTTGGCAAGATTCGGACCAACATTAACAAAAAATGAATTAAATTCATCAGCCATTTTTTCACCACTTATCTCGACATTCTGTTCATTCATTAAATATAATGGCTGACTATAATTCATTTTACTGCCTATAACCTCCCTTAAGACTTTCCACATATTTTTGATATTACTTTTGTTTTCCATCAACAAGTTTGTATAATAATCTTTCTTTGCACGTCTCATTATAGTAGTCAACTTATTTTTGTAAGCTTTATATTTATTTTCTGCATTTACCGTCCGATATTTTACAAAGTCCTGATAAAGCTTATTCTTCTTTTTACACGATTTCAATATACCTTTCGTTAACCAAGGTTTATTATTATTTCTTGCTTTATCATTCAATATTTTTATTGGGCAATTATTATTATATAACCATAAATACTTTTTAAAAAACAATTCATATGCCTTATTTACATTATTTGTACTATAAACATTATCCCAGTGTTCTTTCATTAGACCATCCCTAAATCTATTTAATCTTTCCTCAGTTCTTAACCTAATAACTTTACTATACTTTTCTTTATTTGTTTTTACTTCACAGAAGTGAGTTACAAATATCGGTAAATGATCCGTTGTATCATTTATCAAAAGACCACTTTTGACCGTTTTTTCAAATATATTTACAAAAATATTATCAATTAACGTGGCACAACTGGAAGTTATTCGGCTAGGCTTAGTAATAGTAGGATAAAGGCCTCTACTGTACATTACATCTAGAAAATCTAAACTACTAGTATGATTTGACACATTCAAAAGATTTATATTGAAATCCCCACAAATTATAGACACTTTATTTTCATTCAACCCAACTAATAATTGCTCCAGCTTGTTATTAAATGCTGTAATACTAGATCCTGGAGTTCTATATATGCATGTGACAACAATATTCCTCTGTTTCTTCATTTCGATCTCAACAGTTAAACATTCCATTACATCTTCTATTGCAGTAGTCATACACTCAATTGTTTTGCATTTCAGATCACTACTAACATATAGAGCAACCCCCCCTCCTCTCTTATTAATCCGATTAACATAAAATAATTCATAACCCTCAAAATGAAATTCCACACCTTTCTCATCCGTTAACCAAGTCTCAGACAAAGCTATAACAGTAAATTTATTTTGTAATGTGTTCAAATAATCATGTATTTTACCAAAATTTGAATACAAGCTTCTACAATTTAAATGAATAAGAGAAAATGAACCAGCCGTTTCTATATTACTAGTAAATTCTGCGTCTGTGTAATATTTACATATATCATTTATGTTTGGAAATAAATTTGACTCCGAGTCCAGTTCATCATAGTCATAGACACATCCTTCTGAATTTTCAGCTTGTGGAGGGATATGTTCACACACTGCGGACATTGCACTCAATTATACAAATTAGCGCTTGCCACAATGTAATCTCCACATACCTTATTCATTATGTGTCTTTTCGTTTTCATAACTGACCAAGGAAAGTCGAAGAGATTCAACACTGGTTGTTATTTCCCCAGCAGGAGCATGTTTGCTCCTACTGCAGTGGGACTGCCATCCTACAGCCCGCAGCGCTGAGTCCCAATCCGGCTCTTTTCTTGGGACTTCCATCGTTACGCCAAAGTCCTTTAATCCCTCAGCTGCTTTTCGAGGGTTTTCAAAAATTTTAGTCTTTCCATCCTGCAGAAACAACATGAGTTTTGCGGGATAGAGAATGCGAGACTTGATTTTCCTCTCCTGGAGTTGTTATATCAAACACGCTTGCATGAATTAATATGAAACTCGATACACATATAGATCTCATCAGGCCGAACAACTTCGACACTCTTTGTTATTAGCTCCGCCCAACAGGAAGTCAGCTATTATGGGTTGTTTGAAAAACATATGCTCTGGAATTTGAAATACTCCACCTAGAGAATTCATCCGATCACCACCAAACTCGATGTGGATGAAGTCAAGACATTGAGGGTGCTAAATTGTGGACAGATTTTTGATATCTCGAACGGTTTGGCCGTGGCGAGGAAACAAATTTATGGTGAGAAAAGTGAAACAGGATGTGTGTTATAACTTCTGCATACATTAACTGATCTTGGTGAAACTTCAGCAGTGTGTTAGTTGTAAGAGGCCGATCACATTGATGTGACTTATAGTCAAAGTTATAGCGCCACCAACTGGCAATAGGAAGTGTGTCACTTTCAAAATGCTTTGAAATCACCCTCTTATTTTTACCCGATTTGCTTAAAACTTTGTGTATAATATAAACACATGGCAGATGTAGACCTGCGAAAGGATTATTGATATCTTAGATACTGTTGCCGTGGCAACGCATCAAACTTTATTAATCTTTCTGGATGCTTTTGAGACTATTCACATGCTTGAAAATGCATGAAACTCAACAAACACATCACATTTATTAGCCAGTAGACATGTGCAACGCTAAGTGTATATTCGCATCGCGTTACTCGCTCTAGATTACTCGCGGGATGTTTTTCTTGTTTTTCGCGTCACTCGCGAATAAAAACATCCCGCGAAAAGGAGTGTGTCGTCATCATCATCAACAACAACACAATTTCTTTCTGCCATAATTTTTCCGTCATGTCTGAAATAAATGATATTGCTGCTCTGTACTTGTTGTGGAAGTCCCAAATACGGAGGAAAGCCAAACGCCGACGTGTCTGGGTTCATAGCACCATCCAGAGGTGCACTCAACTCTGTGAATTTCACCGTCTTCACGGAAATTTTCCGCTCGAGTTGAAATTTTTCAAGTTGGGCGAAAGACGCCCGGCGCGAATTCGCGTCTATTCGCGTCTTTGCATTGACTTTGTATGTAATCTACTCGCGCAAATAATTAAATTCACGTTTGGTGTGAACACGCCATAAGTCACTTCAGACAGGACTGGAATCCGATATGTGTTTACATTAATTCCTGCCCAAAATCATTTTTGTTGATCATTTTACCATGCACATGGTAGACCCTGGTTTTGAAATTATTTATATAATTCATGTCGGATGGTCATGATTATTTGCCAGCATGGATAAGATAACAGCTGTCATGACTCATGAATGTTTTGCTGGTCAAAAGTCTGATGGAAAAGATATATAGTTCTGATTTTTTTTTCCATTTATCTACAGCTCAGATCTAGAATTCTGAAGTGAAATAAAGTAGCGCTGTAATATTTGTATAATATAAAAATTATTTATTTTTATGAATTAACCAGAGCGAGAGAGAGAGAGAGAGAGAGAGAGAGAGAGAGAGAGAGAGAGAGAGAGAGAGAGAGAGAGAGAGAGAGAGTGAGAGAGTAAGTGAGTGAGTGAGTGAGTGAGTGCGCGACTAAAGCCCTATTCGCATGGGATTAGTATTATCTGGGGACCTCGTGTGATTTAGAAATTATGTGGCGCATTCGCACGGGATAAGCAAAGCCTGTGATTTTACTCGAATTTACTGACTTATCTCCCGGATATGATGTCAGTAGGCTATTGCTTGGAAATGTCTTGTCATTATTATAGGTCTAGTTGTATGATACAGTAGGTAGTCAACCAGAATGCGTATTACCGCCGCGCCAGCCGCAGCGGCAAAACCACCGCGGCAAAAATAAACCAGTCGCATTTCAAAGTCATTCGGGAAATGACCGCCAGGTGGCGCAAAGGGATATTGTGCAAAACAGCAGCAATTGCCGCATTTTGAAATGTAAGTGGGGTTAATGTCAATTAACAGTAAGGATGACACTACAACTATGGTAAACAGAATAGAACATTTTTTTAGAACAGAAAAATAGAATCAAAAGTAAAAAATAGAGACGACAACAATATAGCCTATAGCCTATTTCATATTGTAGACGTCGGTGGGAAACATAAGCCTATTCCCCGGGGAAGCAGCGTGATAAAAAAAAAAAAAAAAATGAATAACAAAAATAACAAACAAAAATAAATTGGGTGCAATGGAGCTGATTATTTTTACTATTCTATTGAGGAATGAGACGAATGAAGAGCGTCTCTCACTTGTGTGAGCGAACACTAATTGCTGGACAAACAAACTTTTGGGCATTTCTCAGTGAGTAAATTCATGGCTGAGTAAATTCTTTGCTTTCGATCATTTTAGATGACATGGGTTCAAATCCTGAACAAACATGGACTACTGTAATTTTAATATTATTAATGCATTTTATATTATTAATTCAGAGAGATTTGTCTAGTTCTATTTATTTTTATTTTTTTGCTTATATTTATAAAATAAAATTACCATGCATTTCCATTTTACACTGAGGAACAAATATTATCCAACAGAATGACTGAATTTACATCTACACTACCGTTCAAAAGTTTGGGGTCAGTAAGATTGTTTAATGTTTTTAAAATAAGTATCTTCTGCTCAGCAAGGCTGCATTTATTTGATAAAAAACAATAAAAAAATTAAAAAAACAGTAATATTGTGAAATATTATGACAATTTAAAATGACTGTTTTCTATTTTAATATATTTTAAACTGTAATTTATTCCTGTAATCAAAGCTGAATTTTCAGCTTCATTACTCCAGTCTTCAGTGTCACATGATCCTTCAGAAATCATTCAAATACGATGATTTGATGCTCAAGAAACATTTATGATTAGTCAATGTTGAAAACAGTTATTTACATTTTTATTTCATGATGCTATGATGAATAGAAAGTTCAAAAGAACAGCATTTATCTGAAATCTAAAGCTTTTGTAACATTAAACACTACCGTTTAAAAGTTTGGGGTCAGTAAGAATTTTAATTAAATTTTTGGGGGAAAGAAATAAAATAAATCAATACTTTTATTAATCAAGGATGAGTTAAACTGATCAAAAGTTACAGTAAAGACATTTATAATGTTAGAAAATATTCTATTTTAAATAAATGCTGTTCTTTTGAACTTTCTATTCATCAAAAGAATTTTGAAAAAAAATTGTACACAACTGTTTTCAACATTTAATAATGAATTTTTCTTGAGCATCAAATCATCATATTAGAATGATTTCTGAAGGATCATGTGACACTGAAGACTGGAGTAATGATGCTGAAAATTCAGCTTTGATCACAGGACTAAATTACAGTTTAAAATATATTAAAATAGAAAACAGTCATTTTAAATTGTCATAATATTTCACAATATTACTGTTCTTTTTTTATTGTTTTTTATCAAATAAATGCAGCCTTGGTGAGATAAGATACTTCTTTTAAAAACATTAAAAAATCTTACTGACCCCAAACTTTTGAACGGTAGTGTATATAATTCCAATCGTAATGTCAAAAGCAGTTATGTTAAAAAAATAAAAATAAAATAAAATAAAAAAGTATATATATATATATATATATATATATATATATATATATATATATATATATATATATATATATATATATATATTATAATAATAATAATAATAATAATAAATAATATATATATATATATATATATAAAAAAAAACAAGAAAAAAAAAGAATAAAAAAACGCTTTATTTCACAAATCGCATGCACCCTGGTTGTAAGGATCCAAAGATCCCTGTGAAATTTAATATTGAGTTGAACATTTTGTTCATGACAACAAATGAACATGCGTTTGTTTGAAGATTTTGCTTGGAAAAAGCTGGCCCAAATCGAAGTAGCGTTTTAATTCTTCAATTATTAAAATAATGAAATATTTTGTTAATAAACTTTTATGACAGAAATCTTACTACATGTAGCCTAAATAATTTAATTCCTTCATTATCAAAACTTTAATAGCCTAATGCTAATGTCTAGAATAGCGATTTGCGTGTGAATTGTGAATTGCGACTTCTCTTTGTTTTAAGTCTCAAACTCAGAAAGAGCCCCTCTTTCATATGGAGAGTGTCGGACAGCCAGCCTGATGATACAAAACAGGCAAAGGCAAAATTTCTTTCAGGATAAATCTCTCAATGTGTCCAAATGTAGGCCCTATAGCCTATTGTAGTTTTATTTATATAGCCTATCGAAGTGTTCAATCCAGTTGTTTCAACTGGTTTTGTAGAGTTTTAGAATGTTTGAGCAATGTGTATGATTGTTAACAATCTGGCATTATCTAAACATAAACTGTTGACCAAACGCGTTCATGCCAAGAAACGAATGGGAGTGAGCAGCAGACACAGAGCGCTTTAATTCGCGATCAACCTTGTTTTATTGTAAGGCGAATTCAACTAGGCATTCTGTGTCTTTGAAGCAACAAAGGCTAAATAATTTGTTACAGGGGTTTTTTTTCTTTCTTTCGTGATTTGTGTGGATGACACGCATCTACAGTATTATTATTAGCTTGTATGATGTGTTTTTAACCTGAAATGTTTAATTTCGAGAGAGATCCGGCATGCGTAGTGAGGGAGACAAAAGAAACTTGCTAAAAAGAAATCCAGCGCGAGAGAGAGGCAAAGGAAAATGCCTATTCTTAATTTATGTTGCTTTGAACTCTTCATTTTGTACTGTTTTAATTGTTTAATTTTGCTGCAATTTGGCAATACAAATTTAAAATGTCGCAAGAATAAGATTCTGTATTTCTTATAACTCTAAACTCGATGCAACCCTGTTTTAAATAAATAAACTGTCCCGACACTTTATTTAAACCTTGAAATGTGCGATGGGGTTTCAAACTTAATTCATTTTAGTGTTCTTTTACATTTTCATTGGTTTTTATATTGAAAGCAATACTATTTAGTTAGTCTGTTATTTTTTATAGCCAAGTCAACAAAATCCGTCTTTTTCTGATTTGTTCAATGTATGGATCCGTTTTGAACATTTTCTTTCGTTTCTATGGCCGGGTATCACTGTCACTCATCTCAATTTCGTGAATGATTCACAAAACAATAATTTAGCAGATTAAAAACAAGCTTCATCAACTTGGAATCAATTTTCTGGTGCGATCGGCTGAAAATCTTACTTCATCAGTTTTGTCGAGTGCAGCGGCTCTACTGGAATGTAGACCTAGCAAATTTATGTTGTAATGTGCCATTGATAATTAAACAAAACACTTGACTTTAATAAACAGTTACCTATTTAAGCATCAAGAACGGTAAAACATAAATGTTGTCGGCCAACATCAGTTAACAGCATGTAGGCTACAATGTTATCATCTATACGCCTATTAATAATAATGACAGGAAAACAACAAATCATATCAAACACAACAAAGCTCCGAAAAGTGTTTCGAATCAATAAATGAACATTTCTAAAGTTTTTATTTTTGACAAATATTAAACTAGAGACAAAATTATAAGTTGGTAGAGCTGAGATTCGATCTCGGAACGCTTGAAGCTCCGCAGGGCGCATGTTGTTGCGTTGACCACAGAGCTATTGTCTGAACACTGTATAGCAAATGAGCTTAAAATATTTTTCTATTGCAATGTTTTATGCTAATCATAACAACCTACTGTAAGCCTATTTAACTCTTAATAAAGAATGCTAAAACACAAATGCTGCCAACTAACATCGGTTAGCAAGTCCTGATCCATGTTTTAATTTCACGACCATTTAGTTTAATTTATTTCACTGTTATGTTTCAGTTAATAAATCTACTGACAAATTAAAATAACACGAAATATAAGACACATAACCTATTGACATGCATAACCTTTCTAAATTATAGAAAAATTGGACACGCAATGTTAACGTTTAGCCTACTTTGCTTAAATTTGATGCAATAATAGAAGCCTACATTTGTTTCAGTTCTAAATTTGTACAGTAATTTCAGTATTGTGATTATGAATATGTTTAACTAGAATAGAATAGAATAGAATAGAATAGAATAGAATAGAATAGAATAGAACAGAACAGAATAGAATGAGGCATTTATATAGCACTTTCATATGTACTACTGTACACCCAAAGCACTTTACAATCATATCGGGGATGTCTCCTCAACCACCACCAGTGAGCAGCATCCACTTGGATGATGCGACGGTAGCCACAGTACAACGGCACCAGTGTGCTCACCACACACCAGCTATAGGTGGAGAGAGGAGAGAGAGTGATAGAGCCAATTCAATGAAAGGGGATTATTAGGAGGCCATGATTGGTAAGGGCCAATGGGTGGAACGTGGCCAGGACACCGGGGTTACACCCCTACTCTTTACGAGAAATGCCATGGGATTTTTAATGACCACAGAGAGTCAGGACCTCGGTTTTACATCTCATCCGAAGGACAGTGCTCTTTGACAGTATTAGTGTTGCACGGTGCACCGATACTTCAAAAGTAACAATTCCTAAATTTATTAGTATCGATACTTCTAAGAATGACCGCGTTCCAGATTTGTAAGAGACAGGATGAGTGCATCAGCGCACACGGAGCAACAAGCGCACTTAACACAGGCACACATGGCTACATAAACAAATTTCCGCACACAGGAAGACAGATGTTATGGTAATATTTTACATGTATTTTAATCACAAAAATGAACGTTTGCATCAAGTGAAAGCATCAGGCACATTGGCTACCTACATAATAAGCTGTTTTAAATTCAAAATGTTCAATGCCTTATCGCGCTGATGTGACCGAACCCGACCCGAACCCGAACATAATTTCTAAATATCTGTCCGAACCCGGCCCTGCCCGTCGGGTACCGTCGGGTATCCATCCTCTACTATGGACGTCTGTGTTTTTTCTCCTCACGCACGCAGCAAAGAAGCTGCAGCTGTCATGTGACAAACACTACAGCGAGATGTCTGCATGTGCGAGCACAAGTAATACTGTGGCCGCCGGTCCATCCATGACTGGTAGAAAAAGATGACGCGAGGAGTGAAATATGGAAGTACTTTCCATATCGTATAATCGCTGTTCATATTTTTATTCAAAGTTCAGAATCAAGATAAAGGTATTACCGGTAACTCTTATGTTTCTTATGATAACTGAGATAATGCTGCTAAATTTATTTTTTTACCTTGAATGTCATTGCTCTAATTTATTTTTTATATTTCATATTTTGTTCAAATGTTTAATGTATCTGCTGTTCATATGTTCATTTATTAGTGTGTTATATGATTAGAATTTTGTCCCGGTTTTAAAATAAAGCACAGCAATGATATTTGAGAGTGTTTCTCCCTTTTCAGGAAAAGTATCGAAAAAGTATCGAAATCGCAATTCTTGACTTGGTATCGGTATCAAAACAATAATTTTGGTATCGTGACAACACTAGACAGTATAGTGTCCTCGTCACTACACTGGGGTATTAGGACCCACACAGACCACAGGGTGAGCACCCCCTGCTGGCTTCACTAACACCTCTTCCAGCAGTCTACCATCCAGGTACTAACCAGGCTCAGCCCTGCTTAGCTTCAGTGGGCAACCAGTCTCAGGCTACAGGGTGATATGGCTGCTGGCAACAACTACAATGTTTCACTTGAATTTATCTGCTACCAGCTCTCAGCTCGCAGCACGGCTCATTGAGAATAAACTGACACTTTTCAAGTGTCAGTTTATAGAGAGAATAAACGGACACTTTTCAAAGTCTGTGATTGTAGCGCCTCTTAGCGGTAAAAGGCAGCAAATACACACCCGCAATTTTACCGCCGTGGGAACGTATATAATAAACAGAAGACATTGTCATTCATGTCAAGTCAAGTCATCTTCATTTATATAGCGCTTTTAACAATGTAGATTGTTCCAAAGCAGCTTTACATTGATAATAGGAAATTAAAGTAACAGAGATTGTTTTGGCTTTATAGCAGCTCTAGAATAAAGTTATTGTCCAGCTAAAGTTAGTTTGATTGATTCACTTCCGTCGCAAAGATCATTAGTTATTAACTTAGGGGCCGCTAACACGACACCGTTTTAACAGAAAACTTTTAAGTTCTTTCTGCGCAAACTTCAAAAACGCGAACCACTGACAACACTGATGGCGTGCACATGCACATTACGAGTTCAGTCTATAGGTATGCGCATTTGAATATATGTGCACAGGCGTGTAGTCCTTCCCTACAAATCAACCCTCAACATACAACTTGTCTGGCCTTAAAATTTATAATACAGAATTTTTATCGCTTCCACGTAGCCACGCGAACCGGAATTATCCCGACAACGCTTTATCTGTAGATAGGTAAAGGGAGGGGAGGGAGGCCTTAACAGGGAAGAGCCTAGTTGACATTTCAGGACTGCGCTGTCGTCGCGTCCAGGCGCAGGTCCTTCATCAGATCTGGATACAGCCTGGATCCGGCGGACTGCGGTAAACCTCGGTATAAACAGAGAGACTAATATTAGCGTAGACGCCATTCTTCTTATGATGTAACGAGTACATCAGGATTTATGGTAAGTGTTCCCGGTTCCGGCTGACCTAATCTATGCAGGCTAACATTGAATTACAAAAGTCTATAATGTGTTATGTGTATGCTAGGTCAAAGAGATGTGTTTTTAGTCTAGCTTTGAACTGACAGAGTTTGTCTGCTTCCCGGACAATGTTAGGAAGACTGTTCCAAAGTTTTGGTGCTAAATAGGAAAAGGATCTACCGCCAGCAGTCGATTTTGATATTCTAGGTATTATCAACTGGCCGGAATTTTGAGATCGCAATAGACGTGAAGGACTATAATGCGTTAAGAGCTTGCTCAAGTACTGCAGAGCTAAACCATTTAGTGCTTTGTAAGTAATCAGCAATATTTTAAAATTTATACAATGTTTAATAGGGAGCCAATGCAGTGTTGACAGAACAGGGCTAATATGGTCATACTTCCTGGTTCTGGTAAGAACTCTAGCTGCTGCGTTTTGGACCAGCTGTAATTTGTTTACTAAGCGTGCTGGGCAACCACCCATAATAGCATTACAATAATCTAGCCTTGATGTCATGAACGCATGGACTAATTGTTCCGCATTTGTCAATGAGAGCATATGACGTAATTTAGATATATTTTTAAGATGGAAAAATGCGGTGACTTTCAAATGAAAGATTGGTATCAAAGAGCACACCCAGGTTCCTAACCGACGACGAAGACTTGACAGAGCAGCCATCAAGTGTTAAACAGTATTCTAGATTATTACGTGAGGACGTTTTTTGTCCAATAATTAGAATCTCTGTTTTTTCAGAATTAAGTAGTATGAAATTACTAGTCATCCAATTTTTTTAGCACCTATGCATTCCGTTAATTTTGTGAATTGGTAAGTTTCGTCAGGGTGTGAAGAAATATAGAGCTGAGTATCATCAGCATAACAGTGAAAACTAATTCCATGCTTCCTAATGATATCTCCCAAGGGTAGCATGTACAGAGTGAAAAGCAACGGTCCTAGTACTGAGCCTTGTGGTACGCCATACTGAACTTGTGATCGATGAGACATCTCTTTATTTACTGCTACAAACTGATAACGGTCAGATAAGTATGATTTAAACCATGTTAATGCAATTCCATTAATGGCAACATAATTTTCGAGTCTATTTAAAAGAATGTTGTGGTCAATAGTATCAAATGCAGCACTAAGATCGAGCAACACTAATAGAGAGATACAACCACGATCAGATGATAAGAGCAAATCATTTGTAACTCTAATGAGAGCAGTCTCAGTACTATGGTACGGTCTAAATCCTGACTGGAAATCCTCGCAGAGATCATTTCTTTCTAAAAAGGAACATTGTTGTGAGGATTCCACCTTTTCTAGTATCTTTGAAAGAAAAGGTAGATTCGAGATCGGCCTGTAATTGAGTAATTCTGTACGATCAAGTTGCGTTTTTTTAACAAGCGGTTTAACCATAGCCAGCTTACAGGTTTTTGGTACGTATCCTAATGACAAAGATGAATTAATGATATTAAGAAGAGGATCTATGACCTCTGGAAGCATCTCTTTCAGTAGCTTAGTTGGTATAGGGTCTAACATACATGTTGTCGATTTATATGATTTAACGAGTTTAACGAGTTTAACGAATTCTTCCTCTTCTATAGCAATGAATGAATCCAATTTTTCCTCAGGGAGACTACAATGCACTGCCTGATGCGATACTGTAGTGGACGGTTGCATAGTTATAATTTTCTCCCTGATACTATCAATCTTATAAGTGAAGAAGTTCATAAAGTCATTACTGCTGTGCTGCTTGGAAACTTCTGGGCTTGAAGCTTTATTTTTCGTTAGTTTAGCCACTGTTTCAAATAAATACCTAGGGTTTTGTTTATTTTCTTCTAATAGGGTTGAAAAATAAGCAGCTTTTAAGGCCTCTCTGTATGCAATCAAGCTCTCTTTCCATGAAATGCGAAATACCTCTAGTTTTGTTTTCTTCCAGTTGCGCTCCATTTTTCTGGCTGCTCTCTTAAGGGCCCAAGTGTGCTCGTTGTACCACGGTGTTGGACTATTTTCTTTAATCTTCTTTAAGCGCAACGGAGCAACTGTGTCTAAAGTGCTGGAAAAGAGAGTTAAAAGTTTCTGTCGCAATATCGAGTTCTTCTAAGCTATCTGGGATGCTGAGATGATGAAACTGATCAGGAAGATTATTAATAAAGCAATCTTTAGTGGCAGAAGTGATAGGTCTAACATATTTGTAACACGGAGTCGGCTTTTCAGCCTTGGCTAAATTAAGTTTACACGAGACTAGATAATGATCTGAGATGTCATCGCTCTGCTGCAGAATTTCAATGGCATCAACATTGATTCCGTGTGATAATATTAGATCTAGGGTATGATTACGACTGAGTAGGTCCTGACACATGTTGTCTAACTCCAATAGAATTAAGAATGTCTTTAAATGCCAGTCCCAATGCATCCGTGAATTATCATTTACACTATATATTGCTATATTAAGCACCAACACTTCAAAAGAATTATATTTGAAACTAGACTTCTTAGTAATTCTAAAAATATTACTATAAATGACAGCAACACCTCCCGCTTTGCCTTTCAGACGAGGTTCATGTTTATAACAGTAATCTTGCGGGGTGGACTCATTTAAAGTAATGTAATCGTTTTTATCGATTCATCTCCATCTAATCAGGTTTTCAGCTTTCTCTTTCTGCAAATAGTATAGTTGGATGATATAGTGTCTAGCGACATGACCCAGCACCCAAAATACTATCAAAACACTCAAACGCAGCCTCCATTCATAGCGAAAGATGGATAAAAAAGTATGAAATATGGTAGGTCATTTGCGGGGAATTTTTACTTTACAAATTACAGACATGGCCGATTCGCAAGGGATTAAGATCACAGACAACCTCCGCAATTATTACAAATGACTAGAGGTCACCAGGTAATACTTATACCGTGTGAATAGGGCTTAAGTATCCTAATAGTGAAGCTTGTTGGTTTAATAAATTGCAGCGAAGTTATCACCTCATTGCTGAGAAATATAATGTAGGTTTCTGTAGTAAAGCTGTATTATTTATAAAAGTCACGGGCAGAGGTTGAAAACCAGCTCCTGAATGTTTCTGTGTTGGATGCAATTTCCTTTCTTTATAAAGATAAATATAAAAGTCCCACCTCAATAAAAAGCTGTGAGCGAGCGCATACAGGCAAGTTTGCCTCATAATACAACATTAAAAAGCTATCTTTGTGAATAAACGTGTTGTCCTTGTAGTGGCTTAGAATTCAAAGGGGCATCGGTTATACATGTTCTATGTCCAGATATCGGATATGTATCTGATTTAAATCCACATTTGGAAGTGGCTCAGATCAGATGTGAAGAAATTGGATCTTGTGCGGATGAATGTGTTTACACGTGTGCAACAAATTTTGATCCGTGTTAGATGTGTGCCAGTGTAAATGCCGCCTTAGTTTAAAATTACCTTAGTTTGGTTAATAAAATAAATGCATAGAAACAGTTAATTTGTAAGGGAACATACAATATACTTTTATATAATTAGTTAAATAGTTAGGCTAATAAAAATATAAAAAAGACCTTAAGATGAATGCTGGACTTAAAACATTTTGAGCTGCAAAAGATAACTTTGCACTCATTTCAAACTTACCCATGACATCTTATGACAAATTCATTTCAATTTAAATGATCTTATGGATGTGGCAGTTGTGGTTCACAATCATAGTGGCACCAGCTGCTGCAGTAAATGTGGCATATTCAGGCGACTTTTATATGCTTATTTTACATTTACCGGGTTTAACCCTCATGTGCCGGCGCGTTTTGCTAGATTTTTTTTCACATAGCAGCAAAATAGACTTAAAATACTCATTTATGGCCAGACTTAAGAACTTAAAAAATATGAAAAAATAAACTGTAAAATGTCTACTTTTTTATGTGTCCACTTACAACCGAAACAAAACATTGTGCTTTTGTAAAATAATGAAAATAAACAGGGTGTGCTTTCTGCCTCACCATCTCAGTGAACTTTTTTTCTGGAGCACGTCTCTAAACTTACACAAAACTCAGCAAATACTATTCACCCAGGCATGAGCAATATATCTTTATAATCATTTAAGTGTGTACTTTTAAATGATCTAATTCAAAATGAAAACAAAAATTCTCTGTTTGTAATCTGTATGTAAAGAGAGAGATGTCAGTCGTTCTCATTTCAGCTTATTATCTGCTAATGTGAACACGCCTGCGGAGAGCGCGTGTTATTCAAATGCAGATGATCTGAGGCAATTCATGCAAACCTGTGAACGCCCACATCAACTTGATAAACCTCATCAAGTTTAGTCTGATTCAGATACTTTACGTCGTCTTGTGAAGCTGTGAGGAATAATACTAATAATAATCCTGGGAAATTTACCTCAGAAGTGCTAGTTTAGTTTCACTTCGAGGAGCAACGGATCCAGCTGAGGATTGTGAATAGTAAGTTCTTTATTCTTAAGTGCTTTGTTCTAATCGCGATATGGAATAGTATCTGTAAACCGCAAAAAGACTTTAAATTTGAATCGCGTGTCAGTGTGTGAATGAATCAATGGCACAAATGTGCACTCGTGTACAGCTGTAGTAAACAACAGCACGCATCTGTGCTGTTCATTCACACTTGCACTTACATTAGTAAAAGCTAATCTTCATGTTATTTTTACATGAACACATCTACTAGTTTAGCTTTTACCAAACTATATTGCTATACTGAGATGAGTAAAAATCGACTGAAATATGTTGAAATAAAATGTCTTTGAATAAGCAACGTATTAAACTGCAAATTAACATTTATATGCTAATATATCATAAAAATTATATGTTACAGACGAAATATGAATGTTTAGACAAGATTTCGATTATTAGTTTTGGATAGATTATAAAGTTTTTACTGTAAAAAAGACTACTGCCACATCAAATAAACTTTTGTTCCCCAATTTCTGCTCATATGTTAAATATATAGTATGGGATGTTTTGTCAAAAATAAAGTAGGTATATTGAATTATCAACTAAGATATTATTATAGTGTTTGTTCCAATATTCAAACCAATGAATCCTTAACTTTGAAATACGTATGATAAAATGTATACTTTTTACAAAGAAAGATTACACTTGAAATATTGTTAAAATTGTAACCCTAACCTTTTTAATAAAATAGCAAAAAAAATATTTACAAGGTAGATGTAAACAAAATCTTAATAGGTCAATATTAGCCTTCTCATTAAATTATTTTTATTGTGTTTTATTAGTGGCAAATTTCAGGAGAGGATACATATTCCAAAACTTTCTGAAAATACAGTATGAGAATTAACTTTAATTAAAAAAATATATATATATATATTTTGTCCTTGCATTCTGTGGTACCCTCTCAGTGACACACCTGAATGAATGGCTCATTATGCAGCTCATTGTATTCTCAGGTGTGAACCACAGCATTATTCATGATCATTCACGCCCCCACGCATATTGCCTTCCCAGACAAAAAGAAGTCTTAAAAAATTTAAATCAATCAATGTATTGTTTTATGTGAATGATTAGGCAGGATGATTTTCAGATCATTTTGAAGCAAAAACTCTAGGCGACAACATCCATTAGTCAAAAGTCTTGTGGACACATTTAGTATGTGTTTTGTGGCCTTATTTCAGAAACTTTAATTTTTAGTTTTTTCAAAAACCATGCATAAAAATTATTCTCTCAAAAAAAAACAAAAAAAAAACATGTATATACATGTTGTTCACATATTATGGTAGCCCTGTTAGTGCTGAATAGAGTGTAATTACACCTTTGCCATTAATACGTTTATAAGCAACTGAAAAAAGCACAAATGTCAGGGCATGTCAAAACATCTCAAGGACCCCAAAAACACCTTAGACACCGGAGGGTTAAACTTCATATTGCCCGTCGTGCACAGTTACCCTATAGGCACCGGGGTGGCGGTGCCACCTGCTTGGGCCCGTCATCGATGCATGCAGCTATATTTGTTTCTTTGTCTTTTGTTGTTTGATTAACATTAAAATGAAAGACAGCAGCAGGAATATTAGGCTGCTGTCACTTTAAAACGATGTTGTCGTTTTATCTGTATAGAGTCACCACGTGGCTACGCAGATGCGATAAATAATTCCATATTATAAATATCTAAGGCTAGACAAGTAGTTTGTTGAGGGTTGATTTGTAAAGAAGGACTATACGCCAACGCACATATATATTCAAACGCGCATACCTATGGACTGAACACGTGATGCGCATGTGCGCGACATCGGTTTTTGCGCAGAGGTTTGCGCAGAGATAACTGATAATCGTTTGCACCTTGGAACCTATTTCCGGGAGTGCGTTCTCGAGCCACCAGGCACTGTTTTGTGTGGATGGGCGGCCAGAGCGCGTTGAGGGTTTTCTGTTAGAACGGTGTTGTGTTAGCGGCCCCTAAGTTAATAACTAATGATCTTCGCAACGGAAGTGAATCAGTCAAAACTAACTTTAGCTAGACAATAACTCTATCCTAGAGCTGCTGTAAAGCCAAAACAATCTCTGTTACTGTAATTTCCTATTATCACTGTAAAGCTGCTTTGAAACAATTCATATTGTTAAAAGCACTATATAAATGAAGGTGACTTGACTTTAAGACATGCACTGATCCAATACACTGATACTGTACACATGAGTTGTCTTTCTCGACTGTTTACGTTATGTTCATGCTGAACAGCAACACACCAAAACGTGCAGAACTGTGATGTCAGTAAGAGATTTACATACTAACAGCTGACTGGACAGAGCTGAAACACATATTGAGCATATTCATCTTGAGAAACATACATTAGCGGAACTCTGTCTGTCTGTTTAAGCATTGTTCTTTTCACCAAACCATAGCCTATAACAGAGGAGTCGTCAGATTTGAGATTAACTGCAGTGTAAATGCTGGGCGAACAGTGGGTGGAGAGCGGTACGCTTCGGTTTTTACTGAGAACTGTTACACCCTTAGTGAAAACACAAAGTACATACAGTGTGAGCGAACACAAACACCAGACAAAGAACTGAGCAAACTTAGGGTAATATATACTCGAGGAGCAGGAGAATGAAATCAAAAAACAAACAATGAATAACCATATCAAATGAAATCATGCTTGAAACCATGACAACAAAAAACAAACACAGAAAATGAACGACACTTTTTTTCTATACCAATTTTATGAAATCTGTTTTAACAAGATTAAATTACCTCAAAAAAACTTTGGTTATATTTGTTCAGTTGGTTGACTTTTTTTACAGACTCAGAGACTCGCAGTCTTTGAGTCTATAAAAAAGCACCAATTCAAACATTTTCTATATCCTAATCATTTAACAACATGTATTCTTTACTTCAATGATCTCATTGTTTCTGCCCTAAATTAATACATTATTTAAATTAATATACTGTTAGCTAACTGCGTGATTTGTATATGTACATTTCTGAAATGCATTAATTACACAGTCACCTCTGATTACAGATCACTGTAAATTGTAATGTAGACATGCATTTCTGCATTTCAAGCTGCTTTGAAACGATATGTATTGTGAAAAGCGCTATACAAATAAATGTGAATTGAATATAGGGGCGGGATATATGCCTCACACTCAGCACACATACAGCTTGCCTTAAAGCACTGGCAAAAGTAGCCTAATGATTATGAATGTGTCGAGAAAAAATAGCAAGGAGACATTTTAATTGTTTATTCATGAACTAGTGTTTTCTGAGTCGGTGGCTGCAAAGATGAAGTTGACGACGCTGAAACGTCATCTCTGCAGTACTGTGAACGCTGGCGCATGCCAATAGGAAGAAATACACCTTTCATTTGAATTATAACATAATCAGAGTATTAGTTTTTGATTCTAATTGGTACATTTAAAAGTAGACATTTCAAGCTTCTATAGACATATTTCTCATGTCTGTGAGGCACTGTCAAGTGCTTCATCAGATTTGTTGTGTTGCCGGTCTTGGCAGCAATCAACTTGTCGCAAATATTGTATGGCGGTCTGTTGGCATTGAGCCTGGTGAAATGTAGCCACACTTCTGATCTTTTCCACATCTTTTACATCTATGGGGGTTGGGACGCTTACACACTACAGCCTCACGTGTGAGCCACGTCTCTATGGGCAACCGTGTAAGCTAGTGTTTTTCCTTGATGCCTCGCCACAGCCAATCATGCCGCAACTGACGTTGACGAGATTAACCCCTTAGGTATCAAAATTTGGTACCGAACAACGAGCAATGTTTCAATACTCAATAGTATCGAGGCAATTCGGTCGGTACCTAAAAAGTATCAAACTCGATACCCAGCCCTACTAAAACAACAACTGAATGTGACAACCTCTCTACCAAACATTGGCTACATTCTTTACTCAAGACACTAAATCACTTATCATCTGCACAGACATTTTCCCACTGGATGAATGTTACATGAGTCAAGAGCGGAAAAAAGACAAGAACTGGAAGTAAAAAGGGATATAGGAGAGGGAGAAAAAGTGACCGGGCTTTATGAATGGACACTTACATGACTCTGCATCTTACTCTGCTGCTTGAGACGAAGGTTCTCTGGTGTATCAGCCACTATGGTAAAGGATGTTTTAGGGTAGTGCCTGAAACACACAGGCAACATTTATTTCAGATAACATACACTTAATAAAAAAAATGTAACGCATACAATTTGTCCAGGAACTTTTTTTCCCCCAGACCTGTTTCTGTCTGCGTTAGCATCGTGGTCTAAAGTACCGTGAAGATTAGGCAAATTAGTCCGGTGGCGTACTTTCCAGTTCCCGCTGGATTTCATCCTCTGAATTTAAGCTTAATAAAGCCTGAACCTCGTCGTCGGTCCATCGGTCGTATTTTTTAAACTCCATTAGCTTTCGCACCGCAGGAACGATTTTAATTCTAGGAACTCCTTTTATGGGAACAAATTTAGCTCCTACTTCAGAGTAGAGTCTAAACCAGCTCTATAGGAACCATCCATGGCGTTAGTGTATGCTGACTGACCAAACGCACACGTGAAACTCCAGCACCTGACATTTTTAAAAAGGCTGGGTAAACACACAGATTATAGCCTATGTATTTACTCCAGAAACGAACTCTACGAACATGGAAAACATCGATTAATGGGCCCCTTAACATTTACATGGAGGAGAAAATCCAACGCAACTTTGGGATACCATGATGTATTTCTGCTCAGCTAGCAACACTGGACATCAACCACATAGCATACGCTAATAACTCATTACTGTCTACTTTCTATGTATAACATTTCTATCTAATAATGTATTAGATAGGACTGTTAAACAGATCGTAAACTAATGAACACTGAGAATGCGAGCACTGTGTGGCTCTGGCTGGCGTTCTCAGCACAGTCAAAATAAAGGTCCGTCGCTTCGTCAAAATAAAAGTCACAATAACAAGCGCGGCTTACGTCACTTCAGAGTTCCTACTGGCAGTGCGGAAAACGTTCCTAGGGGAACCACTAGTTCTCGGGAAACCACCCTGGTGGCTAGTTCCTAGAGCTAAGTTCCTAGAACTACCCTGTGCAAAAACACCTATTGTTGATTTGAATAGCAAACAACTCTTACTGCACGCACCGCAACAGACTTTTAAAACTGTGGTTGAAATAAAATACTGCGTGGACTCAACCAATCAAAATGCTGCGTGAACTCATCTAATCAGCATGTTCAGCGCCCAAGTCCCACCCTCGAACTTTGAAAAAGTACTACAAAAGCCACTAGACGACAAGCCTGCAACCTTTAGCCAAAAAAAGTGTAATGGCTAATGCTGACGCTGGTACACAGGAAAGGAGAGCAGAGGCCGTTGTTTTATGAATGGATGTCAATAGAGAAGAGGCTTCACTACACTGAATAAACCGCTTTTGTGAGGAAACACCTTATTTACGAAATCGACAGCCTGTTCTCTAATCTTCAACATGTTTTATGCTTAACAATACTTTTGTTGGGAATGATATGTAGATTTTACTATGATAAAAAGGGTATTTTATAAGAGAAGGCAGAGAAGGGAATGTCGCAACAGGTAAGACTCATTTGCGGCATTACCATAGTATTTAATAGTAATATTGAAGGGTATTTTAAATTGTCTAAAGAAAGTAAGAAATACTGATGTTTTCTTTCTTTGGCTTTCAGGTTTTACCAGTTATGATAATAAACATGAGTTGTAATAACTATTATAACTGCATGTATACATATGATATAATGCTGATATTATGCATTAATGAATAAAGACAAAATTAATAATTTAATAAATATTGTGTTATATTGCATGTTGTTAAATTTAAGTGTTGTGTCAAAGTTTTTTCCACAGTAAAGCACATTCCACAAACAATGCAGTCCTACTTCACCTTTATTATGGATATAACATCAAATATATAACATTTGTTCACAAGACCAACGCGCTAATAATCGACAAAAAACTGATTAACGTAAGCTGTAACTGACTGTCATATAAGATTGAACTGACAATATGAGAGGACAGTAAGTTGACAGGAAAATAAAGTTGACAAGTTGTTATAAAAGACAAAGTGTTAAGCACAGGCTGAATTGGCTATGACTAGAAAGCAAATACCAGACTAAGACACACTTCTCTGCTACTCAAATACATAAAACATTAGCCTTTATACACTGTACTTATTCAAAGAATCCGTTTTTTATTTACCCTTGCACTGCAAACAAGCAGACAGTCTCCAAAATGCGTGCAGGACTTTGCAGACAGTTTCAGGATTCATTTTATGTTCCACTTTTATTTGTGATGTTTAGTCACAAGCTCTTATTATAAAGTTCAATTTAAGCTCTGGTATAAAGTATAGGCAAAAAAAAATTTAAATAAAAAAATTATATTACCAGGTATTTTTTCTAATCAAACCATTTTCAGAATGATAATGTTACAGAAGTAATGCATGAACAGACACAATAAAATACTGATTCTGCTCAGAGTGATTTTTTTTTTCCCTCAGTTTTTAAGCCCTGCTCAAAATGCCAGCTTCCTCACGCGAGTGAATAGGTTTCCCTTTCAAGGGAAATCGCTGCTCAGTCTGCTTGATTGTGTCGTGAAACACACGTGTGAAATCAGTCCAAGACTTCATAGGCAGTTGACGTCACAAACCAGGAATCTATAAAGCATGCCCAAACAGTAGCTTCTGTTTCTTCAGCTATATGTGAAATCGTGAGTCTTATTTGGTGTTGTCTGTCTACCATCATATATATATCCTGCCGGGATAATCACACAACGCGTACAAGTCCGCTAATGACATGGCCAATTCGCGAACTAATGACTCCTTTGAACTGATTCCATTTAATGAATGGTTAAAACAACTGATCTGTCCAACACTGAATCGGTGTATAACAAATCGGTACACTTTACAATAAGGTTCCATTTATTAAACTCTAGTTAACTAGATCAGTTAACATTAACTATTAATAAACTTCACTAGGGCTGAACGACTAATTGCATTTGCGATAATATCGCGATTTGATGAAATGCGATGACATTTTTTTAACCGCAAAGCTGCGATTACACTCTGGTCACGTGACACGCGAGAGTAAACCAGTCTTGCAGATGAAGCATCAACTTGGCACGCTACGCATATAGGCCTGGCATAGGCTACAGGAAATAACAGTTTATGTTTAATTTATGTGATATTCTGTTATAGATTCTCTCCAACAATTCTGTATCGATTTATGTCTGAGCTTAGTTTTAAACACAGATACGTGATGACGCTACGTGTGCTTTATAAACAACCATATTCTGCTTGCTTCTAATTCCTTTGTCTCACACACACACACACGACACCACTCGAACCTTCCAAAAAATAATCTTTCATAAAGTTCGGAAAAGTTGAAGCGAATTACAAGAACATTCGCGTGCTTCATTGCACAAGATATGAGATACGCGCGGTTTGCTTGATGTTACTTTTGTAGTGCGTGGTCTCGCCCGCCGGTATTTTACTTACAAATGCTCTACGAAGACATCATATGTCTTTTGGAATGCAGTTGGCTTATATATTACAAATATGAAAATCACCGACAGATGCTGCTTTCAACTTCAAGTTGCTTTAATCTCAAAATGCTTTAATGACGCAAAATGTATGTGACGCAGTCAGTTATATCTTAAGTTATTAAACAGACAGGACAAACCACATCGTATAATTTCAAAAGAGATGAAAACGTTCAGACAGCCTACTCTTAAATACTCAAAGCACTTTGTTTATTGCTTGTAATATTTTTTTTCCCTCTGTTATTTGTTTTGAAGCTATATTAGTTAAACTTATTAACATGTAATTGTATTAATTTAGTTTTTTAATGTGTAATTATTTATAAAAGTAGGCCTACTTACAATTACATATGTAATTAAATATTTTAAGTTTTATTAATAAGATCAATTAATTAATAAGAAAAAAATTAGATCGGCTCATGAGGTGCCTAAAGATTCCCTTCCCTATTTTACAATGATTTATTGCTTGTTTTTGTTGAATAATAGAAAAGATAAAGAGCTTAAAAAATAATCGCATATTAAATCGCAATCGCAATATTGGTAAAACTAAATGGCAATTAGATTATTTTCCAAAATCATTCAGCCCTAAACTGCACTTCTACTTATTAATCTTTATTAATGTTAATTTCACCATTTACTAGTAGCCTACATTATTTAAATCAAAAGTTGTATTTATTAACATTAGTTAGCCTAATGCACTGTGTGAAGTAACATTTTAAAAAAAAATACAGCTGTTCATTGTTTGTTCAACTAAGATTAACAAAGATTAATAAATACAGTACAAATGTATTTCTTGTGGTTCATTAGTTAGCCTAATACATTAACTAATGTAAACAAATCAAACCACATTTAACACCTCTTAAAATGAGAATGTAAGTGTGCTTACCCCATTTCTTTAGTAAGAGTGGTTAGCAAGATAAACCTTAATAACCTTAATAAACTACTGTATTTTCAGGTTATCTATATGACAATGTCTAGAACAATTACCAAAACAATCTTTTAGTTTAGACTGTTTGCGGTAAATGCAGTTGGGTTGTCGAGGTCAAAACTCTAAATAAGCTGTGAATCAAATAAACTTACTATAAATAATGTTATGTCTTTTTTTACTCTTACACTGAATGTTTGGATTTTGTGAAGGTGTAAATCATTTTTGATTAATAGGCTATTTAATAAAATAAAGTTCTGTGTAACGAATTATTAACGAAGGAATTATTATTATTTGTTTCAAAATGCAATTAATCCATTGAATCAATATCAAGTTATTTTTATTTTTCATATTGAAACTGTTGAAAATACAAGACAAAGTCAGTTGATCCACATATGACAGCCTCTGAACTCGGTCAATACTAATCTTATATACAGGCACGTACTGGACTAAAAATACATTCAATCAGCCATCGCTAAGAAATACCTCCTGAACTTTTTTGAAGGCGATCAGCTGTAAAATGGCTTGATCCTGCTCGGTTTTCGTTGACTGAGTAAAACAATTGAAAGTTTTTCAAAAGATCCCCTGGGGTCAACATGTCAGCGTGACAGAAGTTTGATGCTGTCGTGTGAGAACAAGCAACAGTCGGCATTTTTCCTCCTCCCGCGTGCCTCATCTTCTTAATCTCCTCATATAAATGATTAGATTTCGATGGCTTACGTTTCTTCCCTACCGCAGAAACCACCGCAGGTTCATCAATACCGTCAAAGTGCCGCCGTTACTGTTTACAATGCGTTAAATGGTGCGCTGTGATTGGTTGAGCAGATTTATCGCATTCTGCAGAGAAAGGAGACTGGCGTTTGTCGCGGTTTGGGAAAAAAGGGAGAAAACATGACAGAATAACACGGCGGATATTGCATTTTACGTAAAATTAAAAATTGACTTTTCAATACCGCCCCATACAATACGGATTTTTGTGGGAACTAATAATTTTTTTTAAATGCCGTTTATTGCGTTTTGGAACCAAACTCTTCACATATAGATCTCATCGGGCCGAACAACTTTAGCACTCTTAAATTATACGCCAGCCCAACATGAAGTCGGCTATTATGGGTTGTTTGGAGAACGCTTGCTCTGGAATTTGAAATACTCCTCCTAGGGAATTCATCTGATTGCCACCAAACTCGGTGTGCATGAAGAAAAGACATTAAGGATGCTACATTGCAGACGGATTTTTGATATCTCAAACAGTTTGGCCGTGGCGAGGAAACAAATTTATGGCGAATAAATTTCATCATTCTGTGTTAAAACAGAACTGTGGTGGTACGTATATATGTCACTGGTTAATCTAATCAGAATTATGACTATTTTTCTCTTTTCTCACGTCAGGTTAATTTACATTGCATTAGTATAAAAACTGATTGTTTTGAAAATATTACTTGTGTTTTTGTAGTGTTGATGCAGCAAAAAAGAATAGGTCACTTGGCAGACTTGTGAATGACGAGAAATTTAAATGTATAACTTCTGCATACATTAACTGATCTTGATCAAACTTCAGCAGTGTGTTTGTTGTAAGAGGCTGATCACATGGATGTGACTATTGTGAGTCAAAGTTATAGCGCCTCCAACTGGCAGCAGGAAGTGTTTCACTTTCAAAATGCTTTTGACAAAAGTGGGGGGGTTAGTTATACCTACAGTAACAAAACTCAGGACATACATTGTTGTCATAGAGCCAGACAACTTTCTAATTTACAGTCATTAGCTCCGACCAACAGGAAGTCAGATATTTTGGTTTGAATGTGGATTTTTTGGATATATATCTGAGACTCTGAGTTTTTAGCTACTCCTCCTTAGTGGTTTATTTTATTCACACCAAACTTTTTCAACATGATGAAAATACATTAAAGATGCTAAATTGAGAACAGATTTTGAATATCTTGCTATGGTGAGGGATGAAAAATAATCTGTGAAATGTCTACTTTTGTATGTCTCCACTTACAATTAGGGCTGTCACTTTTTATTCGATATTCGAATATGCATTCAAACATGACGTGAAATATCCGTAATCGAACTACAAATAAACTATTCGGTTTTTAAAGTGCCATGTGTAGCACATTTTTTACAGTCTATGATTAGACCGTTTATTTTTTATTTTATTGTTTACCATCTCATCCAGTAGCAGGCGCTCTAAACGTATTGTAGAGTAGGCACATGACCAAATCAAGCGAATAATAGCCAATAGCCACCCTGTTTTGAAAATGGAAGATAACACACAGAACATCCAGCCTGAGCGGACAATTCTACCCCAACTCATCTAAAAAGTAGTGTCTGGAAATATTTTGGGTTCTACACCGTAGTAGATGGTAAAGTACCGTATTTTCCGGATTATATATCAAAATTAATTCATACTGATTTACATGAACCAAGAGATACATTACCATCTACAGCCGCGAGAGTACATGCTACTCCTGTAGCCTACCCCTGAAAAAATTTACTGAAAACAACTGAAAAACTGTTAACTGAAACATTAACCTAAAGACAACTGAGAAAGCCTGAACACAAACAAAATGCCCCAAAAAAGGAAAAAAATCTCCATGTTTTCGGTGCTGATGCGGTGGTGACACGTTCATGTAACATGTGAGGGTGGTGCTACCTAAAAAAAAAAAAAAAAGCACCTAAAAGCTGTCACAAAGAACCGACAAAAGAAATGACTATGAATGTCAAATATAGCAAGGAAACATGTTAATTTTTTACTAATAAACAAGTGTTTTCTGTGTCAGTATCGGCTGCAAAGATGAAGTTGACGATGCTGAATCGCGATCTTCGCAGTAGTGAACGCACAAGAGAGAAATGCACATTTCATACGGATTACATAAGCAGAGAACAGTCTGTTTTCTTTCGTTTTGAATTGTTCTGTTTAACCTGTTAAGCTGCAACCCCACTTTTGAAAAATCCCCAGAAATGACATACCCAAACTGAAACAGATACAGTTCATGAACCCTTTGTTCTAAAAGCACAAGTATGATCTCATTTGAAAGCTGACACCTGGCAGTTTATTGTCAATGTAGAATTAATTATTGTCATAATGACAAAAATTGTTATAAATAGCTTCAAAGTTTTGTAAAGTTATTAGAAATTATTTTTTATGAAACATCCTCATGAAAATAAAATTGAAGTTGGCACTGGAGCAATCTAGAAATGCACTACAGCTAAAGTCACATGTCTAAACATTTTATGTTTAAAATCTGAAGATAATAAGTCCAAAACTCTGTATTTAGTTAAATGTTTTTCAAGACCATGTCAATGACTTTATTTTGATTTGACGCTAAAATGCTACTGATGTTTATTGTCATCTTCTAACCATCTATCCAGTATATTGTCTTTATTGTTTTGTGGTGCAAACGATCCCCATTCAGTCTCAGTCTCCCCCTGCACACATTCACACCTCTCCAGCCTGGTTATGGCTCTAAATATGCATTTCTTTTGTCTGCATTATAGTTACTAACGACTGGCTATTCACAGGCTATTCATATGGTTTCAGTCCCTAATTTCTTTTCTCAAAGTTCACCTCACATTTTAAACTGTATCAAATGCATTTCTTGAATAAAGAAACATTTCAGTAAGCATTCAAAAAATAATAAAAGTATAACTTCTAGGTGGCAGGTGCACCTAGAGCTAGCTAGCATGTTAGCTTAGCACACCATCAATACACGACAATTTATGAGATTAAAACCATGTTTGTGCTACAAACTTACTTTATAAAGCAAATCGAGTATTTTAAATAATCTTCTGTGATCTAATTTGGCTTCAGATAAAAAAAAAATCAGAAAATATACTATTGGATAGTGTTCTGCACAATGCAGTCTATAGATAGATTAGCATTACATATTATAATCTATTGTTATGAAAATACCTGGCATGGCTTGAAAAACACAGGTAACTCAAATATCATTGCAAACATGTTTATTGTCTTCAAAACGTCCGTATCTGCATGTTACAGCGCGATCTCTTGTTAGCTTTGTGTGTATCAGTGACGTCCTGGAATGTGTCACATGATTATGGCACTTCTTCATGTGTTCCATATGGAATACTGTGCACAGGGCGGCGAGGGCGCCCTCAGGCTATTGGTATGAATTGAAAACACAATATCAGATTATATAAGCGCTCATAAAGATTACATCGACGCATTTGGGTATAAATTCAATAAATATTATTCCTGTCTATAGAAATATGATGTAAATCTATGAGAATCTATCAATATTTCTCCAAATCTGCACATTTTTGAGCTAAAGCCCTGAAGGACGTTGTTTTGTGTATCGCTGTCATGACGACAGCACGGAGTTTTTTATGAATGAAAGCGACTGACGCGCATAATTCATATTAAAGGTATCGACTAATTTTTTCATTTCATAACTCCTGACACAAATTAAGACATAACTGTCACTATGAGTTTCTCAGAATACAATAGTGGTCAAATACTGAAACTTGAGTATTATATCTTTTTAATTATGTATAGTTTGTCAAGGTATAACATTAAATCTGATAGTAATTTTGAATTAAATAAATAAAAAACGCTTCAGTGCGCGGACGCACTGGCAACGGTTAACAGGTTAAAAGTAGACATTTCAAGCTTTCTATATGTGTCTCAGGTCTGTGAGGCAAATAGGCTACCTTATACGCTGAGTTTCGGTTCATTTATGAGACGAGCTCCAGGTACACGCGCCGGCGCCTCCGTGTCGTGATTATCTATTTTCTACTATATTTAAACTTCTTATTTATTAAATCCAGGCAATTGGTTGATGAAACATTGATTAAAATTAAGATACAATTAATACAAAACTAAATAAAATGTTAAGACAGGCTTTGTGCTTTCTGTTTGAGGTCTCTGTGAAAGTTTTAAAGCAGTCTTTTAGTGCCGCTTTCAGAGCACTCACGTCTGTAACGGAGAACTGTCGAATTTGCAAAAAAAACGGTTTACTTACGCATCCTCGACATCCAATCTTCGTGCTCACCTGTCAAGTTACCATCCAAATGAGGCAGCGGAGTCAGAGACACAGCAGACGGCCAGGCGTCCAACATCGTATGACTGCCTGCACAACCGGTCGGCACCTTTTTTTTCATGTAACGTTAGCCTAATTTTGTGATTGGCTATGCATAGTGCATATTGGCACTTCATATAGATTAAGTTGATAACCTGCTGTTTCAAACATTAAGTCAAATTATTTTTCAGACAGGCTATGGCTTGAGTCCTGTTATGACTGTCAGACTGTTAATAAATTTGTGATTGAATCTCCATTACGGTGTTTTTTTTTGCTTTTGTTTTGTTCAGGGGGGGCTAGATATTCGAATATATTCAAATACATTGCTTGATATTTGATACCCGTTCGAATTTGATTTTTCTCAAAAATGACAGCCCTACTTACAATCAAAACAAAACATTGTGCTTTTGTTAAATAAAGAAAATAAACAGGATATGCTTTCTGCCTCTCCGTCTCGGTGAACTTTTTTTTCTTGAGCACATCTATAAACAAACAAAACTCAGCGAATACTTGTCACACATTTATGAGCCATATATCTTTATAAACATTTAAGTGTGTACTCTTAAATGATCGGAATCAAACTGAAAACAAATATTCTCTGTTTAAGTATTCTCAAACCCTTGCTCATTAGTTTTAATTTGACCACACCCTCGCACGCAAAAGAGATTGACATGCAAATCGTCCACATGGAACGCGAACGCGCCCCTTACCTCAAACACAAAGCACCAAACTTCATAAGTCTCTGCTTTTCATTGAGTTTGGAAGACACGCTGTGAGCTTACATTGGATTTACCTCAGAAGAAGAAGAACCCGATTTGAAGACAAGAAAGATGTAAGGTAAGAAATTCTTAATTATATTAGTTAATGTTATTGTTGCATAAACTTCACATTGCAGTTGAACTGTTGCTAGATATATGGTGAATATTATATTTAGAGCCGTGTTTACTGTTAAATACTGTGTTTGTGGATATCTGCTCAAACGTAGATATGTGTGCATGTATGTATGTATGGTAACCATAATGTTTCATATTTTGGAGCACGCTGTGCGTTTGAATGTTTCATATTCAAAACGCACTGTGCGTTTGAAAAGCAAAACGCACCAAACATTAGGCTTCATGTTTTTACTCCAATCTCATTTCATAACATCATAACGAATGGAAACATTTGAAGTAACATATGATAATCAATATATTTTTCTCTAGCGCAGTTGTTACTGAAGTGTTCCTTTTGAAAGATTTATAAGCTGCTATAGGTTATTGTTATTATTATTTTATGCAGCACTGCGCGTAGCCTATGCCTACAAGGCACAACAAACCTGGTGTTCATTATATATTGTTGGAAACATTTGTGTGTGTGTGTGTATTCTGTGAATTTTAAAAAGCAATTTTAACCAGAAAGATCTAAAATCTAATGAATTGGAATAAAAAAAGTACTTAGTACTTCCTGGTCTGAAAGTACTAAGTTGATTAACAAGTTTATGTAACTGCCTATCTGTATCCACCTATAGCTTTTGTAATTGCTGAGGTCTGGACCTGGAAGCCTTAACTTTTACTACAGACATTGTGTTTGTTTTAGAAAATTAAATATTTTCTAAGTAGCCCAACATTATTTTGTTTAAATATGAAATTGCAGTGACACAGGAAGGCTGGAAGAGATATCATTAATAGGAGTACTTTCAGGCCATTTAATAAATGTAATGTGTTTATGATGTTCTGTCAGTGTACTAAACCTGTAAGATAAATTAATTGGTACCCATAGTAACAACCACAATGATCAATATACAAAACATGAGGGGCAAGAGACCTGACAGGTATCTGGTGCCGTGTGTAGAGTGTTATTTAAAAAAAAAAAGTTACAAACTGTGTTTACTGTTAATATAGATCTTTACACTGTTCATTTAGCTAGCTGAGGACAGAGACAGTAGTATAAAGCACCATGGTTTCTATAGCAACCGGCACATGCTTACTGAGCCTCCTGCAAATGTCTGGGTTTAGACTACTTTCCAAAGATATGACTATGTTGAATCTAGTAAACTTGTAGAGGGGATGGGACTGCCTTTTCTCTTGTAGTTTTACATACTTTTGACCATTCTTTGACCAGTCAGTTGCATGTTAATTAGTTGAATAATTCTAAAACAGATCTAATGCCAGAAGCATCACAGTGATAAAATGTCATGCCCTGGTTCTTTTTAATGTCATAATAATCTGTAATTCATATTGACTAAAGAAACCAAATTTAAAAGGACTTTGAATCCAAAAACACAATGTGAATCCCATTACTGTCACATGAAGAAAGAGAAAATGTAGCGAGTATAATATAAAGATAAGAGAATCTGACAGAATATGTATCAATTTAAGATTTTATCCTGGAAAACTAAACTTTTTTTCTTGCTACCTGTCTGTTATTTTTGGATTATAACACTGAGCAATATGGTCTATGAAGCCTACTAGAGATCCGCTCGATTTGTTTTTTGATTAGAGAAATTATCTTATGTGGTCAGTGACTTTCTACAATCAGAAAACAAAATCAGTTGGAGGCAGGATGAAATTTAGTCTGAATGTGGTCCAGCAGAGCTGGAGATTAAAGCAACTGTCATCCTCTTGTTATGTAGTACAGACTCCCTCTGTTACTTTGTGAGAAAGATGTTGTTACACTTTTTTATGTATTCTTAAAGGAACACTTCGACTTTTTGGGACTTTGGCTTATTCACCATATCCCCCAGAGTTAGATAAGTCCATACATACCTTTTTCATCTCTGTGCGTGCCGTAACTCTGTCTTACGCACCCACCGCTAGCCTAGCTTAGCACAAAGACTGAAGGTAAACGGCTACAGCTAGCATACTGCCTAGAGCCTTGCACGGGGCAAAACACCCAGCCCTAACCGAGACCTGGCCCGTGGTGTTCAAGCCCTAATCCGGCCCCAGCCCGAAAACGTCTGTAATTTTTCAGCCCGAACCCGACCCGAGACCAACATCAATATCACTTTGAGCTCTCTCTGACGCACGCTCTCTGATGCGCGCTGTCTCTGCTAGACGCACACACAAGACGCACACACATACACACACACGCTACTGGGTAAAATTTTATTATAGGCCTCAAACATAACTACCACCACCGACAATTATGCCCACAAATATTAATACAGACTGTCCATTACAGAGAAGCATAAGCATGCAGAGAATATTGTTTTTTTCAACCTTTTTTTGATGTCAAGTAACTTTACTGAAGAACAACGTTTCAAAGAACTCTTCGCCAACTGGCTAACGTTAAATAATAATAAAAATATAATAAAGAAAAAAAAATCCGTTGAACTGAGTAGGTTCATTCACTGTTTATTTGTGATCGTTGTGAAGAAAATGAATAGCATCCACTGTTGAAGGCTTCAGGCTCGGTAATCAAATCAAAACTCTTTCAAAACTCTTTCAAAAATGCAGCTTTTCCTGAAGTATTGGGAACTTTTAGTGACTCCTTACGCTCCAACTTCTCTCTGATGCTCTGCATGGTCAACTGTCACCTAATGCATTGCACGCGCGTCGCGTTACTCGCGTGATCGCATATTGCGTTGCATATTTATATTATTAGCCTATTAATATAACAATATTCCATATAGTAGCCTGCGCTCTGCACGTATATTATGGGCAAGATGAAAGGAGAAAAGCTAAATGAGCCCGAGTCCGACCAAAGCCCAATCTGTAAAAACAATTTTAAAAAAATAAAAAATTGACCCGACTGCTCCCAATAAGTGACAAAATAACGCCAACATTTTCCTATTTACATGTTGTGATTTGTATAGTCACAGCATGTACAAATAACATGGTCACATATTCTCAGAAGGCGAAGCACTGCTACTTGGGCGGAGTGATTTGCTCGCAGCGCCTGAGAAGCCCCATGGTGAGGAGCAGAGTTCGCTCAGAATCGGAGAGTAAATCACTCCGCCGAAGTAACAGTGCTTCGTCTTCTGAGAATACAGTTCCCAGTATGTATACGGTTAAAAGATGGTTGTGTCTCATGTGACCTTGTTATTCGTACACGCTGTGACTATACAAATCACAACATGTAAATAGGAAAATGTTGGCGTTATTTTGTCACTTATTGGGAGCAGTATAATAGCTGTAGCCGTTTACCTCCAGTCTTTGTGCTAAGCTAGGCTAGCAGTGGGTGCGTCAGACAGAGTTACAGCACGCACGGAGATGAAAAAGGTATGTATGGACTTATCTAACTCTGGGAAATAAGGTGAATAAGCTAATGTCCCAAAAAGTCGAAGTGTTCCATTAAAAGAATCAATCAAATATGCATGGTGCAGTTATGAGCACATCATTTGCTTTCTGTCCAGATACATAACTATGTACATTACTAATTTACCCAGACTTTTGTTTTCTGATCATGCTTGTCCCAATGAACATTGTAATCCTGACAATAACATTTGGTAATTTAGGCTGTGACACCTGTAAACGGTAAACATGCAGCGGCGTAGACGCATTAATCCAAAGGATGATGCAAGATTTTATGTTACTGCTGAAAGTGACAAAGTGGGACTTGACATCAAGTACATCAATGCTGTAAAAGGTAAGTTGAATCTTCTGATTGTTTAATCATGATTCAACTTTAATACATATCACTTTTTGCCACTTATTTTTTGTTTTGTCTTTGATTAATTAGGTTGCGGCATCTTCACCTCTGTTCCATTTGAAAAAGGAGAGTTTCTATTGAAATACAGAGGTGATCTAATAAGCAAGCAAGAATGTGAGAGGAGACAGAGAATTTACCATGACCTCCTCAAAGTGTTTATGTTCAAGTTCCATTTTAATGGAAAACTGTGGTGGTACGTATATATGTCACTGGTTAATCTAATCAGAATTATGACTATTTTTCTCTTTTCTCACGTCAGCTTAATTTACATTGCATTAGTATACAAACTGATTGTTTTGAAAATGTTACTTGTGTTTTTGTAGTGTTGATGCAGCAAAAGAGAATGTGTCACTTGGCAGACTTGTGAATGACGAGAACATAAAGCCTAATGCCAAGATGAAGTACCTCACTGTGCAAGGGAAGCCCCATCTCTGTTTGTTTGCAGTTTGAGACATAAGTCAAGGAGAGGAGATCACCTATAATTATGGTGACTCAGACTGGCCATGGAGATGCAAGGTGGTCAAAATTTGACTTTGTGAAATTGATAGTTCTCATATAAGAAATGCTTTAACCATAGAACAGTTCACATGCCAAAATACTGTACATTTTCCATCTAGCTTCTGGTGGAACATGATTTGTATAGCTTTTGTTAGCAGTTTGTTAGCACCACCAAACCAGCACATCATAGCAAAGATGATACTGACTGGTAGAACAAAAACAATGAAGTCATCAAATGCTGTGTTTATCAGAGCATAGTTTTCATAGTCCATGGTCGACAATATTTTTTGTTTTTTTTTCCTTTTTACAGGGCCTTGATGACGAAATGGCTCCAAAGATTTGTGGTACCACAAATCCCCCATCCACAATTGATGATATACTGAAGAGGTATATCTTCACAAAATATAGATTTTTATAAATATCTTGCTCTGATTGTTAATATCTTAGAAAAGTTGTCAGTGAGTTTTAAAGCAAGGTTTTCCTCTGTCTTTCTGTCAACAGTAGAATGGTTTCTTTTTTTAATTCAGATTTCAAATATCCTCTCTAGTATCACGTTCCCAGGACTTTCTCGTTATTGTCCTTTGTCTCTGTTTCATCTTCTACAGCTGACCACTGAGAGCAAGTGCATCCATACAGCCGTCAGCCACCCGAATCAGACTAGTCCAGAGCTCGGCCCACTCACCAAGGTTGGAGAGGTAAATTAAATCTGATGTACAACATAGTGAAGTTATTTGTGGCAAAATGTTAAATCTACCAACCTATTTCAATGTGTGTGTGTGTGTGTGTGTGTGTGTAGTCACCTGAGTAGAACATGCTTTATGTGGACAATGAAATGGAAGGACATTGTCTAAACATGCTTTTTCAAACTTCAGTCAGTATAATATCTGAGTGTATGTGTATCAAACAGTGAACCCCACCAAAATATGACTTGGAAGGTCCATACAGTTTAGAGGGTCCTGTCACCAGAGGCATCACTTTGGTTTTTAAGAACACTTGGACTGCTTGCACTGGATCTGTATGTTGGTTTAATGTGAATGCTAAGTTGTTTGGTTACATGTAATGGATAGGCACCCTATTAGTTATACGGGGCTACAACAAGTCAGCTCCTGGCACTGAGGCTAACCACAAATTCCCCATCTACAATTTATATATGAAGAAATATGAAGAAGGTATATCTTCATATAGGATATGCTATAAATAAGCTGCATATAAATAAGATACGCAATAAATAACAAAATACAATGCAATAAAATGGTAATAATATGTATGAGGTAAATTAAATGTCACATTGGTATTGGATTTAAAGTGATTAGATATCGACATGTAAATATGAAATATCTTTCTGTCCAAACTATGTGGCATAAATAAATACTACAATTAAATTTTTCACCAACAGTGTCAAAAACACCGCCTGGTGTGCGCAACAGTATCCTCCTTGGAAAAGTGTGTTCATTGTGTGGGACCCATATCTTTCTTCAAGTGGCTTGGCTATCGATGCACAGGTTAGATATTTAGTGAATTAGTATAGTGTACATCTGTTGTGCTCTAACCACTTAAATAGACCTGCAGTGTTAACATTATTTTACTCAAAATGTGTTACAGTTTGTTCAGGGGTCTGACATAAATCCTCAAGCAAATTAAAAGAGATGACTTTAACAGCACAGCACAGGTGAGTATCTACTGAGTTAGTGTTGAACTTGAACTGTCTATAAGATTCAATCACCATGTAAAATAATTTGCTTTCGCACCAATTCAGGCGCAGCAGTCTCCTAAGGCTTCTGAGGATGAACTGCTGTCAGATCAGGACAAAATTCCACATCCAGAATGGGACCAAATATCATCAGATGATGCTGAGGACATGTCTGACAAGGAATGCATACCTGACTCGGAGTCAGAATATGATGATGAATATGATTCAGATGCCAGCATACCCTTAAAGTCAAGTCAGGCAAGAGCTGCACATATTCAAGTAAAATTAAAGCTGCAAGCAGCATTTATCGGGGTTCAAGCAATTAAGGCCTTTAAGGCCTTAAAGCACAAAAGCATCAAAAGCTATTAAGTTTTATTTAGCAAGCATGTAAACACTGACATAATAGATGGAAAAGACCATTTACAGCCAATACAGGCAATGTACCATAGAAAATACATGGTTTTAAAGCTGTTTAACAGTTATAGCGCCACCTATCGTCCGATCTCCATAAAATTTTGCATGCTTGTTAAGGATGTTATTTTACATATGCTCACCAATTTTTGTGAAGTTCTGAGTTTTCATTTAGGATTTATAGGCTTTTTAGTGTATTTTGCCACGCCCATTTTATAAATGACCCTATTACAGACATCCAAATGCAAAAGTTCAACTTTTTTTTGATAATTATTGATCTAGAGAGTCCAGAGAATTGTCCTAGACTGGTCTGGTTCCGATCGGGCAAAAAACCTAGGACTAGTTCGCAAAAGTAGGTTTTTAACATATTCGCAAATATTTAATGAACGGTTTGATTGACAGCAGTGGTTCTTGAGGCAAAGTTGTTCAACATGAGGAGATCTATCAAATGATATGCATTTTCTGACTAAATTTGTTACACCACGTGATTACAGAGCCTTAAAACTCGTTAGCGCCAACTAGTGGCCGATTTCTTTCAAAATTCTTACAGACCTCTAGGGGCTTGAGCCGAACATGCCCACCGAGTTTTGTTCCGATTGGACTTCGTTAACCTTGTCTAATAGGTGCTCAACTTTATTGGCCAATGGCGGCCATGTTTTTTGAGATACACCAATGTCCTCATAGACATACATGGCACCTTGGACCAAGACACTGCATACCAATTTTCAAGTCAATCGGACTAACGGTCAGGTGGTTATAACCTGTTTTATGTTTTTTTCATGTTATAGCGCCACCATGTGGCCAATCTCCGCGATTTTTTTACTGTCACCTCAGATTGACCTCATACATATGTGTACCGAGTTTGGTGAAGATACCTCATTTACTTCTGGAGTTATAGCCATTTTAGTAAAATAGGCCCCTACCACAATGTACATTTTGGCGCCCCCTAGCGACTAGGAATCGAAATTTCGACTTTTTTTCGATAATTATTTATCTTCAGACTCTAGAGAACATTTCTGCACTGGTTTGGTTCCGATCGGGTGAAAAACCTAGGACTAGTTCGCAAAAGTAGGTTTTTGACAAAATTCAAAATGGCGGAAAATCTATCATGGCGGAAATGAAATCGGAGATATACGTTTTGTTCGTCAGGCGTCCAGCTTTCGAATGATATAAGACACTTGAGTCTACAACATACAGTCTAGGAGTTATGAGCAGTTTCGCGCTTTTGGTTGTTATAGCGCCACCTATGGGCCAATCGAGGTCATAATTTGATAACCTCTCCTCGATTTTTGTACTACCATCTGGCAAAGTTTCAAAGCTCTAGCCCTTACGGTTTGGGCTGCACGATGCGTTTTACGGCGGAATAATAATAATAATTAAAGCTGCAAGCAGCATTTATCGGGGTTCAAGCAGTTAAGACCTTTAAGGCATTTAAGCACAAAAGCATAAAAAGTTATTAAGATTTATTTAGCAAGCATGTAACCACTGACATAATAGATGGAAAAGACCATTTACAGCCAATACAGGCAGTTTACCATGGGATATATATGGTTTTAAAGCTTTTTAACAGTTATAGCGCCACCTATGGTCCAATCTCCATTAAATTGTTTACTGTGACCTCAAATTGAACCCATAAACATGTGTACTGAGTTTGGTGAAGATATCTTATTTACTTCTTGATTTATAGCCATTTTAGTAAAATAGGCTCCTCCCACAACAATTTACCACATTCTAGTATTATTTACTATGATTCTAGCATGATTTGCCATATTCTAGCATGATTTACCATGATATACTACATTCTAGTATGATTTACCATTGTTTACTGTGATTCTAGCATAGTTTACTATAGTTTATCATGGCTTACCATGATTTACCCTGTTCTAGCATAGTTTACCATGATTTACCATGTTGTAGCATGATGTACCATGATATACCATGTTCTAGAATGACGTACCAGGATTCTAGTATGATTTACCTTGATACACCACATTCTAGTATTATTTATTATGATTTACCATGTTTTTAGCGTGATTTACCATGATTTACCACATTGCTAGCAATTATGTGAAGTATCAGTACAAATGAAGTGATAAATTCTGACAAAATATGATTGTGCTATGATAGTAATTGTTATATAAGTGATTTTTTAGTGTCTTATTGTTATATAAGTGATTTTTAGTGTCTAATAATGAATGCAAAAGCATATGTGATTAGACTTCATTAATAAGTAGAATGGCCAGCAGAGGGTAGTAGAATGTAGTAGAACATATTGGCTCACTTTCACTTTAAACTTCTTGATTTTCACCATTTTTCTGCACTAAAGCAATCCAGTTTTTCCATTTTAACTCCATAATGCATGTTTACACACACACACACAAAGACAAATGTTGTTGTTTTTTCAATGCTATTGGGATATGTCATTATGAAAATATATTTGAATGGTCTATAAACATTTCACAAAGTCTTTGTAAGCTATTAATCAGATGATTCAGAATTTATTCAGAAACCTAAGACTACACACACACACATTATGTTGTAGATACAGACATTTGAAATATATGATGTGATCAAACTGTCAATACTAATACTTTAACAGATGGATTTTGACTAAATGTAATTGTAAATGTTAAAATAGTGATTTTATAAAGTCTAAATATAAATTATAGAACAATATGACGAAATGACTATTTTAAACAGCAGGGGGCAGTAAAATATCACTTATTGGCTTAATATGCCATTATATTCATATCATTTTCACCTTTTTAACTGTTATAGAGGCAAATTTTGTCTGATCTGTCTGAAAATTTTCATGCATGTTCAGCGTGATATTTCACATGTTCTGACTTGTTTTTAAGAAGGTTTGAACATTCATTAAAGAGATATAGGCTTTCGGGGACACTTGGTAAAGGCCACATTTTGAAGTGAACCTATTATAGCTATCCAAATGAAGTAGTTCAACTTTTTCTGACAATTATTGTTCTAGTGAGTCCAGAGAATTGTATTGCACTAGTTTTGAACATTATGATATGAAAATTATATGATCAGAGATGGAAAAGACCATTTACAGCCAATACAGGCAGTTTACCATAGGAAATATATGGTTTTAAAGCCTTTTAACAGTTATAGCGCCAACTATTGTCCGATCTCCATAAAGTTTTGCATGCTTGTTAATGATGTTATGTCACATATGCTCACCAATTTTTGTGAAGTTATGAGTTTTTATTTAAGATTTATAGGTTTTATAATGTATTTTGCCATGCCCATTTTATAAATGACCCTATTACAGCCATCCAAATGCAAAAGTTCAACTTTTTTTTGATAATTATTGATCTAGAGAGTCCAGACAATTGTCCTAGACTGGTTTGGTTCCGATCGGGCAAAAAACCAGGGACTAGTTCGCAAAAGTAGGTTTTAAACATATTCACGAATATTTAATGAACGGTTTGATTGACAGCAATGGTTCTTGAGGCAAAGTTGTTCAACATGAGCAGTTCTATCAAATGATATGCATTTTGTGACGATAAGTGTAACAACATGTGATTACAGAGCCATAAAACTTGTTAGCGCCAACTAGTGGCCGATTTCTTTCAAAATTCTTACAGACCTCTAGGGCCATGAGTCGAACATGCCCATCGAGTTTCGTTCCGATCGGCCTCCGTTAACCTTGTCTAATAGGTGCTCAAACTTCATTGGCCGATGGCGGCCATGTTTTTTGAGATACACCAATGTCCTCATAGACATACATGACACCTTGGACCAAGACACTGCATACCAATTTTCAAGTCAATCGGACTAACGGTCAGGTGGTTATAGCCTGTTTTATGTTTTTTTCATGTTATAGCGCCACCATGAGGCCAATCACCGCGATTTTTTTGTTGTGACCTCAGATTGACCTCTTACACATGTGTACCGAGTTTGGTGAAGATACCTCATTTACTTCTGGAGTTATAGCCGTTTTAGTAAAATAGGCTCCTCCCACAACATACATTTTGGCGCCCCTTAGCGACCGTGAATCGAAATTTCAACTTTTTTTCGATAGTTTTTGATAGTCAGACTCTAGAGAACATTTCTGCACTGGTTTGGTTCCGATCGGGTGAAAAACCTAGGACTAGTTCGCAAAAGTATGTTTTTGACAAAATTCAAAATGGCGGAAAATCTATCATGGCGGAAATGAAATCGGAGATATACGTTTTGTTCGTCAGGCGTCCAGCTTTCCAATGATATAAGACACTTGAGTCTACGTCATACGGTCTAGTAGTTATGAGCAGTTTTGCGCTTTTGGTTGCTATAGCGCCACCTATGGGCCAATCGGGGTCATACTTTTATTGGTTCTCCCCAAATTGAGGACTACCATTTGGCCCAGTTTCAAGGTTCCAGCTCTTACGGTTTGGTCTGCACAATGCGTTTTAGGGGAAAATAATAATAATAATAATAATTAAAGCTGCAAGCAGCATTTATCGGGGTTCAAGCATTTAAGGCCTTTAAGCACATAAGCATTTAAGACATTAAGATTTATTTAGAAAGCTTTTAACCACTGAAATAATAGATGGAAAAGTCCATTTACAGCCAATACAGGAAATTTACCATAGGAAATATATGGTTTTCAAAGCTTTTTAACAGTTATAGCGCCACCTATGGTCCGATCTCCATAAAAATTTCCATGCTTCTTTAGCATGTTATTTCACATATGCCCATCAATTTTTGTGAAGTTCTGAGTTTTTATTTAGGCTTTATAGACGTTTGAGTGTATTTGGACACGCCTATTTTATAAATGATCCTCTTCTAGCCAACCAAAAGCAAAATTTTGACTTTTTTTTGATAATTATTGATCTAGAGAGTCCAGAGAATTGTCCTAGACTGGTCTGGTTCCGATCGGGCGAAAAACCAGGGACTAGTTCGCAAAAGTAGGTTTTTAACATATTCGTGAATAATTAATAAACTGTTTGATTTACAGCAATGGTTCTAGAGGCAAAGTTGTTCAGCATGAGCAGATCTATCAAATGATATACATTTTGTGATGATAAGTGTAACACCACGTGATTACAGAGCCATAAAACTCGTTAGCGCCAACTAGTGGCCGATTTCTTTCAAAATTCTTACAGACCTCTAGGGCCATGAGTCGAACATGCCCACCGAGTTTTGTTCCGATCGGCCTCCGTTAACCTTGTCTAATAGGTGCTCAAACTTCATTGGCCGATGGCGGCCATGTTTTTTGAGATACACCAATGTCCTCATAGACATACATGACACCTTGGACCAAGACACTGCATACCAATTTTCAAGTCAATCGGACTAATGGTCAGGTGGTTATAGCCAGTTTTATGTTTTTTACATGTTATAGCGCCACCATGTGGCCAATCGCCACGATTTTTTTTACTGTGACCTCAGATTGACCTCTTAAATAATTGTACCGAGTTTGGTGAAGATACCTCATTTACTTCTGGAGTTATGGCCGTTTTAGTAAAATAGGCTCCTCCCACAACATACAATTTGGCGCCCCTTAGCGACCGTGAATCGAAATTTCAACTTTTTTTCGATAATTATTGATATTCAAACTCCAGAGAACATTTCTGCACTGGTTTGGTTCCGATCGGGCAAAAAACCTAGGACTAGTTCGCAAAAGTAGGTTTTTGACAAAATTCAAAATGGCGGAAAAATTTGCATACCGGAAAATGAAATCGGAGATATACGTTTTGTTTGCCATGAGGTCTTGATTACATTGATATAAGACACTTGAGTCTACGACATACGGTCTAGGAGTTATGAGCAGTTTCGCGCTTTTGGTCGCTGTAGCGCCACCTGTGGGCCGATTTGGCTAAGTCCGTGTATCTGAGTAGCGAGCAATACTACTACCATTTGACCAAGTATCACGTCTCTAGGCCTTACGGTTTTGGCTGCACGATGCGTTTTAGGGAAGAATAATAATAATAATAAAAATCAGGGCAATTACAATAGGGTTTCAGCACTTCGTGCTTGAACCCCTAATAATAATTAAAGCTGCAAGCAGCATTTATCGGGGTTCAAGCTATTAAGGCCTTTAAGGGTTTTTAAGCACAAAAGCATCAAAAGTTATCAGGTTTTATTTAGCAAGCATGTAACCACTGACATAATAGATGGAAAAGACCATTTACAGCCAATACAGGCAATGTACCATAGGAAATATATGGTTTTAAAGCTTTTTAACAGTTATAGCGCCACCTATAGTCCGATCTCCATAAAATTTGGCATGCTTGTTAATGATGTTATGTCACATATGCTCACCAATTTTTGTGAAGTTCTGAGTTTTCATTTAGGATTTATAGGCTTTTTAGTGTATTTTGCCACACCCATTTTATAAATGACCCTATTACAGCCATCCAAATGCAAAAGTTCAACTTTTTTTTGATAGTTTTTGATCTAGAGAGTCCAGAGAATTGTCCTAGACTGGTCTGGTTCCAATCGTGCGAAAAACCTAGGACTAGTTCGCAAAAGTAGGTTTTTAACATGTTTGCGAATATTTAATGAACGGTTTGATTGACAGCAATGGTCCTTGAGGCAAAGTTGTTCAGGATGAGGAGATCTATCAAATGATATGCATATTGTGTGGATATTTGTAACACCACGTGATTACAGAGCTGTAAAACTCGTTAGCACCAACTAGTGGCCGATTTCTTTCAAAATTGTTACAGACCTCTATGGCCTTGAGTCGAACATGCCCATCGAGTTTCGTTCCGATCGGCCTCCGTTAACCTTGTCTAATAGGTGCTCAAACTTCATTGGCCGATGGCGGCCATGTTTTTCGAGATACGCCAATGTCCTCATACACATACATGGCACCTTGGACCAAGACACTGCATGCCAATTTTCAAGTCAATCGGACTAATGGTCAGGTGGTTATAGCCTGTTTTATGTTTTTTTCATGTTATAGCGCCACCATGTGGCCAATTGCCGCGGTTTTTTTACTGTGACCTCAGATTGACCTCTTACACATGTGTACCAAGTTTGGTGAAGATACCTCATTTACTTCTGGAGTTATAGCCATTTTAGTAAAATAGGCCCTTCCCACAACGTACGTTTTGGCGCCCCTTACCGTCCGTGAGTCGAAATTTCAACTTTTTTTCGATAGTTTTTGATAATCAGACTCTAGAGAACATTTCTGCACTGGTTTGGTTCCGATCGGGCGAAAAACCTAGGACTAGTTCGCAAAAGTATGTTTTTGACAAAATTCAAAATGGCGGAAAATCTATCATGGCGGAAATGAAATCGGAGATATACGTTTTGTTCGTCAGGCGTCCAGCTTTCCAATGATATAACACACTTGAGTCTACGTCATACGGTCTAGTAGTTATGAGCAGTTTCGCGCTTTTGGTTGCTATAGCGCCACCTATGGGCCAATCGGGGTCATACTTTGATAGGTTCTCCCCAAATTGAGGACTACCATTTGGCCAAGTTTCAAGGTTCCAGCTCTTACGGTTTGGTCTGCACGATGCGTTTTAGGGGAAAATAATAATAATAATAATAATAATAATAATAAAAATCAGTACAATTACAATAGGGTTTCAGCACTTCGTGCTTGAACCCCTAATTAAAGCTGCAAGCAGCATTTATCGGGGTTCAAGCAGTTAAGGCCTTTAAGGCCTTTAAGCACAAAAGCATCAAAAGTTATTAGTTTTATTTAGCAAGCATCTAACCACTGACATAATAGATGAAAAAGACTATTTACAGCCAATACAGGCAATGTACCATAGGAAATATATGGTTTTAAAGCTTTTTTAACAGTTATAGCGCCACCTATGGTCCGATCTCCATAAAATTGCTTACTGTGACCTCAAATTGAACCCATACACATGTGTACTGAGTTTGGTGAAGATATCTCATTTACTTCTTGACTTATAGCCATTTTAGTAAAATAGGCTCCTCCCACAACAATTTACCACATTCTAGTATTATTTACTATGATTCTAGCATGATTGTGCTACAATAGTAATTGTTATATAAGTGATTTTTTAGTGTCTTATTGTTATATAAGTGATTTTTAGTGTATAATGAATGCAAAAGCATATGTGAGTAGACTTCATTAATAAGTAGAATGACCAGCAGAGGGCAGTAGAAGACCAGTTATTGGCTCACTTTCACTTTAAACTTCATGATTTTCACCATTTTTCTGTACTAAAGCAAACCAGTTTTTCCATTTTAACTCCATAATGCATGTTTACACACACACACACACACACACACACACACACACACACACACACACAAAGACAAATGTTGTTGTTTTTTCAATGCTATTGGGATATGTCATTATGAAAATATATTTCAATGGTCTATAAACATTTCACAAAGTCTTTGTAAGCTATTAATCAGATTATTCAGAATTTATTTAGAAACCTAAGACTACACACACACATTATGTGGTAGATACAGATATTTGAAATATATGATGTGATCAAACTGTCAATACTAATACTTTAACAGATGGATTTTGAGTAAATGTAATTGTAAATGTTAAAATAGGGATTTTATAAAGTCTAAATATAAATTATAGAACAATATGACAAAATGACTATTTTAAACAGCAGGGGGCAGTAAAATACCACTTATTGGCTTAATATGCCATTAATTCATATCATTTTCACCTTTTTAACTGTTACAGAGGCAAATTTTGTCCGATCTGTCTGAAATTTTTCATCCTTGTTCAGGGTGATATTTCACACGTTCTGACTTGTTTTTAAGAAGGTCTGAGCATTGATTAAAGAGATATAGGCTTTCGGGGACACTTGGTAAAGGCCACATTTTGAAGTGAACCTATTATAGCTATCCAAATGAAGAAGTTCAACTTTTTCTGACAACTATTGTTCTAGTGAGTCCAGAGAATGGTTATGCGATAGTTTTTAACATTATGATATGAAAATTGTATGATCAGACATGGAAAAGACCATTTACAGCCAATACAGGCAGTTTGCCATAGGAAATATATGGTTTAAAAGCCTTTTAACTGTTATAGCGCCACCTTTGGTCCGATCTCCATAAAATGTTGCATGCTTGTTAATGATGTTATGTCACATATGCTCACCAACTTTTGTGAAGTTATGAGTTTTCATTTAGGATTTATAGGGTTTTTAGTGTATTTTGCCACGCCCATTTTATAAATGACCCTATTACAGCCATCCAAATGCAAAAGTTCAACTTTTTTTTGATAATTATTGATCTAGAGAGTCCAGAGAATTGTCCTAGACTGGTCTGGTTCCGATCGGGCAAAAAACCTAGGACTAGTTCGCAAAAGTAGGTTTTTAACATATTCATGAATAATTAATGAACAGTTTGATTGACAGCAATGGTTCTTGAGGCAAAGTTGTTCAGGATGAGGAGATCTATCAAATGATATGCATATTGTGTGGATATTTGTAACACCACGTGATTACAGAGCCGTAAAACTCGTTAGCGCCAACTAGTGGCCGATTTCTTTTAAAATTCTTACAGACCTCTAGGGCCATGAGCCGAACATGCCCATTGAGTTTCGTTTCGATCGGCCTCCGTTAACCTTGTCTAATAGGTGCTCAAACTTCATTGGCCGATGGCGGCCATGTTTTTTGAGATACGCCAATGTCCTCATACACATACATGGCACCTTGGACCAAGACACTGCATACCAATTTTCAAGTCAATCGGACTAACGGTCAGGTGGTTATAGCCTGATTTATGTTTTTTTCATGTTATAGCGCCACCATGAGGCCAATCGTCGCGATTTTTTTACTGTGACCCCAGATTGAACTCATACACATGTGTACCAAGTTTGGTGAAGATACCTCATTTACTTCGGGAGTTATAGCCATTTTAATAAAATAGGCCCCTCCCACAACGTACGTTTTGGCGCCCCTTAGCGACCGTGAATCGAAATTTCAACTTTTTTTCGATAATTATTGATATTCAGTCTCCAGAGAACATTTCTGCACTGGTTTGGTACCAATCGGGTAAAAAACCAGGGACTAGTTCGCAAAAGTAGGTTTTTGACAAAATTCAAAATGGCGGAAAATCTATCATGGCGGAAATGAAATCGGAGATATAAGTTTTGTTCGTCAGGCGTCCAGCTTTCCAATGATATAAGACACTTGAGTCTACGACATACGGTCTAGGAGTTATGAGCAGTTTCGCGCTTTTGGTTGTTATAGCGCCACCTATGGGCCAATCGGGGTCATAATCTCTGAACCTTTCCTCGATTTTTGTACTACCATCTGGCAAAGTTTCAAAGTTCCAGCTCTTACGGTTTGGGCTGCACGATGCGTTTTACGGCAGAATAATAATAATAATAATAATAATTAAAGCTGCAAGCAGCATTTATCGGGGTTCAAGCATGTAAGGCCTTTAAGCACATAAGCATTTAAGACATTAAGATTTATTTAGAAAGCTTTTAACCACTGAAATAATAGATGGAAAAGTCCATTTACAGCCAATACAGGAAATTTACCACAGGAAATATATGGTTTTCAAAGCTTTTTAACAGTTATAGCGCCACCTATGGTCCGATCTCCATAAAAATTTCCATGCTTCTTTAGCATGTTATTTCACATATGCCCATCAATTTTTGTGAAGTTCTGAGTTTTTATTTAGGCTTTATAGACGTTTGAGTGTATTTGGACAAGCCTATTTTATAAATGATCCTCTTCTAGCCAACCAAAAGCAAAATTTTAACTTTTTTTTGATAATTATTGATCTAGAGAGTCCAGAGAATTGTCCTAGACTGGTCTGGTTCCGATCGGGCGAAAAACCAGGGACTAGTTCGCAAAAGTAGGTTTTTAACATATTCGTGAATAATTAATAAACTGTTTGATTGACAGCAATGGTTCTAGAGGCAAAGTTGTTCAGCATGAGCAGATCTATCAAATGATATGCATTTTGTGATGATAAGTGTAACACCACGTGATTACAGAGCCATAAAACTCGTTAGCGCCAACTAGTGGCCGATTTCTTTCAAAATTCTTACAGACCTCTAGGGCCATGAGTCGAACATGCCCACTGAGTTTTGTTCCGATCGGCCTCCGTTAACCTTGTCTAATAGGTGCTCAAATTTTATTGGCCGATGGCGGCCATGTTTTTTGAGATACACCAATGTCCTCATAGATATACATGACAGCTTGGACCAAGACACTGCATACCAATTTTCAAGTCAATCGGACTAACGGTCAGGTGGTTACAGCCTTATTTATGTTTTTTTCATGTTATAGCGCCACCATGTGGCCAATCGCCGCAATCTTTTTACTGTGACCTCAGATTGACTTCTTACACAGGTGTACCGAGTTTGGTGAAGATACCTCATTTACTTCTGGAGTTATAGCCATTTTAGTAAAATAGGCTCCGCCTTCTTCAAATATTTTGGCGCCTCTTAGCGACCGTCAATCGAAATTTCAACTTTTTTTCGATAATTATTGATATTCTGACTCCAGAGAACATTTCTGCACTGGTTTGGTTCCGATCGGACACAAAACCAGGGACTAGTTCGCAAAAGTAGGTTTTGGACATAATTCAAAATGGCGGAAAATTTGCATACCGGAAATGAAATCCTTGAGGCCTTTTTTGTTCGGCTTGACCCAAGGATTCCAATGATATAAGACACTTGAGTCTGTGACAAACGGTTAATGAGATTTAAGCAAAAATGTGATTTTTTTTTGTTTTTTGCACTGTAGCGCCACCTATGGGCCAATCGGGGTCATATTTTGATAACCTCTCCTCGATTTTTGTACTACCATCTGGCAAAGTTTCAAGTCTCTAGCATTTACGGTTTGGGCTGCACGATGCGTTTTACGGCAGAAGAAAAATAATAATAATAAAAATCAGTACAATTACAATAGGGTTTCAGCACTTCGTGCTTGAACCCCTAATAATTAAAGCTGCAAGCAGCATTTATCGGGGTTCAAGCAGTTAAGGCCTTTAAGGCCTTTAAGCACAAAAGCATCAAAAGTTATTAGTTTTATTTAGCAAGCATCTAACCACTGACATAATAGATGAAAAAGACTATTTACAGCCAATACAGGCAATGTACCATAGGAAATATATGGTTTTAAAGCTTTTTTAACAGTTATAGCGCCACCTATGGTCCGATCTCCATAAAATTGCTTACTGTGACCTCAAATTGAACCCATACACATGTGTACTGAGTTTGGTGAAGATATCTCATTTACTTCTTGACTTATAGCCATTTTAGTAAAATAGGCTCCTCCCACAACAATTTACCACATTCTAGTATTATTTACTATGATTCTAGCATGATTGTGCTACAATAGTAATTGTTATATAAGTGATTTTTTAGTGTCTTATTGTTATATAAGTGATTTTTAGTGTATAATGAATGCAAAAGCATATGTGAGTAGACTTCATTAATAAGTAGAATGGCCAGCAGAGGGCAGTAGAAGACCAGTTATTGGCTCACTTTCACTTTAAACTTCATGATTTTCACCATTTTTCTGTACTAAAGCAAACCAGTTTTTCCATTTTAACTCCATAATGCATGTTTACACACACACACACACACACACACACACACACACACACACAAAGACAAATGTTGTTGTTTTTTCAATGCTATTGGGATATGTCATTATGAAAATATATTTCAATGGTCTATAAACATTTCACAAAGTCTTTGTAAGCTATTAATCAGATTATTCAGAATTTATTTAGAAACCTAAGACTACACACACACATTATGTTGTAGATACAGATATTTGAAATATATGATGTGATCAAACTGTCAATACTAATACTTTAACAGATGGATTTTGAGTAAATGTAATTGTAAATGTTAAAATAGGGATTTTATAAAGTCTAAATATAAATTATAGAACAATATGACAAAATGACTATTTTAAACAGCAGGGGGCAGTAAAATACCACTTATTGGCTTAATATGCCATTAATTCATATCATTTTCACCTTTTTAACTGTTACAGAGGCAAATTTTGTCCGATCTGTCTGAAATTTTTCATCCTTGTTCAGGGTGATATTTCACACGTTCTGACTTGTTTTTAAGAAGGTCTGAGCATTGATTAAAGAGATATAGGCTTTCGGGGACACTTGGTAAAGGCCACATTTTGAAGTGAACCTATTATAGCTATCCAAATGAAGAAGTTCAACTTTTTCTGACAACTATTGTTCTAGTGAGTCCAGAGAATGGTTATGCGATAGTTTTTAACATTATGATATGAAAATTATATGATCAGACATGGAAAAGACCATTTACAGCCAATACAGGCAGTTTGCCATAGGAAATATATGGTTTAAAAGCCTTTTAACTGTTATAGCGCCACCTTTGGTCCGATCTCCATAAAATGTTGCATGCTTGTTAATGATGTTATGTCACATATGCTCACCAACTTTTGTGAAGTTATGAGTTTTCATTTAGGATTTATAGGGTTTTTAGTGTATTTTGCCACGCCCATTTTATAAATGACCCTATTACAGCCATCCAAATGCAAAAGTTCAACTTTTTTTTGATAATTATTGATCTAGAGAGTCCAGAGAATTGTCCTAGACTGGTCTGGTTCCGATCGGGCAAAAAACCTAGGACTAGTTCGCAAAAGTAGGTTTTTAACATATTCATGAATAATTAATGAACAGTTTGATTGACAGCAATGGTTCTTGAGGCAAAGTTGTTCAGGATGAGGAGATCTATCAAATGATATGCATATTGTGTGGATATTTGTAACACCACGTGATTACAGAGCCGTAAAACTCGTTAGCGCCAACTAGTGGCCGATTTCTTTTAAAATTCTTACAGACCTCTAGGGCCATGAGCCGAACATGCCCATTGAGTTTCGTTTCGATCGGCCTCCGTTAACCTTGTCTAATAGGTGCTCAAACTTCATTGGCCGATGGCGGCCATGTTTTTTGAGATACGCCAATGTCCTCATACACATACATGGCACCTTGGACCAAGACACTGCATACCAATTTTCAAGTCAATCGGACTAACGGTCAGGTGGTTATAGCCTGATTTATGTTTTTTTCATGTTATAGCGCCACCATGAGGCCAATCGTCGCGATTTTTTTACTGTGACCCCAGATTGAACTCATACACATGTGTACCAAGTTTGGTGAAGATACCTCATTTACTTCGGGAGTTATAGCCATTTTAATAAAATAGGCCCCTCCCACAACGTACGTTTTGGCGCCCCTTAGCGACCGTGAATCGAAATTTCAACTTTTTTTCGATAATTATTGATATTCAGTCTCCAGAGAACATTTCTGCACTGGTTTGGTTCCAATCGGGTAAAAAACCAGGGACTAGTTCGCAAAAGTAGGTTTTTGACAAAATTCAAAATGGCGGAAAATCTATCATGGCGGAAATGAAATCGGAGATATACGTTTTGTTCGGCAGGCGTCCAGCTTTCCAATGATATAAGACACTTGAGTCTACGACATACGGTCTAGGAGTTATGAGCAGTTTCGCGCTTTTGGTTGTTATAGCGCCACCTATGGGCCAATCGGGGTCATAATCTCTGAACCTTTCCTCGATTTTTGTACTACCATCTGGCAAAGTTTCAAAGTTCCAGCTCTTACGGTTTGGGCTGCACGATGCGTTTTACGGCAGAATAATAATAATAATAATTAAAGCTGCAAGCAGCATTTATCGGGGTTCAAGCAGTTAAGGCCTTTAAGGCATTTAAGCACAAAAGCATCAAAAGTTATTAAGATTTATTTAGGAAGCATGTAACCACTGACATAATAGATGGAAAAGACCATTTACAGCCAATACAGGCAATTTGCCATGGGATATATATGGTTTTAAAGCTTTTTAACAGTTATAGCGCCACCTATGGTCCGATCTCCATAAAATTGTTTACTGTGACCTCAAATTGAACCCATACACATGTGTACTGAGTTTGGTGAAGATATCTCATTTACTTCTTGAGTTATAGCCATTTGAGTAAAATAGGCTCCTCCCACAACGATTTGCCACATTCTAGAATTATTTAATATGATTCTAGCATGATTTACTATCATATACCATGTTCCAGAATGATTTATTAGGATTCTAGCATGATTTACCTTGATACACCTCATTTCAGTATTATTTACTATGATTTACAATGTTTCTAGCATGATTAACCACATTACTAGCAATTATGTGAAGTGTCAGTGCAAATGAGGTGATGAACACTGACAAAATATTATTGTGTTATAATAGTTAGTTATATACGTGATTTTTGTGTGTGTGTCCAAGTATGAATGCAAAAGCACATGTAAAATATTTCATTATTAAGTAGAATGGCCAGCAGAGGGCACTAGAAGACCACTTATTGGCTCACTTTCACTTTAAACCAGTTTTCTGCACTAAAGCAAACCAGTTTTTCCATGTTAACTCAATGCATGCTTACACACACACACACACACACACACACACACACACACACACACAGCATAGTTAACCATGATTTACCATGATATACCACGTTCTAGTATTATTTACCAGGAGATAAACGACAATCTAGTATTATTTACTTTGATTTACCATGTTTCTAGCCTGATTTATCACATTACTAGCAATTATTTGAAGTGTCAGTGCAAATAAAGTGATTAACACTGACAAAATATGATTGTGTTATAATGGTTATTGCTATATAAGTGATTTTTTTAGTGTGTATTCAAGTATGAATGCAAGCACATGTTGAAATATTTCATTAATAAGTAGAATGGCCTGCAGAGGGCAGTAGAAGACCACTTATTGGCTCACTTTCACTTTAAACCAGTTTTCTGCACTAAAGCAAACCAGTTTATCCATGTTAACTCAATGCATGCTTACACACACACACACACACACACACACACACACACAGCATAGTTAACCATGATTTACCACATTACTAGCAATTATTTGAAGTGTCAGTGCAAATAAAGTGATTAACACTGACAAAATATGATTGTGTTATAATAGTTATTGCTATATAAGTGATTTTTAGTGTGTATTCAAGTATAAATGCAAGCACATGTGGAAAAATTTAATTAATAAGTAGAATGGCCAGCAGAGGGCAGTAGAAGACCACTTATTGGCTCACTTTCACTTTAAACCTCATGATTTTGACCAGTTTTCTGCACTAAAGCAAACCAGTGTTTCCATGTTAACTCAATAATGCATACTTGCTACATATGCTACACACAATAATGCTACACACACACACACACACACACACACACACACAAATGTTTCAGTGATATTGGTGTCACATTCACCTTCATCACATTCACCTTCTGTCTTCATCACATTCACCATCTGTCGTCATCACCTGCACCTGCTCCTCATCACCCTCCTCATCATCACCTGCTCCTCATCATCATAACCGTCACCTGTTGTCCTTGTCTTGATCTGTGTATTTAAGTTCCCCTCTCATCCATTATCATTGTCGGTTATTGTTTGTGCACTAGCACTCTGTTATGTTTGTTTTCATGTTGGAAAATAAAACCTTTGTTATATTTGTACCACACACACACACACACACACACACACACACACACCATCATTTATCATGATTTACCATGGCTGATACCAATACCAATATGAGAAAATGACTATTTTAAACAGCAGGGGGCAGTAAAATACCACTTATTGGCTTAACATGCCATTAATTCATATCATTTTCACCTTTTTAACTGTTATAGAGGCAAATTTTGTCCGATCTGTCTGAAAATTTTCATGCTTGTTCAGGGTGATATTTCACACGTTCTGACTTGTTTTTAAGAAGGTCTGAGCATTGATTAAAGAGATATAGGCTTTCGGGGACACTTGGTAAAGGCCAGATTTTGAAGTGAACCTATTATAGCTATCCAAATGAAGTAGTTCAACTTTCTGACAATTATTGATCTAGTGAGTCCAGAGAATTGTATTGCACTAGTTTTTTAACATTATGATATGAAAATTATATGATCAGAGATGGAAAAGACCATTTACAGCCAATACAGGCAGTTTACCATAGGAAATATATGATTTTAAAGCTTTTTAACAGTTATAGCGCCACCTATCGTCCGATCTCCATAGAATTTTTCATGCTTGTTAATGATGTTATGTCACATATGCTGACCAATTTTTGTGAAGTTCTGAGTTTTTATTTAGGATTTATAGGCTTTTTAATGTATTTTGACACGCCCATTTTATAAATTACCCTATTACAGCCATCCAAATGCAAAAGTTCAACTTTTTTTTGATAATTATTGATCTAGAGAGTCCAGAGAATTGTCCTAGACTGGTCTGGTTCCGATCGGGCAAAAAACCTAGGACTAGTTCGCAAAAGTAGGTTTTTAACATATTCATGAATATTTAATGAACTGTTTGATTGACAGCAATGGTTCTAGAGGCAAAGTTGTTCAGCATGAGCAGATCTATCATATGATATGCATTTTGTGACGATAAGTGTAACACCACGTGATTACAGAGCCATAAAACTCGTTAGCGCCAACTAGTGGCCGATTTCTTTCAAAATTCTTACAGACCTCTAGGGGCTTGAGCCGAACATGCCCACTGAGTTTTGTTCCGATCGGCCTCCGTTAACCTTGTCTAATAGGTGCTCAAACTTCATTGGCCGATAGCGGCCATGTTTTTTGAGATACACCAATGTCCTCATAGACATACATGGCACCTTGGACCAAGACACTGCATACCAATTTTCAAGTCAATCGGACTAACGGTCAGGTGGTTATAGCCTGTTTTATGTTTTTTTCATATTATAGCGCCACCATGAGGCCAATCACCGCGATTTTTTTACTGTGACCTCAACTTGAGCTCATACATATGTGTACCGAGTTTGGTGAAAATATCTCATTTCGTTCACGAGTTATAGCCATTTTTGTATAATTAGCTCCGCCTCCTGCGAACGTTTTGATGCCCCTTAGCAACCGTGGATCGAAATTTTAACTTTTTTTCGATAATTATTGATATTCAGACTCCTGTGAATATTTCTGCACTGGTTTGGTTCCGATCGGGCGAAAAACCAGGGACTAGTTCGCAAAAGTAGGTTTTGGACAAAATCCAAAATGGCGGAAAAATTTGCATACCGGAAATGAAATCCTTGAGGCCTTTTTTGTTCGGCTTGACCCAAGGATTCCAAAGATATAAGACACTTGAGTCTGTGACAAAGGGTTGATGAGATTTAAGCAAAAATATGCAATTTTTTTGTTTTTTGCACTGTAGCGCCACCTATTGGCCAATCTAGCTCATATTCTCTGAACCTCTCCTCGATTTTTGTACTACCTTCTGGCCAAGTTTCAAGTCTCTAGCACTTACGGTTTAGGCTGCACGATGCGTTTTACGGCGGAATAATAATAATAATAATAAAAATCAGCACAATTACAATAGGGTTTCAGCATTTCATGCTTGAACCCCTAATAAAAATCAGGGCAATTACAATAGGGTTTCAGCACTTCGTGCTTGAACCCCTAATAATAAAAATCAGTACAATTACAATAGGGTTTCAGCATTTCATGCTTGAACCCCTAATAAGAAGAGACGTTTTGGACAGTTATAGCGCCACCTATTGTCCGATCTTCACGAAACTTGGCATGCTTCTTCACCATGGTCGGACACATCTGCTCGTCGATTTTCGTGAAGTTTGGGGTTTTCCCTTAGGTTGTATAGGCTTTTGAGTGTTTTTTTGTCCCGCCCCTTTCCTAAATGACCCTGTTACAGCCAGGCCAATGCAAAAGTTCCACTTTTTTTCGATAATTATTGATCTAGAGACTCCAGAGAACTGTGCTAGACTGGTCTGGTTCCGATTGGGCCAAAAACCAGGGACTAGTTCGTAAAAGTAGGTTTTGGACAAAATTGGCCATATAATTTTTTTTTTTGGCCCGAATCGGGATTTGGAGATAGCCATTTTGTCCGTCTGGATCCAGGGAACACAGTGATGCTAAAATGGAGAATCTAGGACAAACTGTCTAGGAGTTGTGAGCAATTTAGTAAATGTGGTCATTGTAGCACCACCTATGGGCCAATCTGGGTCATATTTTGATAGGTTCTCCCCAAATTGAGGACTACCATTTGGCCAAGTTTCAAGGTTCCAGCTCTTACGGTTTGGGCTGCACGATGCGTTTTAGGGCGGAATAATAATAATAATAATAATAATAATAAAAATCAGTACAATTACAATAGGGTTTCAGCATTTCATGCTTGAACCCCTAATAAGAAGAGACGTTTTGGACAGTTATAGCGCCACCTATTGTCCGATCTTCACGAAACTTGGCATGCTTCTTCACCATGGTCGGACACATCTGCTCGTCGATTTTCGTGAAGTTTGGGGTTTTCCCTTAGGTTGTATAGGCTTTTGAGTGTTTTTTTGTCCCGCCCCTTTCCTAAATGACCCTGTTACAGCCAGGCCAATGCAAAAGTTCCACTTTTTTTCGATAATTATTGATCTAGAGACTCCAGAGAACTGTGCTAGACTGGTCTGGTTCCGATTGGGCCAAAAACCAGGGACTAGTTCGTAAAAGTAGGTTTTGGACAAAATTGGCCATATAAATTTTTTTTTTGGCCCGAATCGGGATTTGGAGATAGCCATTTTGTCCGTCTGGATCCAGGGAACACAGTGATGCTAAAATGGAGAATCTAGGACAAACTGTCTAGGAGTTGTGAGCAATTTAGTAAATGTGGTCATTGTAGCACCACCTATGGGCCAATCTGGGTCATATTTTGATAGGTTCTCCCCAAATTGAGGACTACCATTTGGCCAAGTTTCAAGGTTCCAGCTCTTACGGTTTGGGCTGCACGATGCGTTTTAGGGCGGAATAATAATAATAATAATAATAATAATAAAAATCAGTACAATTACAATAGGGTTTCAGCATTTCATGCTTGAACCCCTAATAAGAAGAGACGTTTTGGACAGTTATAGCGCCACCTATTGTCCGATCTTCACGAAACTTGGCATGCTTCTTCACCATGGTCGGACACATCTGCTCGTCGATTTTCGTGAAGTTTGGGGTTTTCCCTTAGGTTGTATAGGCTTTTGAGTGTTTTTTTGTCCCGCCCCTTTCCTAAATGACCCTGTTACAGCCAGGCCAATGCAAAAGTTCCACTTTTTTTCGATAATTATTGATCTAGAGACTCCAGAGAACTGTGCTAGACTGGTCTGGTTCCGATTGGGCCAAAAACCAGGGACTAGTTCGTAAAAGTAGGTTTTGGACAAAATTGGCCATATAATTTTTTTTTTTGGCCCGAATCGGGATTTGGAGATAGCCATTTTGTCCGTCTGGATCCAGGGAACACAGTGATGCTAAAATGGAGAATCTAGGACAAACTGTCTAGGAGTTGTGAGCAATTTAGTAAATGTGGTCATTGTAGCACCACCTATGGGCCAATCTGGGTCATATTTTGATAGGTTCTCCCCAAATTGAGGACTACCATTTGGCCAAGTTTCAAGGTTCCAGCTCTTACGGTTTGGGCTGCACGATGCGTTTTAGGGCGGAATAATAATAATAATAATAATAATAATAAAAATCAGTACAATTACAATAGGGTTTCAGCATTTCATGCTTGAACCCCTAATAAGAAGAGACGTTTTGGACAGTTATAGCGCCACCTATTGTCCGATCTTCACGAAACTTGGCATGCTTCTTCACCATGGTCGGACACATCTGCTCGTCGATTTTCGTGAAGTTTGGGGTTTTCCCTTAGGTTGTATAGGCTTTTGAGTGTTTTTTTGTCCCGCCCCTTTCCTAAATGACCCTGTTACAGCCAGGCCAATGCAAAAGTTCCACTTTTTTTCGATAATTATTGATCTAGAGACTCCAGAGAACTGTGCTAGACTGGTCTGGTTCCGATTGGGCCAAAAACCAGGGACTAGTTCGTAAAAGTAGGTTTTGGACAAAATTGGCCATATAAATTTTTTTTTTGGCCCGAATCGGGATTTGGAGATAGCCATTTTGTCCGTCTGGATCCAGGGAACACAGTGATGCTAAAATGGAGAATCTAGGACAAACTGTCTAGGAGTTGTGAGCAATTTAGTAAATGTGGTCATTGTAGCACCACCTATGGGCCAATCTGGGTCATATTTTGATAGGTTCTCCCCAAATTGAGGACTACCATTTGGCCAAGTTTCAAGGTTCCAGCTCTTACGGTTTGGGCTGCACGATGCGTTTTAGGGCGGAATAATAATAATAATAATAATAATAATAAAAATCAGTACAATTACAATAGGGTTTCAGCATTTCATGCTTGAACCCCTAATAAGAAGAGACGTTTTGGACAGTTATAGCGCCACCTATTGTCCGATCTTCACGAAACTTGGCATGCTTCTTCACCATGGTCGGACACATCTGCTCGTCGATTTTCGTGAAGTTTGGGGTTTTCCCTTAGGTTGTATAGGCTTTTGAGTGTTTTTTTGTCCCGCCCCTTTCCTAAATGACCCTGTTACAGCCAGGCCAATGCAAAAGTTCCACTTTTTTTCGATAATTATTGATCTAGAGACTCCAGAGAACTGTGCTAGACTGGTCTGGTTCCGATTGGGCCAAAAACCAGGGACTAGTTCGTAAAAGTAGGTTTTGGACAAAATTGGCCATATAAATTTTTTTTTTGGCCCGAATCGGGATTTGGAGATAGCCATTTTGTCCGTCTGGATCCAGGGAACACAGTGATGCTAAAATGGAGAATCTAGGACAAACTGTCTAGGAGTTGTGAGCAATTTAGTAAATGTGGTCATTGTAGCACCACCTATGGGCCAATCTGGGTCATATTTTGATAGGTTCTCCCCAAATTGAGGACTACCATTTGGCCAAGTTTCAAGGTTCCAGCTCTTACGGTTTGGGCTGCACGATGCGTTTTAGGGCGGAATAATAATAATAATAATAATAATAATAAAAATCAGTACAATTACAATAGGGTTTCAGCATTTCATGCTTGAACCCCTAATAAGAAGAGACGTTTTGGACAGTTATAGCGCCACCTATTGTCCGATCTTCACGAAACTTGGCATGCTTCTTCACCATGGTCGGACACATCTGCTCGTCGATTTTCGTGAAGTTTGGGGTTTTCCCTTAGGTTGTATAGGCTTTTGAGTGTTTTTTTGTCCCGCCCCTTTCCTAAATGACCCTGTTACAGCCAGGCCAATGCAAAAGTTCCACTTTTTTTCGATAATTATTGATCTAGAGACTCCAGAGAACTGTGCTAGACTGGTCTGGTTCCGATTGGGCCAAAAACCAGGGACTAGTTCGTAAAAGTAGGTTTTGGACAAAATTGGCCATATAAATTTTTTTTTTGGCCCGAATCGGGATTTGGAGATAGCCATTTTGTCCGTCTGGATCCAGGGAACACAGTGATGCTAAAATGGAGAATCTAGGACAAACTGTCTAGGAGTTGTGAGCAATTTAGTAAATGTGGTCATTGTAGCACCACCTATGGGCCAATCTGGGTCATATTTTGATAGGTTCTCCCCAAATTGAGGACTACCATTTGGCCAAGTTTCAAGGTTCCAGCTCTTACGGTTTGGGCTGCACGATGCGTTTTAGGGCGGAATAATAATAATAATAATAATAATAATAAAAATCAGTACAATTACAATAGGGTTTCAGCATTTCATGCTTGAACCCCTAATAAGAAGAGACGTTTTGGACAGTTATAGCGCCACCTATTGTCCGATCTTCACGAAACTTGGCATGCTTCTTCACCATGGTCGGACACATCTGCTCGTCGATTTTCGTGAAGTTTGGGGTTTTCCCTTAGGTTGTATAGGCTTTTGAGTGTTTTTTTGTCCCGCCCCTTTCCTAAATGACCCTGTTACAGCCAGGCCAATGCAAAAGTTCCACTTTTTTTCGATAATTATTGATCTAGAGACTCCAGAGAACTGTGCTAGACTGGTCTGGTTCCGATTGGGCCAAAAACCAGGGACTAGTTCGTAAAAGTAGGTTTTGGACAAAATTGGCCATATAAATTTTTTTTTTGGCCCGAATCGGGATTTGGAGATAGCCATTTTGTCCGTCTGGATCCAGGGAACACAGTGATGCTAAAATGGAGAATCTAGGACAAACTGTCTAGGAGTTGTGAGCAATTTAGTAAATGTGGTCATTGTAGCACCACCTATGGGCCAATCTGGGTCATATTTTGATAGGTTCTCCCCAAATTGAGGACTACCATTTGGCCAAGTTTCAAGGTTCCAGCTCTTACGGTTTGGGCTGCACGATGCGTTTTAGGGCGGAATAATAATAATAATAATAATAATAATAAAAATCAGTACAATTACAATAGGGTTTCAGCATTTCATGCTTGAACCCCTAATAAGAAGAGACGTTTTGGACAGTTATAGCGCCACCTATTGTCCGATCTTCACGAAACTTGGCATGCTTCTTCACCATGGTCGGACACATCTGCTCGTCGATTTTCGTGAAGTTTGGGGTTTTCCCTTAGGTTGTATAGGCTTTTGAGTGTTTTTTTGTCCCGCCCCTTTCCTAAATGACCCTGTTACAGCCAGGCCAATGCAAAAGTTCCACTTTTTTTCGATAATTATTGATCTAGAGACTCCAGAGAACTGTGCTAGACTGGTCTGGTTCCGATTGGGCCAAAAACCAGGGACTAGTTCGTAAAAGTAGGTTTTGGACAAAATTGGCCATATACATTTTTTTTTGGCCCGAATCGGGATTTGGAGATAGCCATTTTGTCCGTCTGGATCCAGGGAACACAGTGATGCTAAAATGGAGAATCTAGGACAAACTGTCTAGGAGTTGTGAGCAATTTAGTAAATGTGGTCATTGTAGCACCACCTATGGGCCAATCTGGGTCATATTTTGATAGGTTCTCCCCAAATTGAGGACTACCATTTGGCCAAGTTTCAAGGTTCCAGCTCTTACGGTTTGGGCTGCACGATGCGTTTTAGGGCGGAATAATAATAATAATAATAATAATAATTAAAGCTGCAAGCAGCATTTATCGGGGTTCAAGCAGTTAAGGCCTTTAAGGCATTTAAGCACAAAAGCATCAAAAGTCATTAAGATTTATTTAGCAAGCATGTAAACACTGACATAATAGATGGAAAAGACCATTTACAGCCAATACAGGCAAATTGCCATGGGATATATATGGTTTTAAAGCTTTTTAACAGTTATAGCGCCACCTATGGTCCGATCTCCATAAAATTGTTTATTGTGACCTCAAATTGAACCCATACACATGTGTACTGATTTTGGTGAAGATATCTCATTTACTTCTTGAGTTATAGCCATTTGAGTAAAATAGGCTCCTCCCACAACGATTTGCCACATTCAAGAATTATTTAATATGATTCTAGCATGATTTACTATCATATACCATGTTCCAGAATGATTTATTAGGATTCTAGCATGATTTACCTTGATACACCTCATTTCAGTATTATTTACTATGATTTACAATGTTTCTAGCATGATTAACCACATTACTAGCAATTATGTGAAGTGTCAGTGCAAATGAGGTGATGAACACTGACAAAATATTATTGTGTTATAATAGTTAGTTATATACGTGATTTTTAGTGTGTGTCCAAGTATGAATGCAAAAGCACATGTAAAATATTTCATTATTAAGTAGAATGGCCAGCAGAGGGCACTAGAAGACCACTTATTGGCTCACTTTCACTTTAAACCAGTTTTCTGCACTAAAGCAAACCAGTTTTTCCATGTTAACTCAATGCATGCTTACACACACACACACACACACACACACACACACACACACACACACACACACACACACACACACATACACACACAGCATAGTTAACCATGATTTACCATGATATACCACGTTCTAGTATTATTTACCAGGAGATAAACGACAATCTAGTATTATTTACTTTGATTTACCATGTTTCTAGCCTGATTTATCACATTACTAGCAATTATTTGAAGTGTCAGTGCAAATAAAGTGATTAACACTGACAAAATATGATTGTGTTATAATAGTTATTGCTATATAAGTGATTTTTTAGTGTGTATTCAAGTATAAATGCAAGCACATGTGGAAATATTTAATTAATAAGTAGAATGGCCAGCAGAGGGCACTAGAAGACCACTTATTGGCTCACTTTCACTTTAAACTTCATGATTTTCACCATTTTTCTGTACTAAAGCAAACCAGTTTTTCCATTTTAACTCCATAATGCATGTTTACACACACACACACACACACACACACACACACACACACACACACACACACACACACACACACACACACACAAAGACAAATGTTGTTGTTTTTTCAATGCTATTGGGTATGTCATTATGAAAATATATTTCAATGGTCTATAAACATTTCACAAAGTCTTTGTAAGCTATTAATCAGATTATTCAGAATTTATTTAGAAACCTAAGACTACACACACACATTATGTTGTAGATACAGATATTTGAAATATATGATGTGATCAAACTGTCAATACTAATACTTTAACAGATGGATTTTGAGTAAATGTAATTGTAAATGTTAAAATAGGGATTTTATAAAGTCTAAATATAAATTATAGAACAATATGACAAAATGACTATTTTAAACAGCAGGGGGCAGTAAAATACCACTTATTGGCTTAATATGCCATTAATTCATATCATTTTCACCTTTTTAACTGTTACAGAGGCAAATTTTGTCCGATCTGTCTGAAATTTTTCATCCTTGTTCAGGGTGATATTTCACACGTTCTGACTTGTTTTTAAGAAGGTCTGAGCATTGATTAAAGAGATATAGGCTTTCGGGGACACTTGGTAAAGGCCACATTTTGAAGTGAACCTATTATAGCTATCCAAATGAAGAAGTTCAACTTTTTCTGACAACTATTGTTCTAGTGAGTCCAGAGAATGGTTATGCGATAGTTTTTAACATTATGATATGAAAATTATATGATCAGACATGGAAAAGACCATTTACAGCCAATACAGGCAGTTTGCCATAGGAAATATATGGTTTAAAAGCCTTTTAACTGTTATAGCGCCACCTTTGGTCCGATCTCCATAAAATGTTGCATGCTTGTTAATGATATTATGTCACATATGCTCACCAACTTTTGTGAAGTTATGAGTTTTCATTTAGGATTTATAGGGTTTTTAGTGTATTTTGCCACGCCCATTTTATAAATGACCCTATTACAGCCATCCAAATGCAAAAGTTCAACTTTTTTTTGATAATTATTAATCTAGAGAGTCCAGAGAATTGTCCTAGACTGGTCTGGTTGCGATCGGGCAAAAAACCTAGGACTAGTTCGCAAAAGTAGGTTTTTAACATATTCATGAATAATTAATGAACAGTTTGATTGACAGCAATGGTTCTTGAGGCAAAGTTGTTCAGGATGAGGAGATCTATCAAATGATATGCATATTGTGTGGATATTTGTAACACCACGTGATTACAGAGCCGTAAAACTCGTTAGCGCCAACTAGTGGCCGATTTCTTTTAAAATTCTTACAGACCTCTAGGGCCATGAGCCGAACATGCCCATTGAGTTTCGTTTCGATCGGCCTCCGTTAACCTTGTCTAATAGGTGCTCAAATTTCATTGGCCGATGGCGGCCATGTTTTTTGAGATACGCCAATGTCCTCATACACATACATGGCACCTTGGACCAAGACACTGCATACCAATTTTCAAGTCAATCGGACTAACGGTCAGGTGGTTATAGCCTGATTTATGTTTTTTTCATGTTATAGCGCCACCATGAGGCCAATCGTCGCGATTTTTTTACTGTGACCCCAGATTGAACTCATACACATGTGTACCAAGTTTGGTGAAGATACCTCATTTACTTCGGGAGTTATAGCCATTTTAATAAAATAGGCCCCTCCCACAACGTACGTTTTGGCGCCCCTTAGCGACCGTGAATCGAAATTTCAACTTTTTTTCGATAATTATTGATATTCAGTCTCCAGAGAACATTTCTGCACTGGTTTGGTACCAATCGGGTAAAAAACCAGGGACTAGTTCGCAAAAGTAGGTTTTTGACAAAATTCAAAATGGCGGAAAATCTATCATGGCGGAAATGAAATCGGAGATATACGTTTTGTTCGTCAGGCGTCCAGCTTTCCAATGATATAAGACACTTGAGTCTACGACATACGGTCTAGGAGTTATGAGCAGTTTCGCGCTTTTGGTTGTTATAGCGCCACCTATGGGCCAATCGGGGTCATAATCTCTGAACCTTTCCTCGATTTTTGTACTACCATCTGGCAAAGTTTCAAAGTTCCAGCTCTTACGGTTTGGGCTGCACGATGCGTTTTACGGCAGAATAATAATAATAATAATAATAATAATAATTAAAGCTGCAAGCAGCATTTATCGGGGTTCAAGCATTTAAGGCCTTTAAGCACATAAGCATTTAAGACATTACGTTTTATTTAACAAGCTTTTAACCACTGAAATTATAGATGGAAAAATCCATTTACAGCCAATATAGGCAATTTACCATAGGAAATATGTAGTTTTAAAACTTTTTGCCAGTTATAGCGCCACCTATGGTCCGATCTACATGAAATTTTGCATGCTTGTTTAGAATGTTATGGCACATATGTTCACCCATTTTCGTGAAGTTCTGAGTTTTCGTTTAGGATTTATAGGCTTCTGAGTGCATTTTGCCACGCCCATTTTCTTTATGACCCAATTATACCCATGCGAAAAATGCAAAAGTTCAACTTTTTTTCGATAATTATTGATCTAGAGAGTCCAGAGAATTGTCCTAGACTGGTCTGGTTCTGATCGGGCGAAAAACCAGGGACTAGTTCGCAAAAGTAGGTTTTTAACATATTCATGAATATTTAATGAACAGTTTGATTGACAGTGATGGTTCTTGAGGCAAAGTTGTTCAGCATGAGCAGATCTATCAGATGATATGCATTTTGTGATGATAAGTGTAACACCACGTGATTACAGAGCCTTAAAACTCGTTAGCGCCAACTAGTGGCCGATTTCTTTCAAAATTCTTACAGACCTCTAGGGGCTTGAGCCGAACATGCCCATCGAGTTTCGCTCCGATCGGACGTCGTTAACGGTGCTCAAACCTCATTGGCCAATGGCGGCCATGTTTTTTGAGATACGCCAATATCCTTTTAGACATACATGGCCCCTTGGGCCAAGACACTGCATACCAAATTTCAAGTCATTCGGAAAAACGGTCAGTTGTCTATATGTTTTTATTTGTTTTATAGTGCCACCATGTGGCCAATCGACGCAATTTTTTTACTGTGACCTCAGATTGACCTCTTACACATGTGTACCAAGTTTGGTGAAGTTTACTTAATTACTTCTTGAGTTATAGCCATTTTAGTAAAATAGGCTCCTCCCACAACGTTAATTTTGCACCCCCTAGCGACCATTAATCGAAATTTCAACTTTTTTTCGATAATTATTGATCTTCAGACTCCAGAGAACAATTCCGCACTGGTTTGGTTCCGATCGGGCGAAAAACCAGGGACTAGTTCGCAAAAGTAGGTTTTTGACAAAATTCAAAATGGCGAAAAATCTATCATGGCGGAAATGAAATCGGAGATATACGTTTTTTTCTTCAGAAGCTCTGGATTTCAATGATATAAGACACTTGAAGCTACGCCTTACGGTCTGGGAGTTCTGAGCAGTTTTGCGCTTTTGATTGCTATAGCGCCACCTATGGGCCGATTGGGCTGAGTCCGTGTATCTGAGTAGCGAGCAATAGTACTACCATCTGGCAAAGTTTCAAGTCTCTAGGTCTTACGGTTTGGGCTGCACGATGCGTTTTATGGCGGAAAAATAATAATAATAAAAATCAGGACGATTACAATAGGGTTTCAGCACTTCGTGCTTGAACCCCTAATAAAAATCAGTACAATTACAATAGGGTTTCAGCATTTCATGCTTGAACCCCTAATAATAATTAAAGCTGCAAGCAGCATTTATCGGGGTTCAAGCATTTAAGGCCTTTAAACACATAAGCATTTAAGACATTAAGATTTATTTAGAAAGCTTTGAACCACTGAAATAATAGATGGAAAAGTCCATTTACAGCCAATACAGGAAATTTACCATAGGAAATATATGGTTTTCAAAGCTTTTTAACAGTTATAGCGCCACCTATGGTCCGATCTCCATAAAAATTTCCATGCTTCTTTAGCATGTTATTTCACATATGCCCATCAATTTTTGTGAAGTTCTGAGTTTTTATTTAGGCTTTATAGACGTTTGAGTGTATTTGGACACGCCTATTTTATAAATGATCCTCTTATAGCCAACCAAAAGCAAAATTTTAACTTTTTTTTGATAATTATTGATCTAGAGAGTCCAGAGAATTGTCCTAGACTGGTCTGGTTCCGATCGGGCGAAAAACCAGGGACTAGTTCGCAAAAGTAGGTTTTTAACATATTCGTGAATAATTAATAAACTGTTTGATTGACAGCAATGGTTCTAGAGGCAAAGTTGTTCAGCATGAGCAGGTCTATCAAATGATATGCATTTTGTGATGATAAGTGTAACACCACGTGATTACAGAGCCATAAAACTCGTTAGCGCCAACTAGTGGCCGATTTCTTTCAAAATTCTTACAGACCTCTAGGGCCATGAGTCGAACATGCCCACCGAGTTTTGTTCCGATCGGCCTCCGTTAACCTTGTCTAATAGGTGCTCAAACTTCATTGGCCGATGGCGGCCATGTTTTTTGAGATACACCAATGTCCTCATAGATATACATGACAGCTTGGACCAAGACACTGCATACCAATTTTCAAGTCAATCGGACTAACGGTCAGGTGGTTACAGCCTGATTTATGTTTTTTTCATGTTATAGCGCCACCATGTGGCCAATCGCCGCGATCTTTATACTATGACCTCAGATTGACCTCTTAAACAGGTGTACCGAGTTTGGTGAAGATACCTCATTTACTTCTGGAGTTATAGCCATTTTAGTAAAATAGGCACCGCCTTCTTCAAACATTTTGGCGCCCCTTAGTGACCGTCAATCGAAATTTCAACTTTTTTTCGATAATTATTGATATTCTGACTCCAGAGAACATTTCTGCACTGGTTTGGTTCCGATCGGACACAAAACCAGGGACTAGTTCGCAAAAGTAGGTTTTGGACATAATTCAAAATGGCGGAAAATTTGCATACCGGAAATGAAATCCTTGAGGCCTTTTTTGTTCGGCTTGACCCAAGGATTCCAATGATATAAGACACTTGAGTCTGTGACAAACAGTTAATGAGATTTAAGCAAAAATATGATTTTTTTTTGTTTTTTGCACTGTAGCGCCACCTATGGGCCAATCGGGGTCATATTTTGATAACCTCTCCTCGATTTTTGTACTACCATCTGGCAAAGTTTCAAGTCTCTAGCACTTACGGTTTGGGCTGCACGATGCGTTTTACGGCAGAAGAAAAATAATAATAATAAAAATCAGTACAATTACAATAGGGTTTCAGCACTTCGTGCTTGAACCCCTAATTAAAGCTGCAAGCAGCATTTATCGGGGTTCAAGCAGTTAAAGCCTTTTAGGCATTTAAGCACAAAAGCATCAAAAGTTATTAAGATTTATTTAGCAAGCATGTAACCACGGACATAATAGATGGAGAAGACCATTTACAGCCAATACAGGCAGTTTACCATGGGATATATATGGTTTTAAAGCTTTTTAACAGTTATAGCGCCACCTATGGTCCGATCTCCATAAAAATGTTTACTGTGACCTCAAATTGAAACCATACACATGTGTACTGAGTTTGGTGAAAATATCTCATTTACTTCTTGAGTTATAGCCATTTTAGTAAAATAGGCTCCTCCCACAACAATTTACCACATTCTAGTATTATTTACTATGATTCTAGCCTGATTTGCCATATTCTAGCATGATTTACCATGATATACTACATTCTAGTAGGATTTACCATTGTTTACTGTGATTGTATACTCTGACAAAATATGATTTATGAGTGATAAACTCTGACAAAATATGATTGTGCTACAATAGTAATTGTTATATACGTTATTTTTTAGTGTCTTATTGTTATATAAGTGATTTTTAGTGTATAATGAATGCCAAAGCATATGTGAGTAGACTTCATTAATACGTAGAATGGCCAGCAGAGGGCAGTAGAAGACCACTTATTGGCTCACTTTCACTTTAAACTTCATGATTTTCACCATTTTTCTGTACTAAATCAAACCAGTTTTTCCATTTTAACTCCATAATGCATGTTTACACACACACACACACACACACACACACACACACACACAAAGACAAATGTTGTTGTTTTTTCAATGCTATTGGGATATGTCATGAAAATATATTTCAATGGTCTATAAACATTTCACAAAGTCTTTGTAAGCTATTAATCAGATGATTCAGAATTTATTCAGAAACCTAAGACTACACACACACATTATGTTGTAGATACAGACATTTGAAATATATAATGTGATCAAACTGTCAATACTAATATTTTAACAGATGGATTTTGACTAAATGTAATTGTAAATGTTAAAATAGTGATTTTATAAAGTCTAAATATGAATTATAGAACAATATGACAACATGACTATTTTAAACAGCAGGGGGCAGTAAAAAACCACTTATTGGCTTAATATGCCATTATATTCATATCATTTTCACCTTTTTAACTGTTATAGAGGCAAATTTTGTCAGATCTGTCTGAAAATTTTCATGCATGTTCAGAGTGATATTTCACATGTTCTGACTTGTTTTTAAGAAGGTTTGAACATTCTTTAAAGAGATATAGGCTTTCAGGGACAATTGGTAAAGGCCACATTTTGAAGTGAACCTATTATAGCAATCCAAATGAAGTAGTTCAACTTTTTCTGACAATTATTGTTCTAGTGAGTCCAGAGAATTGTATTGCACTAGTTTTTAACATTATGATATGAAAATTATATGATCAGAGATGGAAAAGACCATTTACAGCCAATACAGGCAGTTTACCATAGGAAATATATAGTTTTAAAGCCTTTTAACAGTTATAGCGCCAACTATGGTCCGATCTCCATGAAATTTTGCATGCTTGTTAATGATGTTATGTCACATAAGTTCACCAATTTTTGTGAAGTTCTGGGTTTTTATTTAGGATTTATAGGCTTTTTAATGTATTTTGCCACACCCATTTTATAAATGATCCTATTACAGCCATCCAAATGCAAAAGTTCAACTTTTTTTGGATAATTATTGATCTAGAGAGTCCAGAGAATTGTCCTAGACTGGTCTGGTTCCGATCGGGCGAAAAACCTAGGACTAGTTCGCAAAAGTAGGTTTTTAACATAATTACGAATATTTACTGAATGGTTTGATTGACATTAGTGGTTCTAGAGGCAAAGTTGTTCAGCATGAGCAGATCTATCAAATGATATGCATTTTGTGATGATATGTGTAACACCACGTGATTACAGAGCCATAAAACTCGTTAGCGCCAACTAGTGGCCGATTTCTTTTAAAATTCTTACAGACCTCCAGGGCCATGAGTCGAACATGCCCATCGAGTTTCGTTCCGATCGGCCTCCGTTAACCTTGTCTAATAGGTGCTCAACTTTATTGGCCAATGGCGGCCATGTTTTTTGAGATACACCAATGTCCTCATAGACATACATGGCACCTTGGGCCAAGACACTGCATACCAATTTTCAAGTCAATCGGACTAACGGTCAGGTGGTTATAGCCCTTTTCATGTTTTTTTCATGTTATAGCGCCACCTAGTGTTCAATCGTCGCGATTTTTTTACTGTGACCCCAGACTGAACCCATACACAAATGTACCGAGTTTGGTTAATCTATCTCATTTACTTTTTGAGTTATAACCATTTTAGTAAAATAGGCTCCTCCCACAACGTTTATTTTGCGCCCCCTAGCGACCGTGAATCGAAATTTCAACTTTTTTTCGATAATTATTGATCTTCAGACTCCAGAGAACATTTCTGCACTGGTTTGGTTCCGATCGGACGAAAAACCACGGACTAGTTCGCAAAAGTAGATTTTTGACAAAATTCAAAATGGCGGAAAATCTATCATGACGGAAATAAAATCGGAGAGATACGTTTTGTTCGTCAGGCGTCCAGCTTTCCAATGATATAAGACACTTGAGGCTGCGACATACGGTCTAGGAGTTATGAGCAGTTTCGCGCTTTTGGTCGCTATAGCGCCACCTATGGGCCAATCGGGGTCATAATCTCTGAACCTCTCCTCGATTTTTGTACTACCATCTGGCAAAGTTTCAATGCTCTAGCCCTTACGGTTTGGGCTGCGCGATGCGTTTTACGGCAGAAGAATAATAATAATAATAATAATAATAATAATAATAATTAAAGCTGCAAGCAGCATTTATCGGGGTTCAAGCATTTAAGGCCTTTAAGCACATAAGCATTTAAGACATTAAGATTTATTTAGAAATTTTTTAACCACTGAAATAATAGATGGAAAAGTCCATTTACAGCCAATACAGGCAATTTACCATAAGAAATATGTGGTTTTCAAAGCTTTTTAACAGTTATAGCGCCACCTATGGTCCGATCTACATGAAATTTTGCATGCTTGTTTAGAATGTTATGGCACATATGCTCACCAATTTTCGTGAAGTTCTGAGTTTTCGTTTAGGATTTATAGGCTTTTGAGTGTATTTTGCCACGCCCATTTTCTTTATGACCCAATATACCCATGCGAAAAATGCAAAAGTTCAACTTTTTTTTGATAATTATTGATCTAGAGAGTCCATAGAATTGTCCTATACTCGTTTGGTTCTAATCGGGCGAAAAACCTAGGACTAGTTCGCAAAAGTAGGTTTTTAACATAATTACGAATATTTAATGAAAGGTTTGATTGACAGCAATGGTTCTTGAGGCAAAGTTGTTCAACATGAGGAGATCTATCAAATGATATGCATTTTGTGACGAAATTTGTTACACCACGTGATTACAGAGCCGAAAAAACTCGTTAGCGCCAACTAGTGGCCGATTTCTTTCAAAATTCTTACAGACCTCTTGGGCCATGAGTCGAACATGCCCATCGAGTTTCGTTCCGATCAGCCTCCGTTAACCTTGTCTAATAGGTGCTCAAACTTCATTGGCCGATGGCAGCCATGTTTTTTGAGATACGTCAATGTCCTCATAGGCATACATGGCATCTTGGACCAAGACACTGCATACCAATTTTCAAGTCAATCGGACAAACGGTCAGGTGGTTATAGCCCTTTTCATGTTTTTTTCAAGTTATAGCGCCACCTACTGTTCAATCGTCGCGATTTTTTTACTGTGACCTCAAATTGAACTATTACACATGTGTACCAAGTTTGGTGAAGATACCTCATTTATTTCTCGAGTTATAGCCGTTTTAGTAAAATAGGCTCCTCCCACAACAATTTAGCACATTCTAGTATTATTTACTATGATTCTAGCATGATTTGCCATATTCTAGCATAGTTTACCATGATATACTACATTCTAGTATGATTTACCATTGTTTACTGTGATTCTAGCATGGATTACCATAGTTTATCATGATTTATCATAGTTTACCATGATTTACCATCATATACCACATTCTAACATGATTTACCATAGTTAATTATGATTTATCATGGCTTACCATGATTTACCCTGTTCTAGCATAGTTTACCATGATTTACCATGTTCTAGCATGATGTAACATGATATACCATGTTCTAGAATGATGTACCAGGATTGTAGTATGATTTACCTTTATACACCACATTCTAGTATTATTTATTATGATTTACCATGTTTTTAGTGTGATTTACCATGATTTACCACATTGTTAGCAATTATGTGTAGTATCAGTAAAAATGAAGTGATAAACTCTGACAAAATATGATTGTGCTACAATAGTAATTGTTATATAAGTGAATTTTAGCATCTAATGAATGCAAAAGCATATGTGAGTAGACTTCATTAATAAGTAGAACGGCCAGCAGAGGGCACTAGAAGACCACTTATTGGCTCACTTTCACTTTAAACCTCATGATTTTCACCAGTTTTCTGCACTAAAGCAAACCAGTTTTTCCATGTTAACTTAATAATGCATGCTTACACACACATACACACACCACACACACAAAGACAAATGTTGTTGTTGTTTTTTCAATGCTATTGGGATATGTCATTATGAAAATATATTTGAATGGTCTATAAACATTTCACAAAGTCTTTGTAAGCTATTAATCAGATGATTCAGAATTTATTCAGAAACCTAAGACTACACACACACACATTATGTTGTAGATACAGACATTTGAACTGTATGATGTGATCAAACTACCAATACTAATACTTTAACAGATAGATTTTGACTAAATGTAATTGTAAATGTTAAAATAGTGATTTTATAAAGTCTAAATATAAATTATAGAACAATATGACAAAATGACTATTTTAAACAGCAGGGGGCAGTAAAATACCACTTATTGGCTTAACATGCCATTAATTCATATCATTTTCACCTTTTTAACTGTTATAGAGGCAAATTTTGTCAGATCTGTCTGAAAATTTTCATGCATGTTCAGAGAGATATTTCACATGTTCTGACTTGTTTTTAAGAAGGTTTGAACATTCATTAAAGAGATATAGGCTTTTGGGGACACTTGGTAATGGCCACATATTGAAGTGACACTATTATAGCCATCCAAATGAAGAAGTCATACTTTTTCTGATAATTATTGATCTAGAGAGTCCAGAGAATTGCACTGCACTGGTTTTGAACATTATTATATGAACATTATGATTATAGATGGAAAAGACCATTCACAGGCAATACAGGCAATTTACCATAGGAAATATATGGTTTTAAAGCTTTTTAACAGTTATAGCGCCACCTTTGGTCCGATCTCCATAAAAATTTCCATGCTTCTTTAGCATGGTACGACACATATGCTGACCAATTATCGTGATGTTCTGAGTTTTTGTTTAGAATTTATAGGCTTTTGATTGCATTTTGCCACGTCCATTTTCTTTATGACACAATTATACCCATGCGAAAAATGCAAAAGTTCAACTTTTTTTGATAATTATTGATCTAGAGAGTCCAGAGAATTGTCCTAGACTCGTTTGGTTCCGATCGGGCAAAAAACCAGGGACTAGTTCGCAAAAGTAGGTTTTTAACATATTCGTGAATAATTAATAAACTGTTTGATTGACAGCAATGGTTCTAGAGGCAAAGTTGTTCAGCATAAGCAGATCTATCAAATGATATGCATTTTGTGATGATAAGTGTAACACCACGTGATTACAGAGCCATAAAACTCATTAGCGCCAACTAGTGGCCGATTTCTTTCAAAATTCTTACAGACCTCTAGGGCCATGAGCCGAACATGCCCATTGAGTTTCGTTCCGATCGGCCTCCGTTAACCTTGTCTAATAGGTGCTCAAACTTCATTGGCCGATGGCGGCCATGTTTTTTGAGATACGCCAATGTCCTCATACAAATACATGGCACCTTGGACCAAGACACTGCATACCAATTTTCAAGTCAATCGGACTAACGGTCAGGTGGTTATAGCCTGTTTTATGTTTTTTTCACTTTATAGCGCCACCATGAGGCCAATCGTCGCGATTTTTTTACTGTGACCCCAGATTGAACTCATACACATGTGTACCAAGTTTGGTGAAGATACCTCATTTACATCGGGAGTTATAGCCATTTTAGTAAAATAGGCCCCTCCCACAACGTACGTTTTGGCGCCCCTTAGCGACCGTGAATCGAAATTTCCACTTTTTTTCGATAATTATTGATATTCAGACTCCAGAGAACATTTCTGCACTGGTTTGGTTCCAATCGGGCAAAAAACCAGGGACTAGTTCGCAAAAGTAGGTTTTTGACAAAATTCAAAATGGCGGAAAATCTATCATGGCGGAAATGAAATCGGAGATATACGTTTTGTTCGTCAGGCATCCAGCTTTCCAATGATATAAGACACTTGAGTCTACGACATAAGGTCTAGGAGTTATGAACAGTTTCGCGCTTTTGGTTGCTATAGCGCCACCTATGGGCCAATCGGAGTCATACTCTCTGAACCTCTCCTCGATTTTTGTACTACCATTTGACAAAGTTTCAAGTCTCCAGCTCTTACGGTTTAGGCTGCACGATGCGTTTTACGGCAGAAGAAAAATAATAAAAATCAGCACAATTACAATAGGGTTTCAGCACTTCGTGCTTGAACCCCTAATAATAAAAATCAGAGCAATTACAATAGGGTTTCAGCACTTCGTGCTTGAACCCCTAATAATAAAAATCAGCACAATTACAATAGGGTTTCAGCACTTCGTGCTTGAACCCCTAATAATTAAAGCTGCAAGCAGCATTTATCGGGGTTCAAGCTATTAAGGCCTTTAAGGGTTTTTAAGCACAAAAGCATCAAAAGTTATTATGTTTTATTTAGCAAGCATTTAACCACTGACATAATAGATGGAAAACACCATTTACAGCCAATACAGGCAATGTACCATAAGAAATATATGGTTTTAAAGCTTTTTAACAGTTATAGCGCCACCTTTGGTCCGATCTCCAAAAAATTTGGCATGCTTGTTAATGATGTTATGTCACATATGCTCACCAATTTTTGTGAAGTTCTGAGTTTTCATTTAGGATTTATAGGCTTTTTAGTGTATCTTGCCACGCCCATTTTATAAATGACCCTATTACAGCCATCCAAATGCAAAAGTTCAACTTTTTTTTGATAATTATTGATCTAGAGAGTCCAGAGAATTGTCCTAGACTCGTTTGGTTCCGATCGGGCAAAAAACCAGGGACTAGTTCGCAAAAGTAGGTTTTTAACATATTCGTGAATAATTAATAAACTGTTTGATTGACAGCAATGGTTCTAGAGGCAAAGTTGTTCAGCATAAGCAGATCTATCAAATGATATGCATTTTGTGATGATAAGTGTAACACCACGTGATTACAGAGCCATAAAACTCGTTAGCGCCAACTAGTGGCCGATTTCTTTCAAAATTCTTACAGACCTCTAGGGCCATGAGCCGAACATGCCCATTGAGTTTCGTTCCGATCGGCCTCCGTTAACCTTGTCTAATAGGTGCTCAAACTTCATTGGCCGATGGCGGCCATGTTTTTTGAGATACGCCAATGTCCTCATACACATACATGGCACCTTGGACCAAGACACTGCATACCAATTTTCAAGTCAATCGGACTAACGGTCAGGTGGTTATAGCCTGTTTTATGTTTTTTTCATTTTATAGCGCCACCATGAGGCCAATCGTCGCGATTTTTTTACTGTGACCCCAGATTGAACTCATACACATGTGTACCAAGTTTGGTGAAGATACCTCATTTACATCTTGAGTTATAGCCATTTTAGTAAAATAGGCTCCTCCCACAACATTAGTTTTGCGCCCCCTAGCGACCGTGAATCGAAATTTCAACTTTTTTTCGATAATTATTGATATTCAGACTCCAGAGAACATTTCTGCACTGGTTTGGTTCCGATCGGGCGAAAAACCTAGGACTAGTTCGCAAAAGTAGGTTTTTGACAAAATTCAAAATGGCGGAAAAATTTGCATACCGGAAATGAAATCGGAGATATACGTTTTGTTCTTCAGGGTTCCAGCTTTCCAATGATATAAGACACTTGAGTCTACGACATATGGTCTAGGAGTTATGAGCAGTTTCGCGCTTTTGGTCGCTATAGCGCCACCTATGGGCCAATCGGAGTCATACTCTCTGAACCTCTCCTCGATTTTTGTACTACCATTTGACAAAGTTTCAAGTCTCCAGCTCTTACGGTTTAGGCTGCACGATGCGTTTTACGGCAGAAGAAAAATAATAAAAATCAGCACAATTACAATAGGGTTTCAGCACTTCGTGCTTGAACCCCTAATAATAAAAATCAGTACAATTACAATAGGGTTTCAGCACTTCGTGCTTGAACCCCTAATAATAAAAATCAGTACAATTACAATAGGGTTTCAGCACTTCGTGCTTGAACCCCTAATCAGGGCAATTACAATAGGGTTTCAGCACTTCGTGCTTGAACCCCTAATCAGTACAATTGACCCTTCGCTAAGCCCCGCCCTCCTTAGTTACTGTTGCTACGCCTGTCAAGCTTTTGCGCCTGGCACGTCTATTACAGTATGTATGCACTGGTTTCAGACATTCCTAAGGAGATAATTAGTCATTTTTGGCAAACAGGTGAAAATATGAGTGCAATACTGCAGTATGCATTCGAGGGCTATATCCACGACATAATATGCAAACGATTAGAGAATAATTTCATCAAAATTGTAGTTAAAGCGTAACGTTAGGTCCCAGCGCAAGCAGCAACCGCCTCATATGCTGACCATTCAAATGGGAAACACACAAATTTGAGGAACAGCTTTGTGCATGCACAGCAGGGTAAGTGAAATTTGAAAATATTCTAATATTTATAAAACAAACAGCTTATCCATATGTATTGTGGAATAAACACAAGACATTAACCTGACCACTTTGCAATGATAACATTCTCCCGCTTGTATTTTTAGCGCGCCAGGCTAACGTTACTGCTCACACGTCGGACTAACTTACTGTTATGAACTGATTAAGTTTGCATACCAACCTTTTCCTTGGAGATCTCCGGCAAGACCCCTGATGTTCCCTCCTTTTACTAACTACCTTTTACTTTTACTAGAACTAACGGGAGAGTCGCGATCGGATTGGGGTAACGGTTTGGCCGTCGATTAACAAAATGTTGAAATATATTTTTAAGTAACGTTAAGTTATGTCAGTGAGCCTCCGTCTTGCCTTTAATCACACTGCTTGATCCACGAGCTGGACAATAACTTTATTCTAGAGCTGCTATAAAGCCAAAACACTTTACTTTTAATTTCCTATTATCAATGTAAAGCTGCTTTGGAACAATCTACATTGTTAAAAACGCTATATAAATGAAGATGACGCCTGGCATTTCTCCCCTTGGGTTTTAGGTTTCGGGAAGGGAACAAAATCCACCACCCCGTCCAAAATTTTAGGATACCGGGTATCAGATTTGCACAATCCATACGCACAACGCTTCGGCATGTTTCCCTCTCGCTCGAAAGCTTGCCAGACCTCCCGCGCCTAGTTACGGTTGCTAAGCCACGATTGGCCTGTGGCGGTTTTCGGGCGTGGCTTAGCGAAGGGTCAATTACAATAGGGTTTCAGCACTTCGTGCTTGAACCCCTAATAAAAATCCTTACAATTACAATAGGGTTTCAGCACTTCGTGCTTGAACCCCTAATAATAATAATAATAAAAATCAGTACAATTACAATAGGGTTTCAGCACTTCGTGCTTGAACCCCTAAAAATCAGCACAATTACAATAGGGTTTCAGCACTTCGTGCTTGAACCCCTAAAAATCAGTACAATTACAATAGGGTTTCAGCACTTCGTGCTTGAACCCCTAATAATAAAAATCAGTACAATTACAATAGGGTTTCAGCACTTCATGCTTGAACCCCTAATAAGAAGAGACGTTTTGGACAGTTATAGCGCCACCTATTGTCCGATCTTCACGAAACTTGGCATGCTTCTTCACCATGGTCTGACACATCTGCTCATCGATTTTCGTGAAGTTTGGGGTTTTCCCTTAGGTTGTATAGGCTTTTGAGTGTTTTTTTGTCCCTCCCCTTTCCTAAATGACCCTGTTACAGCCAGGCAAATGCAAAAGTTCAACTTTTTTTCAATAATTATTGATCTAGAGAGTCCAGAGAATTGCGCTAGACTGGTCTGGTCTGGATTGGGCCAAAAACCAGGGACTAGTTCGCAAAAGTAGGTTTTGGACTAAATTGGCCATAACAATTTTTTTCCTACGTGCTTGAACCCCTAATAATAATAATAAAAATCAGCACAATTACAATAGGGTTTCAGCACTTCGTGCTTGAACCCCTAATAAAAATCAGGGCAATTACAATAGGGTTTCAGCACTTCGTGCTTGAACCCCTAAAAATCAGAGCAATTACAATAGGGTTTCAGCACTTCGTGCTTGAACCCCTAAAAATCAGAGCAATTACAATAGGGTTTCAGCACTTCGTGCTTGAACCCCTAATAATAAAAATCAGTACAATTACAATAGGGTTTCAGCACTTCGTGCTTGAACCCCTAAAAATCAGCACAATTACAATAGGGTTTCAGCACTTCGTGCTTGAACCCCTAATAAAAATCAGAGCAATTACAATAGGGTTTCAGCACTTCGTGCTTGAACCCCTAAAAATCAGTACAATTACAATAGGTGTTCAGCACTTCGTGCTTGAACCCCTAAAAATCAGGACAATTACAATAGGGTTTCAGCACTTCGTGCTTGAACCCCTAAAAATCAGGACAATTACAATAGGGTTTCAGCACTTCGTGCTTGAACCCCTAAAAATCAGGACAATTACAATAGGGTTTCAGCACTTCGTGCTTGAACCCCTAAAAATCCTTACAATTACAATAGGGTTTCAGCACTTCGTGCTTGAACCCCTAATAAAAACCAGCACAATTACAATAGGGATTCAGCACTTCGTGCTTGAACCCCTAATATGAAGAGACGTTTTGGACAGTTATAGCGCCACCTATGGTCCGATCTGCATGAAACTCGGCATGCTTCTTCGCCATGTTCTGACACATATGCTCATCAATTTTTGTGAAGTTTGGGGTTTTCCCTTAGGTTGTGTAGGCTTTTGAGTGTTTTTTGGTCCCGCCCCTTTCCTAAATGACCCTGTTACAGCCAGGCCAATGCAAAAGTTCCACTTTCTTTTCGATAATTATTGATCTAGAGACTCCAGAGAACTGTGATAGACTGGTCTGGTCTGGATTGGGCCAAAAACCAGGGACTAGTTCGCAAAAGTAGGTTTTGGACAAAATTGCCCATAACAATTTTTTTTTTGGCCCGAATCGGAATTTGGAGATAGCCATTTTGTCCGAAATCTAGGGAATCTAGGACAAACTGTCTAGGAGTTATGAGCAATTTAGTAAATTTGGTCATTATAGCGCCACCTATGGGCCAATCTGGGTCATAATTTGATAACCTCTCCTCGATTTTTGTACTACCATATCTGGCAAAGTTTCAAGTCTCCAGCACTTACGGTTTGGGCTGCACGATGTGTTTTACAGGAGAATAATAATAATAAAAACCAGCACAATTACAATAGGGATTCAGCACTTCGTGCTTGAACCCCTAAAAATCCTTACAATTACAATAGGGTTTCAGCACTTCGTGCTTGAACCCCTAAAAATCAGGACAATTACAATAGGGTTTCAGCACTTCGTGCTTGAACCCCTAAAAATCAGCACAATTACAATAGGGTTTCAGCACTTCGTGCTTGAACCCCTAACCAGTAATACCTGATGTTGGAACATCTTATGGGTCAGACACAGGCACCCCAGTTGTGCCGAGTATATCAAAATGTTGGCCACCCCATAAAAATAAGATGATTCCCAATGCTGCTGACACATCTAATTCAGCGAATTCTATCAAAGACTCATCAAAGGAAAAGCTAGAGGATGAAGCTGTGACTCATGAACAAGAATTACCACATCTGATTATGAGTAAAAAAAATTACTGTTGTTTGTGGTAAGCCACAAAGCAAAATTTCCCGCCACTTGAAAACACACAAGACACATACTGAAATTGTCCAAGCATTTTCCATTCCTGAGGACTCAAAAGAGTGCAAGGTATTATTAGAAAAAATAAGGAATAATGGAAATTTTAAACATAACATTACAGTTTTGCAAGATGGAACAGGATCACTGAAAGTGAAGAGAATGCCAAAAGCTAAAGCACTGGCAGGAAAGTTTATTCACTGTATGTATTGTCAAGGGGTGTACATACGTAAGGAGCTTTGGAGACATGTCCGCAGATGCCCCTTTAAGCCAGAAAACGAAGATTTGGATGACATACCTGGGAGAACCAAAGTACTGGGCTTGGCTATAGCTCTGGAGTCTACATTCTGTCAGCAGATCTCAAGTGGAGTGTGGAAGCTCCTTAGTGTCATGAAACAAGATGAGGTGGCCTCAGTTGTACGAAATGACTTCTGATTCAGTTTGCCCAGTCACTTTACAACAAACGTGGACAAGACCCTACAAAATATGAATACATTCGACAGAAGCTCCGTGAAGTGGGCTGTTTGTTGTTATGCCTGCATACAGAATTCTTAGTACATAACCTAGAGGACGCTGTTAAACCTGCTAACTTCCAGAGAGTTGTGCAAGCAGTAAAGAAAGTTTCAGGTTTTGACGAAGAAAAACACTCGTACCAGAAACCAAGCCTTGAGCTGAAACTGGGGCATACACTGCAGAAAACTAACTAAACTTTGACTCACAATAGTTACATCCATCTGATCGGCGTCTTACCACGAACACACTGCTGAAGTTTCATCAAGATCAGTTAATGTATGCAGAAGTTATAACACTTCGTGTTTCTCTTTTCTCGCCATAAATTAGTTTCCTCGCCACGGCCAAACCGTTCGAGATATCAAAAATCCAATTGCAATTTAGCATCCTCAATGTCTTGACTTCCTGCACACCGAGTTTGGTGGCAATTGAATGAATTACCTAGGAGGAGTATTTCAAATTCCACAGCAAGCGTTTTCACACAACCCATAATTCCCGACTTTCTGTTGGGCGGAGCTAATAACATAGCTAATAACAGTGATAACACATCGAAAGTTGTTTGGCCCGAAGAGACCTATATGTGTACAGAGTTTATTAATTCATGCAAGCGTGTTTCAGGGCTTAGGCCCTAATTATTCTTCTCCGTCATTGATCGCATTTGAGGCCTAAAACTGGCGAAAACTTACATCTGATATCCGTTTCAGAATTGGGTGGGGCAAAATGACTCTATAGTAGAGGTCTGCACGGGCTTTAAACTGAAGCCCGAACCCGGCCCGTACCCGCGATCATTTAACCCGACCCGACAATTACATTTACATGTTAAGCCTGAACCCGAGGTCCACTCTATTTCTCACAGCAAATAAATACCATTTTTGAGAGAGAGAGCCTGTGTGTCTGTGGTCTGTGTAGCCTATGCACACATTGCACATCGAGAAGAAAGCGAAAACATTGCAAAGCGAGAAGAAAGCGCTCTGGATGAAATGTGAATTTTAAAACAAATTAAATAACAGCAATAACTTAAATAAAAGTGCTTTAAAAAAACATTTTGTTGTATATATATATATATATATACAAACGAAATGTTTTTTTAAGCACTTTTATTTAAAATATTATTTTAAAATATTAGCGAGAAGAAACCGCTATGCACACATTGCACATCATGCGCACGCAACTTTCTCTCTCTCATGTGCCGGTCACCACAACACAGCAAGCAGGCAAAGCACACGGCACGCAAACTATATATAGCCTATATAGTTTTTCTTAGTTGAAAACCCGAACCCGACCCGAACCCGAGGCTGTTCAATAAACATTAACCCGAACCCGACCCGAAACCCGCACATTTTTCGGGACCCGTCGGGCTCGGTTCGGGTAGCAGACCTCTACTCTATAGCGCCACCTATAAAGGTTCAACGGAGTGTGTTTCCCGCTACGTTTCACGTGCGTGTACAAAATTCAATACATAAATGTAATGACCCCAAGACCTACAAAAGTCTCTTGGAGCAAAGTCCTAAATGCAACAGGAAGTCAGCCATTTTGAATTTCCTCTCTGATTTTTGTGCATTTTTTTGCCATTTCCAGGCCTCGCACTTTAACAAACTCCTCCTACAGCTTTAATCTGATCATCTTCAAATTTTGTGAGTGTAATCCTAAGGCCTTTGCGATGTTAAATTGTGAAGATCTTGAGTTTGTCGAAGGGTGTGTCCTCGGCCTGAAAAATTTCGATGTTTCTCCATGAAACAGGAAGTTGAGGTAACTCAGGCTAACAATGTCCAATCTGCCCCAAACTTCAAACGTTTGATAAGAGTTCTGTCCTGAACACATGACCATGCTCATATTCAGGTATAGTCATAGCCCCACCTGCTGGCAACAGGAAGTGACATGTTTAACACTGTTGTGGACTCCTAATAACATATAAAAAATTGCCAACAAGTGCTAAACATGCTAGCAACATACTAGAAACATGCTAAACAAATTCTAGCAAACACTTAACTAATTGCTAAAGCATGGTATTAGTGCAATTAAATAGGAATTTGCTGTAACTCAGGAATGTAATGTCCAATCTACCCCAAACTTAATATGCAACATGCTAGAAACATGCTAAAACATGCAAGCAACACGTAGCTAAGTGCTAAAGCATGTTATAAATGCAAAAGGAAGTTGTTGTAACTTAAGCATACAATGTCCAATCTGCCCCAAACTTCACGTTTGATAAGAGTCCTGAACACATCTACATGGTGATATTCAGTTATAGTCATAGCCCCACCAACTGGCAACAGGAAGTGACATTTAACACTAATGCAGTACTAGCCACATACTAAAATACGCCTAATATGTGTTAAACATGCTAGAAACATACTAAACATGCTAGCAACACTTAGCCAAGTGCTAATGCATGCTATTATCACCATAATAAAGGAAAAGTTTGTAACTGACTTTGACATACTCCTATATTTGCCTACTTAAATGCACATTGCCCACCTTGCTCTGTCTTCCTTAAGCCACCGGGTGGTGGTGGCATATGTGCGAGGGCCCTTTCATCGCTGCTTGCAGCTTTAATAAACTTCTATATAGGGCTGATGTTTCCCGTGGGCTCACCACCTGCAGGAGGGACCATAAGGGGCCGGTGCTGAGAGGATCGGGCGGCAGTCGAAGGCGGGGGCCTCGACAACCCGATCCCTGGACACGGAAACTAGCTCTAGGGACGTGGAACATCACCTCGCTGGCAGGGAAGGAGCCTGAGATTGTGCGTGAGGTAGAGAGGTTCCGACTAGAGATAGTCGGGATCACCTCTACGCACGGCTTGGGCTCTGGAACCACACTCCTTGAGAGAGGATGGACTCTTCACCACTCTGGAGTTGCCCATGGTGAGAGGCGGCGGGCTGGTGTGGGTTTGCTTATAGCCCCCCAGCTCAGCCGCCATGTGTTGGAGTTCACCCCGGTGAACGAGAGGGTCGTTTCCCTGCGCCTACGGGTCGGGGATAGGTCTCTCACTGTCGTGTGTGCCTACGGGCCAAACAGCAGTGCAGAGTACCCGGCCTTCTTGGAGTCTCTGGGAGGGGTGCTGGAAAGTGCTCTGACTGGGGACTCCATCGCTCTAATGGGAGACTTCAATGCCCACGTGGGCAACGACCGTGACACCTGGAGGGGCGTGATTGGGAGGAACGGCCCCCCTGATCTGAACCCGAGCGGTGTTCAGTTATTGGACTTCTGTGCTAGTTACAGTTTGTCCATAACGAACACCATGTTCAAGCATAAGGGTGTCCATCAGTGCACGTGGCACCAGGACACCCTAGGCCGTAGGTCGATGATCGACTTTGTGGTCGTTTCATCTGACCTGCGGCCGTATGTCTTGGACACTCGGGTAAAGAGAGGGGCGGAGGTGTCAACTGATCACCACCTGGTGGTGAGTTGGATCCGATGGCAGGGAGGAGGCTGGACAGACTCGGCAGACCCAAGCGTACTGTGAGGGTCTGCTGGGAACGTTTGGCCGAGTCTCCTGTCAGAGAGATCTTCAACTCCCACCTCTGGCGGAGCTTAGACCAGATCCCGAGGGACGCTGGAGATATTGAGTGCGAGTGGACCATGTTCTCCACCTCCATTGTCGAAGCAGCCGCTCGGAGCTGTGGCCGTAAGGTCTCCGGTGCCTGTCGAGGCGGCAATCCCCGAACCCGGTGGTGGTCACCGGAAGTAAGGGATGCCGTCAAGCTGAAGAAGGAGTCCTATCGGGCCTGGTTGGCTTGTGGGACTCCTGAGGCAGCTGACGGGTACCGGCAGGCCAAGCGAACTGCAGCCCGGGTGGTTGTGGAGGCAAAAACTCGGGCCTGGGAGGAGTTTGGTGAGGCCATGGAGAAGGACTATCGGCTGGCCTCGAAGAGATTCTGGCAAACCGTCCGGCGCCTCAGAAGGGGGAAGCAGTTCCCTACCAACGCGGAGGTGGGGAGCTGTTGACCTCAACTGGGGATGTCGTTGGACGGTGGAAGGAATACTTCGAGGACCTCCTCAATCCCGCCGTCACGTCTTCCATTGAGGAAGCTGAGGCTGAGGGCTCAGAGGTGGACTCGTCCATCACCCAAGCTTAAGTCACCGAGGTAGTTAAGTCTCCTTAACTCCTCGGTGGCAAGGCACCGGGGGTAGATGAGATCCGCCCTGAGTACCTCAAGTCTCTGGATGTTGTGGGGCTGTCTTGGCTGACACGCCTCTGCAGCATCGCGTGGCAGTCGGGGACAGTGCCTCTGGGATGGCAGACCGGGGTGGTGGACCCTCTTTTTAAGAAGGGGGACCGGAGGGTGTGTTCCAACTACAGGGGGATCACACTTCGGATGATGTTGTCGTGTTGGCCTCATCAAGCCAGGACCTTCAGCATGCACTGGGATGGTTTGCAGCCGAGTGTGAAGCGGCTGGGATGAGAATCAGCACCTCCAAATCCGAGGCCATGGTCCTCAGTCGGAAAAGGGTGGCTTGCCCACTTCAGGTTGGTGGAGAGTTCCTGCCTCAAGTGGAGGAGTTTAAGTATCTTGGGGTTTTGCTCACGAGTGAGGGAAGGATGGAACGGGAGATTGACAGACGGATCGGTGCAGCTTCTGCAGTAATGCGGTCGATGTACCGGTCTGTCGTGGTGAAGAAAGTTAATTATCACGGACGTATCGCCTGCGATAATTTATGCGATATGGCTCAGCTTGTCAGTGAACTATGGCTCTGTGTAGTAAATGCCGCTCCATCTGGAAGCAGGTGATGGCGATTTACTACTAATCAAGGAACCGGCTTTACTGACGAGATGCGCATAACAATGTCATCCGATATATCGCCCAGCCATACTTCTATAATTCAATGTTAGGCTGCATAGATTAGGTCAGCGAACAAAGACAATGTGATTAATATTCATGAACCCAGCAGCTCATCAATCCTTCGTGCGGTTTATATTGTTTTTAGTATTAGACTTCGTAGTAGTATTATCTTATCAGTATTATTGTTAGTTTTTTTTTACAGAAACACTAAATGACCAACAATGTCTTAAGCACCACCAGCCTAAGTTCAATTAAAATGACAAATATGCATTCATATGTTTTCATTCATACACGGTTACAAAGTTTTCTAAAGAGATGGTAGGGATTGTTACATTTGCTGTTTGCACTATTTTTTGCCACTGTTTGCACCATTAAAGTATGAATAAATACAGAATATGTGTTTACATTTCAAACTTGTAATTTATTTGAATTATTATTATTATTATTATTATTATGTATTTATAATTATTGTGTGATGTATTGTGTGATGTATTGTGTGATGTTTTCCAGTACAGTTGCACTATTTAAACATTATCTGCACTTTTACAGGAGAAACGTATATATCTGCAACTTTTCCATTTCTGCAAGGGCTGGTGTTTGGATTTTTTTTATTTTTTTTTAATTCTTTTATGTAATTGGTATATTATAGGAATCTATTTAACCCTCTGAGGTCTGAGCTGTTTTCTGGGCCCTGGAGGTGTTCTGACATGCTCTGACATTTCTGGTTATTTCTGTTACTTGTGACATTTTCATGGCTAAAGTCTAATTACACTGTATTCAGCACAAACTCTGCTACAATAATATATCAGCAGCATGTATGTAAAAGTTTGTAGTTTTGAGATAATGACATTTATGCGTGGTTTGTGAAAATACAAAAAAAAATTCTCACTAAAATAAGGCCATGAAACCCATACTGATTATTTCTTCACAAGACTTTTGAAAATTGTATGACGTAGCCTAGAATATTTGCTCTAAAACTATGTGAAAATCACCCTGACTGCTCATTCAGATAAGACAATATATTGATTTAAAATTTTTACGACAGGTTTTGTGTGAGAAAGCTCTATGCGGAGGTCATTAATATGTAAGCTTTTCACACCTGAGAAAGACAAAGACCCTCCCCTAACGGCCCTATTAGGAGCTATCAGGCCCTGTCATTCTGAGCAACCTTGCACAATACTGTAAATGAGGAGATTTAAAAAAGAATGGCTTTTAAATTGTTTGGATTTATTTACAACACAACATAATCCAAAGATACACAACAAATGCCAAAAAAGCACTTATTGAAAACAATGATCCAAAGACAAAGACCTTTGTGCCATTCCTAAAAACATTGTACATACCTTTCATTTCCAAGGTGTTTGATTTTCACTTTACCATGTTCATGTACAGAGACTCATGTGAATGTTGAAGTCGGCAGGACTCAGTGGCATCTGGGCCCTGAAAAAAAAAAGTGAACATACTGATATCAAGAGAAAGGCCTGCACGATTTTGGAAATAAATATTAGATTTTTCTGGTTAAAATTGCTTTTTAAAATTCACAGAATACACACACACACACACACACACAAATGTTTCCAACAATATATAATATAATGAACACCAGGTTTGTTGTGCCTTGTAGGCATAAGCTATGCGCAGTGCTGGATAAAATAATAATAACAATAACCTATAGCAGTATAAATCTTCCAAAAGATTTCAGTAACAACTAAGCTAGAGAAAAATATATTGATTATCATGTTACTTCAAATGTTTCCATTCGTTATGATGATATGAAATGAGATAATAGTAAAAACATGAAGCCGTTTGGTGCGTTTTGCTTTTCAAATGCGATCGCGATCCAAAATATGATACATTCAAACGCGATCGCGATCCAAAATATGATGCATTCAAACGCGATCGCGCTCAAATATAAAACATTATGGTTACCATATACATATCTACGTTTGAGCAGATATCCACAAACACAGTAACAGTAAACACGGGTCTAAATATTATAATATTCCCCATATATCTAGCAACAGTTCAACTGCAATGTGACATTTATGCAACAATAACAAACTAATATGTAAGAATTTCTTACCTTACATCTTTCTTGTCTTCAAATCGCGTTCTTCTTCTTCTGATGTAAATCCAATGTAAGCTCAAACTCGACGAAAAGTGAAGTGTTTTGGTGTTTTGTTGTTGAGGTAATGAGCGAGTTTGCGTTCCATGTGGAGATTTGCATGTGAATCTCTTTTGCGCGAGTGGGCGTGGCCAAATTAAATATAATGAGCAAGCGTTTGAGAAGCTGGACATCTTGTTGGTTTTATACAAATTACTTAAACAGAGAATATTTGTTTTCGTTTTGAATCCGATCATTTAAAAGTACACACTTAAATGTTTATAAAGGTATATGGCTCATAAATGTGTGACAAGTATTCGCTGAGTTTTGTTTCAGTTTATAGACGTGCTCAAGAAAAAAAAGTTCACCGCGACGGAGAGGCAGAACGCACACCCTGTTTATTTTCTTTATTTTACAAAAGCACAATGTTTTGATTTGATTGTAAGTGGACACATACAAAAGTAGAAATATCACAGATTCTTTTTTTATATTTATTTTTTCTGTATGACCATAAATGACAGAGTAATTTAAGTTTATAGTGCTACAATGTGGAGAAAATCCAGCAAAACGCGCCCGCGCGTTTGCCGACCTCAGAGGGTTAATGATGGGTACATTTCACTTTAGATCAATGTTTGTGTTTCTGAGGCTCTCAAGAATGCATGCAGCTATCACTTGTAGCATAAAACAGAGGTAAATGGTACTATATTTATATCATCATTGATATCATTATCACAATAAATACCAGAGAATATTGTGATATACTGTAGTTTTAAGTCCATATCGCCCGTCCCTAGTGGAGCCCTGCCATTTTTTCCTGATATCAACACCGAGGTGTCAAGATCGTGGAAGAAACTAGTCTGCTATCGAGTTCACAGTGCACAAACATGACACTATTCCTCAATAGTTGGCCACAAAGAGCACAGATATGGGGCGATGCCTAAGGTGGAATAGACGCTAGCATGCTATCTCTCCCCTCAGACTGCATCGTCCCTAAAGGCCAGAACAACTTCGGTGGGCAGGGTATTTTCAGACACTGCTTTTGATTTATGGGGTTTATTTAAAAATAAAGGAGTGGGTGGATTTTTACCATTATAAGTCGGTTGTTTACACACACTGTGGACACAACACATCAGCATTCATACACAGTGTAAAAGTGAATTTTGCATGAAAGGTCCCCTTTAAGTCTGAGTAACAGAATAAGTAAGTTCACATACGATGTGTAAAACCTTCAACTTCTCAACCTCAGTATAGCATCTTGAAGACAAATCCCAAAATGTATCAGTTGAAAATGAGGTCAAAGTGAACCTCATAGCCTTGTCTAAATAAAGCTCAATGTGTTGCAGGGAAAGGGTACAAAACCTTCTTTGGGCAGTTTAACTGAGCTAAAGTCACACTATGAGTCACAGGTGAGCGTGACCTCAGAAAGAATGGCCACTTGAAGAACCATTTCTTATCTGAGCCTACCTAAAGAATACCAAGACTGGTCTGGTTTGCCTGACACAAAAAGAATAGGCCTACAAACATGATTGTGGTCTTGTATGTTTCAAATAAAGCAGAACACACCCACAAAGAGTGCTTTTTTTGAACTTACAAGACCTATGCAAACAGCCACATAAATGTAGGACATTGTATTATTGTGGAAGAATATTTCATTCACTTCCACATGAAAGTAATGCTTAAATATCAGGCTTTCACACTAACAGCTTAGTGTGAATGTTTTGGCATAGGCTTCCTCAAATGAGCAAGAACTCTTACAAGAGTCCTCCACAAAAGTTTTTTTTTTTTTTTTTTTTTTTTTGTGGCCAACAACACAAAAACAGAATGTTGGCAGATAGTGGTGCACTCAAAATTTGGACAAAATATAAATAAATGCTTAAAAAGAAAGTTCACTCCAAAAAACAAAAATTCTGTCCTCATCATGTTGTTCCTAACCTGTATTATTTATTTAGTAAATGGTGAGCAGTGACTGTCAAGTCCAAAAAGAGCCAAAAGATGACAAAGAAAAATCTAGTTTAAAACACATCTGCCAAGTTCTTCGAAATGTACTCTTTATATTAATGTTGGTTTTCTATTGTTTTGAAAACTTTTAAACCATTTAACAAAAGTCAACAATGGGTAAAATGAAAAAGTAATGACATTTTCCAAATACCTTTTAATTTAGATATATTTCTATAATAATTTTTTTTTTTTTTTTCATGAATTAATTATTCATATATATTCGTTTTTTGGGTAATTCCACATGACATTTTACATTTAACCCCTAAATCTTAACTTTAACTGATTTGGAAAACAAAAGTTGGTAATATTTTATTCTACAGTGTCCTTTTTACACATCTTACATGTACTTACTATAATAATAACAGTAAATTATGCATAATTACATCCAACTAACCACAAACAACTCTAATCCTAACCTTAACCCTATAGTATGTTAATTAATATTACTCAGTACTTGTATGTATAATTATTACAATGTAAAAAGGACACCTTTTATTTTTTCTAAAAAATAAAATAAGCAAAACTACTAAGAATTTTATTCATAATGATATCAACACAGTTAAAAATATATAACAAATTCAGAAATTGAAAACATCTTCACTAAGTAAAGAAGTATTTGAATCACTATATGAATTAGAGGTCGACCGATAGTGGATTTTACAGATAATGATAACTAGGTTGGCCAACGCTAATCGATAATCGATTAATCAACCGATAGTTTTTAAAAATGGATACTGAATGAAAACAAACTTTTGAAATTATGTATATATATATATATATATATATATATACACACCATGATCATTCCTGTTAGTTCATAGTGCATTAACTAATGTTAAGAGAAACAACTTTAAAATTTAAAAATGTATAAGTAAATGTTGAAATTAACAATGAACAATACTTTTATTAACCTTAATGTTACAGATGGACTCTTATTGTAAAGTGTTACCATTTCATATAAATCCAAGCAGTCATGCTTAAAGATGGCCATTTTTAAATATCTACACAAAGGCCATAGCATTGAAATTAGACACACATGTATATTGTATGTATATTCTTACACTTTATTTTATCTAATAAAAAAATAAATAATTATTACAGTGATGATAAAAAAAACCTGAAAATCAGTTGCATGAAATAGAATTGAACTGAAATAGAATGCATTTGCATTTCTGATTTGTTTATATGTTTCTGCCGGCTGCATGATGAAACAGTTTGCTTTCTCATGTCACTAGCTTTAAATATGCAACTTTGCTGCATAACGAATGCATAAAAGTGACCTGCTGGATATAAATGAATGCAAACAGATGGTAACAATCATGACACTAAACATTTGAGTTGGACTTACGTGTGTTTTTGTCACATTGTTTTACCCGCTAGAGGTAATGTTAGTGTCCTCTCAGCCTCAACGGCAAACATACTGCTGTTATCCACTAATGCAGCATCTGGTCAACAAATTAATTACTTTATAATTGTATGAAAACATGATATTATTCCAGCAATCAGATATGTGCTGATTAATATGCAAAATCGATCAATCGGTTGACCTCTATGAATTGCATTTTTAATGCATTTCTGAATAAATTCATGTATTTCTGAATAAAGTCATGGACCCAGGACTGATTTTTTTTTTTACTTACTGGCTGCAGTAGGGTTTCTTGTCAAAGCCTTTGTAGTTCTTCATATTCAAAGTCATTTTGCAGACCTCACAGCTGAAACATCCTTTGTGCCAATACTGTACAAGAAAGAACAGAAGAGAAAAAGGCACATTTATTGAGTAGCCTATAACTAGAATGCTGAGAAGGATGGAATCAGTGCAAGAAAAATACTTATAGGCTAAGAGTGGACTCTTATAGAGAATCCACCAGTTTATAAGAGATGCTTATCTCTAGATTGTAATTGTGTAGCCTTGTGGTTAATGATCAGATAACCAAAATGTTTTGTTCAAAACAAGCTATCACCATTGTGATTTTGAGTGAGGCATTTAACCCCAAGTTGCTACAGGGGGACTTCCCTGTATTTTAAGATGGTGATGTTATGCATTGTTGCTTAACAAATTCCACCAAGACCAGTTGTGTGGCAAATAAAGACTCTATTTCAAACCTTCGCCTCTGTATTAAACAATACCTGAATAGCTCATCTCACTGTAAGAAACTTTGACATCGTATTTGTATTTCTAATGAGCAAAAATTCAGACTGATCCTACTGGTTTCACTGAATTTAATAAGACTTTCCAAGACCTATAATTTCTACATCAGTGGCATTAATACTAGTCAATCATTTGGCAAAGTTCTTCCACATCTGTTGTTTTTATTCAATGACAAACATTGGACGCAAAAGAGCATCCAATTCTCAATGTCATCACTGAAATGTCTGAAATAAAACCACATTGACAACTGAACACCAGCACAAAGGTTAATAAATGAGCAAATACTCTGCAGTTTTACCAGAATCCAGGACACTGCAGAGGAAGTGGTCCTATATAGCCTACATAAACACAATACTTTCACATTTGCAATGCTCGATAAAGCACCTCAGAGACATTTGGACTCCCATTAATATGATATTGTTGGCAGTGCAGTCACTTAGACCACGCTTCTTCATCTACAGCCAGAAAGTCATGCATAATTTTACTTCAACTGTGCTCGTCTTTAGGCAATTTATTTTCTAATTGCATATCAGCGATCCTTAAAAAAAAAAAAAAGTAAATTATTTACTGTCACTTTTGATCAAGTCAATGCCTTTCACAGAAAAAAAAAAAAAAACATATCTATCTACCACAAAGTCAGCTACATGTGTCCTAACAATATGTTGCTTTCCGCAATAACAAAACCCCTCAAAATAACCACCAACCTTTAGTTTAAATGCATCACATGCACCAAACATGTCATGGCCTGCAGGTGACATCCGGAAAGGATGTGGTGTCATCAACCAGAGTATATTAAAAATAGATATAAGCTGACACCGTAAAACAAACCACAATAGCATGTCCACTTAATATAGTAAGAATAAAACTGAAAGAAATGTGCAATGCAGTTTAGGCCTATATGCCAGGGGGTCATAAGAAGCCAAAACTGACAAGACAGTCATCAGTCCTATTACACCCTTATAAAAAAATGTCTATGTACCGTTTGACAGTCTAATAGTCTCTTTAATTGATTTATGGACAATTAACTAGCCCCAACAGGCCTTTAAAATACATCGAATGTAAACCGCTAACAAGGCTACGCCTACGTATTTTCTTAAACAGTTAAGATAAATAATAGAAATCAATCAAGATCATGTAATAAAACACACGCTCGTTACAAATGATTGTTGTATTCCAACACTATTAGAAAAATCCCGAGCATGTTGAAGTATGCATCTATATGTAAGTTAGCCTACTGAATAGTACAAAGTTGGTTTTATATTCGCATATTCGCACATTCGCGGACTTCCGCGTTCAATAACTCGTGAACTAAACGTTGTTGCTACAGAAAACACCTATCACATATAACTACAGATAAAACACCAGAAGCTACAACATAATTTTCCTCAAAACGATCTTTCCTTCGCACTGGACAAAATACATTGATCTCTATGCGCAGGCTGCTAAGAAGGGACCATCTGCAAAGTGCAAACCCGAAGGAAAGCTCGTTTTGAGGAAGATTTAAATATTAAAACAATGTTATTTGTGTAGTAACAATATTCAGCTCACGAGATATTGGACGCGGAACTCCGCGAATATAAAATCAACTTTATCCAAGTTGCAGACTTGATCATTTAGGACCTTCAGGACCACATACGTGGACAGCACCACATACGTGGACAGCACCATGAACATAGTCAAGTAAAAAAATAAAAAAATAAAGTTGCCAACCAGGGTAGAAATAGTTTCAGGTTTGATATTTGCTGCATATTCACCTAGACTGCTTTAGTGTACTTTTGTGTAGGCTACATACAGTATGCAAATATGTTTTATGTAAAAGTTACAGTAATTCACCAAAGGGATTTTTTTCATGTTCCAAAGGTTGTAGTATGGTCCTACTGACCAGACTGACTTAGTCAATTTTGAAATTTTGACAGTACCTCCCTTACTGTACGTTCAGTATACAAATATTAATAAAAATTTTTTTACAGCAATTCACCTAAAGTATTTTTTCCTGTTCCAAAGGCTGTAGTGCTTTCCTAGTGACCACAATGACTTACTACAGGTGGAATTTTGACAATATCTCCTTTACTGTACGTTCAATAAACAAATAAGTTTAAGAAAAAATTACATTACAGTAATTCCCCTAAAGTATTTTTTCCTGTTCCAAAGGCTGTAGTGCTTTCCTAGTGACCACAGTGACTTACTACAGGTGGAATTTTGACAATACCTCCTTTACTGTACGTACAATAAACAAATACGTTTAAGAAAAAAATACAGTAATTCACCTAAAGTATTTTTTCCTGTTCCAAAGGCTGTAGTGCTTTCCTAGTGACCACACTGACTTACTACAGGTGGAATTTTGACAATACCTCCTTTACTGTACGTACAATAAACAAATAAGTTTAAGAAAAAATTACAGTAATTCCCCTAAAGTATTTTTTCATGTTCCAAAGGCTGTAGTGCTTTCCTAGTGACCACACTGACTTACTACAGGTGAAATTTTGACAATACCTCCCTTACTGTACGTTCAGTATACAAATATTAATTAGAAATAAATTACAGTAATTCACCTAGTGTTTTTTAGATATTCCAAAGGTTGTAGTGCTTTCATAGTGATCAGACTGACTTACTACATGTTAAATACTGCCAATACCTTACTGTAAGTATAGTACAAACATATTATTATTAAAAATTTACTGTAATTTCTCCTTTTTTCATGTTCCAAAGGTTATAGTATGTTCCCAGTGATCACTCTACTCAATTAACTTTGATAAATGTATTAGGTAAAAGTATGTATTAGAACTGCTGTTCCTTGTACAACACAATTCTTTCATTGATTAAAAAAGCAGATATTTTAGGTTAATAATATTTTCAATGTTATAAATAAGCAACACCCTTATTGTAATTATTCAAGTTAAGTTTTTGTTATGAAGTCCTGAAGAAGTGGATTCTGAAACACACTGCTGCTTCAATGTATATCTAATGAGTGATTATAATCAAGGTATTAATCAATAGTTTTCCTTCTATATATCAAATGAGTTGAATGACTTCTCTAGGCTTATGAGATTTTACTTTGTTATAGAAATTATCAGTGTGATTATCGAAAATGTTATTTCATGTATCCTTTAAATGTCTGTATTTGATATCTGAGGTGTAACATAAGGGTCTGGCCCATGCCAGGAATGCAGTAACAGTGCTTGCTCATTTAGCCTGGCTTCCAGAGATGAAATATGGACTTCTTTAACAGGTGTCACTACATCCATCTGCTTTTCTAGGCTACCCTGATAGCAATGGTCTCAGGAGTCATTGAAACCTATAGTTGAGAGACCATTTCTTAGTTAAAGTCTTTACTTTACAGTTAGATTTAAAGTATCCTCTCCTTGAGATAAATAACATGTTATATTAATGTTTTGAGAAGACTCTCCTTCTCACCAAATCCAATCTTGAAGAAACTGTGTCTGTGTGTGTTAGTATTCTTGGTTACAGTTTAAGGAACAAGTGGAAATATAGCTGCAAGCAGCGAAACGGGGCCAAGCCCCTGAAGCAGCAGCAAGAGCAGGAAGAGTAAAAACAGCAGAAATTCAAGAAAAAAGAGCTGGTTTAGAAGTATAGGTGAAAATGAACTCAAAATGAACAGAAGTTCAGATGAGAATGAACATAGAATGAACAAGACATACATTAAGAGGAAGAAAGATTAGTACAACGTTGAATAATAAAGGAATCGACATGACACAACATTACACACAATTTTTTAAAATCATGCCACGTGGGGCTCGAACCCATTATCTCTGGGTCAGATACCTGTCACTCATATCATTGTCCCACTGGGAAGTTGCGTTTTTGGCAAGATGAAGAAGGTCCAATAGTTCAAGTGAGAAGCAATTCAAAATGAATAATTTTTGTATAAATTTGCTGCATGTTGTATTTATCGAGTTCGTTCACATATAGGCACCATGTCTGGAACAGAAGCAACTTTTCCACCACTTAAGGCCACAATACCTCTTGCGATCTGGGAATGTGCCACACAGCATTCAAACCCACAACCGGAATGGTTCATGCTAACCAATTAGCATGCTAAGCTAACTACCATAAGGCAACAAATACAGGTCAAATTTCGAGAAAAATATATCGGGAACGGTAGCAAAAATCAAAAATCTGTTCAGTCACTTCTGTGTGGCTCGGTCCAAAGATCATCTGAGCCAATTTTCGTAAAAATTGAACAAAATTTGAATGAGTAGCAGCACAAAAAATTGAACACTGTACTTTTCAAAATGGCCACTACTGTAATGGGCAGAGTCTTAATGTAAGATATTGATTGTGATCACCATAATGAGTGGAATCAGGTGTACTACGTTTCATTTGACATCTATTTACATTCACATCTACATCAAAGGGTTCAAAAGCTATAACCCTTTTAATGTGGAATTTTTGAACTGGTGGTGGCGCTATAGAGTTGGTTCTACAGACTCAAAAATTGGTCCAATTACTATTCATTACAATCACTACAAGTGTGGAAGGTCACGACGTGCCTAAATTCAGGGTCCGAATGTCAGCCGCATAATTGATGGAGATATGCTTCAGTCTATCTATGTGTAGAAAATGTGTGATTATTTATTAGCCAATCAGAATCATTCAACCTGAAGCAATGACAAAGCTTAGACCTTGGTGAAGGGTATAATTGCTGTGATTTTTGTAAATGTAAGGGGAAGCGGCCTACTTTTGATCACTGGAGTAATCACTCCTTGTGATTCTTGAAGCTGACTTCTGCCTGATGAAACTGCAAACTATCTTCAGTAAAATTTCCTTTAATTTATTATAATTCTGACTCTTGTCTTAATTGACTGCACTTCTAACGCCTGGTCTTAATAAATCCTATCTGGTCCTTGGGTCTTTAACTGTAAGTCCCAAAATACAGATATACAGTGGTAATCCATATTGAAACAAGGACAATAAAGCAGAAGTTTCAGCAGATATTCTTTAATGATGTTCCACTGTTTAAGGTACACAGTGAGCACAACCATTGGGAATCTTTTCCAGGTAGCTTGTCTGGTAATAGTCCAGTGCAGCATACACTGGGTACCATCTTTGGCACTGTTCACATTGGTAAACATGACAAGGATTAATTATGTAACAAACCACTAACAGTTATAGTTATGTGTGTTAACCAATTACATAATGCAATGAATAACTATTAAATAACATGTTCAATTGCTTAAATATTTTTGTTTACCCAAAGTAGTCCTGACTGAAAACATTTGAAAAAATTGTATTCAAACACACACATTTGTTTTACTTAAACTTTTACGCCACTTCACTAAACGAAAATATAGTAAAGTAAAAAGTACTTGACAAAACAATCAGTTAAAGGGTTTATGATAATATAAGAACAACTTAAACCAAGAGAGGATCAACAACAGCAAAATTTTGAAGAGGTGAAATTGAAATATTACTCTAACCACAAGGAATTAATTACAACTTTTATGTATAATCCCAGTGGTATTCCATGAACAATTAGAAAGATAATAGAAATAAAACAGTGCACTGTACAGTATCTTGAATGCCTCCATGATCTTGCTGTTCATTATCTGTCAGATTTGCTGCACCAATGCGTACAGGTTCAGTCACTACTGTTAATAATAATGTAGCCCCTATTAATGTACTACAACCTTAAACAAACCAAAAAAAATTACAGTATTATATTATTATGTAAAACAGTATTATTAGGTATTGTCAAAATTTCACCTGTAGTAAGTCGGTTTGGTCACTAGGAAAGCACTACAGCCTTTGGGACATGAAAAAATACTTTAGGGGAATAACAGTAATTTTTTTATAAACATATTTGATTATTGTACGTACAGTAAGGGAGTTATAGTCAAAATTTCACCTGTAGTAAGTCAGTCTGGTCATTAGGAAAGTACTACAACCTTTGGGATATATATAAAAAACACTATAGGTGATTTACAGTTTATTTCATAAACATATGTAATAAACATATGTAATAATATGCTCATTACATAAACATATCTGATAATTGTACAGTAAGGGAGGTATTGTCAAAATTTCACCTGTAGTAAGTCAGTCTGGTCTGTAGGAAAACACTACAGCCTTTGGAACACGAAAAAATACTTAGGGTGAATTACAGTAATTTAAAAAAAAAAACATATTTGTCAACTGTAGGTACAGTAAGGGACTTTTTGTCAAAATTTCACCTGTAGTAAGTCAGTCTGGTCTGTAGGAAAGCACTACAGCCTTTGGAACACGAAAAAATACTTAGGGTGAATTACAGTAATTTTTAAAAAAACATATTTGACAACTGTACGTACAGTAAGGGAGTTTTTGTCAAAATTTCACCTGTAGTAAGTCAGTCTGGTCTGTAGGAAAACACTACAGCCTTTGGAACACGAAAAAATACTTAGGGTGAATTACAGTAATTTTTTAAAAAACATATTTGTCAACTGTACGTACAGTAAGGGACTTTTTGTCAAAATTTCACCTGTAGTAAGTCAGTCTGGTCTGTAGGAAAGCACTACAGCCTTTGGAACACGAAAAAATACTTAGGGTGAATTACAGTAATTTTTTAAAAAACATATTTGTCAACTGTACGTACAGTAAGGGAGTTTTTGTCAAAATCTCACCTGTAGTAAGTCAGTGTGGTCACTAGGAACATGCTGCAACCTTCGGATAGTAAAAAAATCCCTTTGGTGAATTAATGTAATTTTATTCTAAAAATATTTATGTACATTATGTACAGTGAGGCAGGTTTCCTAAATACAATCATTATAATGCACTTTTTATTGTTGCTAAAGTACAATCAATAGCATTAGAACACATAATGTGAGAGATTTGCTGGTACATCTGTACTTTGCAAAAATGTAGTTGTCTGTTTGCACACAAAAAAAATATCACTTTTTAGACGGTCCCTAATCTTCTTTAACACACACATTGAATGTTCAGTGAACATGTATGCCATTAAAACAATATTTGCCCATTTTGATCGATTGTGGAGTGTTGTAGTTCACCATCTTTGTCCTAAAGATCATGTAGCTGCTTTTATTTTGCAAAAATGTGCTTTATTGCGCTTGTTATTGAGACAGTAAACAAAAAAGTGCGAATGTGCGAATATAAAACCAACTTTACCTAAGTCTGAAACGTTTGTTTCGTTTATAGCAATGTGTTGATACAGGAAGTTGAAAAGTGAAGCCAACTCAGTGATAAATTAGGCAAAACATGTTTAAACTTATGTGTATGATTTGCGCGCACGATGTGATAATCATTATTCAATACAAATTTATTGTATTAAGACAACCATAAGCATCACTCACCTTGTCCAAACAATTTACTTTTTCTGTAGGGTACACAATCTTGTCACATCTGCTACAGAACGGGTTCATGATGGTCAGCTTGCTTTTGGTTTCAATGGTTCTAAAGCAATTGGCCAAAAACACTGATCGATCTATATAGTGGACCAAAAAATACACGGAAGAGGATGTTTGATATGCCACCGTGCGCTGTCACAGCCAACTAAACGCTCTGTAATGGACGCGTTCCTATTCCTAAACCACGCCTCACGAACGCGTGTAGTGGCGATGTCCGATTCATAAAAGAATCGTTTATTTGAGTCGGATCTTTTCCATGAATCGATTGAACCGGCGCACAAATCCGGCCGTAGCGAACTCTTTCAGTTTTCACAGACTGTGATGCGCGTTATGGCATACAATTCAAAAGCTGACAAAATAATAAATAAATAAATATACTATGAAATGTAAAACAAACTAATATATAAAAAAAATACATAAATAAAAAAACAAAGAAATGTAAGGGTGTATTTATACTTTTATTTCCTCATTTTTGTATAATTGTATTTTTGCCACATTTATTTATTTTTTCATTTATTTATTTATTCCCACATTTATTCATGTAGGCTATATATATGTGTGTGTGTGTGTGTGTGTGTGTGTGTGTGTGTGTGTCTATACATAGACGTATTAGCAAAGTTGGGAAGAGAGAAATATTAATTGTATTTTATTTTTATATGATGAACTTCCCAAAACTATTTTCCTATGAAGTAAAAGACTTTCGGTTTCATTTTATAAGTGAGTCATGCAATGTTATTGTGGTTAGGAACTATCAATTAAGGTGTTTTGTTAAGTGGGACACTTAACAGTGTTGCGCGCTATGCCTTTGGAGAGTTCCAACAGAGCCCGTCTACGGAGAGCCTGCCCACTCCCTATTAAGCCCTATTGTACCGAATTTTGGTTGTAGTTCCACCAGAGTTCCACTGGGGGCGCTCGCCATGAGTGCAGAATGAATGGGAGTCAATGGGGCTAGACGGCTAAATTTGTCTCTTTCACCCGATTGCCGTTGAGAAATCTCAGATCTGATTGTAGATTTTGCAAGTTCAACATGGGTTTTAGGTCGAAAGTTGAATGAACGAGTACTTATGTCGTTTTGATTTCTTACAGGTTGAGTTGTTGTTGCCCATAACACGCTAGCATTCTGCTAATGACGTCAGCATTCTGACGTCATTGACATTTTGAAAGACTTTTTAAAGCAAATAAGTGACTCTAAAAAATCTAACACCCAGCAATGTGTAATTTCTTTGCATCTCCTTTCGAATACAACATTCAAATTACTAAACAAAAAATTATATCCTGAGAAAAGTGGATTTTTATTGGTATAGCTCCATTGACCTCCATTCATTCTGCACTCGTCCTGTGAGCGCCCTCATATGGAATCAGAGTGGAACTGCAACCAGTTCAGAAGCCGGAAGTGTAGTGAGAGTGAAACTTCTCGCCATATTAGACATTCTCTGGTTCCAATCAGAGAATGGCCGTTTCTCAATATGCGTTCTTGTCTGTACTTGTGTTCTTGTGGACTTGTGAAACGTCATCAGTCGCTGCCCAAGTACTGTCCCAATACACAAGTTTGCATTTTGGCAAGAACTGATAAAAATCCCGGAAGTGTTCTTGACACGCCCATTTTACCGAGGAAGCATCGGTTGGTAACTTGTGTGAACTTAACGGCTGAAATATCCCAGCATGCATTTCGGCATTCGAAGAAGGAGGAGAGGCAGTCAATACAAGTAAGTCGTTTTTCTACAATTTCGTACGCTATTTCATCACTAAATTCACTTCTGAGAACATTTGATGCGAGAAATCAACTGTTTTGCCAATATTTCAAATATTGGCATTTTTACGAAAATTTATGGTGAATCGAAAATGTGCTCAAACGTTTTCGGAAGTGAGAATCTCCGTAAGCGCCTGCTAGCTTTAGCAGCTCACAGACTCGTTTTACCCCACAGTCAAGAGACAGCAGACGACAGAGCAATAATGGCAGAAGAAAGCCAGACCCACAACTGTAAGAAAGTTTTACTTTTCGTACCGCTGTTATTATGTAATTGCCTTCTGAATAATGTGATAACATTTTAATTGAAACCAAGGGACATCTGAGGAAACCGCTGCATTAATTGCATGGCAAGCGGCCAACGAGGCTCTCTTCACTGGTCGGAGGAATTCCTCCAAAAATGCATGGGAGTGAGTAACGTTATGCATAATCTGTGTTTGTACTACAGACTGTTATATAAAAAGGTTTGTACGCTAGGGGTAGTTGGTCGATTGGTGTGTTTGGTTGTGTCTGCCAGCCTGTCAGAAGAGTTTTATGCACCAAAATGAAAGAAAACAAATAAATATTTTAAAGCTAAGAAAGCAAATATAAAACTAATAATCAAAGAAGTTGTGTAAGTTACATTTTAGTCTGTTGAATAGATGTGATTTAAAGTGGGTTGTAGTGTGGTATGAAACACTGCAAAATACTAGTGACAAGCAAAATAAATAGTGACATTTATGATTTGGTTATGATATGAATGCAGAAAGTTATATGGAGGCAGTATTGCACTTAAGTGTATGATAGTACATGCATGCAGGGAGTAGAGGAGTGACAGTAATACAAATAATAATTATTGTTAGTAGTAATATTAGTAATTGTGTTTAAGTTGTCCTCTCTTCTTTTTGCTTTTTTCAGAGTATTTGTGAACAAGTCTGACCTGGCTATCACAGCCAAACAAGCTATGAAAAAATGGAATAACCTCAAGGAAAAATACAAGGTAACCTACCATTTAATCTCTTTTTCAGTAATGTAGTGGGACTAATTTAACCCTCTGGGGACCAAGCTGTTTTTGGGGTCCTTGAGATGTTCTGACATGCCTTGACATTTGTGCTTTTTTCAGTTATTTATAAACATGTTAATGGCAAAGGTGTAAATTCACTCTATATAGCACAAACAGGGCTACCATAATATGCGAGCAACGTGTATGTAGATGTTTGTATTTTTAAGAGAATAACGTTTATGCGTGGTTATTGAAAAAAATTAAAATGAAAGTTGCTGAATTAAGACCACAAAACACATATTAAATATGTGTCCACAAGACTTTTGACTAATTGATGTTGTCCCTTTGAGTTCTAGCTTCAAAATGATGTAAAAATAGTCTTGCTTTATCGTTCACAAAAAAAATACATTGATTTAAATGGTGTAAAACAGGTTTTGCTTGGAAAGCCAATATGCGAGGGGGAGGAGTAGTTTACACCTTAGATTATGAATGTCCCACCCACTCTGTATAATGAGCCATTCACTCAGGTGTGAAACTGACTGAGCCACAATGCAAGGACAAAAGATGTATTTAGAAGAAGACTTATATTGACCATTTAAGATTTCGCTTACATCTCTCTTGTAAATATGTTTTGCTATTTTATTCAAAATGTTACAATTACAACAATAATTACAATTTCAACAATATTTCAAGTGTACTCTTTCTTTGTAAAAAAAAAAAAAAAAAAGATTATAGGCCTACATTTTATCATATGTATTCATTAGTTTGAATATAGCCAACATTGGAACATCTAACATCTTAGTCTATGAATTTATTTTTGACAAAAATAGTATTTTTTTTGCAGTTTAATACGTTGCTTATACAAATACATTTTATTTCAACATATTCCAGTCGATTTTTACTCATCTCAGTAGGCTATAGCAAAGCAGTTTATTCTTTCACACACAGACGCGCGATTCATATTTAGGCTAAACAGTCTTTACAAATATGTCCCCTTCATTCATCTCACAGAAAGGCGAGTCATATTATAGAAATGCGATTCATCTTTTTGCGGTTTACATAGGCCTACACTAACGTTATTCCATAACGTTATTCCACACGTGAGAAAAGAAAACAGCCTACCTCACTCCTCAGCGGAATCTGCTCCTCATTTCAGGAGATATTGCTCCTCATCAGCACTGTTCTGAGGAATATTTTCTCCATAAGGTAGGCTATAATGTCTCACTCGCGAGGAGTCGCGACGCGCTTTGTTTACAGCTGATGTGGGCATTTCACAGCTCTGAAATAGTTCTCAGAATTTGCGTTTGAATAGCACGCGCTCTCCGGGGAGTGGTCACATTACTGTGAATGAGCTCCTAATGAGCTCGACAGGAGTCGCTCTCTTTTTATACAGATTACAGAAGCTGAGAATATTTGTTTTTTATATAAATGACTTCATTTAAAAGATGCGATCTCAAGCTTTATGCCCGTGGGTCTGTTTGCCTGTTTGACTGAATTTTCGCGGAGTTATAGATCATTTTCGAACGCGTTTCAAATGGGAGTTTACTGACAGAGAGAAGGCAGAAATCGCATCATGTTAATTTTTCTTTATTTGTCAAAAAGCAAAACACTTTATTTTTATTGTGAGTATACAGAAAAAAAATAGAAACTGAACAGGATCGATTGATGTATTACACGAAAATGAAAGATCAAAATTAACAGAGCATTTAGTGTTTATTTTCATTGCTAAAAAAAAAAAACGAGCAAAACGCGCGGGCGCGTTTGTGGTCCCCAGAGGGTTAAGCTAGATTTACCAAGTTAATATGCAATTATTTTTACAAGTGGAGTTCAAGTATTATAGGGCAAGGACATGCGTTATCAAACACTTTTAGGAAATTGTAAACTAAACAACATATCCCAACTTTATTTTTTTCTGTGTAGAAAATTAATATTATATGTTTGGCATCAGTATTTTAACTTCCATCATTATTGCAAGATATCTTAAAATAACTGTTAACTTAAAATAACTTGACATGAAGGGAATTTATACAGGATAGCATTGCAACAAACATTTGTGAAACCATTCAAACTGTGGAAACTTTTTGGGACTACAAATATGTTCAATAACAGTTTTCACCGTTTTCATTTATACATTATTTTTTTAGGAACTTAGGGATCCTCCAACAGGGAAAGGGGTGGAGGCAGGTGGGGTGACTGCTGCTACCTGGCAGTGGTACAGTCAGATGGATGCTGCACTCCAGGGGCAGCACTCAATAAGTCCGCCCCTGGTAGTGTCAGCAAATCTGACTGCCACTACAGGTGGCGTTGTCACCTCTCCGTCCTCTGCCCCTCCCAAAGAACGGGCCAACCCGACACCAAGGAAGAGGGCCAGGGTCAGTGAGGCACTCCTGGAATTTATGAAGGAGCAGGCAGAGAGGGAAGAGGAGAGAGAGCAGGAGGAAGTGGCGAGGGTAGAGGCGAGGGAAAGAGCAGCCTCTGACAGGGCAGAGAGATACTTGACTCTCTTTGAGAGACTTGTAAATAAATTGTAAATAGCCTGTATTATTTGTAATGTTCTTGGTTTACGATTGTTGTATTGGATTTTCTTCTATAAATATTTTTGAAATTGAGTTTCAGTCTGGATGGTAGTTAAATAAACATTTGTAGTACATCAAGTAGTAATATGCAGGAAAGACAAATAATAAAAAATTAAAAAAAGAAAGCAAATCTTACAGTCATGCCTTCTTTTTGATATTTGTAGACAGCCATCAAATTTGGCATGTTTCTTTTCAACTAAAATAGTTGGTGAATGATTTAATAGGTATTTTTTTCTATTGTCATTGCCATTCTGCTAGGTGTGCTTAAAAAAACAGTCAATGACCATATACACAGTATTTTTTAATTATTCATCAACTAAACATTTATACAGTCTAACTAATATAATGATACAAATAAATTAAAATTTTCAAGGTAACATTTTCATTTACATTTCATTTTCATTTATTCACTATTTATTTGACAGGGACAGTGCACACTTTGCAACAGAGTTAGCTAGCAGCTAATTTGCATCTATTGTCCCTGGGCATTCATTCAGGTTTGTCCCCTCAATCGTAATCATGCTCCCTCAGACATACAGGCAGCTCTCCAGGGGCAGACACCTGTGCAGCAAGTCTGGCACGGAGATTATTTCCTGAGAACTCCCTATCCTCATCAGGAACGTTCCCCCGATCTTCATCCTCATCGTGAAGTTCCTCCTCCTCCTCCTCCTCCAGGATATCATCTGTCAAGAGACAGAGGTTGTGGAGGATGCAGCATGCTGCAATAACTTTAGGAGCAAATAGAGGCCGAATCTCCAAAGCCCTCAGGAAGATGGCTCGTCAGCGGGTTTTTAGCATTCCAAAGGTACGCTCAATGATGTTCCTGGCCTTGGCATGGTGCTTGTTGAAGCGTGCTTCAACTTGGCCTGATGATTAAAATACAGGTAATGTAAAAATATATGTAGTGTTTCAAATGCAAAGTAACAAATCCAATAAAAATTTTCTCTGTGAATTCTTACCCGCTACAGGCTGGCGGTATGGCGTCATGAGGGTGAGAGGATGCTGCAGACATGGGTACCCCCCGTCTCCAAGAAGAAAGAAGCCAGCTGGTGGATATAGGGACTCCTTGTACATTGGAGATCTCCGGAGGACAAGGGCATCATGGACTGACCCGGTGTTGCCAATGTAAATATCCAGAAATTTCCCTTTGCCATCACACACACCCTGGAGAACCACTGAAGGGAAGAGCTTGCGGTTGAAGTAACACTTCTTTTGTGGTTCAGCAGGTGGAAGTATTCTGACGTGGCACCCATCTATTGCTCCAGCCGCACAGCGGAATGCCTCATGGCCAGCCAAGCGAGCAAAGCCTGCCCCGACCTCCTCCATCTCTTCTGCACACCTGCAAACTTGTCGCTTTTCGGCGACAATCGCCGTTTTCTTGGTCAATTGGGTCATTTACGTGAATCGCGTAGAACCGGAGAGTTTTTTTTTTGGGGGGGGGGGGGGGGGGGATATTGTTACTCACAGTAACTGCCATGCAGGCTAGAATTGCGAAACATTATTGGATAATTCTTATAATTGACATTTCTCTGGGCCAATCAGAATCTTAGCACTTTTTCTCTTGGCCAATTGGAATCTTAGCACTTGCGTCTGAATCTTGAAGCACACAGTGTCAACTGAGCTCGCCAGTCGCCATTGGATGAGACGCCTGGCTACCGTGCTAGTCTAATGGAAACTCATGCTGCGTTCTATTATTTATCCGTGTCGGAGTTCCGACTAGGAAGACAGACGTTGCCTAGCAACACGCACCAACACGCCCCCTTTCCTCGGATTTTGCCGCTCAGAAGTTTGGACAACCGTGAGGACACCGAGCAAGAATTCCGATACGGAATCCAAGATGGGTGCGCCCTGTGTGACTTGTTTTCATTGTTTTTGTACCGCTTTGGTTGTTTAAATGACGTTGTTTAAATTGTAATCACTCGTCGTATTACTGCAATACCTTACTGCGTCCGTATCACTGCCTGTGGGTATGGGAATCGGTCTTGTTGTGAGTGCAATACTGAATGAAGCCTTGTTTCAAACGGGTGTTACTAACGTGGTTAGCGTTGCTAACAGAAGGTAAACTAGTTACTAGGTGAAGCACATACTTATTTTGGAGCGCCTGGTACTCGGCCAGTGCTACCATAGCAACAGCTTTCCGGGGGGCGTCCATGTTTTTCTCTGACTCGAACGCGCAAAACATACCAGAACGCTTGAAGTGTGGAAGTGACGTCATATCCGAGGTCCGAGTCGGTTCGTTGACCATAATAGAACGCACCATCACGCATGAATTTTCCTGCATTGAACTTGTTTTAGCGCCCGCCAAAGTGATTTTTTGTCCCGCCAAAGTCTTATTTGATCGGTGAGTTAATGTAGATGAACGGCTGCGTTTGTGACAGGGCGCATGTTTAACTGAAAGAACGAACATAGAGAGAGAGAGACGGTCGCGCGCGCGCGCACACTCTCTGTGTAAACAAGACTTCATCGTCTCCAAACTAAGCGCTGTCTTGCTCTCTCTCCCTCGCACATATTAATCAAAATAAATCGACACGGTGGTAAAAGGTCGGAAGACCAAAGTTTCATGTGGAGCATTCAGAGATTTTTTTTTTTCCTGAATTACTGTGTGAATTGTGCTAAAGTTGTTATCTTCTCTGAAAAGCGTTCCGGGCATTCAGCTGACATAAAACAACACTTTAATTAAACGAAAAAAACTATCCAGTAATGAAATGTTTTCTGTGTTGACACAAATCTTGGATGTCCATGTCCTAACTGCTGGGATAATCACACAACGCGCATGACACGTCCAGTTCGTGAACTAATGACTCCTTTGAACCGATTCATTTTAATGAATGGTTAAAACAACTGATCTTTCCAACAGTGAACTCAGGAGACGTCTGAATCGGTGTATAACTAATCAGTAACACTTTACAATAAGGTTCTATTTATTACATAAATTATATAAAAAGTACAGTTTGCTAACTCAAGCTTAAACTTTAAAATAAATAAAACCACTTGGGTTTTTTTTAAAGCATATGATTACATTTTTCCACACAGTTGTAACATAAACGACTCTGGGTAAATGCGAATTAGCTCAAAGATATAGGGAATTTTGGAAATATTAATAATCATAACTCATGGTCATAATTCATAAGTCGCATGTACATTTACTTTATCAATTATCGAGATTACCTTGTTCTGTAACTGGTCTGGTCATCAGTCATTCGTCCAGCGAATAAATGTGAGATTATCACAGTTAAAAAGGGGTATCCCTTTACAAACTCCAAGAAAGTTTTATCTTCTGGCCACGAACATCAAACTTTCTGAGTTTATGAATTAAAAACTACTCAAGGTAGTCTATAATATCGAGCTTGTAGCTTAATTAGATCTTTTAATTTCATTGACTTTATAAGGTGGGTTTTCAAACACAGAGACAGTGAAAAGTATAAATGGATTTTAATAAATGCAAAACTAGAGAGATTATATGAGCTACAAATATAAACGTACGTAAAAATGCAAACAATAAAACAAACAAACATTTAACCAAACAAGAACATGCGTGATCAGAATGAATGAAAGAAAGAAAGGAAGAAGGATATAGAGAGAAGGGAAAAGCTAGTAATTATTACATACAGAACCTAATTTCACGAGACACCTGGAATCAGCTTTTAGACAGATATAAATATACTTGCAAGTTTGTTCTCTGTTCGGGTGAGGCTGAGAGGCAGGAAAGCGCGGACGGTGTCCTGTTTCTGCTGCGTCTTCCGGTGTCGCGGGAAGCTTAAAAGGCTCACTGAATGTAACGTTTACCGGAAAATAAGATTCATCTCCCGTGAAGGAAGAGGCAAACATATATATCTTAGTTGCAAAAACGGCAGCTACGACTCGAACATGTGTTCGTTCGAGAGAGAAGGCCGGAGCCTTCTTCAGATGTTCCTTGAAGCCGGGGAGAAGAGGAGGAAGGGTGAGAGCGAGCGGGCTGAGAGATCAGGGTAAGAGATGAGAGAGGTGAGAGAGAGCGAGAAGTGGAGGTCTCTTTTTAAAAGACATCTGTTTACGCCCTCTTTTTGGGACAACAGCAAATCAGATCTTCTGATCTGAAGCGGGAAAAAGTTTCTTTGTGTGAAGAAGATACGCCTACCTTGACCATATGTCTTATAAGAGAAAGAATTCATATTTCCTCTTAAGATTGTACACACAGAACAATACATCTTACTGCAATCTCCTATGTGTGACTGGTTGAATTAAAACAGGACGGTCAGACAGATACCAAGGATGACAGGTAAAGGTAGGAAAAACATAACGTTACATTCATATGCATAATTACACACAAATAAAGTTTGATTTAACACACAATAAAATTGTCAGTATTTCCGTTATGGCATGTGAAGACACTTGAGAAACAAAGGAATACATATCAAACATTTTAGGGGTACTTTTCTCTGAAAAGCTCCATGAATGGTGTGTGTGTGTGGGTGGGGGTGTGTGTGTGTGTGTGTGTGTGTGTGTGTGTGTGTGTGTGTGTGTGTGTGTGGAGTATCTGGAATGTCTTTGAGGCTTGTCACGTGATTCAAAGGCGTGCAGTTTTTTTACAGAGAGGGGGGATTTTAGCAACAGGGTTCCCTCTGTTTACGGCAATGTATGACTCAAATGTCTCTCTGGGGAGCCACAAAGATGCAATTTTGACGTTCAAGCAGACTTAGAGGCACCATGAACAGACTCGTTGTCTTCTTAGACAACGAAGAATGTGTTTGCGAGATCAGGATGCACTAATTTGAACAGCAGCTGACCGGATGTCATTGTCATTGTCGCTACACAGTGCTATCAAGAATCGATAAGAGAATCGTTAAAGAATCGGATCGATTATCAGAATCGTCAGTGGCATTATTATTGATAAAATCTTATCAATTCCCATCCCTATGTGAAGACAGTAAAATTATAATCAAACATTAAAGAACATACATGTTTTTTTAATAGTTTTTTTTTTTTTTAGAGTTAAAAGATTAAAACATTTTGCTAACATGAGGTCTTATTGTGTCACTGTCAGTCTTTTTACCAGAGGCGGACAGAGTACACAGCTACATTACTTGAGTAAAAGTACAGATACCCCTTGCTAAATTTTACTTAAGTACAAGTAAAAGTACTACAGTCAGATGTCTACTTAAGTAAAAGTACTAAAGTACTTGTTTTTAAAAGTACTTGAGTATCAAGAGTACAAGAGTACATTTTCTAAATATTGCATTACTACTGCCACAGTGCTTACATTGGTAAACACAGCAAACACTTGAAGCGAAAACTATCATTAACTTGTTCAGAAAATTTAAATAGTCTGGCGAGGTGGGGCCACGGGTTGGCACATTCCCGGGATGCGATATTTTTTTTTTCCCAGGATGGTAGGGGAAGACCCATGAATATTCATTAGGGAAGTCATCCCTGATTGGTCTGATGACCTACCCCTAAACCTACCCGTCATCCATGGTTTCGTCTCTTATCTAAATATGGAGTTGACTTTGGCGGAAAGCTGAAGGTGATTGCTGATAGGCTGTCCCAATCAGTGCCGCCTACACAATCCAATCACATTTGAGAGGGAAACAACAAATTGAGGGTTTCCGAGATGTTTCTTTTTTCCTTTTTTTTTTTTTTTTTAGAAGAAGTAATGGGTACTCACAGTTATGGATAGAAATGTAGTGGAGTAAAGAGTACAATATTTGCCTCTCAAATGTACTTGAGTAAAGTCATGAGTACTCCCCAAAAATGATACTCGAGTAAAGTACAGATCCCTCAAAATTGTACTTAAGTACTGTACTCAAGTAAATGTACTCCATTACTGTCCGGCTCTGCTTTTTACATCAGTGCAAAACTAGGGTATGCAGATTAAGACCACTATTCATCAGCAGCATGCACACACACACACACACACATATACATTTTTTATTACTATCATTTTGGTATTGGAGCAAGGAGTGGGAAGCAAGGAAAGGCCAACACAATGGTAAGTAAAAAAAAAAAAAAAATTAAAAAGGCTGTTCCATTCCTTCTAGTCTGGTTATATGTATTTCTTAAAATTATGTAGGCTACAGATGTACTAATAAACTTTACTTGATTTATTGTACAATGCTTTCCTGAGTTGTTTTATCTGCAAATGCAAATGTGAGTGTGAACCTTTTTTTTTATACAGGTCTAAGGTAGTGCAGAGCGTACTGTAATTTAAGCTACTCAAACAAGCTATTCTATTTACCTAATCCCAATTTATTGGATAAAGAAACTATAAACTAGTCATTTTTCCTATTCATCCAGGGTTCTCCCCTAGGATTTTGTGAGGAGGTGATGGTACTGGGAGGCACAATCAACATGATCAAATGTAGCTTGACTGATGTAATCAATTGTAATACTGAGTGATGGAAAATTTGCTTTATATTAACTAGGGGTACAGTATCCTTGTTGAGAACCCAGTTTTATACCTTAACATTTCAATCTACTTGATCACATTGTTTGTCACTATTATTTAAGTTAAGTGCTGATTTAAGTCAACTTTATAAGATAATGTACGTACATAATCAGAGACAAATGCTAAAATAGCATATTGCCGTTCCATCTTCCTCCTCCTCATCCTGGTTCTCCTCATTTGTAGACGCCTTCTCAGCTCAGCAGCTTCCTCTTCTGCTTCTTGGTAAAGTATACCCATGGTGACTGCTAACATTGCCCGGTCCATCTTTGACCTAACAGTTATTTAACCTTAAGTATTTGATCTTCTCCAAACAATAGACTACTTGAACGACAAACAATAGCCTGCGCTTTACCGGCGTTTTTTTCCCGCCGTTGGCTAGTGATGTACGCAAACAAACAACAGAAGCAGAATGAAAGGAGACAGGCGTTGCTTTATTGTTATGAATATACATTATTGTATTGTACAGTTGTAGAGTAATCCCTTGAGCTGAGGGTAGGCTTGGGCGATAAAGCCTGGCTGTTATCGTCAATATTCTCGTTATGTTTGGGTACTGCAGAGTCAGACGGCATCTGTGCGGGGGTATTATTGCGCAATACCAGCAAGAACACATCGTCTCAAACTGTCAGCAGCGTTCTGTGTGCTCACCTTCATTCTTCCAAGAACAACTAGAAACAGCGTTCTCCCCAAGTCCATTCTTTGCATTCTTGGTTTTGAGAAACAGCCAATGTCTAATAAGGCGAGAAGTTTCACTTTCAGTACACTTCCGGCTTCTGAACTGGTTGCAGTTCCACTCTGTCTCCACATGAGGGCGCTCACAGGACGAGTGCAGAATGAATGGAGGTCTATGGCGATATACCCATCAAAATCCACTTTTCTCAGGATATCATTTTTTGTCTAGTAATTTGAATGTTGTATTCGAAAGGAGATGCAAAGGAATTACACATTGCTGGGTGTTAGATTTTTTAGAGTCACTTATTTGCTTTAAAAAGTATTTTAAAGTGTCAATGACGTCATACACATCGTACGACCAGAGATAATGCTTTACGGCAATCCTTCAGTCATTTTGGTGCTTTCGCGCTCTGCACTTTCTTTTCTCTCGAGGCATCGACAACACAGCTGACACAGGTAAATACACGTGCTAGAAGAGTTTTTGTTTTGTTTGTTTTTGGTCCTGCTTCGGATGCCACGATGCCATCAAGCGGTATCTCTGCTCGTAATCAGTCCTTCACTGACCAATCAGCGTTCATTAGCAGAATGCTAGCGTGTTATGGGCAACAACAACTCAACCTGTAAGAAATCGAAAGGACATAAGTACTCGTTCATTCAACTTTCGACCTATAACCCATGTTGAACTTGCAAAACCTACAATCAGATCTGAGATTTCTCAATGGCAATTGGGTGAAAGAGACAAATTTAGCCGTCTAGCCCCATAGACTCCCATTCATTTTGCACTCATGGGCGATCGCCCCCAGTGGAACTCTGGTGGAACTACAACCAAAATTCGGTACAATAGGACTTAATAGGGAGTGGGTAGGCTCTCCGTAGACGGGCTCTGGTTCCAATAGAGAGCCTAAGTCCCTCCCCTCCGCTTCCGGCTCATGGGACCTTATTTCGGAAAAAATATGTATGGTAGTCAATGGCGAGAGACAACTTATCTTTTTATTCCGTCTGAACTGTGCCCTGAATTACACATATGATGTTTGTCAATTTAAAAGATAATTATGAAAGTCAAGAAAGTCGCAATTTGTCATAAGTAACATTTAGTTTTATGTGAAAATCGCTCAATGAACTACATCTCTCGTCTCGCACTATATACGTCACCAACATGGCAGTCACCTTAGCGCGTTTCATCTCGTTCTTCCAGAACGAGGAAAAAAGTATTAAAAGGGGTGAAAATCACTACAAGTCGGGTCATGTTGAGAGCTGCAGCTATGCCAGTGGTTCTCAATTCCAGTCCTCGGACCCGCTGCTCTGCACATTTTGTATGTCTCCCTTATTTAACACACCTGAACCAGATCATCAGCTCATTAGGAGAGACTCCATGAACTGAACTGTGAATGAAGTGTGTCAGATAAGAGAGACATACAAAATGTGCAGAGCAGTGGGTCACGAGGACTGGAATTGAGAACCACTGAGCTATGCAAAAGGAGACTTAGTCGGTTTGAAAGGTATGACGTCACATGTGTTCCTTTTGGGTTTGTAGTCTTTGTAATTACGTATTTTCACAATCTTATACCTTAACAGTTTTACATCAAACTGCGACTTTCTTGACATTAAAATGTATCTTTTAAATTGACAAATATCATATGTGTAATTCAGGGCACAATTCAAACGAGATCAAAATATTAGTTGTCTCTCGCCATTGACTACCATACAATATTTTTCTGAAATAAGGTCCCATGGTGGTCTACCGGAAGGGGAGGGACTTAGGCTCTCTATAGAGCATCACAGTCCCGCCCACAGCCGGTGCCGGAAGTAAGAATTCAAAACAATTTCTCCATTGACAGTTGGGGTATAAGTCATAAAAACGTAACCATACATGGTAGACTTAAAACCAGCTACGGCTGTACTAAGCGATTGTATATGCTCATATAAACGCCAAAAGTTCATGAGGCACTAACCTTGTTTTGAGATAAATGCCTTTCATTCGCGATGTCTTGGATAAGTACTTCATTACCCACAATCCTGAACAATCCCACAATCCCACAGTGATGCATCTGATTGGTGGAACTTGTGGAACTGTCTGGTTAAACCCTGCGAAGGTCCGTGAAGACTGAAGATCATTAATAAAAAAAAAAAAAAAAAAAAAAAACCTGTGTTGCGTTTTTGCACGGTAGACTTATCAGTGCAATCATGATCTCCTTGGCTGCCATGATGGCTTTTTTCAAGGAGGAAAACAAAAGTGTTCAAAGGGGTGAAAACCACTTCAAATCAGGTCATGTAGTTGAGTGTAGCGTGTCCGAGGGTCAGCTTGTGGGTTTTGTAAGGGCCAGCATGAGGGACAAGACCTATAAAGTTGTGGTGAGTTTTGCTGGGAGGTTGGTAACGTTAGTTAGCATTATCGTTCACTTTAGCTAGGCTACTGTAGCCTTCATATGGTATGAGTCATATCAAGCATTTTATGATGCCACTGTCAAAACAATATTTAGCCAAGGCATACCTCTTCATGCATTTACTGAACATTTGTGTAATAATTCATGGCAAGTTAATAAACTGAATATGATGGTGGTCCAAGAGCAGACCATGCACCGGTTGTGCACTTGTTGTGGATATTAAGAAAATACATTAAATGTTATTAAAATTAAGGATGAACTATAACTTCACACACGCACACGATATAAAATACACGATAAAATACATGATGATAAATATAAAATTCAATACACAATACCTATATAAAACACTATTATTTACACGATTACTACTGAAAGAACTGCTATTAACTGCACATCAACTATTCTAGTTCTATACTAGTTCGCGTGGCCGTCGTCAGATTTGGAAGTCGCTCAAAAGGCTCTTTCACGGTTGTGGCTTCAGTCGACTTCAGTGAGGCGCGGTGGTTTATGGGATGAGTAGTTCCTTCGCTCGGAAATGAAAATATGTACACAGTCTTGTACCTTTGACTTTTTTTGGATTTTCTCTTCTTTTTTTCACTCAAAATGATATGTTGTATGCTTATGAGTTCAGCCGTAGCTGGTTATCCTCAGACATGCTCTAAAACTCTTTAGATACGGATTTTTCCAAAATGTCAATGGGAGAAATTAATGGGAAATTTACTTCCGGCACCTAAGCTCTCTCGGGCTGTGGGCGGGACTGTGATGCTCTATAGGGTCTGGCTTAGAGCCCTGCACGGGCCTCAAATCTAGGCCCGAGCCCGGCCCTGGCCCGAGATGCTCAGGCCCTAGCCCGACCCGTGTCCGACAGCTCATCAGAATTATCAGCCCGAGTCCGACCCGAGCCCTTTTTTTTTTTTTTTTTTTTTCACAGCGGCAGACTGCCATTAAAATATGTCCATTTTGTTAGTTATGTTTCTTTTCTTTTCATTTCTTTATTAAGTTAATTTAGACAAATATTTGGAGCATTAAAAAAAAAAAAAAAAAAAATGACGACCAAGCAAGCCGAGCCAACAGCGAGTAAAACATGTTTGATCAATTTAGCCTCTCAAATCAACGCTAATAGGCTACTTTACTTAGATACAATAAAATCCATAGATATAAAACACTTCAAGCATATCACACAGACAGTTAGTTTAATGTTTATTTATTAAACCACAGTGAGTAAAAAAAAATTGAAATACTGAGGCAGGCTCAGTGTAATGTTTCCTGTCCTGTGTTTCCCTTGTCTTGTGTGCACTTTTGTTATTTCCTGTTCTGTGTCATGTTTTGTAGTCCTTTGTAGTTTTTCTTGCTTATTAGTTCTCCCAGGTGTTTCTAATTAGCCACACCCCCTTGTTATCATGTTTAGCTTGTTTGTCTGTGTATTTAAACCCCTGTGCTTCAGTTGTTGGTTGTCGGTCGTTGTTTAATGTACTGTTATCTGTTCTTGTCCTGAGTTCCGTGTTCCGCGTTCCGCCTGGCTTACCTGTTTGTTTTATTAAACGTATGCTTGCACTTGGATTCTCTCTCTGCTTCATCCTTGCCTCAGCGTGACAGAACGACCGACCAAAGATGAATCCAGCAGCATTAAGCGGGAATCTCCAGCCAAGTAGGCGGCCACGCCTGATTCTGATTCCCAGGATGGCCGCCGCCATGACGCCTGAGTGTCTCCAGCCAAGAAGGCAGCCACGCCTGATTCTTATCCCCAGGATGCCTGCCGTCACTTCTGCCGATCCAGAGACTGTTCACGTCGCTTCTGCTGATCCAGAGACTGTTCACGTCGCTTCTGCTGATCCAGAGACTGTTCACGTCGCTTCTGCTGATCCAGAGACTGTTCACGTCGCTTCTGCTGATCCAGAGACTGTTCACGTCGCTTCTGCTGATCCAGAGACTGTTCACGTCGCTTCTGCTGATCCAGAGCTTCACGCCAGCCCAGAGTCTCCTTCGCCGCTGGTCCCGCCCAGCTCAGAGTCCTCTTCATCGCTGGTTCCGCCCAGCTCAGAGCTCCCTTCGCCGCTGGTTCCGCCCAGCTCAGAGCCCTCTTCGCCGCTGGATCTGCCCAGTTCAGAGCCTTCTTCGCCGCTGGATCTGCCCAGCACAAAGCCCTCTTCGCTGGATCTGCCCAGCACAGAGCTCTCATCGCTGCCCAGCACAGAGCTCTCATCGCTGCCCAGCACAGAGCTCTCATCGCTGCCCAGCACAGAGCTCTCATCGCTGCCCAGCACAGAGCCCTCACCGCTGGATCTGCCCAGCACAGAGCCCTCACCGCTGGATCTGCCCAGCACAGAGCCCTCACCGCTGGATCTGCCCAGCACAGAGCCCTCATCGCTGGATCTGCCCAGCACAGAGCTCTCATCGCTGCCCAGCACAGAGCTCTCATCGCTGCCCAGCACAGAGCCCTCATCGCTGGTCCAGGACTCTTTACCGGGGAGCCTCCCCAAGAAAATTTTGGGGGGGGGCAATACACCTCCGGACCAGCCCGATCCGCCCTGGCCGCCTGAAGGTTCGTGGCCGCCCGAAGGGTCTTCTCCGCCGTGGCCGCCCAAAGGGTCTTCACCGCCATGGCCACCCGAGGGGTCTTCACCGCCGTGGCCGCCCAAAGGGTCTTCACCGCCATGGCCACCCGAGGGGTCTTCACCGCCGTGGCCACCCGAAGGGTCTTCTCCGCCGTGGCCGCCCGAAGGGTCTTCACCGCCGTGGCCGCCCGAAGGGTCTTCACCGCCGTGGCCGCCCGAGGGGTCTTCGGACAAGATGGCCGACTCCACGCCTGTGTCTTCGGACAAGATGGCCGACTCCACGCCTGTGTCTTCGGACAAGATGGCCGACTCCACGCCTGTGTCTTCGGACAAGATGGCCGACTCCACGCCTGTGTCTTCGGACAAGATGGCCGACTCCACGCCTTTGTCTTCGGACAAGATGGCCGACTCCACGCCTGTGTCTTCGGACAAGATGGCCGACTCCACGCCTGTGTCTTCGGACAAGATGGCCGACTCCACGCCTGTGTCTTCGGACAAGATGGCCGAAACCACGCCTGTGTCTTCGGACAAGATGGTCTCCTCTGAGCCGGTGTCTGTTCCTGTGCCATGGCCGCCTGCACAGCCTGCTCCGCCCTGGCCGCCTGCACAGCCTGCTCCGCCCTGGCCGCCTGCACAGCCTGCTCCGCCCTGGCCGCCTGCACAGCCTGCTCCGCCCTGGCCGCCTGCACAGCCTGCTCCGCCCTGGCCGCCTGCACAGCCTGCTCCGCCCTGGCCGCCTACACAGCCTGCTCCGCCCTGGTCGCCTGCACAGCCTGCTCCGCCCTGGTCACCTGCACAGCCTGCTCCGCCCTGGCCTTCTGCCCTGCCGGAGTCTTCAGGCCCTCTTCCGCTCCACGGGCCTGGCCCCCCGTCCCGCCCCCGGATCCGCCTCAGACCCACCACCCTCCTGGACTTTTGTTTTCTGAGGAGTGTCTGGAATCCACTCCTTAGGTGGGGGGCTATGTAATGTTTCCTGTCCTGTGTTTCCCTTGTCTTGTGTGCACTTTTGTTATTTCCTGTTCTGTGTCATGTTTTGTAGTCCTTTGTAGTTTTTCTTGCTTATTAGTTCTCCCAGGTGTTTCTAATTAGCCACACCCCCTTGTTATCATGTTTAGCTTGTTTGTCTGTGTATTTAAACCCCTGTGCTTCAGTTGTTGGTTGTCGGTCGTTGTTTAATGTACTGTTATCTGTTCTTGTCCTGAGTTCCGTGTTCCGCGTTCCGCCTGGCTTACCTGTTTGTTTTATTAAACGTATGCTTGCACTTGGATTCTCTCTCTGCTTCATCCTTGCCTCAGCGTGACACTCAGGCTGCTCGCAACAGCGCTCGCAAACGATATGAACAATAGTCAATCTAAACAAATTAAATAAAATAAATCAAAAACAAACTTGCAGGTTATCTTACCTCAAAAATGCACCACAGAACATGGCCATTCTTTTCTCCAGTAGTTTCCAACAGTTAAACGAAAATAAAGTCCAATCAAACGAAAAACGAAAAACATCAGTAGTTTCCAACAGTTCAACGAAAATAAAGTCCAATCAAACGAAAAGTTAGAACAGTCTCTTACAGAGCATCGTGGAGAAAAAGAATAGCATCCACAGTGGAAGATTTTAACCCAGTCCTCTCTTCTGTCACTCGCGATTTTTCTCTTAATATTCTCCAGTATTTGCACATGAGGTGAATCGTGGGTTCCGCTGACGGGAAACCCTCTGTGTGCGTACGTGTGTGCGTGCGACTGTCATGTCAATCATATGTCAGTGTAATTATAAGATTATGAAAGTTATGAGGTTATTAAATGTCTTTCTATGGTTGTTTTTCTATCGTCGACGTCAACTTCTCATATTTTTTTTAATTAATGTCAAAAAATATAAAAAGAAGGATAACCCAAAAAAGGCCCGAGGCTCGGCCCGCATGTGAACTATGACGTGAAAATTGGCCCGAAGCCCGGCCCTAGGGGCGTAAAAAAGTCGGGGCCCGTCGGGCTCGGGCTGAAATGCAGGGCTTTAGTCTGGCTGCACTTAGGCCCTGTCCCAAATGGCACAATTCATATGCACTTTCGGTCTTGTGGACTTACAATGGCTGCCGCGTGCGCGTCCGTTAAGTCTGTGAGACCGTAGGGTGTCCCATTTGTCATTTTAGGCCTCAGAAGGGTGCTCACGAGCGCCCCCTCTGCGGTCGATATGCGCCCTCGATGCGCACTTTTGCCGAGCCTGCACTGATGCAGACTCCGCAGCAGACTTCTTCCCGACAGTCAAAGCGGCATAGCGTCAAGAAAGTGCGGACTCGGAGGAAAACCACGAGTGCTTAGGGGGAGGGCCGGCAAGATGGCAGTGTGAGTGCACGTATGCTTCAGAGCTGTTCACCTTTAGACTTGCATATTAGTGAATCATAGTTACTTTAAGTATATTTTTGGAGATACCTTAATGCAGATTTGAGTGCACCGTGTCAACTTATTGTTAAGACTGTATCGTGTAGAATTCTCACCTCTTAACGACACACGTGGGGGAAAACCTTGGCTAACATCATCGCTAGCTATTATACCACAACTACGGCAGCATGCAGGTACCGACGGACAATCCGCTTGTGAACAACCTACACGACTACTGTATGGCGGATGCTCCTGTGATCTCCCTCGGGGACCCAGATTTCCCCCCTCTCCCCATAACTCCTTCCACAACTCCCTCCAAACCTCCTGCACCAAAAAAAATGAAGCCGCAGCACTCCGTGGATCTTGACAGTGAAGGTATTGGGCAGAGAATTTCAGTCATCTTCAACACGAGAATCGACTCTCTGGAAAAGAGTGTGGAGAGAATTATTTCCAACAATACACTGAAGATTGAGGGGCTAAAGAAGACTGTTGATTTTGCCTGCGCTGAGATCTGTGAAGTGAAAGGTAAAGTGACACACATTGAGGCCTCGAGGGATAATTCTACAGTTTGGTGCTCGTATTTACCGCGACGCTGTCTGGAAGGCTGCAAAGAAGTCCACCTTCCTGCAAAACAACAAGCTACGTTTTGCCGAAGACCTGTCCCCAGCAATCAGAGAGCGAAGGATGCAACTGTGGCCACTGGTGGCTAAAGCACGAGAACAAGGGAAGGCTGCTTACTTCGTGGGAGGTCGAGCCTTTGTCAACGGGGCTGAACTGTTTCCAGATACCTGAAAGTGGTAATCGTCACACCTGTCAACATGTGCCTTAAGCCGAGTTAAGCTATAATTTCCTAAATGCTTTTCATTCACTGTGTGTATGTTTTTCTATCTGTTCTGAGAAACACTATATTTTTCAATTATTTTTATAAGGGTTGTTGAGCACTTTAATGACACTCAACTGAATATGTTTACAAGACAACTTCTATTACATCCTGTTCAATTATTTGCAATGCTCTATAGGCTAGCATTTTATGTCTATTAATTGCTAATAACTGGTATGTGTTAAGCTGTTGACTGAGAACCTAGGTATCTCCTTAGTTCCCTTTCGTGGTCACTACGAGTTACTGTCAGTGACGACGAATGGGGTTTCGCTTAGAAAATGCCATGGGTCTGCGGAATTTGCATAGCGTAAGTCCGCCCCATGTGGTGGGTATATAAGGAAGTACGCTGGCAACATGCAGATATGTTTTCGCTTCGGAGCCAAGAGTTCTCTTCACTCCTACAAGCCATTCTGAATCATCTTCCTCTACGAACGAGCGGCTCTTCAGTGTGTTGGTGTGACGGCGCGTTCCAGCAAGATCGCATTGCCTGCTGCTGATCTGTGCAGTGATCTGCCGACAGTGTGTGTGTTTCTCCCTGGGCGCTTCAACACTCTGCTGAGCTTTTTCCTCTCTCTAAAAGAGCTGCACGCGGCACGTCTTTTTCAAGACGGCTCACCCGTGTATTTACTGGATGTGGTCGCATGATTCATCTGCCTAACGGTCACGAGCGCTGTTTCGCGTGTTGGGCTCAATCACGCTCGGCAGCGCTCGTAGATGAGTCATGTTTTCATTGCGGGAACATGACCATCGTGATGTTTATAGATCGAGACTCAATGATCTCTGTGTGGGTAGAGTCCCCTCTGCCACACCCCAATCTATCTCTTCCTCGAGAGGGGATACTTTGGCTGGTGGCCAGGGTGATCTGAGGGTTACGGTGTGGCATAATACCGACGAGCATTCCTCGGGCCATGCCCCCCTCCACATCGCAAACCATGGGGCTTCCGTGTGTGCCTGGTTCCTCTCGGGGACCCAGTGTTTTCATTCGGGGCTCCAGCAGATGGTGTCATGTCACTCACAGCATCACAAGGTGGGCTTGATTCCTCTGGAAATGAGGATTCAACTGCGTTGCCTCCCTCGGGAGTGTCAGCGTTAGTCAAGTCAGATCCAGAGCTGATGGCCATGCTTTCCCGGGCAGCTGAAAGCATCGGTTGGAGTGGCGCCGCCCTCCCCCCCGAGAGCTGTAGGCTTACGATTGGTTCCTGGGCTTGTGTTGCTCTACAGCACTCGCTCCCAGTGCCTTTCTCCCGGACGTGCATCAGGACGCCTCCGGCTCGCGAGAGTCCCCGTGACTTATCGCGGCCCGCGGGCGTCCTCCGCCTTCGCTGCACTCGATCGCGTGGCGATCATTGGCTGTATGTTCTCTGTCACTATCGTGGCACAGGCATGCAGTGCTGTGTGTCGCCTTTGCCTTCGAGGCAGTGCTGACAGGTTTGCGAACACAGGGACCTAGTGCTCCGGCACCTAGCTCGACTGGGCCTTCGGGTCAACTGGGAGAAGAGCAAACTCTGCCCCGTGCACAGGATCTCTTTTCTCGGTATGGAGATCGGCTCGGTCACTGTCAGTCACTGCTGACTTGCCTTCGTCAGTTCGAGGGCAAGAGTGCGGTTCCACTGAAACTATTTCAGAGGCTCCTGGGGCATATGGTATCCGCAGCCGCAGTAACGTCGCTCGGATTGCTTCATATGAGACCGCTTCAGCTTTGGCTTCGCGATCGAGTCCCGAGGTGGGCATGGCAACACGGCACGCTCCGAGTCCCAGTCCCTCCGACCTGCCGTCAGACCTTCACCCTGTGGACGAACCTCAGTTTTCTACGGGCCGGAGTGCCCTTAGAACGAGTTTCCCGGCATGTTGTTGTATCAACAGATGCCTCCACCACGGGCGGGGGGCCATGTGCAATGGACATGCTGCCGCGGGCTCCTGGACAGGACCCCAGTGCCTTTGGCATGTAAATTGCCTTGAGTTGCTGGCTGTACCGCTTCCATGCGTTGCTCAGGGGTCAGAACGTACTAGTCTGATCAGTCAATACTGCGATAGTAGCATACATCAACCATCAAGGTGGTCTACGTTCCCGCCGTATGTCGCAACTCGCTCGCCACCTCCTCTTATGGAGTCAGAAGCATCTGAGGTCGCTTCGAGCCATTTATATCCCGGGAGACCTGAACCTTGACGAGCTGTCTCGGCTTCGGCCTCTCCCTGGAGAATGGAGACTCCATCCCCAGTCGGTTCAGCTGATTTGGGATCAGTTCGGGGATGCACAGGTAGATCTGTTTGCCTCCCACGACTCGTCCCACTGCGACCTGTTTTATTCCCTGACCGAGGGCACGCTTGGCACGGATGCACTGGCGCACAGCTGGCCGCAGGGCCTACGCAAGTATGCGTTTCCCCCAGTGAGCCTTCTTGCGCAGACATTGCGCAAGATCAGGGAGGACGAGGAAGTGGGTAATTTTGGTTGCCCCGTATTGGCACAACCGGACCTGGTTCCCAGAACTAGTACTCCTCGCGACAGCACCTCCCTGGCCAATCCCTCTGAGGAAGGACCTGCTTTCTCATGGACGGGGGAGCCCATGGCACCCTCGTCCCGATCTGTGGAACCTCCACGTGTGGCTCCTGGACAGGACGAGGTAGGTTTGAGTACCCTACCACCAGCGGTGGTGGCTACCATCACTTCCGCTAGAGCATCGTCCACGAGACATGCCTACGCGTTGAAGTGGAACCTCTTCGTCAACTGGTGTTCTTCTAAACATTAAGAACCCACGAAATGCCCGATCAGTGTTGTGCTTTCCTTCCTGCAAGAAGGGTTGGAGCGAAGGCTGTCTCCCTCCACCCTCAAAGTGTATGTTGCCGCCATTGCCGCACATCATGATGCAGTTGATGGTAAGTCTCTGGGAAAGCACGACCTGATCATCAGGTTCCTGAGGCGAGCGAGGAGACTGAATCCTCCTTGTCCTCTCCTCGTACCCTCTTGGGACCTCTCAGTGGTTTTAACTGCCCTGCAGAGTGCTCCCTTTGAGCCTCTGCAATCAGTGGAACTTAAGTTCATGTCAATTAAGACAGCGCTCCTGGTTGCATAGGCCTCCATCAAGAGGGTAGGGGACCTGCAGGCATTTTCGGTTGACGAAGCATGCCTGGAATTCCAGCCGGCTAACTCTCACGTGATCCTGAGACCCCGGCCTGGATATGTGCCCAAGGTTCCCACCACTCCCTTTCGAGACCAGGTGGTGAACCTGCAAGCACTGCCCTTGGAGGAGGCAGACCCAGCCTTGGCACTGCTCTGTTTAGTATGCGCACTCCGTGCTTACGTAGAAAGAACACAGTGTTTCAGGACCTCAGACCAGCTCTTTGTCTGTTATGGTGGGAAGCTGAAGGGAAAGGCTCTCTCCAAGCAAAGGTTGTCTCACTGGATAGTGGACGCCATTGCTTTGGCATACCAGCAGCAAGGTCGACCATGCCCCCTTGGTGTGACAGCCCACTCCACTCGGAGTGTGGCATCCTCTTGGGCTCTAGCGCATGGCGCCTCGCTAACAGACATTTGTAGAGCTGCAAGCTGGGCGACACCTAACACATTTGCGAGATTCTATAATCTCCGAGTGGAGCCAGTTTCTTCTCATGTACTCGCTTCAACTAGCCGGTACTAGATTCTGCTCAGGTGTCTTCGCTTGCTCGCCATTCCTCTCCACGGAAGGGATACGTGTGATATTTCCTCAGGTGAGCCTAATAAGCCCTGAGTCTCCTCCAGCACTGTCGACGTCAACGCCAGAGTTATGCCACCGGCAGCTTTCGCGCTTGGCTAGGTGCCTCCATGTGCATCAGTTCGGGGATCAGTTCGGGGACGCACAGGTAGATCTGTTTGCCTCTCACGACTCGTCCCACTGCGACCTGTTTTATTCCCTGACTGAGGGCATGCTCGGCACGGATGCACTGGCGCACAGCTGGCCGCAGGGCCTACGCAAGTATGCGTATGCCATATGTGTATTCCAAGCCCCCCCCCCTTGGGCTGGGCATGATTGCATATTTCCGTGAGATATGCTTCCCAGTGTACCTTGGTATTCCTGTGTTAAGTAGGACTCCTTCGTCCGTGCTAGTCTCACGACAGGGAGCTCAGACTTGCGCAGGGCACTGGAAGACAGCCGAGGTGGCGTGATTAGACTGGGGACCCCATTCGTCGTCACTGACGTAACTTGTAGTGACCACAAAAGGGAACATCTCGGTTACGTATGTAACCCTCATTCCCTGAGTAGGGAACGGAGACGTTACGTCTCCTTGCCACTTCCGCTGTACCGCTGGAACGCCGGAGTTCAGTCCCGGCTCCTCAGCGAAGAAACATATCTGCATGTTGCCAGCGTACTTCCTTATATACCCACGACGTGGGGCGGAGCTATGCAAATTCTGTAGACCCATGGCATTTTCTTGCCATTGGCTCGTTTTGTATACTCGAAGGTGAGAGGCTTTCTAAGCGAAACCCCATTCGTCGTCACTGACGTAACGTCTCCGTTCCCTACTCAGGGAACGAGGGTTACATATGTAACCGAGACGCTTTCACTGTTTCACTAAGTTACGTCTTTATCTATCATTACTCTCTATGCCGGGGGATAAGGAATATTGTTAAGCGCAAGGCGTTATTTTTGTTTGTCAAGCAGCACAAATCTGATTTCTGTTTCATTCAAGAGTCACACTCAGTTCCGGACGATGGTAGATTATGGAGATCCCAATGGGGAAATTATCTGTGGCAGGCTCATGGGTCTGAACATTCTGCTGGTGTTGCGACTCTAAAATATAATTTTCCAGGGACTATTCTTTTATCTGTCAGTGATACATCAGGTCATTTTATTTTTCAAGTATTAACCATTTAAACTTTACTTTGATAGTTATTAATATATATGGCTATAATTCTAACCATGAGAACGACATAATGCTTGAAACATTAGAGAAGCATATACAAAATACCCTTAATAACTTTCCAAATTCAGGTATAGTAATGGGGGGGATTTTAACATGTTTCTGGATCACAATATTGACTGTTGGCCTCCACGTGTTTCCACTGCAGTAAATTATAACTTAACATTATTTATGCAAAAATTTTACTTGATGGATGTATGGAGATTTAACAATCCTAACATAAATGCTCTTACTTGGAGTAATAGAAGTGCCACCAGACGTTCACGATTGGACTATTGGTTAGTTTCTGATCATTTGAATATTGATAAAATATCAGTTAATATCATCACAACCCCATTAACAGATCATAATGCAGTCTCCATCTTTATCCCCTTGCACTCTGCCCCTTCCACAAGATGTAGGAATGCTTACTGGAAACTAAACAATTCGCTTCTTCAACACGATGAGGTTAAATCAGAAATAAAAAATCTAATATTGAAATTTTGGAATAAAGCAAAGTCCGAGGATGCTTTTGGTAGCAATTGGGAACTTCTGAAATTTAAAACTGGCCAATACTTGAGGAATTATGGTAGTATCTTATCCAAAAATCATAAATTGGAGGAAGAAAGATTGGTCTCTAAAATAATTTCCTTGTACCAGAAGGACCCTGCAGATATATCAGAAGAGGAACGACTAACTTTAATTTCGGAACAACTTAAACTAAATGAGATTTACTCCAACAAAGCAAAAGGTGCCTTTTTAAAGGGATAGTTCACTTTGAAATTCAATTTTGGTATGTTTTAGCTTACCTCAAGGGCATCCAAGATGTAGGTGTTTTTTTTCCGCAGTAGTTTCAATTTTGATATTTTTAGGTCAAACCGTTCTTGTCTGTCAGTCATATAATGCAGGTCTATGGTCACTATCTCAAAGAGCTTGCGGAAGTGATCTCTCGCGCGTGTACGTTACGTCACTCATTGTTTACACAGAACAGAGATTGTAAGTAAGACGGCTAATAGAAATGGTACTAATTTGCACTTATCCGGGATGTTTAAACCGACGTAAAAGAAAACAATTACGTATGCTAGCGCGAACTCATCCGGGAGTGGTGAGTTTTCACGAATTCCCAATTTATAAGCCTTCTCTCTTGAAGTTATGGTTGATCGCTTTTCGGCTGGATATCAACACACCCATAAACTTACTAAAGTTGAGGAGGGTCTGCAGCGATCATTTTTCCCCTGATGATTTTATAAACCAATGAGTGGATCGCATAGTACTGACATCATTAGCTGTGCCTATGGTATTTTCGCATCCAACAGAGGTATGTGAACAACGTCTTTGTATGTGTCCTTTCTATTTGTAAAGCTGGCATTACATGAAATGAGCAATAAAATGTATTTTTGATGCAAGTTAGTAAAACCAATTTTTTGGGGGGGTTACTTGCATTTCTATAACTACTACTTTTTTATATGGGCACCATATATTTGGTAAGAATGGTTTTACATGAGAGAGATATGTATGTTGATATATCGAAATCGTCTTCCATTGTGATTTCCTGTACGTCTAAATATGTTTAGATCTTCACAGTGAAAGGTAACACTTCCGAAATCTTTGTGTAAACAATGAGTGACGTACACGCGCGAGAGATGATCTCCGGCGTTTTCCGGCGCTTGCGCTGACCGAAGCGCCCACGCCCTCAGATCACTTGGACGTGGCTGTGTACAAGAGGTAAAAACGATATAAATACTGTTCGTTTTCTCACACAAACCGCTCGTTTCGTGTCTTAGGCCATCAATGTGTACTTACGATGGGGAATTGTTTAATTTGGACTTCTCTGTGCATGCTCTTTGAGATAGTGACCATAGAACTGCATTATATGACTGACAGACAAGAACGGTTTGACGTAAAAATATAAAAATTGAAACTACTGCGGAAAAAAATACCTACATCTTGGATGCCCTTGAGGTAAGCTAAATCATACCAAAATTTTATTTCAAAGTGAACTATCCCTTTAAGGTCAAGAAAAAGGTGGATTGAAGAAGGGGAGCAGAACTCTGCCTATTTTTTCGGCTTACTGTGCGTTCACACCAGACGCGAATAGCGCATCAAATTCGCGCCTGCCGCATCTAGTTATACGCTTGACCACATTGTGTCCATTCGTGCCTCAAGAGCGGAATTGTCAGAGGCGAAAGTTTCAAAAGTTTCGAAACCCGTTGGCGGCCATCTTTTTACAAGATGTCTGATGTTGATCGATCATTTATCGAGAGAGTCACCGCTCTGTATTTGCTCTGGAGAGCAGAACGGCGGCGTTGGGATCATCGTCGCCGTATTTGGGTCCACCAGACTATGGCTGGGCGATATGGCCTTTTATAAATACCGCAATATTTTTAGGCCATGTCACGATACGCGATATATATCTCGATATTTTGCCTTAGCCTTGAATTAAAACTTTGATGCATACAATCACACCAGTATGATGATTCTATATGTCTACATTAAAACATTCTTGTTCATACTGCATTAATATATGCTAATTTTAAACTTTTTTTTTTGAAAAGTTTGCAGCTTTAGTTTTGGTTTCTTCTGCATGGCACAAATATGGCACAAATAAAAAGTAAAAAAATATGTAGTTGTATTTTGTGCATACTATGTTGTCCCTTTGTAACAACAACCAGTGAATACCAGGTTGTTTAGAGGTTTTGTGCCAAAAACACAAGCCTATCAACGGCGTCTGGTTTGAGAGATGCTCGATGGCATGTAACTATATTACCACTGGTACTAAATACCCTTTCCGATGGGGAACTAGTGGCGGGCACACACAGATATTTTTTTTGCCACATTTTTCAGGTTTGGGAACATTTCCTCATGGTTGTTCCACCACTGCAATGGATTTGCTTCACTGTCAACATTAACAGACTGCAAGTAGGCAGACAACTCTTTTTCAATAAGCTCTCTCTGCGACAGTGTGGCGGAAGATGTTGCTGCAATTTTAAAGAAGCTGCCCAGGGATTTCTTCCTTAGTGGCTCTTCTGGCTGTGATACCGTTGTTGCATCTTGAGGCAGTGAAGCAGCCAACTCAGCTGTGCCCTGGTCAGTCTCATAGAGCATTGCCTCCATCTCGGTTATGGCTCTGCTCTTGATGGCCTCCACCTTTTTTTCTGTGCAGTATGTTATCTTGAACCTGGGATCCACTAAGCCTGCCATGTCCAGCAGGTCGTTAGTGGAAGGATCAGAATACTTCTCCCTCAGGTAATCCAGGATGGAGGCTTTGATAGACTGGGTCAGTGGGGTGTCATTCTCCTGACCTGCCAAGAGGCTGGACTGGAAGAGATGGAGAACAGGCTTGACATAGGACACTGTGACATAGCTCTCACCGGATAGAGCGTCGGTGAATTCCAGGAGAGGTTTGAGAGCCTTGTGCACTGACTCTAGAACTTCCAGGTCTTGCCAGGTGAGAACGAGATGCCGGGTTTTCTTGTCTGCAGCCAAGACTTGAGAAATAGCTTGCTCCTGCTCCAGTACCCGCTCAATCATCTTCTCTCGGGATCCCCACCTGGTAGGAGACTCACTGATGAGCTGGTGTGCCGGGAGATTTAGCTCTTGCTGCGCTGTGGCCAGGTCTCTCCTCCTCTTCCAACTGAAAGAGAAGCTGCTCACTACCTTCTTGCACACAGCAACAGCATGGTCAATACGGGGGTCCTTCATGCTTCTCTCTGAGAATGAAAACAAACATTTAAAATGTTATAATAATTTAAAAGGGTATAGTAATTGTGAAGAAATTCACTCAGCCTAACACTAAACTAATTCTTGGTAATTATTTATTTATATAGTACTGTGTAAAAGTGAAGATGCTATCAAAAAATATAAGTTTCAAAATATAAAAAAATGCACAATAAAGAGCAGTCTACTGACACACTAATGCAGAAAAAGAAAGAACATGTAACTCTAAGGTGCCTAAGCTAGTATAGTACAGTATGTAATTTTTTGAAAAATCACTCGCATTCATTCTCTCTCTCTTTCTCTCTCTCTCTCTCTTTCTCTCTCTCTCTCTCTCTCTCTCTCTCTCTCTCTCTAATATTCAATACAGCTTTATTGGCATGGGAAACATATGTTAACATTAAATTCTGTGTTATGACCATGCAGTAGGCTATTATAACATTGCTCATATATCAATAAAGATAATTACTATTTTATCACAGTGGTAAAAAACACTCACCAATTGCAAGATGCAGGCGATGGCCAAAACACTGTAGACGTGTCCAGTGGTTCAGGCTCACAGCTTTGATGATGTTAGCGCCGTTATCGGTGGTGATGCACACCTGACGAGCTTCATTTAAATTCCATGACATGAGAGCATCTTGCAGGCCTTGTGCGATGATCCCGCCAGTGTGATCCTCAGGAAGAAAGCTCGTCTGAAGGCACTTGCTTTTCAACTCCCAATTGTCTATATAGTGGACCGTCAAACTGAGGTATGGCTCACATGTTCGGCTGCTCCATATGTCGGCAGTTGTTGAGAAGTGGGTCACATTTACAAGCTGACTGGCCAGCTCTTCCCTCACTTTAATGTACAACTCAGGCAACGCTTTCTCTGCAAAATATTTGCGAACCGGCAGATTATATCTTGGGTCAAGTGTGTTGATGAGCTTTCTGAACCCGGGCTTTTCAACAACATTAACCGGGGCCATGTCTTTCGCGATGTGGTGGGTTACTGCACACATTATCTCTTTCTGTTTTTGACTGTTTTTGTCGTACGGCGTTGATCTGGAAATAGAAGAGGCCAGACTCAGTTGCGTGAGTGCTGGTTGCTTAGGCACTTTCTTTGATACTGCACCGCTCTGAGATGTTGTCGTGCGGAGTTTCAAGCACTCTTCATTTTCTAGCGGGTGGTTTCTCAAATGGTGATATAAATTTGATGTACTGCTACATTTTAAAGCGATGCTTTTGCGACAGATTTTGCATATCACCGTTGTTTGTTCAACATCTTCCTTCTTGAAACCAAACCACCGCCAGACAATGGATCCTGTGCTGTTTCTTTTTTTTATTAATTCGTCCTCCTCCATGTGTAACCGTTAGCACCTGCTGCCGCTATCTTTCTGCTGGTCGAGGGCGTATGACGTTGCATGCGCGACAGACTGACGTTTGTAACTATGTGCGTTTGTTTTGTCTCTCTGTGAGAGGGAAAGACGAGAAAGAGTGTGAGAAGCCTGGAGTTAAATGTCCGCGAGTATGTAAAAGTTAATCTACAAACAAGCATCAAAAATAAAATAAAATAAGCTTCTTAACTTAGGTTATCAAGGTAATCATTATGCTTGCTTCGATGCTGGACAGGACAAGAGGGGGGAAAAACAAAGGAAAAAAAAATGTCCGCGAGTTTCAGGATATAGTTATTTTCTACATCGCACGGACTACAAGCCGCGATATATCGAGTATATTCGATATATCGCCCAGCCCTACACCAGACCCTTCAGAGCCGAACCCAGTTTGGCGAGTTTCACCATTTGCTCCAGGAGCTGCGCCTGGATGACGGCCGCTATCAGCAGTGCTTCCGCCTGTCTCACGCCCAGTTTAATGACCTGTTGTCCCGCATCGGAGTGAGGATCACCCTCGCCCTCACCCACATAATCTGTAATTTATTTTTGTATTGATGATAAATGGAGCCAGCCTCCAAAAGTAATTGACCTGTCCTGTGTTTTTTTTTTTTTTTCTCACACAACACTGTCCAGACACAAACTATTCTTATACACTAAAGTATATTGGTTGTCTTTACATTAGAATAATAATGTTTCATATAATCTGGATTTAGATATGGAATAAATAGCATTCAATACAAAATGAATATGTCTCGTATGTTGAAATAAAGTTTTTATGTGATAAAAGATTTACTTTGTTTTTACTTCACCACGTGACAGCAGCAAGCAGGCTCCTGATTGGTTAACGCGGCGTAATGCGCCGCAGGGGTGTGCAGTGTAAATGAGGGGTCACGCCGGTTTCACACTGTACGCGTTAGCAGAGCGTAACAGAGCGTATTTTTTTCGGCGCCCATGTTAACAGATTAGAGCATTCACACCGCACGCAGAGGCGGCACGGCAGCGCGTAGCAGGAGCAGCAGTGCCGCGATAGTTTCGGCGCCCAGTCTATTTTTGCTGCGCCGCTTACGCTGAATTAAAGTGACAATGCATTGATCATGGCCAAAATACACTGCAGTTTTACCCAAAAAGCGGACTGATGATATCTATTGTATTTTAAACAGTCAATCAAGTGACCTTCATCAATTTAAAAAGAAAACAAATGTCCAAAAACAAACTTGTTGCCCAAACTACAAAAACAAGCTTAAACAATTTATACTGCCAGTTTATCTTAAGTTACAGATTAATTTAATGTAGGCTATTTATGTATATACACATAACAAATATATATATAATATATAGGCATAAGGATGTCATGCTGATATCATGCTGGCAATCATAAAAGCAGGTGGTGTCACAGGCGGCGTGGTCGAGTGCACCTGAAAATTTAATAATGGACGACACTCGTCTCATTGTGGAGGTTGAGAAACGTTTAATTATATATGATCCACGAAATATGCATTATAAAGACTCACAGGCAAAGGAAAAGGCATGGGAGGAAGTTGCAGTGGCTCTTGGTGCCGATGGTAAGTAATTTAAAAGTGTTTTTGACAACCTTTCCCTGGCCCAAACAACTTAACTCAATATAGAACGGTAAATAGAATAGACATGTTATTATAGCACACATTCAGTAGGCATAGACATCTATGGTGTGTATGATTTTGTTGAATTTTCGAGAAACTGTGCTGTTTGTTATTGCACACATTTATGAATTATCTTTAAGATGTTCATGATGGATAATGTTTGTAAATTAGATGTGTATCAGATATTTCAACAATCTAAATAAAAAATCTTTCTCCAAGAAACAACAAATTGATTAAATGTAAGCATTTATTTACAATTTGCACACAGTAAGCACACATAAATAAGAGAAGCAGATGTAAATGCAAGTAACTGCAGTTTTCAAGTTGAGCAGGAAATTAGTAATTTTTACAGTGTAATTTGTTGTCTTAAACCCTAAACCATGTTGTCTTGCCAGGACACTCTACCCTCAATTGAGCAGAAAAATGTGCAAAGCTTTTCATGCACATCGTAAGCTTCTCTGCATCCCCTATTTCCACCCATGTTTCTAACAGGTGGTAGGACCTCTTTCTTCTGCCTCTTCCACCCACCTCTGATTTTCTGATGGGTTTGTCAGGTAGTTGTGAAGGATGCAGGATGCAGTGACTATAGAGTCTGCATTCTCTGGCTTCACATTAATCCTTGTATGGAGTACCCTCCACCTGGATGACAGAATGCCAAAAGCACATTCCACCACCATCCTTGCCCGTGACAGTCTGTAATTGAACATTTGTCTCCATCGTGGGATTCTGTTCCCTGGAAAAGGTCTCATCAAATATGTTTTTAGTGGGAATGCAGCATCACCCACCATGGTGTATGGCATTGGGCCCTGTACACCAGATCCTGGTAAAGGGAAGTCTGCAGGGACAGACAAACCTTTGGCCTCCATGGCTCTTCCAAGAGCAGAACTACTAAACACTCCACCATCGCTTGTTCTGCCGAAGTCTCTGACCTGGACAAACGTAAACCTGTAGTCTGCATCTGCTAGTGCTAGAAGAACTATAGAAAAAGTCCTCTTGTAATTAAAAAACAAGCTACCAGAATGTGCAGGTGACACAATGGTAACATGTTTCCCATCAATAGCACCCAGGCAGTTTGGGAAGTTCCATTTTTCCCAAAATGTGGACGCTATGGCTCTCCACATGTCCTCTGTTGGTCTAGGGAACTGTGATGCTATCATCTGCTGCTCAATTGCTCGACAGGTCATGTGGACAGACTCAGCAACGGTGCTTATGCCTAGACGGTACTGGAAGGCCAGGCTGGTGAAGCTCTCTCCAGTTCCCAGAAATCTGTGGAAAACAATCATATATAACATTGTTTTTTTTGTTTCTGTATATGTGTATATATATATATATATATATATATATATATATATATATATATATATATATAAATAAATATATATATTAGGGCTGTCAATCGATTAAAATATTTAATCGTGATTAATCGCATGATTGTCATGAGTTAACTCGCGATTAATCGCACATTTTTATCAGTTCTAAATGTACCTTAAATTAATACTTTTCAAGTTTTGAATACATTAATCAACATGGGTGTGGACAAATATGGATGCTTTATACAAATGCATGTTTATTATTAGTGAAACCATACTCAACATAGCATGAAGACTAGACATCTATCAAAGGTATCATAGTGTCAAAGGTCATATATGTTTTTCAAAGAACTTCATGTCTATTAGACACATGAAAAAAATAACATAGAAATACCAGGTTCCCATTACTTCTCTTTCTTTACTCAATTTACTTACACAAGCCTGTTTACATTTTCGCACGACAGGGCAGCTCACTTCTTCTGAACATGTAAAATTTACATTTATTATTACTGAAACCACCCTAAACATAGAGCATAAAGAACATAGACATGTTTTTCAAAGAACTTGTTCATGTCTATTGAACACATGGGAAAAAGAATATAGAAAAACCCAGGTTCCCATTATTTCTCTTTCTTTGCACTGAGCCAGTTGCTCAAACAGACGAGCCTGTTTACATTTTCAGATGACAGGGCAGCTCGCTTTTTCTGAACAACATGTCCTGACAGTGAAAACAATCTTTCACAAGGTATGGATGTGGCAGGTGTTGATAAGTAAATGCGTGCAAGGTAGGCCATCTCACTGTGTGCCCCTTCATGTTTGGACCACCACTGCAGGGGACAGTCCTCTATGCCAATAGAGGGCTCTGCCTTGTAGCGCTCCACACATTTCTCAATACATTCCTCTTCATCATCATCAGATGAAGACTCTGGCACAGACATGAGACATGATATCTTCTTAGGTGGCTCAGTTGTCACTGGTTTATCTCGCTGTGCAAGCCCCTCCCCCCCCCCCCCATTCTGGAGCAAGGCACAGACTGAACTCCACACCTCAGCTCTGTCAGCCCTGCTCAGACATTTGAGGTCCTTAAACCAGTGCTGTTGCAAACCTCCAGTGCTGTTGCAAACCTCAGCCATGTGGTGTTGTTTTTTTCCTTCCGTTTGTCCATGTCTGTTGTGAAAGTTTCCTTAAACTTAATCATGTATGCTGGGTCATCTTCTGAGACCTCCATCACACGTGATAGATGACACAACGCGGGAGGCACAACTGAGCAAGAAACAAACTTCTCTCCTCCTAAAAGTTCACTCACATACCTGGAATAATAGAGAAAAGCACTTTAATTAGACATAATGAGTCTCTCACTCACTTTCAATCTCTCACTCTGACTGACACACGTGTATACACACACACACACACATACACACACACACACAAACACACACACACACACACACAGAGACTTCCCCACTTTTGACACAACCTTACTTTGACTGAGAAACATAAATAATAAGAGTATTAATAAATTACCTGCAGTGTTCCAGCACAGTCTCCAACCTCTTCAGTTTATCAAATTCAGCTGCTGTTGGCATGCTGATGTTGTTTGCATGTAGGGCCAGTGCATCTCTCAATGGTTCTTGATTTCTTTGAACACGCTTTATCATTTCTAGGGTGCTGTTCCATCTAGTTGACACCTCCTGTATGAGTGACTCTTTCTTTTGAAGATGTTCAACTTGCTGCTGTTCGAGCTCGGCTGCGTTTGCAGGGCTATGCTTGAAATGACCCACTACTTTCCTACATTTTGCCAAAGCGCCGTCAAACGGGCTGTTCTGGAGAGAAACTGTGATAGCTCGGTGGAGGCTGTGTGCAATGCAAGGCATATGCTCGAATGGGAGCTGCCTGGCCGCTGCAATCATGTTGCGTGCACTATCAGTGGTCAGTATTCTAATTTTGAGTTCAATGTTCCACTGTCTGGCTACTTGAAGAAAGTGCTCAGCGCAAACGTCAGCATAGTGTCTCTCGTCTGTCTTCATAACGGTCAAAGCGTGAGACCGAAGTTTCCAGTGCGCGTCAAAATAATGTGCTGTGACACCGAGGTAGCTATGGTTACTGAGGGAAGTCCAGTAATCTCCGGTTAGCGCAACCGTGTTTGTCTGTCTCAACGCCTCCTCAACTTTAGCTTTCTCCTCTTCATATAAGTTATGAATCTTACTTGTAACGGTGGCTCTTGAAGGTAGTTCATATGTAGAATCATTAGATGCGATGCGAATAATTTCAAGTAGACCCTCGTCCTCCACTACATTAACTGGTCTACATGCTGTAGCCACCCATTTAGCTATCGTTGAGGTGAGTCTATTGGTTGTGGAGTTGTCCATCGATCTCCGCTGCAAACTATCCATTGTGGTCTGCCGCTGGCGAGGGGGAGGGGAGCTCTCTGCGTCCGTTGTATGCTTCGCCATCAAGTGATATTTTAAACTCGACGTGCTGCGGTGATAACTTAATTCACATCGACAATAAATGCAGACAACTTTTGTCTTGTCGACAGAACCATCAGACATCGTTTTGTAAATGAATTTTCCGTTCAGAAGACCCTTTTCTTTCTCCATTTCTGCTGCGGAATTCTTTACGTCTATCTCTTTACGTGCATCTCTATCTCTCCAACTACGGGCTAGGCCACGGGTCAAACAGATAATGTGCGCTGCGTTAATCGCGCATTAAAAAAATTAGTGCCGTTAAAATGAATTTGAGTTAATGCGTTATTAACGCGCTAATTTTGACAGCCCTAATATATATATATATATATATATATATATATATATATATATATATATATATATATATATGGATAAATTTATATATGTAATACATATTTTTCATGTATTTTACAGTGAGTGAATGCAAGCGAAGATGGAAGTTGTTGAGAGATGCTTTTGTCAGAAACAAGAAACAAAAAAAAAATTGTGCCCAGTGGTTCTGCAGGTGCTACAGTCAGGGAATGGAAGTACGACAGAGTAATGTCATTTCTGTTGCCGTACATGCAGCCTAGAAGGTTAGTATGGCATTGTTGTTGACCTTATGTTTTACCTTGCTATTTAGTGTCTTATTTTCTTTCTTTATAGACAATCAGTACTAAATAGTCTTTCACTGAGCATGAGTATATTATTAATTGTGTGTAATGTACAACAGTACTTATGTGTTGGGGCCATATATTTATATCATATATTAATTAATTTAATTGCAGTTCCAGACACACTTTGCAGAGTGAGCTGGAACCTCTGGACATGACTGTTGCTGAGGAGGAAGTGGAGCCAGAGTTTTCTGAACTCACTACACCTTTCAGTCCCCTTCCTACCATACAGAGGCCTGCAACACAGAGGCTAGCTGAAAGATCGGCTACCCCCACACTACTGCCTAGCACCTCCACACCACAAATAACAGCTCACAGAGCTGACACCCCTACCCCCACCCTTCATCCTAGGGTTCAAACACTGATGACTGACAGTCAACAATACAGACAGAAGCGGAGAAGAACAGTTTCCCCAAATACAACGGAGCAACAGTTATTGGACATAATAACACAACCCACTACTCCTGTACCACCAAAATGTCCCCACACAGGAGGATGAAATGTATTATTTTGCCCTCAGTTTAATTCCAAAACTGAATCGATTGCTTCCCAGAAACCGTTCCAGGGCACAAATACATATAATGACCTACCTGGCTGACCTGGAGTTAGAAGATGAGGTTCAGAGGCAACAAGTGACAGCAGCACACACAGTGTTCCCTAGCAGAGGAAGCCAGCACCCACAATCATCTGGATTTCCACCTATTCACCCCACACCCACCTACCATGAGGAACAAACCCATCACCCCCACCAAGTCACACCTCCACCAAGGTTCACCATGCCTGAACAACATTCCACCATTTACCATTGACTGTAGTACAGTTTAACATTCTAAAAGTATTTTTTATTTACTTAATCCATAAAGTGGGAGAGAGGCAACGATTGTTATACATATAAAAAAATGTAACATACAATACACATTTGTGTGTTCCATTTATAAGAAACAACTTAGTGACAGATCTTCATTCATCCCATTAGGGATACATGTGTTTAAGTTAAAAATATACCAAGCCTCTCGTTGCAGGAGGCGGTTCTCACGGTCTCCCCCTCTTGGAGACCGATTAACAACCTCTAAACCCATGAATTTGAGCATATTTACATCATGTCCCGCAGTGTTAAAATGCCTTGCGACTGATGATTTGTCATCGTTCTTTCTGATCGCGCATTTGTGCTCAAAAATTCGGGTTTTGAGTTGTTGCTTGGTTTTGCCCACATAAAGCAGCCCACAAGGGCACGTCAGTAAATATACAATAAAAGTGGATAAACATGTGATTCTGCCCTTTACTTTGTATATCCTGCCTGTTTTTGGATGTGTAAATACATTTTCTGTGAGCATAAAATTACATGCTACACAGTTCAAACACTTGAAATTGTCGTGTGGAATTTTAAAGGGGAAAGGCGACTGGGTAGGTGCAGGGAGGTGCGATCGCACTAACCGGTCTCTCAGGCTGGGTGCTCGTTTATAGCAACTGCGCGGCGGATCCTGAAAAGTGTGACCTATGTCCGGGTCACTGCTTAAAATGTGCCAGTGACGATGCACAATGTTCTTTAAGCTATTTGAAATCTGACCATAAGTGGATACAAATGTAACTGCGTTGTTAGAGCTATTCTGATCGATACGTTTGGTCATCAAATCAGCATGTTGGATACTACGCGCGCGCTCTAGACAATCATGCACCAAGTTATCTGTATAACCCCTGTCAAGGAATCTTTGACATAGTTCCCCCGCTTGTCGCTCAAAAACCTCATCATCATTACAGATACGGCGCACTCTCAACAGTTGGCTATAAGGAAGACTACGTTTGAGAGAAGGTGGATGGAAACTTTGGTAGTGCAGAAAGGAGTTACGATCCGTTTCTTTGCGATAAATTTCAGTGTGTAGCGTGTTATCCACCTTCCTCACTAAAACATCCAAAAAGGGCAGGACCTTATCATCATGAGTCAATGTGAATTTGATAGAGGGCAGTCTAGTATTTACATAACTATTAAAAGCAATCAGTTCTTCTTTTAAACCCAACCACACAAGAAATGTGTCATCTATGTATCTGTACCACACTTTCAGATATTGTTTAAAAGGATTGTGGTTATAAATTAAATCATGTTCAATTTGACTTATTTTCCTATTTAGCACCAAAACTTTGGAACAGTCTTCCTACCATTGTCCGGGAAGCAGACACACTCTGTCAGTTCAAAGCTAGATTAACCCTCTGGGGTCGACAAACGCGCCCGTGCGTTTTGCTGGATTTCCGTCACATTGTAGCACAATAAACTTAAATTACTCCGTCATTTATGGTCATACAAAAAAAAAGAAATATAAAAAAAGAATCTGTGATATTTCTACTTTTGTATGTGTCCACTTACAATCAAATCAAAACATTGTGCTTTTGTAAAATAAAGAAAATAAACAGGGTGTGCTTTCTGCCTCCCCGTCGCGGTGAACTTTTTTTTCTTGAGCACGTCTATAAACTGAAACCAAACTCAGCGAATACTTGTCACATATTTATGAGCCATATACCTTTATAAACATTTAAATGTGTACTTTTAAATGATCAGATTCAAACTGAAAACAAATATTCTCTGTTTAAGTAATTTGTATAAAACCAACAAGTTTTTACAACAAGATGTCCAGTATCTCAAACACTTGCTCATTATTTTTAATTTGACCATGCCCACACGCGCAAAAGAGATTCACATGCAAATCTCCACATGGAACGCGAACGCGCTCGTTACCTCAAAAACAAAGCACCAAAAAACTTCACAAGTCTCTGCTTTTCGTCGAGTTTGAAAGACGCGCCGTGAGCTTACATTGGATTTACTTCAGAAGAAGAAGAACGCGATTTGAAGACAAGAAAGATGTAAGGTAAGAAATTCTTACATATTAGTTTGTTATTGTTGCATAAATTTCACATTGCAGTTGAACTGTTGCTAGATATATGGTGAATATTATAATATTTAGACCCGTGTTTACTGTTACTGTGTTTGTGGATATCTGCTCAAACGTAGATATGTATATGGTAACCATAATGTTTCATATTTTGGATCGCGATCGCGTTTGAATGTATCATATTTTGGAATGCGATCGCGTTTGAAAAGCAAAACGCACCAAACGGCTTCATGTTTTTACTATTATCTCATTTCATATCATCATAACGAATGGAAACATTTGAAGTAACATATGATAGTCAATATATTTTTCTCTAGCTTAGCTGTTACTGAAATCTTTTGGAAGATTTACAGGCTGCTATAGGTTATTGTTATTATTATTTTATGCAGCACTGCGCATAGCCTATGCCTACAAGGCACAACAAACCTGGTGTTCATTATATTATATATTGTTGGAAACATTTGTGTGTGTGTGTGTGTTTGTGTGTGTATTCTGTGAATTTTAAAAAGCAATTTTAACCAGAAAAATCTAAAATGTTTTCCCAAAATCGTGCAGGCCTTTCTCTTGATATCAGTATGTTCACTTTTTTTTTCTTTCAGGGCCCAGATGCCACTGAGTCCTGCTGACTTCAACATTCACATGAGTCTCTGTACATGAACATGGTAAAGTGAAAATCAAACACCTTGGAAATGAAAGGTATGTACAATGTTTTTAGGAATGGCACAAAGGTCTCTGTCTTTGGATCATTGTTTTCAATAAGTGTTTTTTTGTCATTTGTTTTGTATCTTTGGATTATGTTGTGTTGTAAATAAATCCAAACAATCAAAAAGCCATTCTTTTTTAAATATCCTCATTCTTTGTGCAAGGTTGCTCAGAATGATAGGGCCTGATAGCTCCTAATAGGGCCGTTAGGGGAGGGTCTTTGTCTTTCTCAGGTGTGAAAAGCTTACATATTAATGACATATTAATTACATAAAGCTTTCTCACACAAAACACGTCGTACAAATTTTAAATCAATATATTGTCTTATCTGAATGAGCAGTCAGGGCGATTTTCACATAGTTTTGGAGCAAATATTCTAGGCTACGTGATACAATTTTCAAAAGTCTTGTGAAGAAATAATCAGTATGGGTTTCATGGGCTTATTTCAGTGAGAATTTTTTTTTTGTATTTTCACAAACCACGCATAAATGTCATTATCTCAAAACTACAAACTTTTACATACATGCTGCTGATATATTATTGTAGCAGAGTTTGTGCTGAATACAGTGTAATCAGACTTTAGCCATGAAAATGTCACAAGTAACAGAAATAAGCACAAATGTCAGAGCATGTCAGAACACCTCCAGGGCCCAGAAAACAGCTCAGACCCCAGAGGGTTAAAGACACATCTCTTTGACCTAGCATTCACATAGAACATTATAGACTTCTATAACTCAATGTTAGGCTGCATAGATTAGGTCAGCTGGAACCGGGAACACTTCCCATAAATCCTGATGTACTCGTTACATCATAAGAATGGCATCTACGCTAATTTTAGTGTCTTTGTTTATCCCGAGGTTTTCCCGCAGCCTGCCGCATCCTGGCCGTATCCAGATCTGACGAAGGACCTTCGCCTGAACCCGATGTCAACGCAGTGTTGAAGTGCCAACTAGTCTTCTCCCTATGGAGGAACCCTTTACCACTCTACAGATAAAGCGTCGTCGGGAAAACTCAATTCGCGTACCTACCCCAAATTGATCAAATAAAATAAAATTCTGTATCAAAAATTATAATAATTATATATAAAAAATTATATATAATTTAATAACAAATGATCGTTGCGACGGAAGCGAATCAATCAAAACTAACTTTAGCTGGAAAATAACTTTAAGAACCGCTATAAAGCCAAAACAATCTTACCTTAAATTATACGTTTATCTCTGTAAAGCTGTTTTGAAACAATCTACATTGTTAAAAGCGCTATATAAATGAAGATGACTTGACTTGACTTGACTTCAAATTTACCCATAAACAGGTTGGCATAATTAGGCGCCATCGGAGAACCCATGGCGGTACCTTGGATTTGTAAGAAAAAACTGTTTTGAAACATGAAATAATTTTTTGTTAGAACTTCATTAGCCAATGACAATAGAAACTCAGTATGTGGCACTTGGTTTGTCTGTAGGTAATATCCTAAAGCCGCCAAACCTGCATCATGCGGGATATTGGTATACAAACTGGTCACATCCATAGAGCACAAGATATCGGTTGCATTAACCTCTCCAATACATGACAATTTCACCAGAAAATCGGTGGTATCCTTTAGAAAGGATGGCAGATTATGCACTAATTCCTTTATGTGATGATCAACAAATTTAGACAACGGCTCAGTCACAGACTGATTCCCAGATACAATTGGACGGCCAGGCGGATTATCCAACCTTTTGTGAATTTTAGGCAAAGTGTAAAACACTGGTCTTACTGGGTTGGTCTGTAGCAAGTACTTGTATTCTTTTTCATCAATGATTGTGTCAGACACAGCTCTCTTTAGTATAGATTTTATCTCTTCACTAAACTTCATTGTGGGATCACCGTGTAAGCGAGCATAAAAATTAACGTCACCAAGCTGTCTCTCTATTTCTTGAACATAAGCAGCCCTATCCTGAATGACAATGGAACCTCCCTTGTCTGCAGATTTAATCTTTATTAATATTAATATTATTTTTTAATATTTATTCTGTGGACTTTATGCCTCCACGTCCCCCCGATTGACTGCGAGCTTCTCCTCCTGTCTATACGGTAATTTCCAGAGAGTCGCGTAGATATGACGCAATCGTTAGCCTACTTTTACAAAAACTGCTTCTACGGGGCCATAACGTAAGATACAAGGTAATGGAGCCTTTTTATACATTGTCGTGTTTCTTTAGAAATAAACAATGGACAAATGGAGTCTTCGCTGGAGTTATTCGCTGTCAAAGTGACGCCAAAATGAATGGGAGTCAATGGAATGCTAACAGCAGGTGATGGCTTGTTAGCCAATGGCGGTATGCTATTCGAGAGCTCGATTACCCCCCTGGATCAGTCGCGACTCCATTCTCATTCGCAACATGGCCGAGGAACCTGACGCTCCGTCTAAGGAAGTAGAATTTCTTTGCCGCCAACTTCAACCCGTGAGCACTCAATCTCTCGAAGACAATCTCCAACCTTTCCAAGGCCTTTTCTTCAGCGGGAGCTACGACCAGAAGATATCCAAATAACAAAGCAGGGTAAGGAAGTTTTGGTCGCCGAATATACTCATCATAAGCTGCATGAAACTCGCTAGGCTGTTGCATAGTCCCTGTGAAAGACGATTGAACTTGTAGAGCCCTTAAGGTGTGGTAAAGGCTGTAAGTGTCTTGTCTTCCTCACACATGGAGATGTTTTAGAAGCCAGACGTAAGGTCCATTGCGCTGAACAACGCATTCCCTCCCAGAGTAGCGAGACAATCGGCTTTATGAGGAAGAGGGTGTGCATCCTTAATAGTATGTGAATTTAGCCAACGGTAATCAACGCAGATACGGAGGTCTCCACTCTTCTTCCACACGAGAACCAAGGGGGAGGTCCACTCGCTGCTGGATTTACGAATGAGATCATGCTCTTCCATCTCTGACTGTACTTGCCTTAACTTCTGATAGTGCCCTGGCGGCACACGCCGATAAGGCAAACGGAAAGGCCGGTGGTCAGACAGATGGATGCGATGCACAAAGTCTTTAGCTCTCCCGCAGTCTAGTTTGTGCTTTGAGAATACATGTTCATACTTCTGGACCAAGCGCAATAACTGACTTTTCCATTGAAGTGACGCGTCGCAAGAATCAATGTCTAAGTCACTCAATCCCATTTTCTGTAAGATGTGCTGGAAGTCTGGGTTGTGTGATCCGTCATGCACGGTTTGACTCTGGGCTTTAACAGTCTCGAAGGGTCGCTCCCCATCCATTTCCAAATCTTCCAACGCCACACGTGGAGAAACGTTGACTACTTTAGAATTTTTCTTCAAAGTGATTGGCTTGTCGGTTGGATTAAGCATCCTAACTGGCACCCACCTGTCAGCAGTCATAGAAACCACCACGCGTCCCACAATGACATCCTTCTTATGGGTTGGTGACTTAGTTGGCTCAATAAACACTGCACTGCCTTCTGAAATAGGTGTTGTAGGAGGGAGCTTGGCCCACACCAGGCGCTCCTGCCTTGGCAGCAACGTGACGGCTTGAACCAGTTTGGCCGTGCCAATGATGTCAGGCATCTCATCAGCTCTCCATCTGTTAAAGGGGACATATCATGCCAAATGCACTTTTTTAGCCCTTAAATGCATTTTGTTGTATATTTGGAGTGTTTAGAAGTACAGAAAATATGAAATTATCCTCTTCAGGTGCTTCGTTGATATCTTTATATTCTGTTTTGGTCATATTTTTCAACCTGTTCCGATTTTTCTGTTATCTATGACGTTTTTTTAACTATTACGTCACAGTATTTGCAGCGGAACTGCCAAATAAGGACATTGACTTCCGGCCCAACACTTCGAGCAATCCGCCATTTTATTTCTCGCTGCAATTTTGTAGTCCAAGCTAAAGGATGCAGAAGTTACGAGAGGGTAAGTTAAAATGTTCGGTTGTTGGATGTAGTAACCCACACGCTTCATTACACTGTTTAATGTAGATGAACTGCCACGCTTGTTACAGGACGCATGTTTAACTGAAAGAACGAGCAGAGAGAGAGACCCGGTCGCGCGCGCGCTCACTCTCTCTCTTCAGAGCCAGGCGAAAGTGTAAACAAGACATCACCGTCTCCAAACTAGACGCTGTCTTGCTCTCTCTCATTCGCACATATTAATCAAAATAAATCGACACGGTGGTAAAAGGTCGGAAGACCAAAGTTTCATGTGTAAATACAGTACACACCATTGCGATACATCCATATGAAGACGTTGTTCTACAGGTTTGTCGTCTTCATTTTCATCTCGCTCCTGCTCCGACTCTGGCTCGAACATGTAAGGCTGGCTGGACAAGTCTTCCGTTGTTGACATTTTGTTAATAACGTGTGAATAAAAAGTTTCTGTGCCGCTAGATAATCGTATCTCTGCTATCAAACTACAAAAATGGCCGAACGGGGTGGAGTTGAACCGAGTGTGGGCGGGGTATGAAGTGTCTCAATTGTATTTAAAGAGACCGCACCAAAACGAGTTGCTCTCAGACGCACATCAGAAAAGGGGTAGAAAAGGGGCCTGTGGAGCTATAATAATGAGGAATTCAGACCCAAGCATTGCAGTTCCGCTTTATATAGATTATAAATGTATGATTTATATGTAAAAAGGAACAATTTAAAAGCATGATATGTCTCCTTTAAGACCAGAAAGTACATTAAGGAACTGCTCAATCTCAGCATCTTTTGTTGATTCAGGCCTATTTACAACACGCCAGTATGTGGGTTTCTGCTTAAACTGTCTCAAGATGAATTTAAGACGTTGGTGCCCAGTATCAAATCATCCCGTTGTCCTGCAACAACCAGTGTGGGTACACTGACTTCATACTTGTACACTCTCATCTTCAGCTGATATATACATTTCGGCACAACCTGAACACCACCGCATCCAACCAGCATAATATTGGCCTGCATCTCACACTGATCCAGAGACATACCTACCTCCAATAGGCGAGATCACGCAACTTCACTGATGGTGCAAGCCATAGAGCCACTGTCTAACAATGCTCTCAGAGGAAAGCTGTCATTGACAAGAACGTCAGTATAGAAAAGGCTGTCTGCCCGTACCAACTGTGTCACATTCTGAAACAGAACCACATTATCACTTGTAACTGTCTTACAAGACAACTCATATATGTTTGACGCATCATCTTGGAGGGTCTAAACTTCTTCACCCACACTATCCCCTCTCGAGTGCAGGTGTGTCAGTTTCCCTGAATCTGGGAGCGGCTCCCAGACTCAGCACTTTTCTTAGGGCAATCCCTGCATTGGTGACCAACTTCTAAGCAGTTTAGACATCTTTTTCTCAGACATGAAGTGTGACCGTGTGGAATGGGTTCTCTCACCACAAACACGACATCTGGATGGATGAGACCAAGAAGGCATTTGTGGTCTATCAGGAACAGTTTGTGCATTAGTGCGTTCAAGCACCCTTTCCAGCATGCTGAGCACTCGCTCCAATGAACTTGTGTCATTCAAGGCCGTGTGTGGAGGCACTGTGGCAATCTCAGGCTTTGTGGTATGGGTACTGGGGATGCACGCTGCTGAGTTAACTGCAGTGTTGTCCACAGTAGTGGTCTCTGTGTGGCTGATGGCGACAGTTGCTACTGACCACTCTGCTGATGACCACTTCGTGATAGGCCTGAACACACTAGAAAGTTCAACATTAGGGCAGTTTCTAATGAACATCATTGCAATTTCCTGTGAAATGTTCTTCATTCGACTTCCCTGTTTCTGCAGGTGATTATCAGCGATTTCGGCCGCATTATTGAGATGTTTGTATAACAATAGGACTAGTATTAAAACTAGTGTAGTACGGTCGGGGAAGCATACACCCTCTAGCTCTGAGTCAGATGCAGTGTGCAGCTAAGCAATGAAATAAAGTGTGCTTCCTCATTCATGAACATGTTTCTGCTCCCGTCCTACGGATTCCATCGGCTGTGGAGGTGAAGATGACGACTCCCATGATTCCACACTCCTTCACAGGACCATCAAGCTACGATGTTGTTAGTTTTGAATACCAGACCTCTGCGGTAAATGTACTGTGCACGCCCACCGACAGGGGGGGACAAACGGGTCTGTTGTCCCGGGCCCAGGGTAGGGAGGAGGCCATTAAATTATGGAATAATTTTTGTAAAAAAAATTAAAATAGGCCCATTTGTGGAAAAAATATGTAAGAAGAAAACAGAGGCCTTAGAGATTTTCTAAACAGATATTTTTAAAAAGGTGGTGACGGTGAAGCTGGAACTAGTAAAGTCAACGTAGAGCAAGGTAAGAAACAGAGCAGCCAACGTTTACGAGCCTTGTCAGGGGTTTTTCTGCATTGAATTTTTTTTGGCGGCCGCCAAAGCAAATGTTTGTCCTGCCAAAGCCTTATTTGCGGTCAGTGATGTAGAATAGAATGACTGCTGCGCCTGACAGGGCGCATAACGATATTCAAACAACACGTCGAGCACTGTCTTGATGTCTCTCCCTCGCGCATGACACGATAGTAAAAGGTCGGAAGACCGCAGTTTCACATGGAGCATTTGGAGATTTTTTTCTCCTGAATTACCGTGGGGTGTGAATTATGCTAAAAAAAACATTGCCTTAACTTCTCTAAAAAGTGTTCCGCCCATTCAGCTGACATAAACCACAATTTCAGTAAACGAAAAAAAAACTATCCAGTGATGAAATGTTGTCTGTGTTGACACAAATCTTTTGCGATGTCCTAAACTGCCAAGATAATCACACAATGCGTGCCGTAGGCAAACAAATTTGAACCATTCACTTTAATGAATGGTTAAAATAATTGCTCTGTCCAACACTGAACTCACGAGACGTCTGAATCGTGTATATATATATATATATATATATATATATTTAAAAAATCAGTAACACTTTACAATAATGTTTCATTTATTAAACTCTAGTTAACTACATTAACATACTATTAATAAACTGCACTTCTACAGCATTGTTAATGTTCATTTTAATATTTAGGCTACTAAAATATCTTGCATCTAAGATTATCTCGTCCCGGGCCCAGGCAAGACTGTCAGCTGGCCTGGTACTGTGTATTTGCACAAGTATGTTACCGATATCTAGATAGCTTTAGCCATAAGCATGTAGTAACTTTAACACAGCATGTTGCAATAATCAGATAGAATAAAGAATGAGTATTTTTCCAATGCAACCAGATAAGCATAAAACAACGCTTGATTACTACAGCATGTTGCTGAGGACAGTATAATACTAGAAGCTAAAGTAACAAGCATATATTCGATAACAATGCGCTAGCCACCATACAGTACAGATAGCAATGATGCTGAAATGACAGCATAACGACTTGGCTTGGCTAAATAACCTTAAAAGTAAAACAACCATGTTTCCAATAGCAACTAACAGCTTTTAAAGCAAGCAGTTTTCAATAGCCACTATATAGCCTTTAGAACCAGCAGTGTTTCAATAATAGTTTTTTATTTTTATTTTTTTTATTTTAAATATACACAGCTTAATATACCACCATGTTGAATTTCAGCCTATAAAAATGCAAGCCCTTAAAAACAATGCATTAAAATGAAAGCACGGTATACAATAGCTTTAAGAACACCGTGTTTCCAAGAACTGGATAGACCAAGCGTGTCCGATAACGCTGAAGTGACTCAACTGAATAAGTGACTGTTTACTATGTCTTTTCTAAGCTGTGCCACAGCAGAATTATTCTGTTTGCACCATGAATTGTTAATTCATATCAACAGACAGTGGGCCGGACCTCGAAATTATGAATTCAATACTTACCTCACCGCTGTGTATGTTTTTTTTTGCTGAGGTCTTGTAAAAAAAATTGTATAAGTACTACAGACATTGTTTCCAACTTTGTTGCATGCACATTGGACGCAAAATGTCCTTACAAACTCTTACTTTTTTAAACCGGCAAATAACCAGGATTACTAATCATAACGTTAGAAAACCTCCCGTTTCCTTGACAACCAAAGTAAATAATGACCAAAGATTCTAGAGCGCAGCCAAATGAATCTTTAGCTGTGTCCCAATGTGAAGGCTGCATCCTCCGAAGGCCGTATTTGAAGGCCGATTGGCCGCATTTGAAGGCCGATTGTGTCTCAGCGGCGCGACGAAGGACGTCCCAATTCAAAGACTGCATCCTTCGAAGGTCGCATTTGAAGGCCGACTGCGTCACCGCGGCGCGATGAAGGCTGTCCCAATTCAGTTCTGCATCCTACGAAGGCCGTATTCGAAGGCTAAAAGCGACGCCAAATGCACCCTCCTTTCCCCGTGAAAGGAAGGATACAAAAACGGATCCTTAGTGGCCTATCCTACCCCATAAGTCATTGCGCGCCGGTGACGACAGCATTTTCATTTGAAAAAATGGCGTCCTCGAGTTCGGTGGTGGAGGGAAAATTCACTTTTAAATGTAAGTATTACGTTTTCATTTACTTAAATAGCTAGCGAAACCACAGTCAAAAGCTTATGTTGTCATGCAAGTTATGTCTACAAAGGTTTTAACCACATTTGAGTATCCAGAAATATGATTTCTAAACTATTTTGAATGCATGTCCTGATGTGTCATTTTTCAGTGTTAACAATGCACTAATGTTAATATTTCATTTGCACCCCTGTGTTATAATTTTTCTTTTTTAGAGCAATTCTGGAGAAAATGCGTCTGCAGGGGAAGGTAACCCCCATGCAGGCAAAGAAAAAATGGGACAACTTAAAAACAAAATATAAAGTAAGAAAGTTAATACACACATCTTTGCTGAAATGTATTGTGCTGTTGTTGTTAACAAGCCATGGTTAATTTGCTCTGCCTTAGGATTGCAAGTGTCCTGGGACAGGAGAGGGAGTGGGTGGGAAACCCACTACTGAAACATGGCCCTGGTTTGTCCTCATGGATGAGGTGTTGGGACAGAGGCATTCTGTCAATCCCCCTGTTCTCATCGCCTCAATCCCTGAGGACAGAGTTGCAGGATCAAGTTCAGCAGTGGGTGGCCACAGTGAGGAGGAGCCAGCACCAGCAGCACCAGCACCTGCAGCAGCAGCACCCGCACCACCACCAGCAGGAGCACCCGCAGCAGCACCCGCACCACCACCAGCAGGAGGACCAGCACGGAGAAAGCGGGACTATGAGGAGGAGATGCTGAACCTCATTAGAGAGGACATGGCTCTACAAAGGGAGACAGAGGAGAGGAGAGCTCGAGAGAGCAGGGACAGGATGGACAGGCTGTTTGCTCTTCTCGAGCGTATGGTGGAGAAATAGTTTATTTTTATTTTTTTAATGTATATATAAAAGAGGAAACTTTCGTTCTGTACAGTTAATTTTTTTTATTTACATTAATTGAGGTAATATATATATATATATATATATATATATATATATATATATATATTTAAAAGAGTAAACTTTAAGTTTTGTAAAGTTTATTTTTGTAATCTAAGTTATATTAAATGAGGTATTTTATTTATTTTTTCAAACATGTGTTCAGTTTATTTAAAATGAATAATAAACATTTTTTTTGTTCCATTTCTGTGCATTGTTTATGTAGCCCGGTATGTGAGATAGTGACAACACCGGACACAGAATGAAAAGTCTATAAAGGGGTATTTTATTCCAGACTGCACTTGGAACAGCGCAGCGTTAATTAAGCAAAATTTCGGGAACTTAGAGTAGAAAGGCTTGTGTAAAGTGATTGAAATCAATAAAGTTTGCTTCTCACATCAAAATTAGTCTCTCTATCTCTCGTTCTCAGTCACAACATTAAATGAACCAATCACAAAAACTAGGCTAGCTAACATAGACAACAGTAGCAGCCTCTCATTTTTTCATCACCACGTTTTCACAGTGAATGACACACTCGATTTTTCCCTTCTGATGTTTCACACTCGCCCCAGAAACACACTGAGGGCCTACACAGAGCACTCTTCTCCCCTGCTTTGAGAGAGTTGTGTTGTTGGCATTTCCCCACACAGAGATGCGTCTCAACAGAAATCACCATCAATCAACACAATACACAGCCATCCGGCCAAGCAAACACTGAGGAGGACTTCACAAACTACTAAAAGTGCATATTTCTCACTATTTTGGTTATATCATCGACTTTTGCGGCCTTGATTCGACACAGCGTCCGCATGAGCATCATCCAAAACCACGTTGGGAAAACGCGCTGCTCACAGACCACTCTCGCGACACTTCCAGACAGTGTTTCTTAAAGGGCCAGCGTAACATTACATCCATGGATGAGAAAAGCACTAAAACATTTTATATGTGCAGTTCACTTAACCCAGGCTTTGATAACCAGTCCAGTGACTGACTTTGCAAACTTAAAGGACAAATCCAGTGAAAAATGAACCTAGGGGTAATTAACACATGGTTACCGAGTCGATCGTTCCCTGCGATGCGTTTTCATGAAAATCGAATGTATAGAGTTTTATCATTAAAAACAGATTAGCTCATAACAGTAGTATATGGGGCACAGAGTAATTAAAAATAAATCGCTAGTTAATACCACTAACAAGGCTCAAAATAGCCTCACACTAACACGGTAACATAATGAGGGTCCTTACATACAAACCGAAGCATTGAGAACTTTGTAAGTGTACAGACAGTTTAATAAGAAGATACTTTATAAAGACAGTACATTACGCGATGACATGCAGGATCCATCTTGGAAAACAGTCTCGACTAATCGAGTCACGAACGCCGTCGATAGGATAGCTGGTCGATAGGAATTACGTTTGTGAAATCTAACGTAGCACAGCGTTCGTGGCTCGACTAGTCGAGACTGTTTTCCAAGATGGCTCCTGCATGTCAACGCGTAATGTACTGTCTTTATAAAGTATCTTCTTATTAAACTGTCTGTACACTTACAAAGTTCTCAATGCTTCGGTTTGTATGTAAGGACCCTCATTATGTTACTGTGTTAGTGTGAGGCTATTTTGAGCCTTGTTAGTGGTATTAACTAGCGACTTATTTTTACTTACTCTGTGCCCCATATACTACTGTTATGAGCTAATCTGTTTTTAAAGATAAAACTCTATACATTCGATTTTCATGAAAACGCATCGCAGGGAACGATCGACTCGGTAACCATGTGTTAATTACCCCTAGGTTCATTAGGTTTATTTTTTAAATAACCCCTAGGTTTATTTTTTAAATAACTTGATGTGTTGGGATATGAAATAAAAAGGAATAGTTCTTGACATTGCTTTTTTTTTAATGACAGGTTTGACAGGCAATTTGAAAACAAACAAACAATATTTTGTAATAACATTTGTAAAAAATAAATAATTATATAGATAAATAACGTTTTATAAATAATAAATAACCATTTACAACATAACTTATATATCATCTGAATTTAAATGAACAGTACATAAAACAAGATTTTAGCTGAGCAGAGAGACCCTGGTGGTGCCGCTGGACCCAGGTGGGCTCCACAATAGAGACCCTGGTAAGGCCTCTCTGCCGGTGGGTGGGACATCATCTAGGATGGTCTCCAGAGTGTTTGACTGCATAATTTCCACTGTCCACTGCATTGTCTAACAACAGGTTTGCAGGGCTGACTCAATTGACGGCTGCCATCTCACTGAGATCATTTCAAAAAGAGGGAAGAATAAAATAAATTAACTCGCATCCTCAAATCAAAGCATCAAAAATTTCAACATGTAAACCCATTCTATGGACATTCATTTTTGGTTTTGGCTATTATAGCTTTAAAGTTCTCTGACTTGCCTGTTACAAGTAATCATGGTCAATGGGAACCTCCTCCAGGGCAGACACCTCTGCAGACAGCTGGTCACGCCAGGGAGCCCCACTGACCGTCTCCAAAACATGCTCCCCCTCATCCTCCGCATCATCCTCCTCATGCTCATCCTCTGGGGCCATGATGTCACCAACCCCAAGACAGATGTTGTGGAGGATGGCACAGGCTGTGATGACCTGAAATGAAAAAAATGAAAATATGATATGGTCTGGAAGAAAGAAGTTAATTGTGTTTTTTGCAAATGTATTTTTCATTTAACTTACATGAGGTACAAAGGTTTGGTGCACCTCCAGCGCTTGCAGGAAGATGGCCCTGAGCCTGGTCTTCATCATCCCAAAAGCACGCTCTATAATGGAGCGTGCCCTGGAATGATCCCACACCCCGTACTGGCCTCTTGTAGGGAGTGATGAGGGGGAGTGGGTGTTGGAGACAACAAATCTAAGTAGTTATATTTAAAACCTTACTTATGTACAAGTGTTATCTTGCATACTTGTATTTAATTTACTTAAGATATCAAGAGTAAAAGTACAGTTATGTATTCTGCATAAAAAACCTCCTTGTCAGGGTTTTTAGATATGTTGTTGCATTCATATTACTGCTTGGCTATGTGTATATTGCATTTTAATTCTGAATATGTTGAAGGTTGTTATATTTAAAGTAATTTACAATGTTGAGTAGTTTACTATACAACAATGCATCATATTGTAAAATACCATGGTTTTGTAGTGTTGCTGTCCTGTGAGAGAGAAAAAAAACCTCATTACTTCACATTTGTATGTGAATACTTAACGAATGTACTTGCTTACTGTCACGGATTGGCCAGGTTCTTCCACCACAATCACCCAGCGATCACAGTCACCTGAGTTTTAATTAGACACACCTGCACCCCATCAACCACTCTGCTTCATAAGCACACACCACGCACCTCTCATTGTCCGGGCTCGTTTATCCGAAGTGGACTCATAGTGTTTCTCTCTGCGAGCTTCACTAACTAAACTTACCTGTGTTTACTTACCAGTTCTCTACGCCGATTCCAGTCTGTCCCAGTCTGTCCAGATCTCATCTCGAGTGGTGTGCGAGCCGTAAGCCTTCTGCCCTGTCAAGTGGTGGGTGAGTGTGTGCCGTCAGCCTGTCTTCCACTTCATACGAAGTCTGAATCCACTCTGGAAGTTTCATCCTGCCGTCCCTGCAAAAGAAACATCTATTATTCATTCACGAATTACACTCAAGAATTCTCCACCTCTGAACTCTGTTATTCACCTAAATACTGCACGTTGATTCATCTTGATACTCTGCTGTTGAAAATAAACACTACATCACTACTTACCTTGTTGTCCGTCTGCTTCCGTAACACTTACAGTCAACCACAGGTTATTTTGAAAATGAAACGAGCACAATTTTAAGGAATTGTTGCTATACAGATGTGTGCCATATAAAAGGCTGCATCCAAAGCCGAGCGGGAGTAGCCTTAAAATAGGGAGTCAATAAAACAGCTGGAGAACAATTATGTCACATAACATTAACCTCAGGAAAGCCATTTGATTACCATAATACAGGCTAGCACGTTAGTTGGCTATAAAAAAAGAGCTAGAGTATTTTACTAAATATATGTACTATATTACATATTTATTATATTTTTACTTATATCATTAAATAAAGTTGTTATTATAATAAAAAAACGCATTATATTTAATTTGAGTTATTTTTAACCTTAAATAATACTGCTACCTGATAGGGCTCTCTGTATGTTTACAGCACTAGGTGAGTTGTTTTTTTCTTGAGAAAAATAATGCCTATCTTGTGTAGCCTACCTAATATTTATCCAAATGAGTCAATATTAAATCAAATCACAATAATTGAATCGAATTGAAATAATAAAGCGTAGCTTACCAGAAATTGTACCAAAAACATTGTAACATGTTGTCACTAAACCTAATAAAATTCAGTTTAGTTACTAAAATGTTTTGACAATCACAATACACTTATTGTGATGCAATATTTTTTTTTACATCCCCCAATCCCCCCAAACACCCCATCCACTGTGACACGGTCATGGGAGTGACCGCAGACACATCGTTTGCCTGCTGGACGAGAGGAGACGATATCGAGAGGAGATTCACTGGCTGACGCAGATGTTTTCTTCATTGGGGACTGTTTGGCTGTCGGTGCTGGACTGATGAAGCTGTTTAACCCTCGTTGTGCCGCTTGCAAACGGAGTTTGCCTGACAAGAGAGAGAGTTACAGACGCGGTAGGATCTGAGGCTTTCACTACACGCCAGGAGGTATTGTTGCTTTCTTCACTCTATGAGCTCCAACATTAAGCGTGCCAACAAACTAATGCAGGCCTGTTAAAGAACAAAACAAACAAAAGAGTGCACTCAGGTTATCACAGACCATTGACTTTATTACCTGTTTTTTTTTTTTTTTTTTTTTAATTGGGTTTTTTATTTTTCCTGTTTGTTGTTCAAATGTTATGTGATTTTTGCATAATACAAAAAGAGGAAACTGAGCTATGGCGTTCTTGTTGTTTGTTCCATCACATGCCATGTATTTGTGTAGCTCAGTGTTTTCTGTGGTAATATCCTATATGTTTTAAACCCAAGATTATTCCTTCAGGTACTTATTGATAAGCAGAGAGAGAGTGAGAATCATAGTGTTCCTAGACAGGTTTGTCATACAATGGGATGTCTCTTTCACCATTTTACCAAGCATTAGGATTAAGAGGGTTTAATACTTTATATGTTGCTGTATAACGTACTTGGCTCATCACGAGCCTATGGTGAAAAGGGTTACATATATATATATATATATATATATATATATATATATTAAAGAGGTATATTTCACTGTATTTATTTAAGAGGTATATTTCACTGTATTTATTTAAGAGGTATATTTCACTGTGTTTATTTATTGTTTTGTGTTTTATGCTTCAACTGCGTTAAAACAAAGCACGCTGCAACATGCCTGAATAAGATCACCATGATCAAGAGAATAAACTCCATAAAAATTGCATCTTCGTAAGGTAGCTGTTGTGTTCACGTAATACATAAAGTATACACATAGCTATACAGTTCTAGTTCTGTTATTCAAGATGCCTGTTTTACGTTGCACATTCTGACACTGTGAGGCCACCGTAGGTGTGCGCTGTTGTTTTGGTTCCGGAAAATAAACGAGTGAGTTTGATGCATTGAAAGTGAAACTAGTCATTATTTTTTAGCAACATAACATTGGCGACAAGGATGGCTGTTTTTTCTCTGCCACCTCCGGATTTTTTTCTTCCCCTCCCTGGCGAACCTGTCGTTCCTTGGAATCAGTGGAGAACGTCTTTTGAACTATACCTTTTAGCTATTGGATTGGATAATGCCTCTAGCGCGAGGAAGCGCGCTATTCTACTGCACCTGCTGGGAGAGGAGGGGAACAGGATTTTCAACACGCTCGATGGTACTCTGGACACTTATAATGCTGTAATTACGGCTTTGACTGGACATTTTGTGAAGTCACAGAACATCCTCTTTCAGCGGCTGGAGTTCAGACAAAGATGTCAGCGCCCTGGTGAGTCTGCTAGGCAGTTTGTAGCAGATTTAAAAGCCTTAGCACAGCGCTGTAATTTCGGCGTCATGAGGGATGAACTTATTCGAGACCAGCTCATTGAAAAAACGTCTAATCCCAGAGTCCAGGAGGAGTTATTACTCAAAGATGCAACACTGTCACTTGAGGATGCATTAACACTCGCCTTACAAGTGGAGGCGGCAACTCAATGTGCTGCTAAAATAGCAGAAAACAAGTCTCATACTGCCGTTATTGAACAGCGAGTGCAACAGTTATCAATCTCAGACAATAGGGCTGACCCTGCTGCTATACAGGTCGCGCGCCCCCAGCAAACACGGCAGCAGAGACGCTGTGGGAATTGTGGCTCCACCCGTCATGCCACAAGGGCTCAGGACTGCCCTGCTAGGGGCCAAACATGCAGACGATGTCAAAAACCTAACCACTTTGCTAAATGGTGCCGGTCTGCTCCAGCTGACTACCCTGAACAACCACATGACCCGGTGGTGCCAGTGCGCACTATAGGCCCCCACCCAGGGACTTTCTCCAGGTGCCCCGTATACCTGGATGGATGCTGTGTTCCTCTTCTCCTTGACACTGGGGCCAAGGTGTCACTGCTAAATGTTGACACCTGTAATTTACTCTTCCCAAACAGACAGCTGCAGCCCCCATCCACTGCTCTCTGTGGCTATGGCCACAGCAAAATTGACGTTGTTGGCTTACTTTACCTCCCAGTTCGCTACACCTCCGCAACTGTGGACCGTTTCCCATTCCACATTACACGCCACGGTGAGAACATCATGGGCCTTGACCTCTTTCTCAGCCTTGGTTTTACCCTACAGGACAACAACGGAACACGAATACTACAAGTGGGTTCCCCTTGGCTACAAAGCCGGCCTGAACTGTTCAATGGCCTTGGGTGTCTCACCTCATTCACACATAAACCGCTCCTTGACCACAGCGTGCCTCCCGTGGTCCAGCCCCTTCGGCATGTTCCCCTGGCTCTGCGGGACGGCGTTACACAGGAGCTCCAACGCCTCCAGGCTGACGGCATCATAGAACCCATTGATGCCTCTCCGTGGGTGTCCAACCTCGTCATCGCCAGGAAGAAGTCAGGTGGACTGAGAGTCTGCATTGACCTTCGCCAGGTCAAAAAGGCAGTGGTGCCTGATAAGTACCCTCTTCCGACAACAGAAGAACTCACAACCCACTTTTACGGCTCCCGGGTCTTTTCTAAGTTGGACTTACGTCAGGGCTACTTACAAATTCCCCTGCACCCGGAGAGTCGGAACCTGACGGCTTTTATTACTCATACTGGCCTGTACCGCTATACAAGGATGCCTTTTGGGCTCAGTTCAGCACCAAGCTGTTTTCAAAAGATCATGTCCACAATCCTCGCCAGCTGCCCCGGTACTGTGGCCTATTTGGATGACATTGTGGTACATGGGCCAGATGTTGACACACACAACGCCCGCCTGGAACGGGTCTTTGACTCCCTCAGCCGCCATCATGTCACCTTGAACACTGAGAAGTGTACGTTCTCCGCACCGGCCATTGATTTTGTCGGGTTCTGTGTGTCAGCAGATGGTATCTCCCCTCTTCAGTCGAATGTGGCAGCCATCAGCGCAGTCCCCAACCCCACGACAGCCTCTCAGCTGGCTTCGTTCCTGGGAATGACAGCCTACCACATGCGTTTCCTGCCACAGTACTCCTCTGTCACGGCCCCGCTGAGGATGCTGCTCAGGCAGGATGCTCCCTGGACCTGGACTTCTGAATGCCAGGCAGGTTTTGACGAACTGAAGCGTCTCCTCACGACGTCTCCGATCCTGGCACACTTCCAGCTGGACTGCCCCACATTCGTGACCTGTGATGCATCTGCTGTGGCTCTGGGCGCCGTTCTGTCACAGCTCCATGACGGCGTGGAGAGGCCCGTAGCCTTCGCCTCCCGAGCGCTCAGCCCCACCGAACAGAAATACTCAGTGGGTGAAAGGGAGGCCCTCGCCTGCATTTGGGCGTGCGAGAGGTGGCATTTGTACCTGTATGGACGGTCTTTTACTCTACGAACGGACCACCAGGCCCTGACAGCCCTGATGTCCACTTCAGGTGGAGGACACAGGCCCCTTCGTCTCTACAGATGGTCAGACCGCCTGCAGCAGTATGATTTTCAGTTACAATTCACGCCTGGCAAGACTAATGTTGTAGCAGATTTTCTATCCCGCCCTGCTGCCACCCTGTGCTCCGCTGTCTCTCCAGAGGATGAGGAGGAGGTAGTACACCTGGTCCACTCACCACTTAAGGACACAGTCTCCCTTCGTGACCTGGAGTCGGCCTCAGCAGCCGAGCCAGTCTTCAGCATGCTTCGTGACTATATCAGACATGGTTGGCCTGCCCGCGTCCCACCAGAACTGGAGCCATACTATCGAGTGAAGCATGAACTGTCATGCTGGGGTGAGGCCTGCATCGCTCATGGCCTCTGTGCTGTTATCCCAGTGGCCCTCAGAGGGTGTGTCTTGCAAATGGCACATCAGGGACACCTCGGCATCGTCAAAGCCAAACAACGGTGCCGTGACGTTGTGTGGTGGCCCGCCATGGACCGTGACCTTGAGGGACTTATCCGCTCCTGTGCAGCGTGCCTCACCAGTGGGAAGACTGGTCCACCCGCTTCAACTCCATTACAGCCGGTAGACTGGCCGTCTGCACCATGGGACCACTTGCAGCTTGATATCTGTGGTGAGCTGTACAATGTGCCACACCATCAGAGGTTTCTCTTGGTGGTCTACGACCTGCACTCCAAGTGGCCTGAGGTGGCTCCCATGGGTACGGTTACCTCTGCTGCTGTGGTCAACTTTCTCGATCAGCTGTTTTCCCGCTGGGGCTTGCCTCGTGCAATTACGACGGACAATGGTCCTCAGTTCCTGTCCTTGGAGTTCACCACCTTCCTTGCCAACAAGGGTGTTACTCATATCCGAACCTCTGTTTATCACCCCCAAGCCAACGGAGGGGTGGAACGATTCAACCAATCCCTGAAAAATGGACTGCGTGCTCACATGTCTGAGGGATACCCCCTGATGGCCGCACTGTCACAGACCCTCCTCCACTACAGAGCAACTGCCCACTCTACAACAGGGGTCTCCCCTGCCGCACTCATGCTGAAAAGGGAGCTTGTGCTTCCCCTGTCAAGACTCCGTCCACCAATGGCCGCGGGCCCACGGCCATGCCCAGCAGCAGTAAAGTCTCACATCAAGAGACAACAGAGTTCCATGAAGCGGAGGTTCGATGAGAAGCACAAGGCTAAGTGGCCTGCTATCAAAGTGTCAGACTGGGTCAGAACCCGCCGGCCCCACAGAGCTAACAAGCTCTCATCATTCTGGTCGGCTCCGAACCAGGTCAGTCGGCAGCTCGGCCCAGCTTCATTTCAGCTGACTGATGGTTCCCGTTGGCCCCGCCAGCTGCCTGCACAGAGTGTCCTCCCCTCTTCACCACCCTCATCTGGCAGGGGTGGAGCAGAGCATCCCAGTAACTGAGCCGGCCCCTCACGTGCCAGATCCCATTGCGGCACCTCTTGCCCAAGCTGTTCCGGCTGCTCAGGGAACCGCTCCTGCTTCAGCCCTGCTGCCGGGTCCCCTGGTTCCTGAGCCCCACCCTGTCAGGGTTCGTACACGCCCTGGGCACTTTGAAGACTTTGTTGCTACCTTTCACGTCTGAACATTCGGAAATGGGGGGAAATGTTGTGTTCACGTAATACATAAAGTATACACATAGCTACACAGTTCTAGTTCTGTTATTCAAGATGCCTGTTTTACGTTGCACATTCTGACACTGTGAGGCCACCGTAGGTGTGCGCTGTTGTTTTGGTTCCGGAAAATAAACAAGTGAGTTTGATGCATTGAAAGTGAAACTAGTCGTTATTTTTTAGCAACATAACAGTAGCCTATAAATAAACATTTGAACAGTTTTATGTGTATTTTGTATTTTCATAAGTAGCCTATCATAACATGACTCAAGTACACCCAATACTTGTGTACTCTAGCAATTAAGTATGCAACTTCTGAATTGGGATGCAGCAAACCAGTTTACTTTACCTGGCCACGGTCTTGACAAAGCCGGAGATACATCACCTGGCGGCACCGGGGATGAAACATCCCCACCATCTCCTCCAGTAAAACAAAACCAAAAAAATAAAATGACGAAATCTTGCTCCATATTTTTTTAATAAATGGAAAATCTTTTATTATTTGCAGGAGGCAAAAAGGAGAGCGATACTTATGATGGCAGCTCTCCGATCGCAGCGTTGCTAGGCGACAGCATAATGGGGAACACCTGGTGGCAATTACAAATCCTACTAAGGCTAGACTCGGAGCATCCTTCAAATGCTGGGATGGCTGGAAAGGCTGGGTAGGCTGAGTCCTTCGAAGGACGCAGCCTTCACTTTGGGACACAGCTTTTGTTGGTGACCAGGAAGCTGCGTTCTTGAGAATTAAACTTTGCTTTAATCATTATTTATTTAATTATTTAATCATTTTTATTTAATTTTTACTGAACTACATTACTAAAACTATGCATACATGTTCTCTGTAATTTATGCCCCTGGCTGCACCAGAAACGCCTCCTATTCCCAAAACGTCACCCAGCCAGTCAGAATTAAGGTTTCTACCCCAATTTGGCTTATGGTCTGGCTAACCTGGCTATTCCCAAATGTCATCTAGGAGTTATCCTATTTCATTCTGATGCATTCTGAGGGATTGCTTTTAAACATGTGCACACAAACTATTTACTGAATTCTTTAGCTGGTGATTCCATTAATTACAATGTGACACCAGTACAATTGAAAAGGTTGTACAACTACTTCCATTCCATCTAAACACAACCAGTTCTGGAATGATATGTCTATCACTAGAGAGGCAGATAGGCTCTTCCTATAGATAACAACACTCAGTCTCTGTGTGTATTGGTGCATTATGCATCTCATGCATCATGTCAAATAGAGTAGTGCTTCATTATCTCAGAAACATATATTAAAGTACACTGCAATGGAGAAGTGTAGGGGAGCAGTTATTCATTAACACTGCAGACAGCATGTACACTGTATTAATATAGTGTTGGAAAGTTTTCTTTCATTGACGCAAGACCAGGAGACGTTGGGATAAGCAGAAGTGATTTATTGATTTATTGATTTATTTATCTTCGCTGTGTGTCGTCTGTAGTGTTCTTCCAAGTCCGTAGTTTTCTTCCAAGTCTAACTCAAGACAGTTGCCTTGCAAATTTATAGACATTTAGGGGGAGGGATTTACATTGAGGTTGAACAAAGCATGCAAATTAAGTATACAGGTTAAGGAACCCGCCCGACTCCAGCGTGTTACCAGTCTCAATCCAATCAGCATAACCATTCAAAAGCATATGTGCTAATCCAATCAGCCTAACGATTCATCGTCTAGGGCTGGGGCTCGAGCCATTAAAGACAAAAGGTGACTTACAATAGAGAAAAACAGGACTGGCAGAAACTGTTGTTACTATTATCCTAACCTAACCTTAAAATGCTAACTTCAATGTACTCAACTTTTACTGTTGCAACCTAAATTAAACATTTCATAAATTTGTAATACAACAATAGTATATCAGTGCAAGTGGATGACGTTACTAGACATAATATAAATAAACAGGGGGACAAGTAGCAAAAGGCAGTGCAATTTGCGTGTAAGTGGGGTCAAATGTTCATAGCAAATTTAAGAAAAAGAAAAAAAAAACAGTGTAGCAGCATGTAAACTACCAGTGTATTTGTGCAAGAGTCAATCAGCTGCCCATAGGTTATTGGAGGGTGGGGGTGGAAGGAAGAGGCTCTCTATGATTCCCCTATAGAAAGTTGAGAGGATGGATTTTGGGAGGTGAGCCTTCCTCAACTGTGGGAGGAAGTGCAGAAGTTTTTGGGCTTTCTTGGCCAGGTTCTGTTGGTGGTGTCGATAGATCAAGATGGGTCATCTGTGATGTGGATACTGTTTTATGGTGTTTAATTTAACCCTATTTATAGTTTTTAAATATCAACACCTTCTACCTTATTTTATGTATTCTCAGGTTAGGTAAAGTAAGTCAAATTCGTTCTAAACAATAAGTATTTTAAAGGTCCATACTCACAGCTTTAGAAGAAAGACTTCTCCGTGGTTTAGTTCAGCTCAATTCTTTCATAAAGCAGAGACTTGTGGCAGGCTAATTCTTTTTTGTACTAATTATAAGTAATTTTTATTATTTCTGTTACAATTGGTTTACATACAAAATATAAAAAATCAAAATAAAATTCAAAACAAAAATAGTCAGTTCACAAGCTTCAACAGCAGGTGTCAGGCTTAGACCATCAAACAAGGGAGAGGCTGTCCGGGTCTTCAACAGCGTTTGCTTCTCATATGTCTCACTGTACTTTTTATAATTCATTTCATCACACCCCTTCATTACATATTCAATCACATATAGACAATTTATCCAATCCCAGATCTGAAACTATTGTCAACTCCTTCAGTCTTTTTACAGCTTTCATATAAGAAGCCTTGCGTTTCCTTTTCTTCCTCTTGCGAGCTCGGATCCTCAGCCTTCTTCTCCTCTTGGTCTAGAATACAACAACCAGGTAATACTTTTTTTCTATTTTACTGAATATATGCTTTCTAATACATAGTATTATTTCTATCTATACTATTTCTTTATTTAATAAATGCTTAAAACACAGGATACATTTCAGTCATTTCAGTATTGTAATACTTTAATAAATGATTTTTCCACAAATGGTTTACAGTCTTTTTATCATTAAAAACATGTCTCAGTGTCTTTTTTAATAAACCAAATTACCAATAAAACACTTTTATAAAAACTTGTCTCAGTGTCTTTTTTAATAAACCAAATTACCAATAAAACACTTTTATAAAAACATGTCTCAGTGTCTTTTCTAATAAACCAATTTCTTAAAGGTTTCTTATAAAAACCTCCTTACAGTGTTCCCTTTCGAAGGGAACTCGACACTTCGTCATAGACGCTTTGGGGAATGCCTCAGGCGTGACAGGTGTCTGAAATCAAATATCAACTCACGGCAATCATGTTGACCGGCGACAGCCCGTGAGTCATCAGCTTGATTGATTAACGCGCGACCTGGATGTATAAAGGGGAGCCTTGCACACATGACAACATCTTTTCATCTTCAGGGACTGTTTGACTGTTTGTCTGTTTGGAGAATATCGCTGAAACGCGCAGAGAAGAAGGAGAATTTTCGCAAGTGTGCAGACCCATGCCCAAGATATTTGACATCGGGTGAAACACACACGATCTGTGCGTTTTTTGCTTGGGAGAAGAGCACCTCCAAACTGTGAGGGTTTTTTTCATTTGAAGACGCTCCGCTCTCGTCGGACCCTTTTCTCGAGGGAGGAGGGTTCAGCATCTGAGCCCCGTGGTGCACGCGATCTGTGAAATAATACTGTTTGTGTGCGAGGCATTCACAGTCAGCTCCTGAGGGTGCTGGCAGTGTTCATTGAGAAATATCTCGGCGCGCGTGCATCCGTGCGCTGTCGGATGTTTCAACCTCGCACCTGTTGACTTTCTTCTCGAGGGATGAAAGCCAAATATATTTTAAACGGCTCGAATCTCGCGTTTGCCGAGGCAGTGTGTAGATTACGAGAACGTATAGATAAATATCAAAACAGTATTGTCTGGTGATTATGGCTGCATTTAATTCTATGGAATTAAAATGATGGAATATTATCTGACTTTAAGAAGTTAGATATTTTAATTCAGCCTACCATCCAGACCGTGTTTCACTTATCCAGTGTTTAAAAAAAAAAAAAAAGGGACTGCATTTAATTCTGAGGAATTAAAATGAAAACAAAACAAAAAACAAACAAAAAAAACATATGTGGTGTTCAGGTATAGGCTTCACCAGGCCTTCCTGAATATGAGCTCCCACATACTGTGGTGGAATATGAGCTCCCACATACTGTGGTTATCAGGTCATAGGCCTCACTAGGCCTTCCTGAGTATGAGCTCCCACATACTGTGATTGAATATGAGCTCCCACATACTGTGGTTGAATATGAGCTCCCACATACTGTGGTTGAATATGAGCTCCCACATGCTGTGGTTGAATATGAGCTCCCACATTCTGTGGTTATCAGGTCAGAGGCCTCACTAGGCCTTCCTGAGTATGAGCTCCCACATACTGTGGTCGAGTATGAGCTCCCACTTACTGTGGTTATCAGGTTATAGGCCTCACCAGGCCTTCCTGAATATGAGCTCCCACATACTGTGGTTATCAGGTCAGAGGCCTCACTAGACCTTCCTGAAGGTGAGCTCCCACATATTGTGGCTTATTACCAGGTGATAGGCCTTACCAGGCCTTCCTGAATATGAGCTCCCACATACGGTGGTTGAGTATGAGCTCCCACATACTGTGGTCGCCAGGTTATAGGCCTCACCAGGACTTCCTGGTTATGAGCCTCCACATGTCAGGTTACAGGCCTCACCGGCCTTCCTGAATGTGAGCTCCCACATACTGTGGTCATCAGGTTACAGGCCTCATCCGGCCTTCCTGGTTATGAGCTCCCACATACTGGGGTATCAGGTTACAGGCCTTTTTAGGCCTTCCTGAATATGAGCTCCCACACACGGTGGTCGCCAGGTTACAGGCCTCGCCAGGCCTTCCTGGTTATGAGCTCCCACATACTGTGGTCGCCGGGTTACAGGCCTCACCGGCCTTCCTGGTGATGGGCTTCTACATGTCAGGTTACAGGCCTTACCCGGCCTTCCTGAATGTGAGCTCCCACATACTGTGGCCGCCAGGTTACAGGCCTCACCCGGCCTTCCTGAGTATGAGCTCCCACACACCGTGGTCGCAGGTCTTCCTAGTTATGAGCTTCCTCATGTCAGGTTACAGGCCTCATAGGCCTTCCTGAGTATGAGCTCCCACATACTGTGGTCACCAGGTTTCAGGCCTCATAGGCCTCCTTGAGTATGAGCTCCCAGATGTTGTGGTCGCCAGGTTTCAGGCGTCTCTGCCTTCCTGAGTGTTAAGCTCCCACATTCAGTGGTCACCAGGCTTCAGGCCTCCTAGGCCTTCCTGGTTATGAGTTAACCCATGTCAGGTTACAGGCCTCACCAGGCCTTCCTGAATGTGAACTCCCACTCACTGTGGTCGCTAGGGTATAGGCCTCACTGGTTGTGAGCTTCCACATGTCAGGATGCAGGCCTCATCAGGCCTTCCTGAATGTGAGCTCCCACGCATTGACTATCAGGTTACAGGCCTCATCTGGCCTTCCTGATCATGGGTTCCCACATGCTGTGGTTGACAGGTTACAGGCCTCACCGGCCTTCCTGGATACGAGCTCCCACATTCTGTGGTCGTCAGGTCACAGGCCTCAGTACCTTACTTATGGTAAGTCACACGACTGAACGTCTTGTGTACTTTCTAAAATCCATTTTTTATGATAAGGGTCATGCGCTGTATGCTTCGGTCTCTTCCTATGTGGCTCAGACCCCGGTCTTTCACCTCGGGTAGATGCGTCCTGTTGTCGAATTATGCTACGACAGACGCCTTTCTCTAGCTAACTTCCACATTCTGATGGGCTCCCACACACTGTGGTCACCCGGTTACAGGCCTCACCGGCCTTCCCGAGTATGAGCTCCCACATGCTGTGGTCGCCAGGTTAGAGGCCTCACCAGGCCTTCCTGGATTCGGGATGGCTAAGTTCACGCACTTTCGTTTCGTGTACTTTATAAAATCCATATTTATGGCCCTTCTGAAAGTAGCCCCCACATGGTGTGGTTGTCAGGTTACAGGCTTTATCAGGCCTTCCTGAAAGTAAGCTCCCACAGGTTGTGGTCACCAGGTTTCAGGCCTCACCGGCCTTCCTGAGTATGAGCTCCCACCTACTGTGGTCCCTAGGTTACAGGCCTCATAGGCCTTCCTGAGTATGAGCTCCCACATGCTGTGGGCGTCAGGTTACAGGCCTCATAGGCCTTCCTGATATGAGCTCCCACCTACTGTGGTCGCCAGGTTTCAGGCCTCACCAGGCCTTCATGGATTCGGAATGGCTAAGCACACGCACTTTCGTGTCGTGTACTTTCTAAAATTCATATTTATGGTATGGGTTATGCGCTGGCCGCTTCATTCCCTTTTTTACGTGGCTCAGACTCCGGTTCTTCACCTTGGGTCCCACTCTAGATGCGTCTTCTGTCGCAATGTTTTACGACAGGCGCTTCCCTTTCAAGCTATCTCCCACATTCTTGGGTTACAGGCCTCATTAGACCTTTCTGAAGGTAGCCCCACATTGTGTGGCTGTCAGGTTACAGGCCTCTCCGGCCTTCCTGAATACGAGCTCCCACTTACTGTGGTCGCCAGGTTTCAGGCCTCACAGGCCTTCCTGAGTATGAGCTCCCACTTACTGTGGTCGCCAGGTTATAGGCCTCATCAGGCCTTCCTGGATTCGGAATGGCTAAGCACATGCACTTTTGTTCCATGTACTTTCTAAAATCCATATTTATGGTAAGGGTTATGCGCTGTGCGCTTAATTCCCTTTTTTACGTGGCTCAGACTTCGGTTCTTAGGTCCCACTCTAGATGCATCTTGCTGTCGCAATGTATTACGACAGATGCCTCCCTCTTGAGCTATCTCCCACATTCTGTGGTTATCAGGCTACAGGCTTCATTAGGCCTTTCTAGGGCCTTTCTGAAAGTAAGCTCCCACAGGTTGTGGTCCCCAGGTTACAGGCCTCACCGGCCTTCCTGATATGAGCTCCCACATGCTGTGGTCCCCAGGTTAGAGGCCTCACCGGCCTTCCTGAGTATGAGCTCCCACATGTTGTGGTTGAATACGAGCTCCCCCATGTTGTGGTTATCAGGTTAGAGGCCCTACCAGGCCTTCCTGAAGGTGAGCTCCCTTTAGGCCCTCACAGGCCTCCTCATCGTTTTGAAACACAAACACTGGGTAGATCCATGGATTGAGTAGAAAAACTCCCCTCGATGGCAAGGGTTGTAAAGCACTACGCTGAGTCATACTTTCCAGGATATCCCGTCTCTGAGATCCGAGCCGAGTGGTTTACTGCCTGCTTCGCAGTCCCTCGGGTTGGATGCCTTACTTTAAGGCAAGTGTCCAGAGGCTCTGTCTTCAGACAGACAGGAAGTGGCCAGACTGTAGTGTCTTATGTAGTGGCACCAGGTCAGGCCTGCCTGGTGGCATTTCAGTCCTAGGCCCTTGCAGGCCTGCTCAGTGTTTTGAAACACAAACACTGGGTAGATCCGTGGATCGAGTAGAGAAACTCCCCTCGCTGGCAAGGGTTGTAAAGCACTATGCTGAGTCATACTCTCCAGGATATCCCGTCTCTGAGATCCGGGCTGAGTGGTTCACTGCCTGCTTCGCAGTCCCTCGGGTTGGATGCCTTTCCTAAAGGCAAGTGTCCAGAGGCTCTGTCTTTGGACAGACAGGAAGTGGCCAGACTGTAGTGTCTTATTTAGTGACACCAGGTCAGGCCTGCCTGGTGGCATTTCAGGTGGCACGTTCCCCTGAATAGTGGCTGGCTGGGGTTCCCTCGGGTTCCCTAGCCACATTCCCTAAAAGGGACCCCTTCTAAGAAGTTGAAGTTGTGGTCCTAGGCCCTTGAGCAGGCCCAGGTAGACCTTCCACTAAACTATGTTTTTGGAGGTTTTCTGTGCTATCATATAGCTTGGGCTATGACCGTAGGGAGTGCTGTCACTGACAGCCCAGTGTGACCTGAGGGGGTTCTAGCATTCTCTGAATTGCTGATTTTGACAGTTGTCTCTGCCTTTGGGCATGCACTCCCCTCAGCATGGCGGAGTGGGTATTTCGTTCCCCAAAGCGTCTATGATGTAGTGTCGAGTTCCCTTCGAAAGGGAACGTCCCAGGTTATGACTGTAACCTATGTTCCCTGAGAACAGGGAACGAGACACTACGTCTCCCTGCCATGCCTCGGGGCCTGCCTACCAACAGTCCCTTCAGACGATAGGATGTTGCCATGTGTGCAAGGCTCCCCTTTATACATCCAGGTAATATTTCTAATCAATCAAGCTGATGATTCACGGGCTGTCGCCGGTCAACATGATTGCCGTGAGTTGATATTTGATTTCAGACACCTGTCACGCCTGAGGCGTTCCCCAAAGCGTCTATGACGTAGTGTCTCGTTCCCTGTTCTCAGGGAACATAGGTTACAGTCGTAACCTGAGACGTTTTCCATATATAAAGGTTTCCTATAAAAACCTCCTTACAGTGTTTTCCATATATAAAGGTTTCTTATAAAAACCTCTTACAGTGTTTTCTTTTATATAAAGGTTTCTTACAAAAACCTCTTACAGTGCTTTCTTTTACATAAAGGTTTCTTACAAAACCCTCTATACAGTGTTTTCCATATATAAAGGTTTCTTATAAAAACCTCTTACAGTGTTTTCTTTTACATAAAGGTTTCTTATAAAAACCTGTATACAGTGTTTTCCATATATAAAGGTTTCTTATAAAAACCTCTTACAGTGTTTTCTTTTACAAGATAATACATGGTTAATGTAAAACACTTTTCCTTACACAAAGTTACGATTGAGTATTCTAGACCAAGCCTGTTTATATGAGACATGAATCATAACAGAATCAATTGCATATTTCACCCGACAATACTAAGCAACTCTGTGACCTTGACCTGCTCCATCATGGCCCTGTTGATGTGATGATTGTCAGTGATCACCTCTGTAGTCATTTGGGTGTTAAGAGATATGATGTTGTCCTGTCCGTGTCTGTGTGTTAGATAAACAACTGAATTATATTCAGATAAATAAACACAGAAAGCGCACATTACCAAAGAATTTTAAATCACATTTTTCATCTTGACATTTGTATTATTAAGATGCTAGCCATCTTAAACGAGCTTTACAAGACTACTGCACTTCTGACCACCAATAATTTTGTTAAATAGCTCAAAAACAGCCATCTTTAACCCTCAGGTTGTGTTTGGGTCATTTTATTTAATATTTCTAAAATTATTCACAAAGAATACTTTTTTTACTAAAAAAAAATTAGATGCCTACCCCTCAGATTAATGAGGCCTACGATTTATCATATGCAAATAGAAATATAAAACCAGTCCTAATTGAAAAAGAACAAGTTGACAAACAGATTGAATCCAATATTGGGTGATATAGCGTAACAAGTGATTTATAAGCTATTTTTATAGGCCGGTCATTTTTGACAGGGAACAAAAAGTGTGTTATAGGGTTTTGAACACAACCTGAGGGTTAAAACATTTTTCCACCATATTCTATTTTATACCTGTTCTGTTATGTAGGTGAATCCCAACCACTGACAGATGTAGCTGAATGTTACGTACGCCGCTCTACGTAATTTTTTTTCTTGCGTATGTTGCTGCATATGCGTGTCGTGTATGTCTGTGTACTTTATTTGTTTCAGGTGTGAAGCTCGATTGGAGAGTCCGCCTGTCAATCTGCTGACGCAGGATGCTGACGTCTGGAATCGCACCACCAATCGCCTGTCGCCGTGCAGTTTATGAATGGCTCTAACTTCAATGGCGACAGTCGAGATAGACTCTGGGTTGGAAAAGAGTCCACTCTGTGAGGACGGTTCTCTCATTCGAGAGACCAGTCTGAGAGACTGATCAGTGTCTGGGGTTCGCTGCTTTTATGATCTTGCAGTTAGATCAGTTCTCTTTGTTTGTGCTCGAATGTGTTTGTGCTCTTGGTACGTGCTTGCGGTGCCTGCTAAATGTTTGTTGCTGTCATGAAATCTTCATATCAGTTCATCGTCCAACATTGTGTGACTGACGGGAGAGGTTGTGAGTCAGGTAAACAGGTCGCGACCTACATTTGCACACGTAGTTTTCTATGATGTATTAGACGCACTAGTGTTAGGAGTGGTGCTAATTATGTATGTTTTTGTTTTAGTTAGTATAGTTTAGTTATAGCGTCTTGTACGCTGAAGATGTTTCTACCTTTTTTGTTGATAGTTTAGTTCTTTAACTTTAGTTAAAGGGGCTTTTTGTTATATTCAGTTTTTGATTTAAGCACCACTCTCTTGCTCTTTCCTCTCCCCCAGATTGTCTGTTGATCTGATTATTCTTGTTACATTGTACGAATTGTAAACATTCATTATTTTATTACTTTTCATTACTTTATTCCTTTATTACTACTTCACTTTATTGCAGTTGAAGAATTAAAATCTTTCAACTAAGTTATGGATTGTTGTCTGTTCCTTTTCAATTGCAATTCCCGTTACTGTATTGACACACACATGCAAAACTTTTGTTACGTCTAATAATATTCCTAGACAAATAACATCTAATTAACGAGGGACGTAACATATTTGGGGGCTCGTCCGGGATCTCTATTTTTTTTTTGAGAGGAGATCTTAACTTTTATATTGGTTATAATATTATCTCGGATAATATTTGTTTGTGTGTGTTTTTGTATGGTGCGGGAAACTGCTCGGGAAAGGAATTAGTGCATGTTGAAGTGAGTATGGTGGAATATTGACAATGAGTAATTTTGATTTGCAATCATTTATTGCTGATCCAACTTTGGAAATTTTTGAGCTATGTAGAAAAGACGATTTGTTGCAGATAGCTGAACACTATCGCATTCCTGTGGTGAGGCAATCTCTAAAGCACATTATTAAGAATGAAATTTGGAAACACTTGGTCGAATTAAAAGTATTTTACAGAGGGCTGGCATGTCGGCTGTGGAAAGACCTTTGACTAGTGTGGGGAGTTTGGAGGAAGCAAAAGGTGAGAATGCCGATGTGGAGGCCGAGGCCTAGCCCAAGGCTGTTTTACCGCCCTTCTACCCACTTTCTCCGCCTTCCGTTGACTCTGGGGGTGATGCGCGACTGAGGGTCCGCCTAGCCCGAATCCAGATGGAAGCGCAGGAACGGGCTGAGACGCGCCAAGCCGAAATTAAGCTACGCCTAGAAGTGGAAATTGAAGCTGAGACACAGGTGAAACTGCGACAGCTCGAGTTGGAGTCAGCGAAGGTTGTCTCGGGCCTAACTGTGCAGCCTAATCCTGTTATTTCGGTAAATTCTGAAAATTCTGTGAGTGATGTTTCGACCACTACATTTGATGTTAGTAAACAGATAGCTTTAGTGCCTCACTTTAGAGAATCCGAAGTGGATGCGTATTTCGCTGCTTTTGAGCGTGTGGCTGCTGCACTTCGTTGGCCAAAAGAGGTTTGGTGTCTTTTATTACAATGTCGATTAGTTGGAAAAGCACAGGAAGTCTGTTCTGCACTAACCTTAGAGGAAAGCATGCAATACGATATAGTAAAGAACGCTGTTCTTCGTGCATATGAATTGGTGCCGGAGGCATATCGGCAACGTTTCAGGAACCATAAGAAGGTAGCTCAGATGTTTGTGGAATTTGCCCGTGAGAAGGGAATTCTTTTTGATAAATGGTTGTCTTCTAACAACGTGCAAGATTTGAGTTCGTTGAGAGAGCTAATGCTTTTAGAAGATTTTAAGAATTGTCTGTCGGAACGAGTAGTCACGTACCTGAATGAGCAAAAGGTCACGATGTTACCACAAGCTGTGATTTTTGCTGATGAGTATGTGTTAATGCATAAGAATGTGTTCGCTTTACCCCGACCAGAGAAAATATTGAGTTCGTTTTCAACTCAAAATTCAAGTACCCATGCTAAAATCAGTTCACCACAGAATAAAGTGTAACCCTTTCGAATTTAACATCTATAGTTTTCCTTTATTCCTAGTCCTAAAGTATGTTTATTATTAAGTACGGTTGATTGTATATCATAAAATGAAGGTTCTGTATTTTAGGTGTGGTACTATCATTAACCTCTAGAGGGCGGTTAACACTGTGGTATGTTGAGAGTCAACGTATGTTAAAAATCAGATGAAGAAGCCTGCTGAATATGCACGCACGAGGTCAGCGTGTAGCTGCAAAGACGATTTAATTTTCATTTGTTTCTTCGGTGCAATGTGCATATTCTTTAATAAAGAATAATATTAATCGTCGAGGTCGTTTATTTATCCTATTGCTGAGGAAAACAATCGGTCAATGCTTTTGGTTACTGTTTTTTTCTTTTACAAGAACTCTGGTGAGTTTTGCTTATGCATTACTTTAACTTTGTGATATTCCTTTTTCTTTATATATATATCCTAAAGCCAATCAGAGTTATATTTTATGTTTAAGAATGTATTTTTTGTATGTTTATAAGGTAAAATTGATACGGAGTCAAATCTATCCGTGTATAACGCTAGTTTAACTGTTTAGTTAAATTATTTTATTTTCTACAAGTGTTATAAATGCAGCAAATGGTAAAAGAAATGTTGTACAACTAACGAAATATTCTAACGAGAGAGATATATTGCATATTTAAATACTTTTATGCGTTTAAGCTGTTTATTTCCACTTATATTGTCACGTGTTGAATTAACACTGGTTATGACGGACATTTTGTGCAGCTAATAGAAAATGTCGGTGTAGAAATTGTTTATATTGAAAAATGTTTAATGTGACTGCATTGTTTTATGCAGATTGGTTTTTTTTTGAACGCTGATTCTGTCAAGTGATCTACCATTTGAACGGCGAGCCAGACCTGATCTGCCACTCAAGGAATCATCGTGGTCCATCACGGATGTACACAAGAGAGCTAAGCACATACACACTACCCGGGTAGCAACACAAAAGGCCTTTACACACAAAGACATTGAAGCTCTTTACACACACATGACCATTGGAGCTTTACATATGGACATTTGAGTTTTATACATATGGACATTTGAGCACTTAACATACAAAGGATCCAGAACAAATTATTGAGACTGTGTTTTATTTTGTTTCATTTTATTCTATTTTATTTTTGGTATTCCCATTCAACTTCGGGTTTGATATGAACCATGTTTGTTGTTGGTTCATAGTGTTGAGTGGAAACCAGGCAAAGAGTCAACTGTGACAATATTGAATGTGAATCATTGTAAATAAAATTGCCGGCTGTTAATTACTTGAAATTGATTTGGTCCACCCTTTTACTTTTAAATCCTCCCAGAGCCGAACCTAGGCCAAATTTAACCTCTGTAGAGTAACATATACATAGAATACTACATTCGTCGTCCCTGTTACAAAAGAAACACGAGAATGTTTTTATTGCCACAAGATGGGACACCTTATTTCTGATTGTTTAGTGCTGAGACGTAAGACTCAGGCTCAGCAAGGACAGTTAAAGCCTGTTACTTTTGTGACGACTGTGTCTAAAGCTGTTTTAGAGAAGGATGCGATTGACTCAGGGTTTAAACCATTCTTGTTGAAGGGGTTAATCTCCGTAAATGGTAAACCTGGAGAGCAGAAAGAGGTACATATCTTGAGGGATATGGGATCTATTCAATCATTTGTAGTCTCTGATGCACTTCCTTTGTCGGAGCAGACGTTTTGTGGGTCAAGTGTGTTAGTTCAAGGGATTGAGCTGTGTGACCTGGTCTCAGGTTTTGTTAAGGTGGGGATACGTTCTTCCTTTCCTGTGAAAGGTGTTGCATTCATTCTCGGGAACGATTTGGCGGGAGGTAAAGTGTCACCTGTGCTCGAAGTTGTTGATAAACCTGACTGTTTTATTCCCGTTGATGACATATCTGATCATTTTCCGGAGGTATTTGCTGCTAGCGTAGTTACGCATGCTCAAAAACGCAGAATTGGAGATGACATTGTTTTGGCCAACTCTTTTATGTCACCTGTGTTCACTGAGGAACATTTTGGGTCAGATCCAAAAGATACTGAAAATGTTAGACATGACAGACATTCTGTTACAGCAATAGCTGAGTCTGAATTGTTAGCTGAACCTATTTCTCATGAAGGGATTAAGACTGCACAAAGAGAAGATGTGTCGTTAACTAAATGTTTTTCTGCTGCTGAAAGTCCTAAACCTGATGAAGTCAACGTGGCTGAATACGTGATCAAAAATGGGTTGTTGTTAAGGAAATGGCGTCCTCACAGAGATGGGGAGAACGAGTGGGATGTTGTGTGTCAGATTGTTTTACCTACTGTCTATCGAAAACAAGTGTTGAGTTTGGCACATAATCATGAGTTAGCAGGTCATTTGGGGGTGACAAAAACTTACAACCGCATTCTCAAACATTTTTTCTGGCCTGGCTTGAAGAGCGATGTGTCTAAGTATTGCCGCACATGTCATGAGTGTCAAGTGATGGGCAAGCCAAATCAAAAGATTCCACCAGCTCCATTAATTCCGATCCCTGTCATTTGCGAACCGTTTGAACACGTAATTTTGGATTGCGTTGGTCTCCTGCTGAAATCAAAAGCAGGTAATCAATTTTTGTTAACTATTATGTGTTCTGCGACACGTTTTCCAGAGGCTGTTCCCTTGAGAAGAATAACTGTGCCTGTCATCATTAAAGCCTTGATAAAGTTTTTCTCTACATTCGGATTGCCAAAAATCGTGCAGACAGATCAGGGGACGAATTTTCTTTAGTGACACGAATTTTCTTTAGTGAATTTTCTTTTTAGACAAGTATTGAAAACTTTGGGTATCTCACATCTGATCCCGAGCGCGTATCATCCTGAAAGCCAGGGTGCTATCGAACGATTTCACCAGACGCTGAAGTCAATGTTGAAAAAGTACTGTCTAAGCTCTGGTAAAGAATGGGACGATGGAGTACCATTAGTATTGTTTGCAGTTTGTGAAGCAATTCAGGAGTCTCTGGGGTTTAGTTCAGCAGACTTAGTGTTTGGTCACACCTTACGAGGTCCGCTGAAGGTGCTGAAAAACGGGATGTTGAATGACACAAAGTCATCTCAACAAAATGTGCTGGATTATGTTAGTCGGTTCCGAGAACGACTACATAATGCATGTTCATTTGCACGAAAATCGTTGTCCACTGCTCAGAAGGGCATGAAGAAATGGTATGATAAGAAAGCTGTTGTGCGTGAAATTCAACCTGGCGATGAAGTTTTGGTACTGTTACCAGTACCAGGTTCGGTTCTGACCGCTTGTTTCTCTGGTCCGTACAAGGTATCAAAGAGATTGAGTGAGACTGATTTTGTAATACACACGCCTGACCGCAAACGGAAGTTTCATACATGCCATATTAACATGTTGAAATTATATTGTTCTTGAAAGGCGTCCGAGAAATTTGTGGAAGAGAAAAAAAAGCTTGTTGCTGTTCCTGCTGTTGTTGCGGTGTCTGATTCTACGGTAGTGAATGACGAGGTGTTGTTGCCTTCTCCTGGTGAGTGTGATCCTGATGATGGTGTTACACTTCGTAATGATTTATCAATGTGTGGTAGACTTTCAAATTCTGAAATTCTGAAAAACTTGTCTGAAAACCTTGATAATTTGCTTGAGTCACAGAAACAGGACGTTATGAGGCTAATTCAAGAATTTCCCATGCTGTTTAATGATGTGCCGACTCAAACGCATGTATTACAGCATGAAATTCACTTTTCAGCGCCTTGTAAACATTGTATTGTCAGGAGTTACAAATTGTAATGCCTACCTTGATGATTTAGTGATCTATTCTTTTGTTTGGTCTTAGCATTTGACTGTTCTTCAGACAGTTTTTGAAAGATTGGCTGACACTTCCCTGACAATTAATCTGGCTAAGTGCGATTTCGGTAAAGCAACGATCACCTATTTGGGCAAAGAAGTAGGTCACGGTCAAGTCCGCCCTGTTAGTGCCAAAATATCTGCTATTGCTGACTTTCCTATTCCAACGACAAGACGAGAGTTACGTCGGTTTTTAGGTATGGCTGGTTACTACAGAAATTTCTGCCAAAATTTCTCCACTGTAGTACATCCTCTGACCAGTTTGCTAAGCCCAGCGAATGCTTTTATTTGGACTGACGCGTGTCAACAAGCTTTTGAGGGCGCAAAGTTGTTGTTGACTAGTGCACCTGTTCTTGCTGCTCCGGACTTTACACGTTGTTTTAAATTGGAAGTTGATGCTAGTGCTTTAGGCATGGGAGCTGTTCTTATTCAAGAAGATGATGTCGGTTTTGAGCATCCAATTTGTTATTTTTCTCGAAAATTCAACTGACATCAGCAAAATTATTCTACCATTGAGAAGGAAGCTTTAGGTCTAATTCTGGCTTTACAATTCTTTGAGGTTTATGTGGGTTCATCCGTTCTGCCTGTTACTGTGTACATGGATCACAATCCGTTAGTGTTCTTGTCCAGAATGTACAATCACAATCAACGTCTTATGCGTTAGTCGTTATTATGCAAAATTATAATTTAATCATAAAGCATAAAAAGGGTTCAGAAAATATTATTGCTGACACCTTATCTAGAGCTTAAATACTGCTTCAGGTTGAGTTTTAAGGGGGTGAGGGGTGTTACGTACGCCGCGCTACGTAATTTTAGTTCTTGCGTATGTTGCTGCATATGCGTGTCGTGTATGTCTGTGTACTTTATTTGTTTCAGGTGCGAAGCTCGATTGGAGAGTCCGCCTGTCAATCTGCTGACGTAGGATGCTGACGTCTGGAATCACGCCACCAATCGCCTGTCGCCGTGCAGTTTATGAATGGCTCTAGCTGTCATGAATTCTTCATATCAGTTCATCGTCCAACATTGTGTAGACTGACGGGAGAGGTTGTGAGTCAGGTAAGCAGGTCGCGACCTACATTTGCACACGTAGTTTTCTATGATGTATTAGACGCACTAGTGTTAGGAGTGGTGCTAATTATGTATGTTTTTGTTTTAGTTAGTATAGTTTAGTTATAGTGTCTTGTACGCTGAAGATGTTTCTTTCTACCTTTTTTGTTGATAGTTAGTTTAGTTCTTTAACCCCCTGGGGTCGGCGTTATCGCCGGCGATACCAGCTCGCTTTTTTTCTTATCAGTTCAAAAGAGATTAAAAAATACTCTGTTGACTTTGATTATACAAACATATTTCATACATCAGTCGATCCTGTTAAGTGTGTATTATTTTTGTGTATACTCACAATAAAAACAAAGTGTTGTGCTTTTTGAAAAAATAAAGAAAAATAAACATGATGCGAGTTCTGCCTACTCTGTGTCAGTGAAGTCAATTCTGAAATGCGTCCGAAAATGAACTGTAACTCAGCGAATACTCAGTCAAACAGGCATACAGACACACAGGCATGAAGCTTGAATTCTCTTCTTTTAAATGAAGTAATTTTTATAAAAAACAAATATTCACAGTTTATGTAATATGTATGAAAAGAGAGAGATGTCAGTCGTTCTCATCTAAGCTCATTATGTTTTAATGTGACTCCGCCCACGGAGAGTGCGCACTATTCAAACGCAAATGATCTGAGGACGCAAACCTGTTAAACGCCCACATCAGCTGGATAACACACACCGCGAGTTCACTTTCAGACTCGTACTTTACGACGCTTTGAGGAATAATACTATCTTAATAATAATCCTGGAAAATTTACCTCAGAAGTGCTGGAAGTTTCATTTCGAGGAGCAACAGATCCAGATGAGGAATAGGTCAGTTATATATTTGCTTTGTTCTAATCGCAATAGTGTCTGTACACGCAAAAAGACTGTCATGTGGATGAAGGTAGACGAACCCAAAAGCAGACTGAATGCTCACACAATTTATTGTAGGCAAAACAGAGAAAACAAAACCCACAAGGGGGCAAAACAAGACAAGAGGCAGTTAGCCTTGACTAAGACTCGACTTGACCTTGACTAGACAGTAACTAACAGCAAAACAAATCTCACTATACGTAAAACAGGATTCCAGACAAAGTACTCGACAGTATTTGACAATGAACCGACAAAGGACAGAGAAACACAAGGGGGTTATAAAAGGAGGCCAAAAAATTTACAACAGGTGAAACTAATACAATAATAATTACAAAACAAGGATAACAAGGGGCGGGGTTTGAAACGAGACAACGCAAGCACATGGCCCAAACAAATGGCCATGTGCTGCACATGAAAACATGGGTCTGTCATGATTCTGCCGCAAGACGAGAGAAAATCAAGAACAAGATGGCAGAATCATGACAGAACCCCTCCTTTAAGGAGCGGCTTCCAGACGCTCCCCAAGGGGAACTAAACATGAGACATAACAGACTGTGACAAGGACAAGAACCAACAAAACATGACAAATAACAACAACGGCAAACACGAATAAACAATTACAGGGTTGGGGTGCAAAATCAAAAACAATAAACAAGGCAGAGGAGGTGGGGGAAACACAAAGTCCTTAGGGGGCAGTCCAGGGTGGATGGGAGGACTGGGGGTCTTGGGTCTTCGGGACGAGGGCTGAGGACGGGGAATCCGGGGGGACTTGGCTGGAGACACATGAGGAGATGTCTTTGGGGAAACAGTCCGAGGCTGGGAAATGACAGGGGTGCTAGGGGAAACACTAGGCAGCCTGACAGGGGTGGAAACCGCCACAGGAACAGAAACAGCAAGCGGCGGGACAGGAATCTTGACGGGGGACACAGGAGGCGACACAACAGGAAACAAGACAGGGGATGCTGCGGGTAACTGTGGAGCAGAAGCAATAACTGAGCTCCCCGAAGACGGCTCAGTACCAAAGCTCCACATCTCTGAATCGGGGAGATCGTCGTCTGCAGCTGACTGGGGTACGGCGCTCACGGCAGCTGACTGGGGTACGGCGCTCACGACAGCTGACTGGGGTACGGCGCTCACGGCAGCTAGCTTCAGAATAGCGCCCTCTGACACAGTGGACTCGGGACAAGACAACATGCCAGTTCTGGTTGGAACTTCCAGGATCTTGGCTAAACTCGACAGATACTCAGACAATGTTCTTGCAGCAACGACGATAGGCAACTCCCGACCAGCTGACACTGACCGCAAAATGGCCTCAGCAGCCAAATCAGCCGCGGCCCTCTCTGCGGTGCTCACGACAGCAGGCTCGGGAACCGCGCCTTCAGCAGCTGGTTCAGTAACAGTACCCTGAGTCGAAACGGGCTCAGGGACAACGCTTGCAGTGGGAGCGTGCTCTGGGACAGCACTAGCAGTGGGAGCGTGCTCTGGGACAGCGCTTGCAGTGGGAGCGTGCTCTGGGACAGCGCTTGCAGTGGGAGCGTGCTCTGGGACAGGCAGAGATGAAGGACGAGAGGCTCCCTCCCTCCTCTTCTTTCTCCTAGGTCGCGGTGCGGAAGTCGTAGCCGGACTAGTGACCGGTTGGAGAAGCTCAGCGGGATCTGTGACTTGAGTTGGAAGGGCAGTCTCAGGCAGCGCAGACTCGGTCGAGGATGACTCAGACGGAGAATCCCACGAAGTCCGTCTCCCTCGTTTGCCACGAAGATCAACGGGTGTGGATGAGACCTCGGGAGAAGTGGAGTGGGCCTGCTCCCCTTGAGAAATGACAGCCAGGACCCGACCCTCCAGGATCACGGGCAGCTTGGCTGGTGGCGACAACATGGTGGGACCCTGCGGCTCCTTTCGACACAGACAGTCCACCATGTCCCGGAATGGGCGGTTGACCAGCCTCTCCCGTTCAGCCAGAGGTGGGGGAACCTTGAGGCCAGCGATGAAGTAGCGATTTAGGAGGATGTCAGGTAAGAAAAACCTCCTTTCTTCTGCGACTTGAGCATACTCCTTCAACAGCAGCTCACCCTGAGGGGGAATTGGGAGCTTGCCCCCCCTCAAGTCGGAAATGGTCTTGAGCCACCAATCTTCAAGAAGATCCAATTGCTGATCACCAGGGGAAGACAAACTGTCTGCTGGGTTCTGCTTTGGTTGGTTCATTCTGTCATGTGGATGAAGGTAGACGAACCCAAAAGCAGACTGAATGCTCACACACAATTTATTGTAGGCAAAACAGAGAAAACAAAACCCACAAGAGAGAAAATCAAGAACAAGATGGCAGAATCATGACAAAGACTGTATATATGAATCGCGTTTCTGCGTGTGAATGAATGAACGCACAGATGCGCGCTGTTGTGTAGCTACTACAGCTGGCAAAAATACTGTTTCAAAATGAATCGCGTTTTTGTGTGTGAATGAATGAACAGCTTTTACCAAACTCTATTGCTATACTGAGATGAGTAAAAATCGACTAGAAAAATCGGAGAGATTATAAAGTTTTTACTGTAAAATACTTCCACATCAAATAAGCTTATAATGTTGCCAATTTCTGTTCATATATGTTATATATATATATATATATATATATATATATATATATGTAACCCTCTTCGTCTGTGTGCTCCCCCAAATGTCTCTGCATTGTGTTTGGATGATAGTTGAATGAGGAGGACACAAATATCGTTGTTGTCACAGCAGTGAAGCTTATTTATTGGGCTTTTCTGCATCAGCCACTTTTCACAAGGAAAATAGAACTGTTAGTTACTAATATCAAAAATAAAAATGCATACAGTATCACAAAACAAAACAATACAGTTCTAGCTGCAGTTATATTAAACCTTCAATAACAGGGGTTCTCAAAGACTTGTAAGATAACTTTCTAAGATAACAATTAATGTTAAATGTCACATGCATCCAAAATACAAAGACTATAACCCAAAATACTCAGATAAATGTTAAACAATACAATATACAGAAAAATATACCCCATCACATGGAAGGTAAAACCCATTAAATAATATCAGAAATACAAAACCATCCGTCGCAAATAACTGCGCAAATATGTTAGTTAACATCTTTAACAGCAATATATTTATTCAAATAACATGGATGGCCAATATAATTAAAGAAATGTAATAGATGTAACAGAGAACATCTTACCTTTTCACAAGGAAAATAGAACTGAATTAACAACAGCTCCACCCATGTAAAGAAGGGCTCACTCACACAGTGAAACACTCATAGAACACAGCGCCCCCCTAAGGCTGGGAGAGACATATTACATCTTCCCTACATCCACCCCCTCTTTAAATGATGCCGTCCCAGTCATCACTAAACAAAATTAAATCAGTTTAAATCTTAAGATTCTCTTTGAAGTGTCTGTGTGGGGTGTGTGTGTGTATAGGCATTGCTAAAGTAGAGCTGCTTCTTCGCTTTAGCCTTTTCCCACACTTTCCTTCCTCTCTCTACCTTCTCCTTGTCAATCTCGCTTTGGAGGACATGTATCCAAGGAGAGTCTATTTGGTGGGCGCCTTTTCCGCTCAGGATATCTCCTCTCTGGCCTCTCAGGATTGGAGACTTCCAATGGCGTCTGCTCCCCATGCTCCTCCTTTTCACTCACAGTCTCTTTCAATTGAATTCCATCCTGTTCATGCTCTTCGTCTACAACATTTGGCCATTCCACACTTGTACACTGTGTAACACTGTCTTCACTTTCAATTGTCTCCATTACTTCCTCTTCTTCCTCGGAAACACCTGAGTCCATTCCAGACACTTCCTCCATGTCAGGCTCTTCTTGGGCAAGGTACTTGGAACTCACTGGGAAAAACATGCACTGGGACAGAAGATTTCGGTGGATGACTCTTTCCGTCACCATCTTCTGGACGAACCACATACACTGGAATTCCTGGCTGTTTCTTCACCACAACATATGGGCGTGGTTCCCACCTATCAGCCAGCTTCTGTTTTCCCTCGACATAACACACTTTCACCATCACTCTGTCACCAGGTTGGAACATGTGGCTTTTGGCTTTCTTGTCATAGTGCTTTTTCTGAAGATCCTTAGCATGCCTCGACATTCGGTCTGCCTCATCATAAGCATAGGTCAAGCACTCATGCAGAGTCTGGACATATTCACTGTACTCACATGGCTCTTTTGCTGTTGACAGGCCAAACATGAGATCAACAGGCAGTCGTGGATGTCTGCCATACATCAAGAAGTATGGGGAGAAACCAGTCGAATCATGTTGAGTGCAGTTGTAAGCATGTGTCAGTGCATCAATGTATTCATGCCACCTGGGTTTTTTATCAGGATCAAGAGTGCCCAACATATTCATAAGAGTTCTGTTAAATCTCTCTGTGGTCCCATTTCCCTGCGGATGGTAGGGACTAGTATGAGTCCTTGTAATTCCAGTCAGCTTACACAACTCCTTCACAACTGTACTCTCAAAACCCTGTACTTTCTGCCTTGATCTGCATGGAGTCTTGCTGGGAAACCAAATCGACAGAAGAAATTCTTCCACAGCACTGCCACAGTGACAGCCTTTTGGTCTTTTGTGGGGTAAGCCTGGGCGAATCTTGAGAAATGATCGATGACAACCAGGACATTCTCTATTCCTCCCTTAGACTTCTCTAGGACAAGGAAATCCATGCAGATGAGTTCCATAGGGGCATTAGTGTGAATGCTCACCAGCGGAGCCCTATTTCCAGTGGGAGTTTTCCTCAGACAACATCTTTCACACTGCTCACACCATGACTTTATTTCACACTGCATTCTCGGCCAAAAGAATAGTTCCCGGAACAGATTAAAAGTACGCTCAAATCCCAAATGACCAGAGTCGTCATGAAGACTTGTTTTAGCCAAGAGTTGCATTTTCTCTGGCAAGACCAGCTGAGCAATGGACCGTCCCTGAACATCCTTAACTTGCCTGTAAAGAATTCCATCTTTGACCACCAGCCTCCTCCACTCTTTTAAGAGAAGTCGTGCATCTTTCCCCTTTTCCAATCTTTCTCCACGTCTTGGCTTTTTGTTTAGTGTCTTGTAATGTAGGACTGGCCCAATGACAGGGTCCTCCTTTTGACATCCTCTGATCTCCAGCTTTGTCATTGCAGGCAGCGCATCAGTACCCGCTCCATCAAATGGATTGGCTAGCTTGTCAACCCGGCCCAGAAACTCTCCCTCTTTGCGTACAACAGTTCTTTTCACTTGCTCCCTAACGTCTTCCTTCCTCCCTGACTCATCTCCACAGGACTGGTCTTGCTGCGTAGAGGAAATGCACTGTGGGCAGGACTGAAGAGTTTCTATGACCTCTTGATTAGACATCCTCAAAAGTGCGTCGGCATTAGAGTTGGACTTCCCTTGCCTGTACTCAATGCCAAAGTCAAACATGACAAGCTGTGACACCCAACGCTGACCTGTGGCATCCAACTTCGCTGTACTCATCACATATTTAAGTGGGTTGTTGACAGTCAGCACAGAAAACTTATGCCCATAAAGGTGATCATAAAACTTGTCTGTAACAGCCCACTTTAGAGCCAAAAACTCTAACTTATGTGCAGGGTAGCGGGTTTCAGGTGGTCTCAAACCTCGGCTTGCATAAGCAATTACTTTTTCCACACCATCTTGAACTTGAGCAAGGACCGCCCCAAGACCCTCAACCAGAAGCATCCATTTGCAGAACAAATGGTAAGCTGAAGTCGGGGTAGCCCAGAACAGGTGTTGTAGTCAGTCTCTCTTTCAGTGCTTCAAATGCTCTCTCACAGTCATCTGTCCACTCGAACGGTTTAACAGTTCCAGAAGTTCCTTTTACCCCTTTTTTCTTCTTCTTTGGGTCTCCAGAGGTAAGTCTATACAGAGGTGCCGCCAATGTTGCATATCCCTTGATGAACCGTCTGTAGTACCCAGCAAAACCAACGAACCCCAGCACTTCCTTCACACTTGACGGCCGCTACCAGTCTCTGACTCTGCTTATCTTCTCAGGATCTGTATGAATACCCTCCGCAGACACCACATGGCCCAGGTACTGAACTTCTTTCCTCAGTAGACTACACTTTTGAGGCTTCAGCTTCAAACCATGTTTGCGGAGCCGGCTGAACACTACTTCCAACCGCTCAAGATGCTCTTCAAAAGTCCTAGAGAAGATAATTAAGTCGTCAAGGTAGATAAGGAGGCTCTCAAAGTTCAGATCACCAAAGCAGCAGGTCATCAATCTTTGGAAGGTTGAGGGGGCATTCTGCAGACCAAACGGCATTCTGTTAGCCTCATATAACCCCATGGGGGTGCTGAAAGCAGTTTTGAGCTTGTCGTGTTCAGCCACCTCAACTTGCCAGTAACCAGATGTAAGATCAAGAGTCGAGAAGAACCTTGCCTGTCCCAGCGCGTCCAATGCCTCCTCTATTCTTGGTAGCGGAAAAGCGTCTCTGGTACTGCAGGAATTCAGTTTCCTGTAGTCCACGCAGATCCTCAGGGAGCCATCTTTTTTAGAAACAACAACGATGGGGGATGCATATGGACTTTTGCTTGGCCGAATGACTCCAGCTTCTTCCATCTCTGATATGGCCTTACGCACTTCCTGGTACTGAGACGGGGGTATTTTGCGATAAGGTAGGCGGAAAGGTTTTGAGTCTACAAGTGGTATCTCATGTTGCACAGTGGTGGTATGTCCATAGTCCATAGAGTGTTTGGAGAAGACATCAGCATTTCTCCTCAGCAAATCCTGAAGCAACGCCAACTGCTCTTCACCTTCTACTGCTGCAGCACTAAGATCAACTCCACATGTTATACCATCAACAGACTCAACACTGGTTGTCTGCTGTTGACTTTGACAAGACGCTGTCACTGAATTCTCACAATGACTCTGACACATGAACTGGTTTTGGCACAGCATTTGGCACTTTTCTTCCTCTTCAACGACATTTTGAACCAGGAAAGCATCTGCAAGCAGGGTCCTTGGGTTGACAATAACATCCTTTCCAGACAGATTTAAGAGCCGGATGGGAACACAACCTTTTTCAACATTAGCAAGCAGCCTGGCAACCATAAGGCCTTCTGGAACACTTTTGGAGGACTGGCTCTCCACTAGAACTGTATAGTGTGTTCTCTTCGGTCCACCCATAACTCTGCCAATAACATCCTGCTCCTTACCAGCTGGTATCCTTATTCTGTGACCAGCATACTGTACTTGACCAACTTTACCCGTAGCTCCACCAGGTTCACTTTTACTCACAGCAACCATTGCAGAGTGCCACTCAGGATTGGTCAACTTCAATTTGGCGAGATATTTTCTGCCATATGACGCTTGAAGGTCATTTCTGGAAGCCCTTATTACATTAGTCCCAATGAGCAATGGAACACTGGATCGGTACTCAGTCACAGGGACAACAAAAGCAGGAACATTTGAGTAGACCCTTCCTAAAAACTTAAGGTTGATACAAAGCACACCAACATAAGATACGGGTTGACCAGCGGCACCTTCAATGGGGATGTCTGATGGCTGCAATTCCTGAAAACTTAACACAGGATGTCGGCGCCAGAACTCATCAGTAATTGTGGTTACCTGAGAGCCAGAGTCAATGAGAGCTTTACACATTTCTCCATTTACTCCAACCACCCCTTCATTACAGGGACCTACCAGCGGGGTCTCAGCTGGTTTTGACCTGCCCGTTTCATGTTGCTGGGGACTCTGTTGCATGCCTGTGGTTGCCCCGGTAACCACAGGCCCTAAGCATTTAAATCCTGCCTGGACTCTGCTCCAATTTCAGCTTGGGCTGCCTCATCAGTCATCACTGTCTGACACAGAAGTGCAATGTGTCCCAGTTTTCCACAACGATAGCACACTACGCCCCTTACTGCAGTGTCACTACTCTCTTGAGGTCTCTGGGTGTGAGGAAACACAGTCTGTGGTGATGCTCCAACTTTAGCCTCCAGCTGCGTCAATCTGTTAAGCTGATCCTCTTGACTGCTCACCAGTTTCTTCACCATGGCTGTGAGTTCAGTAAGATCTGTGTTCTGCCTATTTCCTTTTTCTGTTCTCGGCTTTTCGCCACTCTGGTTACCACTCACTGTCATAAACTGAGCTTGTGCATACGTCTTTTTGGCCTTTGGCTGTGTCTGAAACTTCCTTGTCTCCCGAGCAAGGTTACGAAGTTCTGCTTGAAGTTCACGAAAACTTAGAAGTCTAGGCTTCATCGGTGCTATCCTGTGAAAAACCTCTTCGTCACTCAATCCTCTCATGAACTGACGAGTCAGTTTGCTGTCCCGGTCTGGAAAAGGCTGGCCTCGATACTGAGCATCTTCTACTGAACGTAAAGTGGCTTCCAGAGCAATGGCGTATGAACACACTGATTCGCCCGGGCCCGGTATCGCTCATAGAAATCAGCTAATGGGTCCAGGGATGTCTGCATATCACTATACTCAGCTCGTAGTTCTTCAAAAGCTCTGCCGGCAGTCTGCTCATTAGGAGGGAGATTCAGAACTAGCCTCCTGGCTTCACCACTCAAATGTCGCACTACAGTAGCAAAGGACAGATTTTCTGGCATTCCTCCAGCATCAAGGAGGTACTGCATATCTCTTATCCAATCTTCAATAAGTATCCTGCAATCAGGACCACCGCTGAACACTTGCACATTTCGAACTTGATGTGTCTGTGTAAAGCTGGGCTGTGGCGTGGTCATTCCAGAGGCAGGGATGTATGCATCTTGCTGACGAGCCACATGCGGAGGTGCAGTCTGAGGTCTTTGCACTGAAATGGGTTGTTGTGCATACATATGTGAACCATGAGACACCGGCACTGTCATAGGAGCATACACAGGAGGTGAGGAGGATGACACAACGGCACAATGCGAATGTAAGGTGCGCTGTCGATCATTGGAATTTCTGTGTGTTTGAACAGAGTCCGTTTTCTGCAAAAAGTTGGTTCCAGACAAGACAGGAGGTGCAGGTGTGTCAGGTGGTTTTGAGTACATGGCATTTGGCACACCACAACAGAAAGGAGGAGGAACCTGAGCGGCCGTTGGATGACCTGGCAAGTTGGTTTGGGGTGAAACAGCCATTGCAGCAGGAGAGTGCAGGCCATATGGAGAAGTGTACATATTGGGTGCCTGGATCATACCTGAATAAGTAGAAATGTAAGTTTTAGGCGGCACAGTCAACGTTGGGGGCAGGTATGGGTCGTTTGGAGAAGGGGACATGTCAGTCGGCATTTTGTTGGCCACGTTTGGTGAAACCTGAATGGTAGTGACATTGTCATGCATGTTAGTTTGGGACAAAACAGTCGGCACATTAGATGGATGTGGGGTAACTAAAGACATGTGCATGGTGGTTGGAAGTCCATATAATGGGTTATCTGGGCCTTGGGCATGAGCTGAGGGTTGATGTTGCACAAAAGTGCTGGGGCAGGTGCCCAACTGGTGCCAGCTCACTGCCGCGGTGGGCAGATTCTCCGTATGTGCAGCTAGCTGCCTTGTCTTTGGGCGGACAGACTGTTGGGGGTTATCATTTGGCTGGGATACAGTTTCAATACTCACATCGACGGGCATGCTTATTTCATACTGTTGGATTTTGTCCTGCTTTACTGGTAACCATGGGGTGGCCTGAAAGGGCTGCCTTAGTGGTACTTGGGGACGAGGTGGTTTCATGGAGCCCCTGCATTTTTCTTCCACTTCTTTCAACTTTCTCGTCTGTGCAATACACAATGTGTATGTAGTGTGCAATACACTGTGTGTAGTGTTTGAAAATGTAAAAATATGAAAAATGTAGTAAAGTGCAAATTAATGCTGTTAGTGAATGTGTTGTGTATATCTTATGTTTCCTGTAATCACAAAGCAAATAATCATAAATGAAGGTAAATGAAAAAAAAACAAACAACAACTTCAAAAGATTTAAATACACCCGAATGCACAAAAAAAAACACAGCAATTCACAAATTTGTTACTCAAATCAACAAATTAACACTCTTATAGCACAATATCAAAAATTCAGACACAGAAAAAAAAAAAACTTTCTTAAATAAAACTCAGTTCAGTCCAACAATATATTTAACACTGTCACTTTAAGAAAGTAGGTGAAATAATGTTGTTGGGGGTTTTTTTCTGCTTTTTTTTTTCTTCTTCTTTTTTTTTCTTTTGCTTCTTTTTTTCTTCTTTTTTTTCTTCTTTTACTTCTTTTTTTCTCTTTTGATTTTTTTTTTTCTCTAGATTTTTTTTTTCACTCTACTCACACTTCTTATTTGTCAGATTGCTTCCGTTGACGTAGAAACCAACGATCCGGGTCACGGCACCAAAGATGTAACCCTCTTCGTCTGTGTGCTCCCCCAAATGTCTCTGCGTTGTGTTTGGATGATAGTTGAATGAGGAGGACACAAATATCGTTGTCGTCACAGCAGTGAAGCTTATTTATTGGGCTTTTCTGCATCAGCCACTTTTCACAAGGAAAATAGAACTGCTAGTTACTAATATCAAAAATAAAAATGCATACAGTATCACAAAACAAAACAATACAGTTCTAGCTGCAGTTATATTAAACCTTCAATAACAGGGGTTCTCAAAGACTTGTAAGATAACTTTCTACATATGACAATTAATGTTAAATGTCACATGCATCCAAAATACAAAGACTATAACCCAAAATACTCAGATAAATGTTAAACAATACAATATACAGAAAAATATACCCCATCACATGGAAGGTAAAACCCATTAAATAATATCAGAAATACAAAACCACCCGTCGCAAATAACTGCGCAAATATGTTAGTTAACATCTTTAACAGCAATATATTTATTCAAATAACATGGATGGCCAATATAATTAAAGAAATGTAATAGATGTAACAGAGAACATCTTACCTTTTCACAAGGAAAATAGAACTGAATTAACAACAGCTCCACCCATGTGAAGAAGGGCTTACTCACACAGTGAAACACTCATAGAACACAGCGCCCCCCCTAAGGCTGGGAGAGACATATTACATCTTCCCTACATATATATGTGTGTGTTTTGTTAAAAATAAAGTCACCAACTAAGATGTTATAGTGTTTGTTAATATGATAAAATGTATACTTTAGTTTTTACAAAGAAAGATTACACTGGAAAATTGTTGTTGTTAAAATTTTAATTATTGTTGTAATTGTATAACCTTTTTAATAAAATAGCAAATATATATATATATATATATACAACTCTTAAAAGGTCAATATAAGCCTTCTCTTTAAATAATTTTTATTGTGTTTTATTAGTGACACATTTGAGTAGAGAATATATTCCAAAACTTTCTGAAAATATAGTATGAGAACAATTAACTGCAGAATTACTAGAAATGTTTACCTTGGATATTATACAATTTGCAAGCACAATTTGTGAAAAAAAACAACAACTGTGTTTCCAACTGTGAACCAATTATATATATATATATATATATATATATATATATATATATATATATATATATATATAGTCCTTGCATTCTTTCTTGTGGCTCAGTGACACACCTGAATGAAAGGCTCATTAAGTATGTAGCCCCATTATGCGGGGCATTGTATTCTCAGGTGTGAACTACTCTATATGCATGATGGTGTTGGATCGTTGACGCCCACTCGCATATTGCCTTTCCAAACAAAAAGTGTCTTACAAAATTTAAATCAATGTATTGTTTTATGTGAATGATTAGGAAGGATGATTTTCACATCATTTTGAAGAAAAAACTCTAGGCGACAAAATGCATTATTCAGAAGTCTTGTGGACACATATTTAGTATGTGTTGTGTGGCCTTATTTCAGAAACTTTCATTTTTAGTTTTTTCAATAACCATGCATAAACATTATTCTCTCAAAAATACAAACATGTACATACATGTTGCTCACATATTATGGCAGCCCTGTTTGTGCTAAATAGAGTGTAATTACACCTTTGCCATTCATATGTTTATAAGCAACTGAAAAAAGCACAAATGTCAGGGCATGTCAGAACATCTCAAGGACCCCAAAAACCCCTCAGACCCCAGAGGGTTAACTTTAGTTAACCCTCTGGGGACCACAAACGCGCCCGCGCGTTTTGCTCGTTTTTTTTTTTTTAGCAATGAAAATAAACACTAAATGCTCTGTTAATTTTGATCTTTCATTTTCGTGTAATACATCAATCGATCCTGTTCAGTTTCTATTTTTTTTCTGTATACTCACAATAAAAATAAAGTGTTTTGCTTTTTGACAAATAAAGAAAAATTAACATGATGCGATTTCTGCCTTCTCTCTGTCAGTAAACTCCCATTTGAAACGCGTTCGAAAATGATCTATAACTCCGCGAAAATTCAGTCAAACAGGCAAACAGACCCACGGGCATAAAGCTTGAGATCGCATCTTTTAAATGAAGTCATTTATATAAAAAACAAATATTCTCAGCTTCTGTAATCTGTATAAAAAGAGAGTGACTCCTGTCGAGCTCATTACGACCTAATTCACAGTAATGTGACCACTCCCCGGAGAGCGCGTGCTATTCAAACGCAAATTCTGAGAACTATTTCAGAGCTGTGAAACGCCCACATCAGCTGTAAACAAAGCGCGTCGCGACTCCTCGCGAGTGAGACATAGCCTACCTTATGGAGAAAAGATACCTCAGAACAGTGCTGATGAGGAGCAATATCTCCTGAAATGAGGAGCAGATTCCGCTGAGGAGTGAGGTAGGCTGTTTTCTTTTCTCACGTGTGGAATAACGTTATGGAATAACGTTAGTGTAGGCCTATGTAAACCGCAAAAAGATGAATCGCATTTCTATAATATGACTCGCCTTTCTGTGAAATGAATGAAGGGGACATATTTGTAAAGACTGTTTAGCCTAAATATGAATCGCGCGTCTGTGTGTGAAAGAATAAACTGCTTTGCTATAGCCTACTGAGATGAGTAAAAATCGACTGGAATATGTTGAAATAAAATGTATTTGTATAAGCAACGTATTAAACTGCAAAAAAAAATACTATTTTTGTCAAAAATAAATTCATAGACTAAGATGTTAGATGTTCCAATGTTGGCTATATTCAAACTAATGAATACATATGATAAAATGTAGGCCTATAATCTTTTTTTTTTTTTTTTTTTTTACAAAGAAAGAGTACACTTGAAATATTGTTGAAATTGTAATTATTGTTGTAATTGTAACATTTTTAATAAAATAGCAAAACATATTTACAAGAGAGATGTAAGCGAAATCTTAAATGGTCAATATAAGTCTTCTTCTAAATACATCTTTTGTCCTTGCATTGTGGCTCAGTCAGTTTCACACCTGAGTGAATGGCTAATTATGCAGAGTGGGTGGGACATTCATAATCTAAGGTGTAAACTACTCCTCCCCCTCGCATATTGGCTTTCCAAGCAAAACCTGTTTTACACCATTTAAATCAATGTATTTTTTTTTTTGTGAACGATAAAGCAAGACTATTTTTACATCATTTTGAAGCTAGAACTCAAAGGGACAACATCCATTAGTCAAAAGTCTTGTGGACACATATTTAATATGTGTTTTGTGGTCTTAATTCAGCAACTTTCATTTTAATTTTTTCCAATAACCACTCATAAACATTATTCTCTTAAAAATACAAACATCTACATACACGTTGCTCGCATATTATGGTAGCCCTGTTTGTGCTATATAGATTGAATTTACACCTTTGCCATTAACATGTTTATAAATAACTGAAAAAAGCACAAATGTCAAGGCATGTCAGAACATCTCAAGGACCCCAAAAACCCCTCAGACCCCAGAGGGTTAACTTTAGTTAACCCTCTGGGGACCACAAACGCGCCCGCGCGTTTTGCTCGTTTTTTTTTTTTTAGCAATGAAAATAAACACTAAATGCTCTGTTAATTTTGATCTTTCATTTTCGTGTAATACATCAATCGATCCTGTTCAGTTTCTATTTTTTTCTGTATACTCACAATAAAAATAAAGTGTTTTGCTTTTTGACAAATAAAGAAAAAATAACATGATGCGATTTCTGCCTTCTCTCTGTCAGTAAACTCCCATTTGAAACGCGTTCGAAAATGATCTATAACTCCGCGAAAATTCAGTCAAACAGGCAAACAGACCCACGGGCATAAAGCTTGAGATCGCATCTTTTAAATGAAGTCATTTATATAAAAAACAAATATTCTCAGCTTCTGTAATCTGTATAAAAAGAGAGCGACTCCTGTCGAGCTCATTAGGAGCTCATTCACAGTAATGTGACCACTCCCCGGAGAGCGCGTGCTATTCAAACGCAAATTCTGAGAACTATTTCAGAGCTGTGAAACGCCCACATCAGCTGTAAACAAAGCGCGTCGCGACTCCTCGCGAGTGAGACATTATAGCCTACCTTATGGAGAAAATATTCCTCAGAACAGTGCTGATGAGGAGCAATATCTCCTGAAATGAGGAGCAGATTCCGCTGAGGAGTGAGGTAGGCTGTTTTCTTTTCTCACGTGTGGAATAACGTTATGGAATAACGTTAGTGTAGGCCTATGTAAACCGCAAAAAGATGAATCGCATTTCTATAATATGACTCGCCTTTCTGTGAGATGAATGAAGGGGACATATTTGTAAAGACTGTTTAGCCTAAATATGAATCGCGCGTCTGTGTGTGAAAGAATAAACTGCTTTGCTATAGCCTACTGAGATGAGTAAAAATCGACTGGAATATGTTGAAATAAAATGTATTTGTATAAGCAACGTATTAAACTGCAAAAGAAATACTATTTTTGTCAAAAATAAATTCATAGACTAAGATGTTAGATGTTCCAATGTTGGCTATATTCAAACTAATGAATACATATGATAAAATGTAGGCCTATAATCTTTTTTTTTTTTTTTTTTTTACAAAGAAAGAGTACACTTGAAATATTGTTGAAATTGTAATTATTGTTGTAATTGTAACATTTTGAATAAAATAGCAAAACATATTTACAAGAGAGATGTAAGCGAAATCTTAAATGGTCAATATAAGTCTTCTTCTAAATACATCTTTTGTCCTTGCATTGTGGCTCAGTCAGTTTCACACCTGAGTGAATGGCTCATTATACAGAGTGGGTGGGACATTCATAATCTAAGGTGTAAACTACTCCTCCCCCTCGCATATTGGCTTTCCAAGCAAAACCTGTTTTACACCATTTAAATCAATGTATTTTTTTTTGTGAACGATAAAGCAAGACTATTTTTACATCATTTTGAAGCTAGAACTCAAAGGGACAACATCAATTAGTCAAAAGTCTTGTGGACACATATTTAATATGTGTTTTGTGGTCTTAATTCAGCAACTTTCATTTAAATGTTTTTCAATAACCACGCATAAACATTATTCTCTTAAAAATACAAACATCTACATACACGTTGCTCGCATATTATGGTAGCCCTGTTTGTGCTATATAGAGTGAATTTACACCTTTGCCATTAACATGTTTATAAATAACTGAAAAAAGCACAAATGTCAAGGCATGTCAGAACATCTCAAGGACCCCAAAAACAGCTTGGTCCCCAGAGGGTTAAAGGGGCTTTTTGTTATATTCAGTTTTTGATTTAAGCACCACTCTCTTGCTCTTTCCTCTCCCCCAGATTGTCTGTTGATCTGATTATTCTTGTTACATTGTACAAATTGTAAACATTCATTACTTTATTACTTTTCATTACTTTATTCCTTTATTACTACTTCACTTTATTGCAGTTGAAGAATTAAAATCTTTCAACTAAGTTATGGATTGTTGTCTGTTCCTTTTCAATTGCAATTCCCGTTACTGTATTGACACACACATGCAAAACTTTTGTTACGTCTAATAATATTCCTAGACAAATAACATCTAATTAACGAGGGATGTAACACTGAACCACTGCTGGCTAATGATGAGAGTGTCTCCAAGGTCCGGATTCTGCGCTCTGCATTGGATGATGGCCCCGATCAACAAAGGAGAGCGTCTCATCTACTCCCAGCTGGATGACTAATATGCAGGAATAATCAGTATGTTATTGACAGTCATAGAAAAAGGAAAAAAGAAAAGCTTTCAAAATGTGAGACACTGACAGCAGGTAAGCTGCTTTTTGCGGCAGAGGACAAGATGGATGAGAGGCTTCTCATCCATATCCATGGAAGAAACCTTGTTGCCTCATAGGCCATGTATCATCAAAGCTGTTACAAACGCTACACAGCTTATCTTTATAAATTAGGGGTGTGACGAGATCTCGTGTTACGAGATCTCGCGAGATTAAAACGCGACGAGATTTCTCGTCGAGTGAAATTTTGTATCGTGAGTTAAAAAAAACAAAAAACAAAAAAAACTTTGTCTCGTGAGTTGTTGTGATGTCAGCGTGAGGGTGAAATTTGTATTGAAGATGCCCCTGCCACTTTTAAATCATTTGTGTGCCGGGCCAATCACACACACACTCCGCACACACACACACTCACTGTCCCTCGCTCACTCACTCACTCGCGCGCACACACACACACACACACGCTCACTCGCGCGTGCACACACGCACACTCACTGTAACCGCACTCTCACTCACTCTCGCTCACACTCAACCCGTCGTGGAGGACCGTTAAAATTAAACATGCTAGTCTTTCTGTTGTGAAGCATCACAGACGCGTTGTCGCCCACTATGACACACTATACGAAATGAAACGATCGAATCTTGCGTCCCGACGCCCGTTGTACTTTACGAGTCTCCACGAAACGGATCGTGCCAAAATAGTGTAATCTGAACCAGGCAGGTAATAAACATTTGACCTATCACGCAAAGAACCTATTAAAGCACTAAGACATGGGAACAGTATAGCTAACATTCACATATCACAAGTCATATCGACATCGCAATATTAAACAATGTTATCGCACATCGCAGCTTTTCCTCATATCGTGCAGCCCTGCCCAAAGGTCTCAACTGCTGCCAGAAATCGTCGACATGCTTATATTCTTGAAAAAGAACATGACCATATCTTAGGCTTATCTTAGTTAATTTATCTCTTTTTCATGCTTGAAGAAAAAAATTGTTTCTGTTTGAACTTGTAGTTTTGAGAGAGCAGTACTTTGATTATGGATACACACTTACTGTTTGCATTTAAAGTGTTATTTCAGTTATTTATATTTATTTTATTTATACTGTTTTATTTTTTTATGTTCGATTTGTGGAAAGGAGTTAGATTTCTCATGTGAAATCGTACAGGGAGAAGTAGAGTTTATAGCAAAACATTTTGCAGTGTTTGCATGTCCTTTACTGCATAGAATTCATTAAAATAGAAGTAAAATAACATTCATTACAAGTTGATTTCAAAATGCACATAAATTGTTTTGCATTTTGTGATTTTCAGTTGAATAAAAGACTATTTTCCATTCATATATTTCATCATTGAGGATTTCTTAAAATTGTGTAAAAATCTCGTCTTGTCTCGTTCTCGTGAACCCAATCTCGTGTCTCGTCTCGTCTCGTGGAGTAAGCGTCTCGTCACACCCCTATTATAAATGAAAACCTCAAGGTTCTAAATAAAACCCATATCAAGCAGGCTACTGCCATTTCTGTAAGTCAGTGGTGGAAGTTCTCAGGCTGTCCCGGCTAAATGAGCTTTTCAAGGCAATAATTAATGAAAGAGAGGGCACTGACATTTCAGCATACGCAGTCTGTTGTTTAAAGGCTAGGCTTCAAAAGTCACATCCTTGCCTAAAGTTTTTGAAGTCATCAAAAAATGATTTAGTATTTGTTGAAGACTTGTGTGCTGAGGAGGTTATCCCTGATGTAGCAACACAGCAGTCATCATCATCTGACCAAAGTGATGACGACAATGAGGATGACACTAAGCCAAGCCGGGTTGTGAAGGGGCAGACTTATGAGAGACTTTTGTATCATGCAGCCATGTCTCTCAAGGAGATTATACAGGACAAATGCAAATGTACAGCTAAATGCGCTAGCAATGGTGGTTAGGCATATGACTGGCTCAGCACAGGTAATTGGGATTTTGAATGGTCTTGGGCACTGTAGCTCACACTCCCAAGTGCTTGAGCATGAAACTGCTCTTGCAGAGCTGCAGCTTGAAAGAGGTGGTACATACATCCCACCAAGCATTGTACCTAAAATCTCTGCAACCCTTGTTTGGGACAACAATGACTTTGGTGAGGAAACGCTGTCAGGAAAGAGCACAACGCATAACACCAACGGCATCATAATTCAGAGACCCACCTTCAGTGATGTACTTACCTCAGAATTTGTATCGCTGCAGAAAAGCAGGGAAAGGTCCCTATCCAAATTGACATCTTTACAAGAGGAAAAAGGGCCGGTCCAGAATGTTTTAAGTCTGGAATTAAGTTGGATGTGAGATCTACATTCCTGTGCAGGCGACAGCAAGGACAATGGACAGTGCTTACTTCTTCATGAAGACTCAATAAGTCCAAAGAAGTGTTCTTCCTGGATGGACTGGCTACAATACACTGCTGCAGAGAGGTGCAATTCCACCACAATCTAACATCAGTTACCTGCCTGTCATTGATGCCAGTCCAACAGACTTAAACATGGTGCACACCATCCTTACACGTTCCATAGCTATAGCAGACAAACTAAAGCTGAACGAAATTGTGTTAGTAATGGATCAGGCCATATACTCGAAAACCCAAGAAATTCGTTGGACAAACAAAACATTTCAGGAACGACTCGTCCTTCGAATGGGAGAATTTCACACAGCCATGTCGTACCTGGCCTTTATTGGGGAGCGATTTGGAGACGCAGGATTTCAGTATGTCATGATAGAAGCTGAAGTTATTGCTGTAGGATCTGTGGAGGGAGTCATATCTGGACATCAATACAATCTAAGCATGCGTGCACACAAGTTAATGTGTGAAGCCCTACAGAGACTTCGCTGGCAGGCATACCTGGACATTCTTCCGGAAGATGGACGTGAAGCTGCTGTCAAGACTGCTGTTGATCTGCAGACAGCTTTCCCTGGTGAAGAATTTGATGATCTGGTAATGTCTGAAAACTTTCAAAAGGTAATGAAAGGGTATGAAGATTTCATTAAAGACAACACCACCAACAAGACATTCCACTTTTGGTGCACATACATTGTAATGGTTGAAGATCTTTTCCTCTTCATCAGAGGAACACGAGAGGCAAACTGGAGTCTCCACTTATCAAGTGTGCGTTCCATTATGCCATGGTTCTTCTGTTATGACAGGATCAAGTGTGCCTGCTACCTGTCAACGTACTGGATGGAAATGGTCAGTTTAGGGTATACTCATCCAAACATAAACCACCAGCTCCAATCAGGGGATTTTGTAATATCTGAACGGTACCAATAATAATTTCCCAAAGTATCGATACACCGCTACTAGCCGAGCTGTCACTTTCACTTCTCTCCAAAGGCATGTTGACAAACACCACACTCGCACTCATCTCATTCGCTCTGGTTAAATAGCAAAAGTGAATGGGGCCGATCACACCTGACGCGTTTTTTTTTTTTTGCAGTGAGAGGCACCTATTTTCAATTGGTTTCCTATGGCAGCGAGCATTCTGCACACTGTTTATGCACCTTACGTTTTTGAAGTTGAAAAAAAAGCAACTCCGAGCGGAAAAAGTGCCCGACGTCATCGCGTTTTTTTCCACTGTCCAATCGATTGAATGGAGAGGCGGGCCTTCCGTTTTAGTAATGAAAGCTAGTTGCTTGAACGCCCGGAGAGTGCGATGATGGAGGATAAACTTGTGGTGCTCTCGCGGGTTACCAGGAGCTTAACGACTTCACGAACCGTAACTACCACAATTTTAACAGAAAGTAAATAAAGTTAATAAAAGGCTGATTTGACGTTTACTTGACTGACAGGACAGCTGTTTCAGTGGTTGCCTAACAACATAAAAAACGCAGCGCACTGCTCGTTCTGTGTGATGGTAAGTGCTGTGCACCTCGCGTTTTCGAACCTGAAAAACATGTTAGGTGTGATCGGGGCCTAATATAGCAAAGCACCTGAAAGGCCGACACCCGGATCTATATAAATAATTTCGAGAGGTTGGTAACTCTTCTCATTTTAACATTTCTGAAACATTAACCAAGATGGCCTTTGTTGTTGATATGAATGTGTGTTGTCTCGTTTTTTCACCGTAATTCTTAAAGTTAACCCTCTGGGGTCTAAGGTGTTTTTGGGGCCCTTGGGATGTTTTGACATGCCCTGACATTTGTGCTTTTTTCAGTTATTTATAAACATGATAATGGCAAAGGTGTAAATTCACTCTATATAGCACAAACAGGGCTACCATAATATGTGAGCATCATGTATGTAGATGTTTGTATTTTTAAGAGAATAATGTTTATGCGTGGTTATTGGAAAAAATAAAAATGAAAGTTGCTGAAATAAGACCACAAAACTCATACTAAATATGTGTCCACAAGACTTTTGACTAATGGATGTTGTCGCTTCGAGTTCTGGCTTCAAAATTATGTGAAAATAGTCTTGCTTTATCATTCACATAAAACAATACATTGATTTAAATTGTGTAAAACAGGTTTTGCTTGGAAAGCCAATATGCTAGGGGGGCGTGAAGGAGGAGTAGTTTACACCTGAGAATACAATGTCCCACCCACTCTGCATAATGAGCCATTCATTCAGGTGTGACACTGACTGAGCCGCAATGCAAGGACAAAAGATATATTTAGAAGAAGACTTATATTGACCATTTAAGATTTTGCTTACATCTATCTTGTAAATATGTTTTGCTATTTTATTAAAAAGGTTACAATTACAACAATAATTACAAATATAGCTGCAAGCAGCAATACGGGGCCAAGCCCTGCAAGGCACAGCAAGCAAAAGCCGCTGTAGCGCAATGCGGAGCCAGAAGAGCAAAACATCAGAAATTTAATGTACATCAAGCACAGCAAGTACTGTAAGCACATCAATTACAGCAGCACAGCTAGCATTTAAGCACCAACAGCAGTGCGGAGCCGGAAGAACAAAACATCAGAAATTAAATGTACATGTAAATGTACATCAAGCACAGCAAGTATTGTAAGCACTGCAGCGCAGCAAGCATTTAAGCACCCACAGCAGTGCGGAGCCAGAAGAACAAGAAGAGCAGAAATTGAATATACATGTAAATGTACATCAAGCACAGCAGCGCAGCAAGCATTTAAGCACCAACAGCAGTGCAGAGCCGCAAGAACAAAAAGAGCAGAAATTAAATATACATGTAAATGTACATCAAGCACAGCGAGCATTTAAGCACCAACAGCAGTGCCGGAAGGAATTTAAATGACAACTTTATACACAATTTCAAAGTCGTCCCACAAAATTTGACGGAGGAGTAGCGAAAAAACGGTTTTTCATTTGCTTCAATATGGCGGACAGTCACATTGTTGGAAAATGACAAATGAGGTATCGTCGGAATCAGCCTTAACCAAGGAACGTAATGACATAAAGCAATCAAAATTTGAACAATGTTTTCAAAAGTTATAAGCGTTTTTGCAAAATACCTTATACCTCTGGAACACTAGGTGGCGCTGTGTTCAAACTTCTCAGTTACCTTCAGGACATGGTGTCGATCATCCCTACCACATTTTGTGCTGATATATCAAATAGTTTAAAAGTTATTGCAAATTATGACACAATTCAAAATGGCGGACACGTGGTAAATCCCATCCTGGCAAAATCGGTTTCCACGGATTTGGCATGACGCAAGGAATCCATAGATACCACATTTATGATTTTCTGACAAATTGTTCAAAAGTTATTGGCCAAAATATGCATTTTCCATATCTCATGACCCGTAGGTGGCGCTGTTCCCAACTTTGGCATGGAACCTCAGATCATGCTTCTGATGAAGTGTACCAATTTTCGTTTCGATTGATCAAAGTTTGGCCGAGCTATAGCTTCTGAACCAATTTTGGGTCGACCTCGTTAACTTTGCGACATCATAACTTTTTTTTTTCCAGTATAGCAAAAAATTCTGTTCACTCACTTCTGTGCGGCTCAGTCCAAAGATCATTTGAGCATATGTTTGGACAAAATTAGACCAATTTTGAAGGAGGAGTAGCAAAAAAACTGCATACTGTACTTTTCAAAATGGCCACTACTGTAATGGGCGGAGTCTTAATGTAAGATATTGTTTCTGATCAGCATGATGAGATGAATCAGGTGTACTAAGTTTCATTTTTCTAGATCAAAGGGTTCAAAAGTTATAACCATTTCAATGTTGAATTTTTGAACTGCTGGTGGCGCTATAGAGTTGGTCCTAGAGGGTCAAAAATTGGTCCAATTACTATTCATGGTCATATCTACAATTGTGCCAAATTTCATCATTTTCCTACTTACGGTTCATAGGGCTGCCATAGACTCCCATTTGCGGAATAATAATAATAATAATTAAAGCTGCAAGCAGCCTTTCCGGGGCCAAGCCCTTCTGGTTGTTTGGCTTGTTTGGATACATTATTTTTTTACTAGGAATCTTTTGAACATTGCACAATTCACATGGTTTAACATTTGCTACACATTGGAAATGATTTGACAATCTTCAAAGTTAAAGCCTTTTGCTTTACTTAGTATTTGGTTTACACTCACACACTGTGGTTTGCTTAATAATTTTACAGAGACTTAAGATGTTGAAGGTAGAATCGCTGTAGCACAATGCGGAGCCAGAAGAGCAAAAGATTAGTAGAATGCTTGAATACAAGAATCGACTCGACATAATGCACAATTTTATGTAGTTATCCTACACAGGATTCGAACCCCCAACCAGAATGGTTTGGGACTCATAGCACATGGATTAACAGCTTGCGCCACTTAGAGGACATAGATTTACAAGCTGCAGAGGAGAGCATTCAGTGTAAGAATGAGCACACAAAATCATGTTAACGAGATTAGCATGCTAAGCTAGCTTAATGCTAACGTAGCTTATGGTTATCCTGATAGCTGAAGAGCCACATTAGAAAGAATGGCATTTGGTTAGCATGCTAACCAATAATTATGCTAAGCTAACTAGCATAAGACAACAAACAGGGTCAACTACAGAGAGGAATATCATGGGAATGGAGGCAACTATCAAAAATCTGTTCAGTCATTTCTGTGCGGTTCGGTCTAAAGAACATCTGATAAAATTTTGGACAAAATTGAGCAAGATTTGAAGGAGGAGTAGTGAAAAAACAGTTTTTCATTTGTTCCAACATGGCGGACAGTCACATTGTTGGAAAATGACAAATGAGACATTGTCGGAATTGGCATAAACCAAGGAACGTAATGACATAAAGCAATCAAAATGCTGAACAATGTTTTCAAAAGTTATAAGCATTTTTGCAAAAAACATTATAACTCTGGAACACTAGGTGGCGCTGTGTTCAAACTTCTCAGGTACCTTCAGGACATGGTGTTGATCATCCCTACCAACTTTTGTGATATGTCAAATAGTTTAAAAGATATGGCAATTTATGACAAAATTCAAAATGGCGGACACATGGTTCATTCGGAATGTGTGAGAAAACACATTTCTAATTAAATGGGAAGAAAGATTAATGCAAGTATTATCTGGGTAAAAATAATTCAAGTGACAATTCACAGCTTTATAAATGTTCAGAGAAAGAGCAAAATATATATTTATCTGGGTTATAGGTAATTCAGAATGTATCAGTACTGAAGGGTGACTTCATTGTAACAATTCAAAGTTCATTGCAGTGCTGAAACAATTGAATAAACAAGACAATGTATCTGGAATGTGGAAACCACAGTCTTTTGGTCAACTGCATGTCATTTACAACAGTAACATGTGGTTGACCAACACATTGCAGTTTCTGAGTTCTTGGTTGGGAACAATTTAAGAAAAAAAAATCTGGTTTAACCATTTTTGTGCAGCTCATTTATAATTTGACTGAAATTACACACTAGACATTTAGACCAATAATGGAAATTTTATAGGGGACTAAAATTAAAGTACAGTTCGTATGAAAAGAGGATTAGTTGGAGTTTAAAAACAAACAATTTAAAGCAATATAAATGGAAGTACAGGTACAAAGATAAAGAGGACAAAAGTTAGTGTCGTATTGCATTTATTTAGAAGGAAATCAATTTGGGTGAAAAAAAAGTAACCATCAAAAGTAAAACATTGATAAAGAAAGCATCCTCTATAGTTGCAAAACTTAAACATTTAATCAAGTAGGAAAAAAGCATCATAATTAAATCATTTATTTTATAGTAATGTATATTTCCATTACAAATTTTAGCAACTAGAAATGGGGGAAAAAAACAAACAAACATTTTAACTATTGAAAAGTAAACCCCTATAGATACACATCTACACATTTTTTACAACAAAATACAAGTTATACAGGCTATATAGACTTATCACAAGTTTTGTTTTTTTTACAAAATTGTTTGTTTTTTGTTACAGGTCTTTTTTGCGGGATGAAAACTGCAGCAGGTTCTTGTGACGATTCAGCTTCTCCAATTTGAAGAAATTGTTCGTCGCTTGAATGTTTGGTTTCTGTTGCAGGTGTTTTTTGCGGGATGAAAACTGTGGCAGGTTCTTGTGATAATTCAGTTTCTTCAATGTGAAGAAGTTCCTCATCAGTATCGTGGTTGGGTGTTGTTTGCATTTGTAGAACCTGCATGTTGTGTGTAAATGTTACGGTTAAACTGTTCATGGCCAGGAACAGCTGTTCGATGTCCTGGGCATCGGTGTGGTTCAGGTCAAGTAGTGGTGCTAAAAATGTCTTCAAAATGGAATTTGACACTGTTAAAGAGAGCTCCGTTTTGTTTTCTTTAAACTCAAATGCCACCGAGTTTTGTGACGCAAGCGGTGCCACTCCTTAACATTTTGCACTTTGTGCAGCGGTGGAAAGCACATTGCGGAGAAAAATCTTGCTGAAGAGTGGCACACTTTGGGCAGTGTTTACTAATGTTTATTTGGACACCTTGCAAAGCAGAGGTGATGGTTTTGTGAGAAGTAATTTCGTCTTCAGACATTTGGTGAAGTGGTCCAGTAGAAATTTGAACTTTTGAAGGTGTAATTGTCGAGTGTCTGTCGAGTGTCTGGTTGATTGTAAAAAGGTTTTTTGTTGGTACCTTTTTGTCATCAAGTTCGTAAAGTCATACGAATTCCCTTGATGGACGTCATTAATAAAGTTGTCCCACAAGGCAATTTGAATTCCTCCGGTTTCATCATTTATCCAACAGTTCATTACCTCTCCTTCAGTCTTGTTAAAAAATACATTTTTAACAGACTGTATCTTTGTTACTTTGGCTTTTAGTGTGGGTATCTGTACAAAAAGAGAGTGCGAGAGAGAAATCAGTCATGCCATTTGTTTTCAATGTACTTCAACTTTTAATTTGTATGGAAAAATGTTGTGCAACTTACATGATGCTGTGCATCTAGGGTTTTCATTTCGGCAATGGTGGAGGGGTATAGTTGCTTTGGGGGTTTATGGGGGAATGGTACTTGAGTCACTTCGAGTGTTGTAGAGCTGGTACTCTGGATATCATATTTTGTGTCATTGCTGTCTGGAAAATGAAAGAAACATTTAAAAAAAATTAGATGACAAGGAGGCACATGTGCAATCACTTACATTTTACTTAAAATACCATGTAATTTTTTTTAAATACTGATAATAACAACAAACAAAGCATTGTGAGTTTGTAATAAATAAATGTTGACCACGTCACAAAAGTAAACCGAAACCATGTATACAACTATATATGTGCCTCACAGACATGAGAAATATATTAATGGAAAGTTTGAAATGTCTACTTTAAAAAACATGAACTGATTCAAATCTTAAACACTTTCAGATTATGTGATCTGCATGAAACAGTTTCTTGTTTTTTCAAGACACATTAATTATTGTTTGCAGGTGCACCACAGCAAGCTTTATGCGTTTGAGCACTGATTAGTTGATTATGTACATAGGGGATTAAAGGCTTATGATTTATTAATATAAATGTGCTATCCGTTGACTAATTGCTTAAGTGAACAATTGCTAGTTGACTAGAAAAATCTTGGGCAACCAAAGGAAAAAAAAAAGTAAAGTAACTTATGGTATCACAATTAAAAATTACTACAAATAAAAAGTGGAATAAAATATACAAGGCATACTTACTTGGAACTTTCTTTGCATTCATGAGTTTGATTGCAGAGCAGTTTCTTGCAGCATTGTTCCATGAGGTTTGTTGATTACACTGAAAGATGACTGTGTGGTGGTATGTGTCCCTGTCGGTTTGTAGTGAAGCGGTGAAGTATTTGCTATTAATTTTAGATAGTTTTATGGGTGATACAGAATGCACGTATCCTGAAATTGAGTCTGGAAGTTGGTTCATTTTTCTCTCAATTTTGTTTTTCAATATTTCTGTTCTTACAGTGGAAAAGTTCTAATGGAATTCTTTGCAGGATACTCTGGTATTTAACATAATTCACAATTGATTGGGAATGTACCATTACTAATTAAAACAGATTGAGTTGGTTCATAGTTAATTAATTGGAGTGTGTCATTCGTTGATGTTGATTTTAAGTTTATTAGTTAATTAAGGTCTTTAGTGGTAAGTTGTGGATAGATTAATACCTGTAAGTTAATTGGCTTGTTTGTCATTACACTACATTTGATTTTTGCCTGTTATGTATTTGTGGTATAGGCAGGTAAAAATAATACACCGATTTATGTATAGTTTTTAATAGATATTTACAAGTATTGTGCAATAAAGAAAAATGACAATGATATTTTATGGAATTATTTCTTTATTCATTTTAGTAAATATAATTTTTGTGTGGTAAACTTTGAAAAGTTGAGTGACATGTACAGCAATGATACTGGTATGATGAAACTGTCTGTTAAGTCTGTGTTACTGCTGTTGTTGATATTATCACTGGCCCAGACAAAGTAATTAATATGAATCAAAGTAGTCAATGTTTTGCATACAATGCATCAAATAGAGATTGTGGTAAGTCTATTCAATATTAAGTATCAGTTATATCCATTGAAAAACAAAATTCCCTTAGCGGTTTTAGTTAGTGTGTACATTTGGAGTATTAAAGTATTGATGGGTTATTATGTTTACTTCATTTCTATATAGATGAGTACTATTTATTTAATTTTTACCCAAAATGAGGTGATATGAGAATTATGCAGCATGTGTCATGTAATGTCTGTTTCATTCATACATGAAGTTAGAGGGCGCCCTTGCCTAGAAAGTGTTCAAAACATTTCAGAAAATCCTTTATATAGCATTTAACGATCGGTGCAGCTGAATAACATGCAGGTAAAGACATTCTGAGGGATGAATGTTCAAGATAATAAACAAACTTTTATGAAGATATATGTTTTGTGTTATTACAGCCACATCCTAAATATGTGTTTTAAATTACTTCACCGTACATTTAAGCTCTTTATAAGTGCGTTTCTTGTGACAATAATTAATTCTGTCTTGGCAACAAATTGCGAAGTGTCTGCTTTCAAATGAGGCTGAAAAGAGGTGGAGTCATTCGTCTGTGTTCCTAGAGCAGGTGAGGTTGATTCTAAGATAGATCTAAGATAGGTCAGAGCAAAAGATTAGAACAATGCTTGAATCAACACAATTTTTATACTAATCCAACACGGGGTTTGAACCCACAACCGGAACGGCTCGGGATTAGTAACACATGGTTCAGCAGACTGCGCTACTCAGAGGACATACAATCACAAACTGCAGAGGAGAGGCTTCAGTGTAAGAATGAGCACACAAAAGCAAGTTAACCAGATTAGCATGCTAAGCTATCTTAATGCTGATGTAGCTTATGGCTTATGACGTGGTACATCCAATCCTGGCAAAATAGATATCCTTGGATTCGACATGACGCAAGGAATCGATAGACACCAATTTTATGATTTTGTGACAAACGGTTCACAAATTACAGCCTCTGAACCAATTTTGGGTCAACCTTGTTAAATTTTATCTCATCTAATCCCACTGTAAGAAACATTAGTACAGCTCTTACCCAGATAATAAAGGAGCTCAAATTCCAATTTATACACAATTTCAAAGTCGCCCCACACTGGTCTCGAACCCACGACCGCAATGGTTCGGGATTCATGACGCATGGTTGAACCGATTGCGCCACCCAGAGGACTTGTTTTACAATGCTGCAGAGGAGAAGCTTCAGTGTAAGAATGAGCACACAAAAGCAAGTTAACCAGATTAGCATGCTATGCTAATGTAGCTTATGGCTATCCTGATAGCTGAAGAGCCACATTAGAAAGAATGGCATCTGGTTAGCATGCTAACCAATGATTATGCTAAGCTAACAAGCATAAGGCAACAAACACAGGCTAGGTCAACTTTGGAGACAAATATCTTGAGAACGGTAGCGAATATCAAAAATCTGTTCACTCACTTCTGTGCGGCTTACTCCAAAGAACATCTGATCAAAATTTGGGCAAAATTGAGAAAGATTTGAAAGAGGAGTAGCGAAAAAACTGTTTTTCATTTGTTCCAATATGGCGGACAGTCACATTGTTGGAAAATGACAAATGAGATGTCGTCGGAATCGGCATAAGCCAAAGAACGTAGTGACATAAAGAAATCAAAATTTGAACAATGTTTTCAAGAGTTATAAGCATTTTTGCAAAATACCTTATATCTCTGGAACACTAGGTGGCGCTGTGCTCAATCTTCTCATGGACCTTCAGGACATTGTGTCGATAATCCATACTAAATTTTGTGAAGATATGTCAAATAGTTTAAAAGTTATTGCAAATTATGACAAAATTCAAAATGGTGGACACGTGGTTCATCCGATCATGGATAATTTGGTATCCACGGATTCGGCATGATGCAAGGAATCCATAGATACCACATTTATGATTTTCTGACAAACTGTTCAAAAGTTATTGGCCAAAATAGAAATTTTTCAGATCTCATGACCCATAGGTGGCGCTGTTCCCAACTTTGGCATGGAACCTCAGATCATGCTTCTGATGAAGTGTATCAATTTTCTTTCGATTGATCAAAGTTTGGCCGAGATACAGCCTCTTAGCTGATTTTGGGTGGACCGTGATAAGTTTGTGACATCATAACTTTTGAACAGAAATGAATAAAAAAAATCTGTTCACTAACTTCTGTGCAGCTCAGTCCAATGATCATTTGAGCAAATTTTGGAGAAAATTGGACAAATTTTGAAGGAGGAGTAGCGAAAAAACTTAATACTGTACTTTTCAAAATGGCCACTACTGTAATGGGCGGAGTCTTAATGTAAGGTATTGGTTGTGATTATGGTGATGAGAGAAATCAGATGTACTAAGTTTAATTTTTCTAGATCAAAGGGTTCAAAAGTTATAACCATTTAAATTTTGAAATTTTGAACTGGTGGTGGCGCTATAGAGTTGGTCCTAGAGGCTCAAAAATTGGTCCAATTACTATTCATTAGCATCACTAGAAGTGTACCAAATTTCATCATTTTCCTATGTACAGTTCATAGTGCTGCCATAGACTTCCATTGGCGGAAGAAGAATAATAATAATAAGATTAAAGCTGCAAGCAGCCTCAAAGGGGCCAAGCCCTCCAATGGTTCCCTGGGTTCAAAAAGTAGCTAAAAATACTCTGCTTTCAAAACTTTATAAGAAACTTTAATAACCAAAGTATTCTTACTATAGCAGTGCGGAGCCGCAAGAACAAAAACAGCACAAATTGAATATACATGTAAATGTACATCAAGCACAATAGCATTTAAGCACCAACAGCAGTGCAGAGCCAGAAGGAATTTAAATGACTATTTTATACACAATTTCAAAGTCGCCCCACACTGGTCTCGAACCCACGACCAGAATGGTTCGGGATTCATGACGCATGGTTGAACCGCTTGCGCCACCCAGAGGACATGTTTTACCAAACTGCAGAGGAGAGGCTTCAGTGTATGAATGAGCACACAAAATCATGTTAACGAGATTAGCATGCTAAGATAGCTTAATGCTAATGTAGCTTATGGTTATCCTGATAGCTGAAGAGCCGCATTAGAAAGAATGGCATCTGGTTAGCATGCTAACCAATTATTATGCTAAGCTAACTAGCATAAGGCAACAAACACAGGCTAGGTCAAATTTGGAGACTAATATCTCGGGAACGGTAGCGAATATCAAAAATCTGTTCAGTCATTTCTGTGCGGCTTGGTCCAAAGATCATCTGAGCAAACTTTGGACAAAATTGAGCAAGATTTGAAGGAGGAGTAGCGAAAAAACTGTTTACCATTTGCTTCAATATGGCGGACAGTCACATTGTTGGAAAATGACAAATGAGATATCGTCGGAATCTGCATAATCCAAGGAACGTAATGACATAAAGAAATCAAATTTTAACCTATGTTTTCAAAAGTTATAAGCATATTTGCAAAACACCTTATACCTCTGGAACACTAGGTGGCGCTGTGTTCAAAGTTCTCAGGTACCTTCAGGCCATGCTAATGATGATCCTTACCAATTTTGTTGCCGATATGTCAAATACTTTATAAGATATTGCAATTTATGACAAAAATCAAAATGGCGGACAAGTGGTTCTTTGAATCCTGGCACAATCAGTATCCATGGATTCAGCATGACCCAAGGAATCCATAGATACCACATTTATGATTTTCTGACAAACTGTTCAAAAGTTATTGGCCAAAATAGCCATTTTCCATATCTCATGACCCGTAGGTGGCGCTGTTCCCAACTTTGGCATGGAACCTCAGGGCATACTTCCGATGAAGCATATCAATTTTCGTTTCGATTGATCAATTTTTGGCTGAGATACAGCCTCTGAACCAATTTTGGGTCGACTTGTTAACTTTGTGACACCATAACTTTTGAACAAACTTGAATAAAAAAATCTGTTCAGTCATTTCTGTGCGTCTCAGTCCAAAGATCATTTGAGTAAATTTTTGTCAAATTTGGTCAAATTTTGAAAGAGGAGTAGCGAAAAAACTTAATACTGTACTTTTCAAAATGGCCACTACTGTAATTGGCGGAGTCTTAATGGACTATATTGGTCTTGATCACCATGACGAGAGGAATCAAGTGTACTAAGTTTCATTTTTCTAGATCAAATGGTTCAAAATTTATAACCCTTTGAATGTTGAATATTTGAACTGGTGGTGGCGCTATAGAGTTGATCCTAGAGACTCCAAAATTGGTCCAATTACTTGTCATGACCATATGTACAAGTGTGCTAAATTTCATCATTTTCCTACTTACGGTTCATAGGGCTGCCATAGACTTCCACTGGGAAGAATAATAATAATAAGATTAAAGCTGCAAGCAGCCTCAAAGGGGCCAAGCCCTCCAATGGTTCCCTGGGTTCAAAAAGTAGCTAAAAATACTTTGCTTTCAAAACTTTATAAGAAACTTTAATAACCAAAGTATTCTTACTATAGCAGTGCGGAGCCGCAAGAACAAAAACAGCACAAATTGAATATACATGTAAATGTACATCAAGCACAATAGCATTTAAGCACCAACAGCAGTGCAGAGCCAGAAGGAATTTAAATGACAACTTTATACACAATTTTAAAGTTGTCCCACACAGGATTCGAACCCACGACCGGAATGGTTCGGGACTCTTGACATGTGGTTTAGCAACTTGCGCCACTCAGAGGACGTGAGTTACACAGCTGCTGAGGAGAGGCTTCAGTGTATGAATGAGCACACAAAATCATGTTAACGAGATTAGCATGCTAAGCTAGCTTAATGCTAATGTAGCTTATGGTTATCCTGATAGCTGAAGAGCCACATTAGAAAGAATGGCATCTGGTTAGCATGCTAACCAATTATTATGCTAAGCTAACTAGCATAAGGCAACAAACACAGGCTAGGTCAACTTTGGAGACGAATATCTCGGGAACGGTAGCGAATATCAAAAATCTGTTCAGTCATTTCTGTGCGGCTTGGTCCAAAGATCAACTGAGCAAACTTTGGGCAAAATTGAGCAAGATTTGAAGGAGGAGTAGCGAAAAAACTGTTTACCATTTGCTTCAATATGGCGGACAGTCACATTGTTGGAAAATGACAAATGAGATATCGTCGGAATCTGCATAATCCAAGGAACGTAATGACATAAAGAAATCAAATTTTAACCTATGTTTTCAAAAGTTATAAGCATATTTGCAAAACACCTTATACCTCTGGAACACTAGGTGGCGCTGTGTTCAAAGTTCTCAGGTACCTTCAGGCCATGCTAATGATGATCCTTACCAATTTTGGTGCCGATATGTCAAATACTTTATAAGATATTGCAATTTATGACAAAAATCAAAATGGCGGACAAGTGGTTCTTTGAATCCTGGCACAATCAGTATCCATGGATTCAGCATGACCCAAGGAATCCATAGATACCACATTTATGATTTTCTGACAAACTGTTCAAAAGTTATTGGCCAAAATAGCCATTTTCCATATCTCATGACCCGTAGGTGGCGCTGTTCCCAACTTTGGCATGGAACCTCAGGGCATACTTCCGATGAAGCGTATCAATTTTCGTTTCGATTGATCAATTTTTGGCTGAGATACAGCCTCTGAACCAATTTTGGGTCGACTTGTTAACTTTGTGACACCATAACTTTTGAACAAACTTGAATAAAAAAATCTGTTCAGTCATTTCTGTGCGTCTCAGTCCAAAGATCATTTGAGTAAATTTTAGTCAAATTTGGTCAAATTTTGAAAGAGAAGTAGCGAAAAAACTTAATACTGTACTTTTCAAAATGGCCACTACTGTAATGGGCGGAGTCTTAATGGACTATATTGGTCTTGATCACCATGACGAGAGGAATCAAGTGTACTAAGTTTCATTTTTCTAGATCAAATGGTTCAAAATTTATAACCCTTTGAATGTTGAATTTTTGAACTGGTGGTGGCGCTATAGAGTTGATCCTAGAGACTCCAAAATTGGTCCAATTACTTGTCATGACCATATGTACAAGTGTGCTAAATTTCATCATTTTCCTACTTACGGTTCATAGGGCTGCCATAGACTTCCACTGGGAAGAATAATAATAATAATAAATATAGCTGCAAGCAGCAATACAGGGGCCAAGCCGCTGTAGCACAGTAGGGCTGTAGCGCAATGCGGAGCCAGAAGAGCAAAAACAGCAGAAATAGAATGTACATGAAGAACAGATGGGTTCAGAGGTACAGATAGGATGAAATCAAAATGAACAAAAGTTCTGATGAGAACAAACACAGAATGTAGAAAAAACACATTTCTAATCCCAGTGTTAGAAACATTAGTACAGCTTTTACCCAGATGATAAAGGAGTTCAAATGACAATTTTATAATTGCCCCACACTGGTCTCGAACCCACGACCGGAATGGTTCGGGATTCATGACGCATGGTTGAACAGATTGCACCACCCAGAGGACTTGTTTTACAAAGCTTCAGAGCAGAGGCTTCAGTGTAAGAATAAGCACACAAAATCATGTTAACGAGATTAGCATGCTAAGCTAGCTTAATGCTAATGTAGCTTATGGTTAACCTGATAGCTGAAGAGCCACATTAGAAAGAATGGCATCTGGTTAGCATGCTAACCAATTATTATGATAAGTTAACTAGCATAAGGCAAAAAACACAGGCTAGGTCAACTTTGAAGATGAATATCTCGGGAACGGTAGCGAATATCAGAAATCTGTTCAGTCATTTCTGTGCGGCTCAGTCCAAAGATCATCTGATCAAATTTTGGACAAAATTGAGCAAGATTTGAAGGAGGAGTAGCGAAAAAACTGTTTTTCATTTGTTCCAATATGGCGGATAGTCACATTGTTGGAAAATGACAAATGAGATATCAACGGAATCGGCATAAGCCAAGGAACATAATGACGTAAAGAAATCAAAATTTGAACAATGTTTTCAAAAGTTATAAGCATTTTTGCAAAATACCTTATATCCATGGAACACTAGGTGGCGCTGTGTTCAATCTTCTCATGTACCTTCATGACAATGTGTCAATGATCAATGCTAATTTTTGTGAAGATATGTCAAATAGTTTAAAAGTTATTGCAAATTATGACAAAATTCAAAATGGCGGACACGTGGTAGATCCCATCCTGGCAAAATTGGTATCCACGGATTTGGCATGATGCAAGGAATCCATAGATACCACATTTATGATTTTCTGACAAACTGTCCAAAAGTTATTGGCCAAAATAGCAATTTTTCATATCTCATAACCCGTAGGTGGCGCTGTTCCCAACTTTGGCATGGAACCTCAAACCAAGCTTCTGATGAAGTGTACCAATTTTTGTTTCGATTGATCAAACTTTGGCCGAGATACAGCCTCTTAGCCAATTTTGGGTGGACCTCGTCAAGTTTGTGACACCATAACTTTTGAACAAAGATGAATAAAAAAAATCTGTTCAGTCATTTCTGTGCGGCTCAGTCCAAAGATCATTTGAGCAAATTTTGGACAAAATTGGAGAAATTTTGAAGGAGGAGTAGCGAAAAAACTGAATACTGTACTTTTCAAAATGGCTACTACTGTAATGGGCGGAGTCTTAATGGACTATATTGGTTTTGATCAGCATGATGAGAGGAATCAGGTGTACTAACTTTTATTTTTCTAGATCAAATGGTTCAAAAGTTATAATCATTTCAATGTTGAATTTTTGAACTGGTGGTGGCGCTATAGAGTTGACCCTAGAGACACCAAATTTGGTCCAATTACTATTCATGGCCATCTCTACAACTGTGCCAAATTTCATCATTTTCCTATGTACGGTTCATAGGGCTGCCATAGACTTCCATTGGCGGAAGAAGAAGAAGAATAATAATAAATATAGCTGCAAGCAGCAATACGGGGCCAAGCCCTGCAAGGCACAGCAAGCAAAAGCCGCTGTAGCGCAATGCGGAGCCAGAAGAGCAAAACATCAGAAATTTAATGTACATCAAGCACAGCAAGTTCTGTAAGCACATCAATTACAGCAACACAGCAAGCATTTAAGCACCAACAGCAGTGCGGAGCCAGAAGAACAAAAAGAGCAGAAATTGAATATACATGTAAATGTACATCAAGCACAGCAGCGCAGCAAGCATTTAAGCACCAACAGCAGTGCAGAGCCGCAAGAACAAAAAGAGCAGAAATTAAATATAAATGTAAATGAAGCACAGCGAGCATTTAAGCACCAACAGCAGTGCAGAGCCGGAAGGAATTTAAATGACAACTTTAAAGTCATCCCACATGGGACTCGAACCCACAACCAGAATGGCTCAAGATTTTAGATTCATGGTTTAGCAGATTGCACCACTCAGAGGACGTACAATCACAAACTTCAGAGGAGAGGCTTCAGTGTAAGAATGAGCACACAAAAGCAAGTTAACCAGATTAGCATGCTAAGCTATCTTAATGCTAATGTAGCTTATAACATGGTACATCCAATCCTGGCAAAATAGATATCCTCGGATTCGACATGACGCAAGGAATCGATAGACACCAATTTTATGATTTTGTGACAAACTGTTCACAAGTTACAGCCTCTGAACCAATTATGGGTCGACCTCATTAAGTTTGCGACATCATAACTTTTTTTTTTCCAGTATAGCAAAAAAATCGGGAACAGTACTTTTATGCGGCTCAGTCCGAAGATCATTTGAGCACAAGTTTGGACAAAATTAGACCAATTTTGAAGGAGGAGTAGTGAAAAAACTGTTTTACATTCACTCCAATATGGCGGCCAGTCACATTGTTGAAAAATAACATATGAGATATCGTTGAAATCGGCATAAGCCAAGGAATATATTGACATAAAGAAATCAAATTTCAAGCAATGTTAGCAAAAGTTATAAGCGTTTTTTCAAAAAACAATGATATCTCTGGAACACTAGGTGGCGCTGTGATCAAACTTCTCAGGTACCTTAGGGCCATGCTAATGACGATCCATACCAAATTTGGTGAAGAAATTTCAAATAGTTTAAAAGATATTGCAAATTATGACAAAATTCAAAATGGCAGACACGTGCTACATCCCATCATGGCAAAATCAATATCCACGGATTCATCATGACCCAAGGAATCGATATACACCAAGTTTATAATTTTCTGACAAACCGTTCACAAGTTATTGGCCAAAATATGCATTTTCCATATCTCATGACCCGTAGGTGGCGCTGTTCCCAACTTTGGCATGGAACCTCAGATCATGCTTCCGATGAAGCGTACCAATTTTCGTTTTCGATTGATCAAAGTTTGGCCGAGATACAGCCGCTGAACCAATTTTAGGTCGACCTTGTTAACTTTGTGACGTCATAACTTTTGATCAGAGAAGAATAAAAAAAATCGGGGACAGTACTTTTATGCGGCTCAGTCCGAAGATCATTTGAGCACATGTTTGGTAAAAATTAGACCAATTTTGAAGGAGGAGTAGCAAAAAAACTGCATACTGTACTTTTCAAAATGGCCACTATTGTAATGGGTGGAGTCTTAATGTAAGATATTGGTTCTGATCAGCATAATGAGATGAATCAGGTGTACTAAGTTTCATTTTTCTAGATCAAAGGGTTCAAAAGTTATAACCATTTCAATGTTGAATTTTTGAACTGCTGGTGGCGCTATAGAGTTGGTCCTAGAGACTCAAAAATTGCTACATTTACTATTCATGGCCATCACTACAAGTGTGCCAAATTTCATCATTTTCCTATGTACGGTTCATAGGGCTGCCATAGACTTCCACTGGGAAGAAGAAGAATTGTTATTCTGACAATAACAATTGCTAATATAGCTGCAAGCAGCAATACGGGGCCAAGCCCCTGAAGGGGCTGTAGTGCAATGCGGAGCCAGAAGAGCAAAAACATCAGAAATTAAATGTACATGTAAATGTACATCAAGCACAGCAAGTACTGTAAGCACAGCAGCACAGCAAACATTTAAGCACCAACAGCAGTGTGGAGCCAGAAGAACAAAAAGAGCAGAAATTGAATATCCATGTAAATGTACATCAAACACAGCAAGCATTTAAGCACCAACAGCAGTGCAGAGCCAGAATGAATTGAAATGAAAACCTTATACCCAATTTTAAAGTTGCCCCACACAGGATTCAAACCCACGACCTGAATTGTTCGGGATTCATGACACGTGGTTTAGCAACTTGCGCCACTCAGAGGACAGAAGTTGCAGAGGAGAGGCTTCAGAGTAAGATTAAGCACAAAAAAATCATGTTAACCAGATTAGCATGCTAAAATAGCTTAATGCTAATGTAGATTATGGTTAACCTGATATCTGAAGAGCCACATTAGAAAGAATGGCATTTGGTTAGCATTTTAACCAATGATTATGCTAAGCTAACTAGCATAATGCAACAAACACAAGCTAGGTCAACTTTGGAGACAAATATCTTGAGAACGGTAGAGAATATCACAAATCTGTTCACTCACTTCTGTGTGGCTCAGTCCAAAGAACATCTGATCAAATTTTGGGCAAAATTGAGCAAAATTTAAAGGAGGAGTAGCGAAAAAACTGTTTTTTATTTGCTCCAATTTGACGGACAGTCACATTGTTGGAAAATGACAAATGAGATATCGTCAGAATCTGCATAAGCCACGGAACATAATGACATAAAGAAATCAAAATTTGAACAATGTTTTCAAAAGTTATAAGCGTTTTTGCATAAGACCTTATATCTCTGGAACACTAGGTGGCGCTGTGTTCAATCTTCTCATGGACCTTCAGGACATTGTGTCGATGATCCATACTAAATTTTGTGAAGATATGTCAAAGAGTTTAAAAGTTATTGCAAACTATGACAAAATTCAAAATGGCGGACACGTGGTTCATCCGATTTTGGATTATTCGGTATCCACGGATTCGACATGATGCAAGGAATCCATAGATACCACATTTATGATTTTCTGACAAACTGTTCAAAAGTTATTGTCCAAAATATCTATTTTTCATATCTCATGACCCGTAGGTGGCGCTGTTCCCAACTTTGGCATGGAACCTCAGATCATGCTTCCGATGAAGTGTACCAATTGTCATTTCGATTGATCAAAGTTTGGCTGAGATACAGCCTCTTAGCCAATTTTGGGTGGACCTCGGTAAGTTTGCGACATCATAACTTTTTTTTTTCCAGTATAGCAAAAAATTCTGTTCAGTCATTTCTATGCGGCTCAGTCCAAAGATCATTTGAGCAAATTTTGGAGAAAATTGGACAAATTTTGAAGGAGGAGTAGCGAAAAAACTGGATACTGTACTTTTCAAAATGGCCACTACTGTAATGGGCGGAGTCTTAATGTAAGGTATTGGTTGTGATCAGCATGATGAGTGGAATCAGGTGTACTAAGTTTCATGTCTCTAGATCAAAGGGTTCAAAAGTTATAACCATTTCAATGTTGAATTTTTGAACTGGTGGTGGCGCTATGGAGTTGGTGCTGGAGACTCAAAAATTGGTCCAATTACTATTCATTACCATCACTAGAAGTGTACCAAATTTCATCATTTTACTATGTACGGTTCATAGGGCTGCCATAGACTTCCATTGGCGGAAGAAGAAGAATATTGTTATTCTGACAATTCCAATTACTAATATAGCTGCAAGCAGCAATACAGGGGCCAAGCCGCTGTAGCACAGTAGGGCTGTAGCGCAATGCGGAGCCAGAAGAGCAAAAACAGCAGAAATAGAATGTACATGAAGAACAGATGGGTTCAGAGGTACAGATAGGATGAAATCAAAATGAACAAAAGTTCTGATGAGAACAAACACAGAATGTAGAAAAAACACATTTCTAATCCCAGTGTTAGAAACATTAGTACAGCTTTTACCCAGATGATAAAGGAGTTCAAATGACAATTTTATAATTGCCCCACACTGGTCTCGAACCCACGACCGGAATGGTTCGGGATACATGACGCATGGTTGAACAGATTGCACCACCCAGAGGACTTGTTTTACAAAGCTTCAGAGCAGAGGCTTCAGTGTAAGAATAAGCACACAAAATCATGTTAACGAGATTAGCATGCTAAGCTAGCTTAATGCTAATGTAGCTTATGGTTAACCTGATAGCTGAAGAGCCACATTAGAAAGAATGGCATCTGGTTAGCATGCTAACCAATTATTATGATAAGTTAACTAGCATAAGGCAAAAAACACAGGCTAGGTCAACTTTGAAGATGAATATCTCGGGAACGGTAGCGAATATCAGAAATCTGTTCAGTCATTTCTGTGCGGCTCAGTCCAAAGATCATCTGATCAAATTTTGGACAAAATTGAGCAAGATTTGATGGAGGAGTAGCGAAAAAACTGTTTTTCATTTGTTCCAATATGGCGGATAGTCACATTGTTGGAAAATGACAAATGAGATATCAACGGAATCGGCATAAGCCAAGGAACATAATGACGTAAAGAAATCAAAATTTGAACAATGTTTTCAAAAGTTATAAGCATTTTTGCAAAATACCTTATATCCATGGAACACTAGGTGGCGCTGTGTTCAATCTTCTCATGTACCTTCATGACAATGTGTCAATGATCAATGCTAATTTTTGTGAAGATATGTCAAATAGTTTAAAAGTTATTGCAAATTATGACAAAATTCAAAATGGCGGACACGTGGTAGATCCCATCCTGGCAAAATTGGTATCCACGGATTTGGCATGATGCAAGGAATCCATAGATACCACATTTATGATTTTCTGGCAAACTGTCCAAAAGTTATTGGCCAAAATAGCAATTTTTCATATCTCATAACCCGTAGGTGGCGCTGTTCCCAACTTTGGCATGGAACCTCAAACCAAGCTTCTGATGAAGTGTACCAATTTTTGTTTCGATTGATCAAACTTTGGCCGAGATACAGCCTCTTAGCCAATTTTGGGTGGACCTCGTCAAGTTTGTGACACCATAACTTTTGAACAAAGATGAATAAAAAAAATCTGTTCAGTCATTTCTGTGCGGCTCAGTCCAAAGATCATTTGAGCAAATTTTGGACAAAATTGGAGAAATTTTGAAGGAGGAGTAGCGAAAAAACTGAATACTGTACTTTTCAAAATGGCTACTACTGTAATGGGCGGAGTCTTAATGGACTATATTGGTTTTGATCAGCATGATGAGAGGAATCAGGTGTACTAACTTTTATTTTTCTAGATCAAATGGTTCAAAAGTTATAATCATTTCAATGTTGAATTTTTGAACTGGTGGTGGCGCTATAGAGTTGACCCTAGAGACATCAAATTTGGTCCAATTACTATTCATGGCCATCTCTACAACTGTGCCAAATTTCATCATTTTCCTATGTACGGTTCATAGGGCTGCCATAGACTTCCATTGGCGGAAGAAGAAGAATAATAATAATAAATATAGCTGCAAGCAGCAATACAGGGGCCAAGCCACTGTAGCACAGTAGGGCTGTAGCGCAATGCGGAGCCAGAAGAGCAAAAACAGCAGAAATAGAATGTACATGAACAGATGGGTTCAGAGGTACAGATAGGATAAAATCAAAATGAACAGAAGTTCTGATGAGAATGAACACAGAATGTAGAAAAAAAAAACACTTATTTCTAATCCCAGTGTTAGAAACATTAGTACAGCTCTTACCTAGATAATAAAGGAGTTCAAATGACAATTTTATACACAATTTCAAAGTCGCCCCACACTGGTCTCGAACCCACGACCGGAATGGTTCGGGATTCATGACGCATGGTTGAACAGATTGCGCCACCCAGAGGACTTGTTTTACAAAGCTGCAGAGGAGAGGCTTCAGTGTAAGAATAAGCACACAAAATCATGTTAACGAGATTAGCATGCTAAGCTAGCTTAATGCTAATGTAGCTTATGGTTATCCTGATAGCTGAAGAGCCACATTAGAAAGAATGGCATCTGGTTAGCATGCTAACCAATTATTATGCTAAGCTAACTAGCATAAGGCAACAAACACAGGCTAGGTCAACTTTGGAGATGAATATCTCGGGAACGGTAGCGAATATCAAAAATCTATTCAGTCATTTCTGTGCGGCTTGGTCCAAAGATCATCTGAGCGATCATTGGGCAAAATTTAGCAAGATTTGAAGGAGGAGTAGCGAAAAAACTGTTTACCATTTGCTTCAATATGGCGGACAGTCACATTGTTAGAAAATGACAAATGAGATATTGTCGGAATTGGCATAAGCCAAGGAACATAATGACATAAAGCAATCAAAATTTGACCAATGTTTTCAAAAGTTATAAGCGTTTTTGCAAAATACCTTATACCTCTGGAACACTAGGTGGCGCTGTGTTCAACGTTCTCAGGTACCTTCAGGCCATGCTAATGATGATCCTTACCAATTTTGGTGCCGATATGTCAAATACTTAATAAGATATTGCAATTTATGACAAAAATCAAAATGGTGGACAAGTGGTTCATTGAATCCTGGCAAAATCAGTATCCATGGATTCAGCATGACCCAAGGAATCCATAAATACCAAATTTATGATTTTCTGACAAACTGTTCAAAAGTTATTGGCCAAAATAGCCATTTTCCATATCTCATGACCCGTAGGTGGCGCTGTTCCCAACTTTGGCATGGAACCTCAGGGCATACTTCCGATGACGTGAATCAATTTTCGTTTCGATTGATCAAAGTTTGGCCGAACTATAGCTTCTGAACCAATTTTGGGTCGACCTCGTTAAGTTTGCGACATCATAACTTTTTTTTTCCAGTATAGCAAAAAAATCGGGGACAGTACTTTTATGCGGCTCAGTCCGAAGATCATTTGAGCACATGTTTGGACAAAATTAGACCAATTTTGAACGAGGAGTAGCAAAAAAACTGCATACTGTACTTTTCAAAATGGCCACTACTGTAATGGGCGGAGTCTTAATGTAAGATATTGTTTCTGATCAGCATGATGAGATGAATCAGGTGTACTAAGTTTCATTTTTCTAGATCAAAGGGTTCAAAAGTTATAACCATTTCAATGTTGAATTTTTGAACTGCTGGTGGCGCTATAGAGTTGGTCCTAGAGACTCAAAAATTGCTACATTTACTATTCATGGCCATCACTACAAGTGTGCCAAATTTCATCATTTTCCTATGTACGGTTCATAGGGCTGCCATAGACTCCCATTTGCGGAAGAAGAATTGTTATTCTGACAATAACAATTGCTAATATAGCTGCAAGCAGCAATACGGGGCCAAGCCCTGCAAGGCAGAGCAAGCAACAGCCGCTGTAGCGCAATGCGGAGCCAGAAGAGCAAAACATCAGAAATTTAATGTACATCAAGCACAGTAAGCACATCAATTACAGCAGCACAGCTAGCATTTAAGCACCAACAGCAGTGCAGAGCCGGAAGGAATTTAAATTATTATTTTATACACAATTTCAAAGTCGCCCCACACTGGTCTCGAACCCACGACCACAATGGTTCGGGATTCATGACGCATGGTTGAACCACTTGCGCCACCCAGAGGACATGTTTTACGAAGCTGCAGAGGAGAGGCTTCAGTGTGTGAATGAGCACACAAAATCATGTTAACGAGATTAGCATGCTAAGCTAACTTAATGCTAATATAGCTTATGATGTGGTACATCCAATGCTGGCAAAATAGATATCCTCAGATTCGACATGACGCAAGGAATCGATAGACACCAATTTTATGATTTTGTGACAAACTGTTCACAAGTTACAGCCTCTGAACCAATTATGGGTCGACCTCGTTAAGTTTGCGACATCATAACTTTTTTTTTCCAGTAGAGCAAAAAAATCGGGGACAGTACTTTTATGCGGCTCAGTCCGAAGATCATTTGAGTACATATTTGGACAAAATTAGACCAATTTTGAAGGAGGAGTAGCGAAAAAACTGTTTTACATTCGCTCCAATATGGCGGCCAGTCACATTGTTGAAAAATAACATATGAGATATCGTTGAAATCGGCATAAGCCAAGGAATATATTGACATAAAGAAATCAAATTTCAAGCAATGTTGGCAAAAGTTATAAGTGTTTTTTCAAAAAACAATGATATCTCTGGAACACTAGGTGGCGCTGTGATCAAATTTCTCAGGTACCTTCGGGCCATGCTAATGATGATCCATACCAAATTTGGTGAAGAAATTTCAAATAGTTTAAAAGATATTGCAAATTATGACATCATTCAAAATGGCGGACACGTGGTACATCCCATTATGGCAAAATCGATATCCACGGATTTGTCATGACCCAAGGAATCGATAGACACCAAGTTTATAATTTTCTGACAAACTGTTCATAAGTTATTGGCCAAAATATGCATTTTCCATATCTCATGACCCGTAGGTGGCGCTGTTCCCAACTTTGGCATGGAACCTCAGATCATGCTTCCGATGAAGTGTACCAATTTTCGTTTCGATTGATCAAAGTTTGGCCGAGCTATAGCTTCTGAACCAATTTTGGGTCGACCTCGTTAAGTTTGCGACGTCATAACTTTTGATCAGAGAAGAATAAAAAAAATCGGGGACAGTACTTTTATGCGGCTCAGTCCGAAGATCATTTGAGTACATGTTTGGACAAAATTAGACCAATTTTGAAGGAGGAGTAGCAAAAAAACTGCATACTGTACTTTTCAAAATGGCCACTACTGTAATGGGCGGAGTCTTAATGTAAGATATTGGTTCTAATCAGCATGATGAGATGAATCAGGTGTACTAAGTTTCATTTTTCTAGATCAAAGGGTTCAAAAGTTATAACCATTTCAATGTTGAATTTTTGAACTGCTGGTGGCGCTATAGAGTTGGACCTAGAGACTCAAAAATTGCTACAATTACTTTTCATTACCATCACTACAAGTGTGCCAAATTTCATCATTTTCCTATGTATGGTTCATAGGGCTGCCATAGACTTCAAGAGGAGGAAGAAGAATAATAATAATAATAATAATAAGAAAACTAACAGATACAATAGGTGCCATAGCCCCTTCGGGGCTTGGCCCCTAATAAGAAAACTAACAGATACAATAGGTGCCATAGCCCCTTCGGGGCTTGGCCCCTAATAATAATAAGAAAACTAACAGATACAATAGGTGCCATAGCCCCTTCGGGGCTTGGCCCCTAATAAGAAAACTAACAGATACAATAGGTGCCATAGCCCCTTCGGGGCTTGGCCCCTAATAAGAAAACTAACAGATACAATAGGTGCCATAGCCCCTTCGGGGCTTGGCCCCTAATAATAATAAGAAAACTAACAGATACAATAGGTGCCATAGCCCCTTCGGGGCTTGGCCCCTAATAAGAAAACTAACAGATACAATAGGTGCCATAGCCCCTTCGGGGCTTGGCCCCTAATAATAAGAAAACTAACAGATACAATAGGTGCCATAGCCCCTTCGGGGCTTGGCCCCTAATAATAAGAAAACTAACAGATACAATAGGTGCCATAGCCCCTTCGGGGCTTGGCCCCTAATAAGAAAACTAACAGATACAATAGGTGCCATAGCCCCTTCGGGGCTTGGCCCCTAATAAGAAAACTAACAGATACAATAGGTGCCATAGCCCCTTCGGGGCTTGGCCCCTAAATAGCTGCAAGCAGCAATACGGGGCCAAGCCCTGCAAGGCAGAGCAAGCAACAGCCGCTGTAGCGCAATGCGGAGCCAGAAGAGCAAAACATCAGAAATTTAATGTACATCAAGCACAGTAAGCACATCAATTACAGCAGCACAGCTAGCATTTAAGCACCAACAGCAGTGCAGAGCCGGAAGGAATTTAAATTATTATTTTATACACAATTTCAAAGTCGCCCCACACTGGTCTCGAACCCACGACCACAATGGTTCGGGATTCATGACGCATGGTTGAACCACTTGCGCCACCCAGAGGACATGTTTTACAAAGCTGCAGAGGAGAGGCTTCAGTGTGTGAATGAGCACACAAAATCATGTTAACGAGATTAGCATGCTAAGCTAACTTAATGCTAATATAGCTTATGATGTGGTACATCCAATGCTGGCAAAATAGATATCCTCAGATTCGACATGACGCAAGGAATCGATAGACACCAATTTTATGATTTTGTGACAAACTGTTCACAAGTTACAGCCTCTGAACCAATTATGGGTTGACCTCATTAAGTTTGCGACATCATAACTTTTTTTTTCCAGTAGAGCAAAAAAATCGGGGACAGTACTTTTATGCGGCTCAGTCCGAAGATCATTTGAGTACATATTTGGACAAAATTAGACCAATTTTGAAGGAGGAGTAGCGAAAAAACTGTTTTACATTCGCTCCAATATGGCGGCCAGTCACATTGTTGAAAAATAACATATGAGATATCGTTGAAATCGGCATAAGCCAAGGAATATATTGACATAAAGAAATCAAATTTCAAGCAATGTTGGCAAAAGTTATAAGTGTTTTTTCAAAAAACAATGATATCTCTGGAACACTAGGTGGCGCTGTGATCAAACTTCTCATGTACCTTCGGGCCATGCTAATGATGATCCATACCAAATTTGGTGAAGAAATTTCAAATAGTTTAAAAGATATTGCAAATTATGACATCATTCAAAATGGCGGACACGTGGTACATCCCATTATGGCAAAATCGATATCCACGGATTTGTCATGACCCAAGGAATCGATAGACACCAAGTTTATAATTTTCTGACAAACTGTTCATAAGTTATTGGCCAAAATATGCATTTTCCATATCTCATGACCCGTAGGTGGCGCTGTTCCCAACTTTGGCATGGAACCTCAGATCATGCTTCCGATGAAGTGTACCAATTTTCGTTTCGATTGATCAAAGTTTGGCCGAGCTATAGCTTCTGAACCAATTTTGGGTCGACCTAGTTAAGTTTGCGACGTCATAACTTTTGATCAGAGAAGAATAAAAAAAATCGGGGACAGTACTTTTATGCGGCTCAGTCCGAAGATCATTTGAGTACATGTTTGGACAAAATTAGACCAATTTTGAAGGAGGAGTAGCAAAAAAACTGCATACTGTACTTTTCAAAATGGCCACTACTGTAATGGGCGGAGTCTTAATGTAAGATATTGGTTCTAATCAGCATGATGAGATGAATCAGGTGTACTAAGTTTCATTTTTCTAGATCAAAGGGTTCAAAAGTTATAACCATTTCAATGTTGAATTTTTGAACTGCTGGTGGCGCTATAGAGTTGGACCTAGAGACTCAAAAATTGCTACAATTACTTTTCATTACCATCACTACAAGTGTGCCAAATTTCATCATTTTCCTATGTATGGTTCATAGGGCTGCCATAGACTTCAAGAGGAGGAAGAAGAATAATAATAATAATAATAATAAGAAAACTAACAGATACAATAGGTGCCATAGCCCCTTCGGGGCTTGGCCCCTAAATATAGCTGCAAGCAGCAATACAGGGGCCAAGCCCTGAAGCAGCAGCAACTCTCCCCATCACTCCCCTCCCTGCCCCTCTCCTGATCCCTGCCCCTCTCCTGACCCCTGCCCCTCTCCTGCCCCCTCTGCCCCTCTCCTGCCCTTCCTTGAATTTTTGAACTGGTGGTGGCGCTATAGAGGTGGTCCTAGAGACTCTAAAATTGGTCCAATTGCTATTCATTACAATCACTACAAGTGTGCTAAATTTGAAAAAAAAAAAAAACAGCTGTTTTAGTAGTACAAGTGAAAATGAACTCAATATGAAGATGTTTTATATAAATTTGCTGCATGTTATATTTATGGAGATCCTTTCTCAGATACACATCATGTGTGGAACTAAAACAACTTTTCCACCACTTAAGGCCACAGTACCTCTTCAGTCTGGACATGTGCCACACAGGAATCGAACCCACGACCGTAATGGTTCGGGATTCATGACACATGGTTTAACAACTTGCGCCACTCAGAGGACGTAAATTTCAAAGCTGCAGAGGAGAGGCTTCAGTGTAAGAATAAGCACACAAAAACATGTTAACGAGATTAGCATGCTAAGCTAGCTTAATGCTAATGTAGCTTATGGTTATCCTGATAGCTCTAGAGCCACATTAGAAAGAATGGCATCTGGTTAGCATGCTAACCAATTATTATGCTAAGGTAACTGGCATAAGGCAACATACACAGGCTAGGTCAAATTCGGAGATGAATATCTCAGGAACGGTAGCGAATATCAAAAATCTGTTCAGTCATTTCTGTGCAGCTCAGTCCAAAGAACATCTGATCAAATTTTGGACAAAATTGAGTAAGATTTGAAGGAGGAGTAGCGAAAAAACTGTTTTTCATTTGTTCCAATATGGCGGATAGTCACATTGTTGGAAAATGACAAATGAGATATCGACGGAATCGGCATAAGCCAAAGAATGTAATGACATAAAGAAATCAAAATTTGAACAATATTTACAAAAGTTATAAGCGTTTTTACAAAAGACCTTATATCTCTGGAACACTAGGTGGCGCTGTGCTCAATCTTCTCATGTACTTTCAGGACATTGTGTCGATGATCCATACTAAATTTTGTGAAGATATGTCAAATAGTTTAAAAGTTATTGCAAATTATGACAAAATTCAAAATGGCGGACACGTGGTACATCCCATCCTGGCAAAATCGGTATGCATGGATTTGGCATGACCCAAGGAATCCATAGATACCACATTTATGATTTTCTGACAAACTGTTCAAAAGTTATTGACCAAAATAGCTATTTTCCATATCTCATGACCCGTAGGTGGCGCTGTTCCCAACTTTGGCACGGACCCTCAAACAATGCTTCCAATCAAGTGTATCAATTTTTGTTTCGATTGATCAAACTTTGGCCGAGATACAGCCTCTACACCAATTTTGGGTCAACCTCATTAAGTTTGCGACATCATAACTTTTGAACAAAGATGAATAAAAAAAATCTGTTCAGTCATTTCTATGCGGCTCAGTCCAAAGATCATTTGAGCAAATTTTGGACAAAATTGGACAAATTTTGAAGGAGGAGTAGCGAAAAAACGGAATACTGTACTTTACAAAATGGCTACTACTGTAATGGGCGGAGTCTTAATGTAAGCTATTGATTTTGATCACCATGATGAGATGAATCAAGTGTACTAAGTTTTATTTCTCTAGATCAAAGGGTTCAAAAGTTATAACCATTTCAATGTTGAATTTTTGAACTGGTGGTGGCGCTATAGAGTTGGTCCTAGAGACACCAAATTTGGTCCAATTACTATTCATGGCTATCTCTACAACTGTGCCAAATTTCATCATTTTCCTATGTACGGTTCATAGGGCTGCCATAGACTTCCATTGGCGGAAGAAGAAGAAGAAGAAGAAGAAGAAGAATAATAATAATAAGAAAACTAACAGATACAATAGGTGCCTTGCCCCTTCGGGGCTTGGCCCCTAAATATAGCTGCAAGCAGCAATACAGGGGCCAAGCCCTGAAGCAGCAGCAACTCTCCCCATCACTCCCCTCCCTGCCCCTCTCCTGATCCCTGCCCCTCTCCTGACCCCTGCCCCTCTCCTGCCCCCTCTGCCCCTCTCCTGCCCTTCCTTGAATTTTTGAACTGGTGGTGGCGCTATAGAGGTGGTCCTAGAGACTCTAAAATTGGTCCAATTGCTATTCATTACAATCACTACAAGTGTGCTAAATTTGAAAAAAAAAAAAAACAGCTGTTTTAGTAGTACAAGTGAAAATGAACTCAATATGAAGATGTTTTATATAAATTTGCTGCATGTTATATTTATGGAGATCCTTTCTCAGATACACATCATGTGTGGAACTAAAACAACTTTTCCACCACTTAAGGCCACAGTACCTCTTCAGTCTGGACATGTGCCACACAGGAATCGAACCCACGACCGTAATGGTTCGGGATTCATGACACATGGTTTAACAACTTGCGCCACTCAGAGGACGTAAATTTCAAAGCTGCAGAGGAGAGGCTTCAGTGTAAGAATAAGCACACAAAAACATGTTAACGAGATTAGCATGCTAAGCTAGCTTAATGCTAATGTAGCTTATGGTTATCCTGATAGCTCTAGAGCCACATTAGAAAGAATGGCATCTGGTTAGCATGCTAACCAATTATTATGCTAAGGTAACTGGCATAAGGCAACATACACAGGCTAGGTCAAATTCGGAGATGAATATCTCAGGAACGGTAGCGAATATCAAAAATCTGTTCAGTCATTTCTGTGCAGCTCAGTCCAAAGAACATCTGATCAAATTTTGGACAAAATTGAGTAAGATTTGAAGGAGGAGTAGCGAAAAAACTGTTTTTCATTTGTTCCAATATGGCGGATAGTCACATTGTTGGAAAATGACAAATGAGATATCGACGGAATCGGCATAAGCCAAAGAATGTAATGACATAAAGAAATCAAAATTTGAACAATATTTACAAAAGTTATAAGCGTTTTTACAAAAGACCTTATATCTCTGGAACACTAGGTGGCGCTGTGCTCAATCTTCTCATGTACTTTCAGGACATTGTGTCGATGATCCATACTAAATTTTGTGAAGATATGTCAAATAGTTTAAAAGTTATTGCAAATTATGACAAAATTCAAAATGGCGGACACGTGGTACATCCCATCCTGGCAAAATCGGTATGCATGGATTTGGCATGACCCAAGGAATCCATAGATACCACATTTATGATTTTCTGACAAACTGTTCAAAAGTTATTGACCAAAATAGCTATTTTCCATATCTCATGACCCGTAGGTGGCGCTGTTCCCAACTTTGGCACGGACCCTCAAACAATGCTTCCAATCAAGTGTATCAATTTTTGTTTCGATTGATCAAACTTTGGCCGAGATACAGCCTCTACACCAATTTTGGGTCAACCTCATTAAGTTTGCGACATCATAACTTTTGAACAAAGATGAATAAAAAAAATCTGTTCAGTCATTTCTATGCGGCTCAGTCCAAAGATCATTTGAGCAAATTTTGGACAAAATTGGACAAATTTTGAAGGAGGAGTAGCGAAAAAACGGAATACTGTACTTTACAAAATGGCTACTACTGTAATGGGCGGAGTCTTAATGTAAGCTATTGATTTTGATCACCATGATGAGATGAATCAAGTGTACTAAGTTTTATTTCTCTAGATCAAAGGGTTCAAAAGTTATAACCATTTCAATGTTGAATTTTTGAACTGGTGGTGGCGCTATAGAGTTGGTCCTAGAGACACCAAATTTGGTCCAATTACTATTCATGGCTATCTCTACAACTGTGCCAAATTTCATCATTTTCCTATGTACGGTTCATAGGGCTGCCATAGACTTCCATTGGCGGAAGAAGAAGAAGAAGAAGAAGAAGAAGAATAATAATAATAAGAAAACTAACAGATACAATAGGTGCCTTGCCCCTTCGGGGCTTGGCCCCTAATAATAAGAAAACTAACAGATACAATAGGTGCCTTGCCCCTTCGGGGCTTGGCCCCTAATAAGAATATAGCTGCAAGCAGCAATACGGGGCCAAGCCCCTGAAGGGGCTGTAGTGCAATGCGGAGCCAGAAGAGCCAAAAACATCAGAAATTAAATGTACATGTAAATGTACATCAAGCACAGCAAGTACTGTAAGCACAGCAGCACAGCAAACATTTAAGCACCAACAGCAGTGTGGAGCCAGAAGAACAAAAAGAGCAGAAATTGAATATCCATGTAAATGTACATCAAGCACAGCAAGCATTTAAGCACCAACAGCAGTGCAGAGCCAGAATGAATTGAAATGAAAACCTTATACCCAATTTTAAAGTTGCCCCACACAGGATTCAAACCCACGACCTGAATTGTTCGGGATTCATGACACGTGGTTTAGCAACTTGCGCCACTCAGAGGACAGAAGTTGCAGAGGAGAGGCTTCAGAGTAAGATTAAGCACAAAAAAATCATGTTAACCAGATTAGCATGCTAAAATAGCTTAATGTTAATGTAGATTATGGTTAACCTGATATCTGAAGAGCCACATTAGAAAGAATGGCATTTGGTTAGCATTTTAACCAATGATTATGCTAAGCTAACTAGCATAATGCAACAAACACAAGCTAGGTCAACTTTGGAGACAAATATCTCGAGAACGGTAGAGAATATCACAAATCTGTTCACTCACTTCTGTGTGGCTCAGTCCAAAGAACATCTGATCAAATTTTGGGCAAAATTGAGCAAAATTTAAAGGAGGAGTAGCGAAAAAACTGTTTTTCATTTGCTCCAATTTGGCGGACAGTCACATTGTTGGAAAATGACAAATGAGATATCGTCAGAATCTGCATAAGCCACGGAACATAATGACATAAAGAAATCAAAATTTGAACAATGTTTTCAAAAGTTATAAGCGTTTTTGCATAAGACCTTATATCTCTGGAACACTAGGTGGCGCTGTGTTCAATCTTGTCATGGACCTTCAGGACATTGTGTCGATGATCCATACTAAATTTTGTGAAGATATGTCAAAGAGTTTAAAAGTTATTGCAAACTATGACAAAATTCAAAATGGCGGACACGTGGTTCATCCGATTTTGGATTATTCGGTATCCACGGATTCGACATGATGCAAGGAATCCATAGATACCACATTTATGATTTTCTGACAAACTGTTCAAAAGTTATTGTCCAAAATATCTATTTTTCATATCTCATGACCCGTAGGTGGCGCTGTTCCCAACTTTGGCATGGAACCTCAGATCATGCTTCCGATGAAGCGTACCAATTGTCATTTCGATTGATCAAAGTTTGGCTGAGATACAGCCTCTTAGCCAATTTTGGGTGGACCTCGGTAAGTTTGCGACATCATAACTTTTTTTTTTCCAGTATAGCAAAAAATTCTGTTCAGTCATTTCTATGCGGCTCAGTCCAAAGATCATTTGAGCAAATTTTGGAGAAAATTGGACAAATTTTGAAGGAGGAGTAGCGAAAAAACTGGATACTGTACTTTTCAAAATGGCCACTACTGTAATGGGCGGAGTCTTAATGTAAGGTATTGGTTGTGATCAGCATGATGAGTGGAATCAGGTGTACTAAGTTTCATGTCTCTAGATCAAAGGGTTCAAAAGTTATAACCATTTCAATGTTGAATTTTTGAACTGGTGGTGGCGCTATGGAGTTGGTGCTGGAGACTCAAAAATTGGTCCAATTACTATTCATTACCATCACTAGAAGTGTACCAAATTTCATCATTTTACTATGTACGGTTCATAGGGCTGCCATAGACTTCCATTGGCGGAAGAAGAAGAATATTGTTATTCTGACAATTCCAATTACTAATATAGCTGCAAGCAGCAATTACCGGGGCCAAGCAGAATAAGACGACAAGACATGCCAAAATGTCTGAAAGTGTCAGACCAACTGCAACAATGAGCAATTAAAGACATTTAAAGAGGATTTTAGGCGAAATGGCTGAAAAATCATGTAAAAAGTGATTCAAGATATGATTTAATGGATTGTCACTTTTGACCAAAAGGTGGCGCTGTTACGAAATTGATGTGGTGTGGTCAGAGTAAGTAGACAGTGACACATACAAAGTTTTGTGTCAATATGTCGAGGCATTGCAGATATAAAGCCTGAATAGTCATTTTGGCATCATGCCTCAACTTTGCTGCTGTGCTATACGAAAACGGTTTCATCAATCGACACGAAATCCATAATTTTTTGTCGGCACAGTCTGGAGATGATACGATTCGATTTTGGTGAAAATCGGACAAACGGTCTAGGAGGAGTTCGAAAAAGTAGGTTTTGAATGAAAATCAAGATGGCGGACAGGAAGTTTGGCCAAATAAGGAAAACTTGGTATCTATGTTCTCGGCTTGACCCAAAGAATCTATTAAGAACCGTGGAATTTCAATAGCCAGATTTATTCAAAAGTTATTAGCCTTTTTGGAAATTTTGTTATAACTTTTGACCACTAGGTGGCGCTGTCTTGAAATATTTTGGTTGCCTTCAGGGGATGGTGCTGATGACACAATCTGAGTTTCGTAATATTACACCAATGCATTTGTTTAGTATAGCATTTTATTTCACAAAACTGTATTGAAGTCAATGGGAATTTCATATTTTGTTCAATTATAGCGCCACCAAGAGGCTCAGTCCCACAATTTTTTTTTCGTGTCCTCAGAGTGAGCCCATACATATGTGTGTCAATTTTGGTGAAAATATCTCAATTCGCTTCGGAGTTATAGACATTTATATGAAAAAACAGGAAAAAAATGACTGACACATGACTTTGATTGGAAATTAGTACCCCTAAACATCAATATTTTCGCATTTGGGCATTGGCGTATAGCTATCGACCTATGTTTTCAAACTTCTGACGGTGGTTTCGTCTCGATCGGACTAGCGGTTTCAAAGATATAGCCAAATGTTTTTTAAGCGCTAAATCACAACGCTACACAAACCGTAAGGCGAAACCTAGCATGTTTGGTATCGTAGGACTCGGCAACGATTCAGGAGTCTAAAAAGATGAGTTTCGTGAAAATAAGTCGACCACACCCAAAGTTATAAGCATTTGAAAAAAAAAATTCACCACTAGGTGGCGCTGTTTCGAAACTTCTCAGGCTCATTCAGGGCATTGTGCTGATGACCCATACCACGTTTCGTAACAATCCGTTCATGCGTTCATAAAATACAGAATTTTAGCACAAAATTCAAAATGGCCGACAGCCAAAATGACCGATATGGTCAAATTGGATATCAGTCGACTCGGCATGTTGCCCTGAATCTAACGAGACCAATTTTATGATTTTTGGACAAACTGTTCAGAAGTTATAAGCAAAAATAGCCATTTTTCATATCTCCGGACCAGTAGGTGGCGCTGCGCCGAAACACAGCATGTAGCCTCAGGTCATGCTTGTGAGTACAAGTACCAAGTTTGGTCTGAATACGATAAACCGTTGCGGAGATACGGCCTTACGACTGTTTTTGCTAACGCTACGTAAAATGTATTTGTGCGTTTATCGAAAACGGTTTGACGAATCCATTTGAATTCCATAACTTTTTGTCAGCACTACCTGAAGATGATCTGGTTCAATTTTCGTGCAAATCGGACAAACCGTCTAGGACGAGTTCGAAAAAGTAGCTTTTTTTGAAAATTCAAGATGGCGGCCATATTTTTATGACGGAAAATGACGTCATAGGGTGCAATCGAATCGCCATGAGCTCAGGAATCAGAGGAAAAAATAATTTTGTTGATTGGCCTTACGGTTCAAAAGTTATTAGCAAAGTAAAAGTGAAACTTTGGACAGGTGGTGGCGCTAGAGGGAATTACTTAGAAACACCAAAATTGGTGTATTTCATGTTGGGACTGTCCTCTATCAGAATGTCAAACCAAAACAACTTTCCCGCAATCGGTTCTATGGGCTGCCATAGACTCCCAGAGCGGAAGAATAATAATAATAAATATAGCTGCAAGCAGCAATTACCGGGGCCAAGCAGAATAAGACGACAAGACATGCCAACATGTCTGAAAGTGTCAGACCAACTGCAACAATGAGCAATTAAAGACATTTAAAGAGGATTTTAGGCGAAATGGCTGAAAAATCATGTAAAAAGTGATTCAAAATATGATTTAATGGATTGTCACTTTTGACCAAAAGGTGGCGCTGTTACGAAATTGATGTGGTGTGGTCAGAGTAAGGAGACAGTGACACATACAAAGTTTTGTGTCAATATGTCGAGGCATTGCAGATATAAAGCCTGAATAGTCATTTTGGCATCATGCCTCAACTTTGCTGCTGTGCTATACGAAAACGGTTTCATCAATCGACACGAAATCCATAACTTTTTGTCGGCACAGTCTGGAGATGATACGATTCGATTTTGGTGAAAATCGGACAAACGGTCTAGGAGGAGTTCGAAAAAGTAGGTTTTGAATGAAAATCAAGGTGGCGGACAGGAAGTTTGGCCAAATAAGGAAAACTTGGTATCTATGTTCTCGGCTTGACCCAAGGAATCTATTAAGACCCGTGGCATTTCAATAGCCAGATTTATTCAAAAGTTATTAGCCTTTTTGGAAATTTTGTTATAACTTTTGACCACTAGGTGGCGCTGTCTTGAAATATTTTGGTTGCCTTCAGGGGATGGTGCTGATGACACAATCTGAGTTTCGTAATATTACACCAATGCATTTGTTTAGTATAGCATTTTATTTCACAAAACTGTATTGAAGTCAATGGGAATTTCATATTTTGTTCAATTATAGCGCCACCAAGAGGCTCAGTCCCACAATTTTTTTTACGTGTCCTCAGAGTGAGCCCATACATATGTGTGTCAATTTTGGTGAAAATATCTCAATTCGCTTCGGAGTTATAGACATTTATATGAAAAAACACGAAAAAAATGACTGACACATGACTTTGATTGGAAATTAGTACCCCTAAACATCAATATTTTCGCATTTGGGCATTGGCGTATAGCTATCGACCTATGTTTTCAAACTTCTGACGGTGGTTTCGTCTCGATTGGACTAGCGGTTTCAAAGATATAGCCAAATGTTTTTTAAGCGCTAAATCACAACGCTACACAAACCGTAAGGCGAAACCTAGCATGTTTGGTATCGTAGGACTCGGCAACGATTCAGGAGTCTAAAAAGATGAGTTTCGTGAAAATAAGTCGACCACACCCAAAGTTATAAGCATTTGAAAAAAAAAATTCACCACTAGGTGGCGCTGTTTCGAAACTTCTCAGGCTCATTCAGGGCATTGTGCTGATGACCCATACCACGTTTCGTAACAATCCGTTCATGCGTTCATAAAATACAGAATTTTAGCACAAAATTCAAAATGGCCGACAGCCAAAATGACCGATATGGTCAAATTGGATATCAGTCGACTCAGCATGTTGCCCTGAATCTAACGAGACCAATTGTATGATTTTTGGACAAATTGTTCAGAAGTTATAAGCAAAAATAGCCATTTTTCATATCTCCGGACCAGTAGGTGGCGCTGCGCCGAAACGCAGCATGTAGCCTCAAGTCATGCTTGTGAGTACATGTACCAAGTTTGGTCTGAATACGATAAACCGTTGCGGAGATACAGCCTAACGACTGTTTTTGCAAGCGCTACGTAAAATTTGTTCGAGCGTTTATCGAAAACGGTTTGACGAATCAATTTGAATTCCATAACTTTTTGTCAACACTGCCTGAAGATGATCTGGTTAAATTTTCGTGCAAATCGGACAAACCGTCTAGGACGAGTTCGAAAAAGTAGCTTTTTCAGCCCATTAAAAATGGCGGCCATATTTATAAGCCGGAAAATGACGTCATAGGGTGCAATCGAATCGGCATGAGCTCGGGAATCAGAGGAAAAAAGAATTTTGTTGATTGGCCAAACGGTTCAAAAGTTATTAGCAAAATAAAAGTGAAATTTTGGACAGTTGGTGGCGCTAGAGGGATTGGTTTTAAGACACCAAATTTGGTATGGTGACTTTTTGGACTGTCCTCTATCATTGTGCCAAATTTCATAACTTTCCCGCAATCGGTTCTATGGGCTGCCATAGACTCCCATGGCGGAAGAAGAATAATAATAAATATAGCTGCAAGCAGCAATTACCGGGGCCAAGCAGAATAAGACGACAAGACATGCCAACATGTCTGAAAGTGTCAGACCAACTGCAACAATGAGCAATTATAGACTTTAAAGAGGATTTTATGCAAAATGCCTGAAAAATCATAGAAACAATAATTAAAAATATGATTTTATGGATTATCACTTTCGACCAATAGGTGGCGCAGTTACAAAACTGATGTGATGTGGTCAGAGTGAAGTGACAATGACACATACAAAGTTTGGTGTCAATATGTCAAGGCATTGCAGAGATAAAGCCTGAATAGTGCTATTAGCATCATGCCTCAACTTTGCTGCTGCGCTATACGAAAACGGTTTCGTCTATCGACACGAAATCCATAACTTTTAGTCGGCACGGTCTGGAGATGATACGATTCGATTTTGGTGAAAATCGGACAAACGGTCTAGGAGGAGTTCGAAAAAGTAGGTTTTGACTGAACATCAAGATGGCGGACAGGAAGTTCGGCCAAATAAGGAAAACTTGGTATCTATGTTCTCGGCTTGACCCAAGGAATCTATTAAGACCAGTGGCATTTCAATAGACAGATTTATTCAAAAGTTATTAGCCTTTTTGGAAATTTTGTTATAACTTTTGACCACTAGGTGGCGCTGTCTTGAAATATTTTGGTTGCCTTCAGGGGATGGTGCTGATGACACAATCTGAGTTTCGTAATATTACACCAATGCATTTGTTTAGTATAGCATTTTATTTCACAAAACTGTATTGAAGTCAATGGGAATTTCATATTTTGTTCAATTATAGCGCCACCAAGAGGCTCAGTCCCACAATTTTTTTTACGTGTCCTCAGAGTGAGCCCATACATATGTGTGTCAATTTTGGTGAAAATATCTCAATTCGCTTCGGAGTTATAGACATTTATATGAAAAAACACGAAAAAAATGACTGACACATGACTTTGATTGGAAATTAGTACCCCTAAACATCAATATTTTCGCATTTGGGCATTGGCGTATAGCTATCGACCTATGTTTTCAAACTTCTGACGGTGGTTTCGTCTCGATCGGACTAGCGGTTTCAAAGATATAGCCAAATGTTTTTTAAGCGCTAAATCACAACGCTACACAAACCGTAAGGCGAAACCTAGCATGTTTGGTATCGTAGGACTCGGCAACGATTCAGGAGTCTAAAAAGATGAGTTTCGTGAAAATAAGTCGACCACACCCAAAGTTATAAGCATTTGAAAAAAAAAATTCACCACTAGGTGGCGCTGTTTCGAAACTTCTCAGGCTCATTCAGGGCATTGTGCTGATGACCCATACCACATTTCGTAACAATCCGTTCATGCGTTCATAAAATACAGAATTTTAGCACAAAATTCAAAATGGCCGACAGCCAAAATGACCGATATGGTAAAATTGGATATCAGTCGACTCGGCATGTTGCCCTGAATCTAACGAGACCAATTGTATGATTTTTGGACAAACTGTTCAGAAGTTATAAGCAAAAATAGCCATTTTTCATATCTCCGGACCAGTAGGTGGCGCTGCGCCGAAACACAGCATGTAGCCTCAGGTCATGCTTGTGAGTACAAGTACCAAGTTTGGTCTGAATACGATAAACCGTTGCGGAGATACGGCCTTACGACTGTTTTTGCTAGCGCTACATAAAATGTATTTGTGCGTTTATTGAAAACGGTTTGACGAATCCATTTGAATTCCATAACTTTTTGTCAGCACTACCTGAAGATGATCTGGTTCAATTTTCGTGCAAATCGGACAAACCGTCTAGGACGAGTTCGAAAAAGTAGCTTTTTTTGAAAATTCAAGATGGCGGCCATATTTTTATGACGGCAAATGACGTCATAGGGTGCAATCGAATCGCCATGAGCTCAGGAATCAGAGGAAAAAAGAATTTCGCTGATTGGCCTTACGGTTCAAAAGTTATTAGCAAAATAAAAGTGAAACTTTGGACAGGTGGTGGCGCTAGAGGGAATGACTTAGAAACACCAAAATTGGTGTATTTAATGTTGAGACGGTCCTCTATCAGAATGTCAAACCAAAACAACTTTCCCGCAATCGGTTCTATGGGCTGCCATAGACTCCCATGGCGGAAGAATAATAATAATAATAAATATAGCTGCAAGCAGCAATTACCGGGGCCAAGCAGAATAAGACGACAAGACATGCCAACATGTCTGAAAGTGTCAGACCAACTGCAACAATGAGCAATTAAAGACATTTAAAGAGGATTTTAGGCGAAATGGCTGAAAAATCATGTAAAAAGTGATTCAAAATATGATTTAATGGATTGTCACTTTTGACCAAAAGGTGGCGCTGTTACGAAATTGATGTGGTGTGGTCAGAGTAAGGAGACAGTGACACATACAAAGTTTTGTGTCAATATGTCGAGGCATTGCAGATATAAAGCCTGAATAGTCATTTTGGCATCATGCCTCAACTTTGCTGCTGTGCTATACGAAAACGGTTTCATCAATCGACACGAAATCCATAACTTTTTGTCGGCACAGTCTGGAGATGATACGATTCGATTTTGGTGAAAATCGGACAAACGGTCTAGGAGGAGTTCGAAAAAGTAGGTTTTGAATGAAAATCAAGATGGCGGACAGGAAGTTTGGCCAAATAAGGAAAACTTGGTATCTATGTTCTCGGCTTGACCCAAGGAATCTATTAAGACCCGTGGCATTTCAATAGCCAGATTTATTCAAAAGTTATTAGCCTTTTTGGAAATTTTGTTATAACTTTTGACCACTAGGTGGCGCTGTCTTGAAATATTTTGGTTGCCTTCAGGGGATGGTGCTGATGACACAATCTGAGTTTCGTAATATTACACCAATGCATTTGTTTAGTATAGCATTTTATTTCACAAAACTGTATTGAAGTCAATGGGAATTTCATATTTTGTTCAATTATAGCGCCACCAAGAGGCTCAGTCCCACAATTTTTTTTACGTGTCCTCAGAGTGAGCCCATACATATGTGTGTCAATTTTGGTGAAAATATCTCAATTCGCTTCGGAGTTATAGACATTTATATGAAAAAACACGAAAAAAATGACTGACACATGACTTTGATTGGAAATTAGTACCCCTAAACATCAATATTTTCGCATTTGGGCATTGGCGTATGGCTATCGACCTATGTTTCCAAACTTCTGACGGTGGTTTCGTCTCGATCGGACTAGCGGTTTCAAAGATATAGCCAAATGTTTTTTAAGCGCTAAATCACAACGCTACACAAACCGTAAGGCGAAACCTAGCATGTTTGGTATCGTAGGACTCGGCAACGATTCAGGAGTCTAAAAAGATGAGTTTCGTGAAAATAAGTCGACCACACCCAAAGTTATAAGCATTTGAAAAAAAAAATTCACCACTAGGTGGCGCTGTTTCGAAACTTCTCAGGCTCATTCAGGGCATTGTGCTGATGACCCATACCACGTTTCGTAACAATCCGTTCATGCGTTCATAAAATACAGCATTTTAGCACATAATTCAAAATGGCCGACAGCCAAAATGACCGATATGGTCAAATTGGATATCAGTCGACTCGGCATGTTGCCCTGAATCTAACGAGACCAATTGTATGATTTTTGGACAAACTGTTCAGAAGTTATAAGCAAAAATAGCCATTTTTCATATCTCCGGACCAGTAGGTGGCGCTGCGCCGAAACACAGCATGTAGCCTCAGGTCATGCTTGTGAGTACAAGTACCAAGTTTGGTCTGAATACGATAAACCGTTGCGGAGATACGGCCTTACGACTGTTTTTGCTAGCGCTACGTAAAATGTATTTGTGCGTTTATTGAAAACGGTTTGACGAATCCATTTGAATTCCATAACTTTTTGTCAGCACTACCTGAAGATGATCTGGTTCAATTTTCGTGCAAATCGGACAAACCGTCTAGGACGAGTTCGAAAAAGTAGCTTTTTTTGAAAATTCAAGATGGCGGCCATATTTTTATGACGGCAAATGACGTCATAGGGTGCAATCGAATCGCCATGAGCTCAGGAATCAGAGGAAAAAAGAATTTCGCTGATTGGCCTTACGGTTCAAAAGTTATTAGCAAAATAAAAGTGAAACTTTGGACAGGTGGTGGCGCTAGAGGGAATGACTTAGAAACACCAAAATTGGTGTATTTAATGTTGAGACGGTCCTCTATCAGAATGTCAAACCAAAACAACTTTCCCGCAATCGGTTCTATGGGCTGCCATAGACGCCCATGGCGGAAGAAGAAGAAGAAGAAGAAGAAGAAGAAGAATAATAATAAGAACGGGAACAGATACAATAGGTGCCTCCGCACCTTCGGTGCTTGGCCCCTAATAATAATAAGAAACGGAACAGATACAATAGGTGCCTCCGCACCTTCGGTGCTTGGCCCCTAATAATAAATATAGCTGCAAGCAGCAATTACCGGGGCCAAGCAGAATAAGACGACAAGACATGCCAACATGTCTGAAAGTGTCAGACCAACTGCAACAATGAGCAATTAAAGACATTTAAAGAGGATTTTAGGCGAAATGGCTGAAAAATCATATAAAAAGTAATTCAGAATATGATTTAATGGATTATCACTTTCGACCAATAGGCGGAGCAGTTACAAAACTGATGTGATGTGGTCAGAGTGAAGTGACAATGACACATACAAAGTTTGGTGTCAATATTTCAAGGGATTGCAGAGATAAAGCCTTAATTAGTGCTATTAGCATCATGCCTCAACTTTGCTGCTGCGCTATACGAAAACGGTTTCATCAATCGACACGAAATCCATAACTTTTAGTCGGCACAGTCTGGAGATGATACGATTCGATTTTGGTGAAAATCGGACAAACGGTCTAGGAGGAGTTCGAAAAAGTAGGTTTTGAATGAAAATCAAGATGGCGGACAGGAAGTTTGGCCAAATAAGGAAAACTTGGTATCTATGTTCTCGGCTTGACCCAAGGAATCTATTAAGACCAGTGGCATTTCAATAGCCAGATTTATTCAAAAGTTATTAGCCTTTTTGGAAATTTTGTTATAACTTTTGACCACTAGGTGGCGCTGTCTTGAAATATTTTGGTTGCCTTCAGGGGATGGTGCTGATGACACAATCTGAGTTTCGTAATATTACACCAATGCATTTGTTTAGTATAGCATTTTATTTCACAAAACTGTATTGAAGTCAATGGGAATTTCATATTTTGTTCAATTATAGCGCCACCAAGAGGCTCAGTCCCACCATTTTTTTTATGTGTCCTCGGAGTGAGCCCATACATATGTTTGTCGATTTTGGTGAAAATATCTCAATTCGCTTCAGAGTTATGGACATTTATATGAAAAAACACGTAAAAAATGACTGACACATGACTTTGATTGGAATTTACTACCCCTAAACATCAATATTTTCGCATTTGGGCATTGGCGTATAGCTATCGACCTATGTTTCCAAACTTCTGACGGTGGTTTCGTCTCGATCGGACTAGCGGTTTCAAAGATATAGCCAAATGTTTTTTAAGCGCTAAATCACAACGCTACACAAACCGTAAGGCGAAACCTAGCATGTTTGGTATCGTAGGACTCGGCAACGATTCAGGAGTCTAAAAAGATGAGTTTCGTGAAAATAAGTCGACCACACCCAAAGTTATAAGCGTTTGAAAAAAAAAAATCACCACTAGGTGGCGCTGTTTCGAAACTTCTCAGGCTCATTCAGGGCATTGTGCTGATGATCCATACCACGTTTCGTAACAATCCGTTCATGCGTTCATAAAATACAGAATTTTAGCACAAAATTCAAAATGGCCGACAGCCAAAATGACCGATATGGTAAAATTGGATATCAGTCGACTCGGCATGTTGCCCTGAATCTAACGAGACCAATTTTATGATTTTTGGACAAATTGTTCAGAAGTTATAAGCAAAAATAGCCATTTTTCATATCTCCGGACCAGTAGGTGGCGCTGCGCCGAAACGCAGCATGTTGCCTCAGGTCATGCTTGTGAGTACATGTACCAAGTTTGGTCTGAATACGATAAACCGTTGCGGAGATACAGCCTTACGACTGTTTTTGCTAGCGCTACGTAAAATGTATTCGTGCGTTTATCGAAAACGGTTTGACGAATCAATTTGAATTCCATAACTTTTGGTCAGCACTGCCTGAAGATGATCTGGTTCAATTTTCGTGCAAATCGGACAAACCGTCTAGGACGAGTTCGAAACAGTATATTTTTCAGAAAATTCAAAATGGCGGCCATATTTATATGACGGAAAATGACGTCATAGGGTGCAATCGAATCGGCATGAGCTCAGGAATCAGAGGAAAAAAGAATTTTGTTGATTGGCCTTACGGTTCAAAAGTTATTAGCAAAATAAAAGTGAAACTTTGGACAGGTGGTGGCGCTAGAGGGAATGACTTAGAAACACAAAAATTGGTGTATTTAATGTTGGGACTGTCCTCTATCAGAATGTCAAACCAAAACAACTTTCCCGCAATCGGTTCTATGGGCTGCCATAGACGCCCAGTCGGAAGAAGAATAATAATAAATATAGCTGCAAGCAGCAATTACCGGGGCCAAGCAGAATAAGACGACAAGACATGCCAACATGTCTGAAAGTGTCAGACCAACTGCAACAATGAGCAATTAAAGACATTTAAAGAGGATTTTAGGCGAAATGGCTGAAAAATCATGTAAAAAGTGATTCAAAATATGATTTAATGGATTGTCACTTTTGACCAAAAGGTGGCGCTGTTACGAAATTGATGTGGTGTGGTCAGAGTAAGGAGACAGTGACACATACAAAGTTTTGTGTCAATATGTCGAGGCATTGCAGATATAAAGCCTGAATAGTCATTTTGGCATCATGCCTCAACTTTGCTGCTGTGCTATACGAAAACGGTTTCATCAATCGACACGAAATCCATAACTTTTTGTCGGCACAGTCTGGAGATGATACGATTCGATTTTGGTGAAAATCGGACAAACGGTCTAGGAGGAGTTCGAAAAAGTAGGTTTTGAATGAAAATCAAGATGGCGGACAGGAAGTTTGGCCAAATAAGGAAAACTTGGTATCTATGTTCTCGGCTTGACCCAAGGAATCTATTAAGACCAGTGGCATTTCAATAGCCAGATGTATTCAAAAGTTATTAGCCTTTTTGGAAATTTTGTTATAACTTTTGACCACTAGGTGGCGCTGTCTTGAAATATTTTGGTTGCCTTCAGGGGATGGTGCTGATGACACAATATGAGTTTCGTAATATTACACCAATGCATTTGTTTAGTATAGCATTTTATTTCACAAAACTGTATTGAAGTCAATGGGAATTTCATATTTTGTTCAATTATAGCGCCACCAAGAGGCTCAGTCCCACAATTTTTTTTACGTGTCCTCAGAGTGAGCCCATACATATGTGTGTCAATTTTGGTGAAAATATCTCAATTCGCTTCGGAGTTATAGACATTTATATGAAAAAACACGAAAAAAATGACTGACACATGACTTTGATTGGAAATTAGTACCCCTAAACATCAATATTTTCGCATTTGGGCATTGGCGTATAGCTATCGACCTATGTTTCCAAACTTCTGACGGTGGTTTCGTCTCGATCGGACTAGCGGTTTCAAAGATATAGCCAAATGTTTTTTAAGCGCTAAATCACAACGCTACACAAACCGTAAGGCGAAACCTAGCATGTTTGGTATCGTAGAACTCGGCAATGATTCAGGAGTCTAAAAAGATGAGTTTCGTGAAAATAAGTCGACCACACCCAAAGTTATAAGCATTTGAAAAAAAAAATTCACCACTAGGTGGCGCTGTTTCGAAACTTCTCAGGCTCATTCAGGGCATCGTGCTGATGACCCATACCACGTTTCGTAACAATCCGTTCATGCGTTCATAAAATACAGAATTTTAGCACAAAATTCAAAATGGCCGACAGCCAAAATGACCGATATGGCAAAATTGGATATCAGTCGACTCGGCATGTTGCCCTGAATCTAACGAGACCAATTGTATGATTTTTGGACAAACTGTTCAGAAGTTATAAGCAAAAATAGCCATTTTTCATATCTCCGGACCAGTAGGTGGCGCTGCGCCGAAACACAGCATGTAGCCTCAGGTCATGCTTGTGAGTACAAGTACCAAGTTTGGTCTGAATACGATAAACCGTTGCGGAGATACGGCCTTACGACTGTTTTTGCTAGCGCTACGTAAAATGTATTCGTGCGTTTATCAAAAACGGTTTGACGAATCCATTTGAATTCCATAACTTTTTGTCAGCACTACCTGAAGATGATCTGGTTCAATTTTCGTGCAAATCGGACAAACCGTCTAGGACGAGTTCGAAAAAGTAGCTTTTTTTGAAAATTCAAGATGGTGGCCATATTTTTATGTCGGCAAATGACGTCATAGGGTGCAATCGAATCGCCATGAGCTCAGGAATCAGAGGAAAAAAGAATTTCGCTGATTGGCCTTACGGTTCAAAAGTTATTAGCAAAATAAAAGTGAAACTTTGGACAGGTGGTGGCGCTAGAGGGAATGACTTAGAAACACCAAAATTGGTGTATTTAATGTTGAGACGGTCCTCTATCAGAATGTCAAACCAAAACAACTTTCCCGCAATCGGTTCTATGGGCTGCCATAGACTCCCATGGCGGAAGAAGAAGAAGAAGAAGAAGAAGAAGAAGAATAATAATAAGAACGGGAACAGATACAATAGGTGCCTCCGCACCTTCGGTGCTTGGCCCCTAAATATAGCTGCAAGCAGCAATTACCGGGGCCAAGCAGAATAAGACGACAAGACATGCCAAAATGTCTGAAAGTGTCAGACTAACTGCAACAATGAGCAATTAAAGACATTTAAAGAGGATTTTAGGCGAAATGGCTGAAAAATCATGTAAAAAGTGATTCAAAATATGATTTAATGGATTGTCACTTTTGACCAAAAGGTGGCGCTGTTACGAAATTGATGTGGTGTGGTCAGAGTAAGTAGACAGTGACACATACAAAGTTTTGTGTCAATATGTCGAGGCATTGCAGATATAAAGCCTGAATAGTCATTTTGGCATCATGCCTCAACTTTGCTGCTGTGCTATACGAAAACGGTTTCATCAATCGACACGAAATCCATAACTTTTTGTCGGCACAGTCTGGAGATGATACGATTCGATTTTGGTGAAAATCGGACAAACGGTCTAGGAGGAGTTCGAAAAAGTAGGTTTTGAATGAAAATCAAGATGGCGGACAGGAAGTTTGGCCAAATAAGGAAAACTTGGTATCTATGCTCTCGGCTTGACCCAAGGAATCTATTAAGAACCGTGGAATTTCAATAGCCAGATTTATTCAAAAGTTATTAGCCTTTTTGGAAATTTTGTTATAACTTTTGACCACTAGGTGGAGCTGTCTTGAAATATTTTGGTTGCCTTCAGGGGATGGTGCTGATGACACAATCTGAGTTTCGTAATATTACACCAATGCATTTGTTTAGTATAGCATTTTATTTCACAAAACTGTATTGAAGTCAATGGGAATTTCATATTTTGTTCAATTATAGCGCCACCAAGAGGCTCAGTCCCACAATTTTTTTTACGTGTCCTCAGAGTGAGCCCATACATATGTGTGTCAATTTTGGTGAAAATATCTCAATTCGCTTCGGAGTTATAGACATTTATATGAAAAAACACGAAAAAAATGACTGACACATGACTTTGATTGGAAATTAGTACCCCTAAACATCAATATTTTCGCATTTGGGCATTAGCGTATAGCTAACGACCTATGTTTCCAAACTTCTGACGGTGGTTTCGTCTCGATCGGACTAGCGGTTTCAAAGATATAGCCAAATGTTTTTTAAGCGCTAAATCACAACGCTACACAAACCGTAAGGCGAAACCTAGCATGTTTGGTATCGTAGGACTCGGCAACGATTCAGGAGTCTAAAAAGATGAGTTTCGTGAAAATAAGTCGACCACACCCAAAGTTATAAGCATTTGAAAAAAAAAATTCACCACTAGGTGGCGCTGTTTCGAAACTTCTCAGGCTCATTCAGGGCATTGTGCTGATGACCCATACCACATTTCGTAACAATCCGTTCATGCGTTCATAAAATACAGAATTTTAGCACAAAATTCAAAATGGCCGACAGCCAAAATGACCGATATGGTCAAATTGGATATCAGTCGACTCGGCATGTTGCCCTGAATCTAACGAGACCAATTGTATGATTTTTGGACAAACTGTTCAGAAGTTATAAGCAAAAATAGCCATTTTTCATATCTCCGGACCAGTAGGTGGCGCTGCGCCGAAACACAGCATGTAGCCTCAGGTCATGCTTGTGAGTACAAGTACCAAGTTTGGTCTGAATACGATAAACCGTTGCGGAGATACGGCCTTACGACTGTTTTTGCTAGCGCTACGTAAAATGTATTTGTGCGTTTATTGAAAACGGTTTGACGAATCCATTTGAATTCCATAACTTTTTGTCAGCACTACCTGAAGATGATCTGGTTCAATTTTCGTGCAAATCGGACAAACCGTCTAGGACGAGTTCGAAAAAGTAGCTTTTTTTGAAAATTCAAGATGGCGGCCATATTTTTATGACGGCAAATGACGTCATAGGGTGCAATCGAATCGCCATGAGCTCAGGAATCAGAGGAAAAAAGAATTTCGCTGATTGGCCTTACGGTTCAAAAGTTATTAGCAAAATAAAAGTGAAACTTTGGACAGGTGGTGGCGCTAGAGGGAATGACTTAGAAACACCAAAATTGGTGTATTTAATGTTGAGACGGTCCTCTATCAGAATGTCAAACCAAAACAACTTTCCCGCAATCGGTTCTATGGGCTGCCATAGACTCCCATGGCGGAAGAATAATAATAATAATAATAATAATAATAAATATAGCTGCAAGCAGCAATTACCGGGGCCAAGCACAATCAGATGACAAGACATGCCAACATTGCTGAAAGTGTCAGACCAATGAGCAATTAAAGACATTAAAGAGGATTTTAGGCAAAATGCCTGAAAAATAATAGAAACAGTGAAGAAAAATATGATTTAATGGACTATCACTTTCGACCAATAGGTGGCGCAGTTACAAAACTGATGTGATGTGGTCAGAGTGAAGTGACAATGACACATACAAAGTTTGGTGTTAATATGTCAAGGCATTGCAGAGATAAAGCCTGAATAGTGCTATTAGCATCATGCCTCAACTTTGCTGCTGCGCTATACGAAAACGGTTTCGTCTATCGACACGAAATCCATAACTTTTAGTCGGCACGGTCTGGAGATGATACGATTCGATTTTGGTGAAAATCGGACAAACGGTCTAGGAGGAGTTCGAAAAAGTAGGTTTTGACTGAAAATCAAGATGGCGGACAGGAAGTTCGGCCAAATAAGGAAAACTTGGTATCTATGTTCTCGGCTTCACCCAAGGACTCTATTAAGACCAGTGGCATTTCAATAGCCAGATTTATTCAAAAGTTATTAGCCTTTTTGGAAAATTTGTTATAACTTTTGACCACTAGGTGGCGCTGTTTCGAAATATTTTGAATACCTTCAGGGGATGGTGCTGAAGGAACATTCTGAGTTTCGTAATATTACACCAATGCATTTGTTTAGTATAGCATTTTATTTCACAAAACTGTATTGAAGTCAATGGGAATTTCATGTTTTGTTCTATTATAGCGCCACCAAGAGGCTCAGTCCCACCATTTTTTTTATGTGTCATCAGAGTGAGCCCATACATATATGTGTCGATTTTGGTGCAAAAATCTCAATTTGCTTCGGAGTTATAGACATTTATATGAAAAAACACGTAAAAAATGACTGACACATGACTTTGATTGAATATTACTACCCCTAAACATCAATATTTTCGCATTTGGGCATTGGTGTATAGCTATCGACCTATGTTTCCAAACTTCTGACGGTGGTTTCGTCTCGATCGGACAAGCGGTTTCGAAGATATAGCCTAATGTTTTTTAAGCGCTAAATCACAACGCTACACAAACCGTTAGGCGAAACCTAACATGTTTGGTATCGTTGGACTCGGCAACGATTCAGGAGTCCAATGAGATGAGTTTCGTGAAAATAAGTCGATCACACCCAAAGTTATAAGCTTTTGAAAAAAAAAATTCACCACTAGGTGGCGCTGATTCGAAACTTCTCAGGCTCATTCAGGGCATTGTGCTGATGACCCATACCACGTTTCGTAGCAATCCGTTCATGCGTTCATAAAATACAGAATTTTAGCACAAAATTCAAAATTGCCGACAGCCAAAATGACCGATATGGTCAAATTGGATATCAGTCGACTCGGCATGTTGCCCTGAATCTAACGAGACCAATTTTATGATTTTTGGACAAACTGTTCAGAAGTTATAAGCAAAAATAGCCATTTTTCATATCTCCGGACCAGTAGGTGGCGCTGCGCCGAAACACAGCATGTAGCCTCAGGTCATGCTTGTGAGTACAAGTACCAAGTTTGGTCTGAATACGATAAACCGTTGCGGAGATACGGCCTTACGACTGTTTTTGCTAGCGCTACGTAAAATGTATTTGTGCGTTTATCGAAAACGGTTTGACGAATCCATTTGAATTCCATAACTTTTTGTCAGCACTACCTGAAGATGATCTGGTTCAATTTTCGTGCAAATCGGACAAACCGTCTAGGACGAGTTCGAAAAAGTAGCTTTTTTTGAAAATTCAAGATGGCGGCCATATTTTTATGACGGAAAATGACGTCATAGGGTGCAATCGAATCGCCATGAGCTCAGGAATCAGAGGAAAAAATAATTTTGTTGATTGGCCTTACGGTTCAAAAGTTATTAGCAAAGAAAAAGTGAAACTTTGGACAGGTGGTGGCGCTAGAGGGAATGACTTAGAAACACCAAAATTGGTGTATTTAATGTTGGGACTGTCCTCTATCAGAATGTCAAACCAAAACAACTTTCCCGCAATCGGTTCTATGGGCTGCCATAGACTCCCAGAGCGGAAGAATAATAATAATAATAATAATAATAATAATAAATATAGCTGCAAGCAGCAATTACCGGGGCCAAGCAGAATCAGACGACAAGACATGCCGACAAGTCTGAAAGTGTCAGACCAACTGCAACAATGAGCAATTAAAGACATTTAAAGAGGATTTTAGACGAAATGGCTGAAAAATCATATAAAAAGTCATTTAAAATATGATTTAATGGATTATCACTTTCGACCAATAGGTGGCGCAGTTACAAAAGTGATGTGATGGGGTCAGAGTGAAGTGACAATGTCACATACAAAGTTTGGTGTCAATATGTCAAGGCATTGCAGAGATAAAGCCTGAATAGTGCTTTTAGCATCATGCCTCAACTTTGCTGCTACGCTATACGAAAATGGTTTCGTCTATCGACACGAAATCCATAACTTTTAGTCGGCACAGTCTGGAGATGATACGATTCGATTTTGGTGAAAATCGGACAAACGGTCTAGGAGGAGTTAGAAAAAGTAGGTTTTGAATGAAAATCAAGATGGCGGACAGGAAGTTTGGCCAAATAAGGAAAACTTGGTATCTATGTTCTCGGCTTGACCCAGGGAATCTATTAAGACCAGTGGCATTTCAATAGCCAGATTTATTCAAAAGTTATTAGCCTTTTTGGAAATTTTGTTATAACTTTTGACCACTAGGTGGCGCTGTCTCGAAATATTTTGGCTACCTTTAGGGGATGGAGCTGATGGCACATTCTGAGTTTCGTAATATTACACCAATGCATTTGTTTAGTATAGCATTTTATTTCACAAAACTGTATTGAAGTCAATGGGAATTTCATGTTTTGTTCTGTTATAGCGCCACCAAGAGGCTCAGTCACACCATTTTTTTAATGTGTCCTCAGAGTGAGCCCATGCATATTTGTGTCAATTTTGGTGAAAATATCTCAATTCGCTTCGGAGTTATAGACATTTATATGAAAAAACACGTAAAAAATGACTGACACATGACTTTGATTGGAATTTACTACCCCTAAACATCAATATTTTCGCATTTGGGCATTGGTGTATACCTATCGACCTATGTTTCCAAACTTCTGACGGTGGTTTCGTCTCGATCGGACTAGCGGTTTCGAAGATATAGCCAAATGTTTTTTAAGCGCTAAATCACAACGCTACACAAACCGTAAGGCAAAACCTAGCATGTTTGGTATCGTAGGACTCGGCAAGGTTTCAGGAGACTAATTAGACTAGTCTCGTGAAAATAAGTCGACCACACCCAAAGTTATAAGCGTTTGAAAAAAAAAATTCACCACTAGGTGGCGCTGTTTCGAAACTTCTCAGGCTCATTCAGGGCATTGTGCTGATGACCCATACCACGTTTCGTAACAATCCGTTCATGCGTTCATAAAATACAGAATTTTAGCACAAAATTCAAAATGGCCGACAGCCAAAATGACCGATATGGTAAAATTGTATATCAGTCAACTCGGCATGTTGCCCTGAATCTAACGAGACCAATTTTATGATTTTTGGACAAACTGTTCAGAAGTTATAAGCAAAAATAGCCATTTTTCATATCTCCGGACCAGTAGGTGGCGCTGCGCCGAAACACAGCATGTAGCCTCAGGTCATGCTTGTGAGTACAAGTACCAAGTTTGGTCTGAATACGATAAACCGTTGCGGAGATACGGCCTTACGACTGATTTTGCTAGCGCTATGTAAAATGTATTCGTGCGTTTATCGAAAACGGTTTGACGAATCAATTTGAATTCCATAACTTTTTGTCAGCACTACCTGAAGATGATCTGGTTCAATTTTCGTGCAAATCGGACAAACCGTCTAGGACGAGTTCGAAAAAGTAGCTTTTTTTGAACATTCAAGATGGCGGCCATATTTTTATGACGGAAAATGACGTCATAGGGTGCAATCGAATCGCCATGAGCTCAGGAATCAGAGGGAAAAAGAATTTTGTTGATTGGCCTTACGGTTCAAAAGTTATTAGCAAAGTAAAAGTGAAACTTTGGACAGGTGGTGGCGCTACAGGGAATGACTTAGAAACACCAAAATTGGTGTATTTAATGTTGGGACTGTCCTCTATCAGAATGTCAAACCAAAACAACTTTCCCGCAATCGGTTCTATGGGCTGCCATAGACTCCAAGAGCGGAAGAAGAAGAAGAAGAATAATAATAAGAACGGGAACAGATACAATAGGTGCCTCCGCACCTTCGGTGCTTGGCCCCTAATAAGAAACGGAACAGATACAATAGGTGCCTCCGCACCTTCGGTGCTTGGCCCCTAATAAATATAGCTGCAAGCAGCAATTACCGGGGCCAAGCAGAATAAGACGACAAGACATGCCAACATGTCTGAAAGTGTCAGACCAACTGCAACAATGAGCAATTAAAGACATTTAAAGAGGATTTTAGGCGAAATGGCTGAAAAATCATGTAAAAAGTGATTCAAAATATGATTTAATGGATTGTCACTTTTGACCAAAAGGTGGCGCTGTTACGAAATTGATGTGGTGTGGTCAGAGTAAGGAGACAGTGACACATACAAAGTTTTGTGTCAATATGTCGAGGCATTGCAGATATAAAGCCTGAATAGTCATTTTGGCATCATGCCTCAACTTTGCTGCTGTGCTATACGAAAACGGTTTCATCAATCGACACGAAATCCATAACTTTTTGTCGGCACAGTCTGGAGATGATACGATTCGATTTTGGTGAAAATCGGACAAACGGTCTAGGAGGAGTTCGAAAAAGTAGGTTTTGAATGAAAATCAAGATGGCGGACAGGAAGTTTGGCCAAATAAGGAAAACTTGGTATCTATGTTCTCGGCTTGACCCAAGGAATCTATTAAGACCCGTGGCATTTCAATAGCCAGATTTATTCAAAAGTTATTAGCCTTTTTGGAAATTTTGTTATAACTTTTGACCACTAGGTGGCGCTGTCTTGAAATATTTTGGTTGCCTTCAGGGGATGGTGCTGATGACACAATCTGAGTTTCGTAATATTACACCAATGCATTTGTTTAGTATAGCATTTTATTTCACAAAACTGTATTGAAGTCAATGGGAATTTCATATTTTGTTCAATTATAGCGCCACCAAGAGGCTCAGTCCCACAATTTTTTTTACGTGTCCTCAGAGTGAGCCCATACATATGTGTGTCAATTTTGGTGAAAATATCTCAATTCGCTTCGGAGTTATAGACATTTATATGAAAAAACACGAAAAAAATGACTGACACATGACTTTGATTGGAAATTAGTACCCCTAAACATCAATATTTTCGCATTTGGGCATTGGCGTATGGCTATCGACCTATGTTTCCAAACTTCTGACGGTGGTTTCGTCTCGATCGGACTAGCGGTTTCAAAGATATAGCCAAATGTTTTTTAAGCGCTAAATCACAACGCTACACAAACCGTAAGGCGAAACCTAGCATGTTTGGTATCGTAGGACTCGGCAACGATTCAGGAGTCTAAAAAGATGAGTTTCGTGAAAATAAGTCGACCACACCCAAAGTTATAAGCATTTGAAAAAAAAAATTCACCACTAGGTGGCGCTGTTTCGAAACTTCTCAGGCTCATTCAGGGCATTGTGCTGATGACCCATACCACGTTTCGTAACAATCCGTTCATGCGTTCATAAAATACAGCATTTTAGCACATAATTCAAAATGGCCGACAGCCAAAATGACCGATATGGTCAAATTGGATATCAGTCGACTCGGCATGTTGCCCTGAATCTAACGAGACCAATTGTATGATTTTTGGACAAACTGTTCAGAAGTTATAAGCAAAAATAGCCATTTTTCATATCTCCGGACCAGTAGGTGGCGCTGCGCCGAAACACAGCATGTAGCCTCAGGTCATGCTTGTGAGTACAAGTACCAAGTTTGGTCTGAATACGATAAACCGTTGCGGAGATACGGCCTTACGACTGTTTTTGCTAGCGCTACGTAAAATGTATTTGTGCGTTTATTGAAAACGGTTTGACGAATCCATTTGAATTCCATAACTTTTTGTCAGCACTACCTGAAGATGATCTGGTTCAATTTTCGTGCAAATCGGACAAACCGTCTAGGACGAGTTCGAAAAAGTAGCTTTTTTTGAAAATTCAAGATGGCGGCCATATTTTTATGACGGCAAATGACGTCATAGGGTGCAATCGAATCGCCATGAGCTCAGGAATCAGAGGAAAAAAGAATTTCGCTGATTGGCCTTACGGTTCAAAAGTTATTAGCAAAATAAAAGTGAAACTTTGGACAGGTGGTGGCGCTAGAGGGAATGACTTAGAAACACCAAAATTGGTGTATTTAATGTTGAGACGGTCCTCTATCAGAATGTCAAACCAAAACAACTTTCCCGCAATCGGTTCTATGGGCTGCCATAGACGCCCATGGCGGAAGAAGAAGAAGAAGAAGAAGAAGAAGAAGAATAATAATAAGAACGGGAACAGATACAATAGGTGCCTCCGCACCTTCGGTGCTTGGCCCCTAATAATAAGAACCGGAACAAACACAATAGGTGCCTCCGCACCTTCGGTGCTTGGCCCCTAATAATAAATATAGCTGCAAGCAGCCATTACCGGGGCCAAGCACAATAAGACGACAAGACATGCCGACATGTCTGAAAGTGTCAGACCAACTGCAACAATGAGCAATTAAAGACATTTAAAGAGGATTTTAGGCAAAATGCCTGAAAAATCATAGAAACAATAATTAAAAATATGATTTGATGGATTATCACTTTCGACCAATAGGTGGCGCAGTTACAAAACTGATGTGATGTGGTCAGAGTGAAGTTACAATGACACATACAAAGTTTGGTGTCAATATGTCAAGGCATTGCAGAGATAAAGCCTTAATTAATGCTATTAGCATCATGCCTCAACTTTGCTGCTGCGCTATACGAAAACGGTTTCGTCTATCGACACGAAATCCATAACTTTTAGTCGGCACGGTCTGGAGATGATACGATTCGATTTTGGTGAAAATCGGACAAACGGTCTAGGAGGAGTTCGAAAAAGTAGGTTTTGAATGAAAATCAAGATGGCGGACAAGAAGTTTGACCAAATAAGGAAAATTTGGTATCTATGTTCTCGGCTTGACCCAAGGAATCTATTAAGACCAGTGGCATTTACATAGGCCGATGTATTCAAAAGTTATTAGCAGTTTTGGAAATGTTGTTATAACTTTTGACCACTAGGTGGCGCTGTCTCTAAATATTTTGGGTACCTTCAGGGGATGGTGCTGATGGCACATTCTGAGTTTCGTAATATTACACCAATGCATTTGTTTAGTATAGCATTTTATTTCACAAAACTGCATTGAAGTCAATGGGAATTTCATGTTTTGTTCTATTATAGCGCCACCAAGAGGCTCAGTCCCACCATTTTTTTTATGTGTCCTCAGAGTGAGCCCATACATATATGTGTCGATTTTGGTGCAAAAATCTCAATTTGCTTCGGAGTTATAGACATTTATATGAAAAAACACGAAAAAAATGACTGACACATGACTTTGATTGAATATTACTACCCCTAAACATCAATATTTTCGCATTTGGGCATTGGCATATAGCTATCGACCTATGTTTCCAAACTTCTGACGGTGGTTTCGTCTCGATCGGACAAGCGGTTTCGAAGATATAGCCAAATGTTTTTTAAGCGCTAAATCACAACGCTACACAAACCGTTAGGCGAAACCTAACATGTTTGGTATCGTTGGACTCGGCAACGATTCAGGAGTCCAATGAGATGAGTTTCGTGAAAATAAGTCGATCACACCCAAAGTTATAAGCTTTTGAAAAAAAAAATTCACCACAAGGTGGCGCTGTTACGAAACTTCTCACACTCCTTCAGGACATCGTGTTGATGACCCATACCAAGTTTCGTAACAATCTGTTCATGCGTTGTTAAAATACAGCATTTTAGCACAAAATTCAAAATGGCCGACAGTCAAAATGGCCGATATGGCAAAATTGGATATCAGTCGACTCGGCATGTCGTCCTGAATCTATCAAGACCAATTTTATGATTTTTGGACAAACTGTTCAGAAGTTATAAGCAAAAATATCCATTTTTCATATCTCCGGACCAGTAGGTGGCGCTGCGCCGAAACGCAGCATGTAGCCTCAGGTCATGCTTGTGAGTATATGTACCAAGTTTGGTCTGAATACGATAAACCGTTGCGGAGATACAGCCTTACGACTGTTTTTGCTAGGGCTACGTAAAATGTATTCGTGCGTTTATCAAAAACGGTTTGACGAATCAATTTGAATTCCATAACTTTTGGTCAGCACTGCCTGAAGATGATCTGGTTCAATTTTCGTGCAAATCGGACAAACCGTCTAGGACGAGTTCGAAAAAGTAGCTTTTTCAGCCCATTAAAAATGGCGGCCATATTTATAAGCCGGAAAATGACGTCATAGGGTGCAATCGAATCGGCATGAGCTCGGGAATCAGAGGAAAAAAGAATTTTGTTGATTGGCCAAACGGTTCAAAAGTTATTAGCAAAATAAAAGTGAATTTTGGACAGTTGGTGGCGCTAGAGGGATTGGTTTTAAGACACCAAATTTGGTATGGTGACTTTTTGGACTGTCCTCTATCATTGTGCCAAATTTCATAACTTTCCCGCAATCGGTTCTATGGGCTGCCATAGACTCCCATGGCGGAAGAAGAATAATAATAATAAATATAGCTGCAAGCAGCAATTACCGGGGCCAAGCAGAATTAGACGACAAGACATTTCGACATGTCTGAAAGTGTCAGACCAACTGCAACAATGAGCAATTAAAGACGTTTGAAGAGGATTTTAGGCAAAATGCCTGAAAAATCATAGACACAATAATTAAAAATATGATTTAATGGATTATCACTTTCGACCAATAGGTGGCGCAGTTAACAAAACTGATGTGATGTGGTCAGAGTGAAGTGACAATGACACGTACAAAGTTTGGTGTCAATATCTCAAGGCATTGCAGAGATAAAGCCTGAATAATGCTTTTAGCATCATGCCTCAACTTTGCTGCTGCGCTATACGAAAACGGTTTCGTCAATTGACACGAAATCCATAACTTTTAATCGGCACAGTCTGGAGATGATACAATTCGATTTTGGTGAAAATCGGACAAACGGTGTGGGAGGAGTTTGAAAAAGTAGATTTTGAATGAAAATAGCATTTTATATCACAAAACTGTATTGAAGTCAATGGGAATTTCATGTTTTGTTCTATTATAGCGCCACCAAGAGGCTCAGTCCCACAATTTTTTTTACGTGTCCTCAGAGTGAGCCCATACATATGTGTGTCAGTTTTGGTGAAAATATCTCAATTTGCTTTAGAGTTATAGACATTTATATGAAAAAACACGTAAAAAATGACTGACACAAGACTTTGTTTGAATTTTACTACCCCTAAACATCAATATTTTCGCATTTGGGCATTGGCATATAGCTATCGACCTATGTTTCCAAACTTCTGACGGAGGTTTCGTCTCGATCGGACAATCGGTTTCGAAGATATAGCCAAATGTTTTTTAAGCGCTAAATCACAACGCTACACAAACCGTAAGGCGAAACCTAGCATGTTTGGTATCGTAGGACTCGGCAAGGTTTCAGGATACTAATTAGATGAGTCTCGTGAAAATAAGTCGACCACACCCAAAGTTATAAGCGTTTGAAAAAAAAAATTCACCACAAGGTGGCGCTGTTTCGAAACTTCTCACGCTCCTTCAGGACATTGTGCTGATGACCCATACCAAGTTTCGTAACAATCCGTTCATGCGTTCTTAAAATACAGCATTTTAGCACAAAATTCAAAATGGCCGACAGTCAAAATGGCCGATATGGTAAAATTGGATATCAGTCGACTCGGCATGTTGCTCTGAATCTAACAAGACCAATTTTATGATTTTTGGACAAATTGTTCAGAAGTTATAAGCAAAAATAGCCATTTTTCATATCTCCGGACCAGTAGGTGGCGCTGCGACGAAACGCAGCATGTTGCCTCAGGTCATGCTTGGGATTACATGTACCAAGTTTGGTCTGAATACGATAAACCGTTGCGGAGATACAGCCTTATGACTGTTTTTGCAAGCGCTACGTAAAATTTGTTTGTGCGTTTATCGAAAACGGTTTGACGAATCAATTTGAATTCCATAACTTTTTGTCAGCACTGCCTGAAGATGATCTGGTTCAATTTTCGTGCAAATCGGACAAACCGTCTAGGACGAGTTCGAAAAAGTAGGTTTCTCGAATGATTCAAAATGGCGGCCCTATTTTACTACGTAAAATGAAGTCATAGGATGCAATCGAATCGGCATGAGCTCAGGAATCAGAGGAAAAAATAATTTTGTTGATTGGCCTTACATTTCAAAAGTTATTAGCAAAATAAAAGTGAAACTTTGGACAGTTGGTGGCGCTAGAGGGAATGACTTAGAAACACCAAAATTGGTGTATTTAATGTTGGGACTGTCCTCTATCAGAATGTCAAACCAAAACAACTTTCCCGCAATCGGTACTATGGGCTGCCATAGACGCCAAGTCGGAAGAAAAAAAAGAAGAATAATAATAATAAGAACGGGAACAGATACAATAGGTGCCTCCGCACCTTCGGTGCTTGGCCCCTAATAATAATAATAAGAACGCGAACAAAAACAATAGGTGCCTCCGCACCTTCGGTGCTTGGCCCCTAAATATAGCTGCAAGCAGCAATTACCGGGGCCAAGCACAATCAGATGACAAGACATGCCAACATTGCTGAAAGTGTCAGACCAATGAGCAATTAAAGACATTAAAGAGGATTTTAGGCAAAATGCCTGAAAAATCATAGAAACAGTGAAGAAAAATATTATTTAATGGACTATCACTTTCGACCAATAGGTGGCGCAGTTACAAAACTGATGTGATGTGGTCAGAGTGAAGTGACAATGACACATACAAAGTTTGGTGTTAATATGTCAAGGCATTGCAGAGATAAAGCCTGAATAGTGCTATTAGCATCATGCCTCAACTTTGCTGCTGCGCTATACGAAAACGGTTTCGTCTATCGACACGAAATCCATAACTTTTAGTCGGCACGGTCTGGAGATGATACGATTCGATTTTGGTGAAAATCGGACAAACGGTCTAGGAGGAGTTCGAAAAAGTAGGTTTTGACTGAAAATCAAGATGGCGGACAGGAAGTTCGGCCAAATTTGGCAAACTTGGTATCTATGTTCTCAGCGTGACCCAGGGAATCTATTAAGACCAGTGGCATTTCAATAGGCAGATTTATTCAAAGGTTATTAGCCTTTTTGGAAATGTTGTTATAACTTTTGACCACAAGGTGGCGCTGTTTCGAAACTTCTCACGCTCCTTCAGGGCATCGTGCTGATGACCCATACCATGTTTCGTAACAATCCATTCATGCGTTCTTAAAATACAGCATTTTAGCACAAAATTCAAAATGGTCGACAGCCAAAATGGCCGATATGGTAAAATTGGATATCAGTCGACTCAGCATGTTGGCCTGAATCTAACGAGACCAATTTGATGATTTTTGGGCAAACTGTTCAGAAGTTATAAGCAAAAATAGCCATTTTTCATATCTCCGGACCAGTAGGTGGCGCTGCGCCGAAACGCAGCATGTAGCCTCAGGTCATGCTTGTGATGACATGTGCCAAGTTTGATCTGAATCCAATAAAGCGTTGCGGAGATACAGCCTTACGTCTGTTTTCGCAAGCGCTACGTAAAATTTGTTTGTGGGTTTTTTTCGAAAATTGCTAAGCGAATCAACTTGAATTCCATAACTTTTTGTCGGCATGGTCTGTAGATGATCTGATTCAATTTTCATGGAAATTGGAGCAACGGCCTAGGAGGAGTTCGAAAAAGTAGCTTTTCCGGAAAATTCAAAATGGCGGAAAACTTTTCATGACGGAAAATGTCGTCATAGGGTGCAATCGAATCGTCATGGGGTCAGGAATCAGAGGAAAAAAGAATTTTGTTTCTAGCCCTTGTGGTTCAAAAGTTATTAGAATAAACATGAGTGAAACTTTGGACAGTTGGTGGCGCTAGAGGGAATGACTTAGACACACCAAAATTGGTGTATTTAATGTTGGGACTGTCCTCTATCAGAATGTCAAACCATTACAACTTTCCCGCGATCGGTTCTATGGGCTGCCATAGACTCCCAGAGCGGAAGAAGAAGAAGAATTATTTTTGGTACGCCAACAGATACAATAGGTGCCTACGCACATTCTGTGCTTGGCCCCTAAATATAGCTGCAAGCAGCAATTACCGGGGCCAAGCAGAATAAGACGACAAGACATGCCAACATGTCTGAAAGTGTCAGACCAACTGCAACAATGAGCAATTAAAGACATTTAAAGAGGATTTTAGGCGAAATGGCTGAAAAATCATGTAAAAAGTGATTCAAAATATGATTTAATGGATTGTCACTTTTGACCAAAAGGTGGCGCTGTTACGAAATTGATGTGGTGTGGTCAGAGTAAGGAGACAGTGACACATACAAAGTTTTGTGTCAATATGTCGAGGCATTGCAGATATAAAGCCTGAATAGTCATTTTGGCATCATGCCTCAACTTTGCTGCTGTGCTATACGAAAACGGTTTCATCAATCGACACGAAATCCATAACTTTTTGTCGGCACAGTCTGGAGATGATACGATTCGATTTTGGTGAAAATCGGACAAACGGTCTAGGAGGAGTTCGAAAAAGTAGGTTTTGAATGAAAATCAAGATGGCGGACAGGAAGTTTGGCCAAATAAGGAAAACTTGGTATCTATGTTCTCGGCTTGACCCAAGGAATCTATTAAGACCCGTGCCATTTCAATAGCCAGATTTATTCAAAAGTTATTAGCCTTTTTGGAAATTTTGTTATAACTTTTGACCACTAGGTGGCGCTGTCTTGAAATATTTTGGTTGCCTTCAGGGGATGGTGCTGATGACACAATCTGAGTTTCGTAATATTACACCAATGCATTTGTTTAGTATAGCATTTTATTTCACAAAACTGTATTGAAGTCAATGGGAATTTCATATTTTGTTCAATTATAGCGCCACCAAGAGGCTCAGTCCCACAATTTTTTTTACGTGTCCTCAGAGTGAGCCCATACATATTTGTGTCAATTTTGGTGAAAATATCTCAATTCGCTTCGGAGTTATAGACATTTATATGGAAAAACACGAAAAAAATGACTGACACATGACTTTGATTGGAAATTAGTACCCCTAAACATCAATATTTTCGCATTTGGGCATTGGTGTATAGCTATCGACCTATGTTTCCAAACTTCTGACGGTGGTTTCGTCTCGATCGGACTAGCGGTTTCAAAGATATAGCCAAATGTTTTTTAAGCGCTAAATCACAACGCTACACAAACCGTAATGCAAAACCTAGCATGTTTGGTATCGTAGGACTCGGCAACGATTCAGGAGTCTAAAAAGATGAGTTTCGTGAAAATAAGTCGACCACACCCAAAGTTATAAGCATTTGAAAAAAAAAATTCACCACTAGGTGGCGCTGTTTCGAAACTTCTCAGGCTCATTCAGGGCATCGTGCTGATGACCCATACCACGTTTCGTAACAATCCGTTCATGCGTTCATAAAATACAGAATTTTAGCACAAAATTCAAAATGGCCGACAGCCAAAATGACCGATATGGCAAAATTGGATATCAGTCGACTCGGCATGTTGCCCTGAATCTAACGAGACCAATTGTATGAATTTTGGACAAACTGTTCAGAAGTTATAAGCAAAAATAGCCATTTTTCATATCTCCGGACCAGTAGGTGGCGCTGCGCCGAAACACAGCATGTAGCCTCAGGTCATGCTTGTGAGTACAAGTACCAAGTTTGGTCTGAATACGATAAACCGTTGCGGAGATACGGCCTTACGACTGTTTTTGCTAGCGCTACGTAAAATGTATTTGTGCGTTTATCGAAAACGGTTTGACGAATCCATTTGAATTCCATAACTTTTTGTCAGCACTACCTGAAGATGATCTGGTTCAATTTTCGTGCAAATCGGACAAACCGTCTAGGACGAGTTCGAAAAAGTAGCTTTTTTTGAAAATTCAAGATGGTGGCCATATTTTTATGACGGCAAATGACGTCATAGGGTGCAATCGAATCGCCATGAGCTCAGGAATCAGAGGAAAAAAGAATTTCGCTGATTGGCCTTACGGTTCAAAAGTTATTAGCAAAATAAAAGTGAAACTTTGGACAGGTGGTGGCGCTAGAGGGAATGACTTAGAAACACCAAAATTGGTGTATTTAATGTTGAGACGGTCCTCTATCAGAATGTCAAACCAAAACAACTTTCCCGCAATCGGTTCTATGGGCTGCCATAGACTCCCATGGCGGAAGAAGAAGAAGAAGAAGAAATATAGCTGCAAGCAGCCATTACCGGGGCCAAGCAGAATAAGACGACAAGACATGCCGACATGTCTGAAAGTGTCAGACCAACTGCAACAATGAGCAATTAAAGACATTTAAAGAGGATTTTAGGCAAAATGCCTGAAAAATCATAGAAACAATAATTAAAAATATGATTTGATGGATTATCACTTTCGACCAATAGGTGGCGCAGTTACAAAACTGATGTGATGTGGTCAGAGTGAAGTTACAATGACACATACAAAGTTTGGTGTCAATATGTCAAGGCATTGCAGAGATAAAGCCTTAATTAATGCTATTAGCATCATGCCTCAACTTTGCTGCTGCGCTATACGAAAACGGTTTCGTCTATCGACACGAAATCCATAACTTTTAGTCGGCACGGTCTGGAGATGATACGATTCGATTTTGGTGAAAATCGGACAAACGGTCTAGGAGGAGTTCGAAAAGTAGGTTTTGAATGAAAATCAAGATGGCGGACAAGAAGTTTGACCAAATAAGGAAAATTTGGTATCTATGTTCTCGGCTTGACCCAAGGAATCTATTAAGACCAGTGGCATTTACATAGGCCGATGTATTCAAAAGTTATTAGCAGTTTTGGAAATGTTGTTATAACTTTTGACCACTAGGTGGCGCTGTCTCTAAATATTTTTGGGTACCTTCAGGGGATGGTGCTGATGGCACATTCTGAGTTTCGTAATATTACACCAATGCATTTGTTTAGTATAGCATTTTATTTCACAAAACTCTATTGAAATCAATGGGAATTTCATGTTTTGTTCTATTATAGCGCCACCAAGAGGCTCAGTCCCACCATTTTTTTTTATGTGTCATCAGAGTGAGCCCATACATATATGTGTCGATTTTGGTGCAAAAATCTCAATTTGCTTCGGAGTTATAGACATTTATATGAAAAAACACGTAAAAAATGACTGACACATGACTTTGATTGAATATTACTACCCCTAAACATCAATATTTTCACATTTGGGCATTATTATATGTTTAACAAGCTATGATTCCAAACTTCTGACGGTGGTTTCGTCTCAATCGGACAAACGGTTTCGAAGATATAGCCTAATGTTTTTTAAGCGCTAAATCACAATGCTACACAAACCGTTAGGCGAAACCTAACATGTTTGGTATCGTTGGACTCGGCAACGATTCAGGAGTCCAATGAGATGAGTTTCGTGAAAATAAGTCGATCACACCCAAAGTTATAAGCATTTGAAAAAAAAAATTCACCACTAGGTGGCGCTGTTTCGAAACTTCTCACACTCCTTCAGGACATCGTGCTGATGACCCATACCAAGTTTCGTAACAATCCGTTCATGCGTTGTTAAAATACAGCATTTTAGCACAAAATTCAAAATGGCCGACAGTCAAATTGGCCGATATGGCAAAATTGGATATCAGTCGACTCGGCATGACGCCCTGAATCTATCAAGACCAATTTTATGATTTTTGGACAAACTGTTCAGAAGTTATAAGCAAAAATAGCCATTTTTCATATCTCCGGACCTGTAGGTGGCGCTGTGCCGAAACGCAGCATGTAGCCTCAGGTCATGCTTGTGAGTACATGTACCAAGTTTGGTCTGAATACGATAAACCGTTGCGGAGATACAGCCTTACGACTGTTTTTGCAAGCTCTACGTAAAATTTGTTCGAGCGTTTATCGAAAACGGTTTGACGAATCAACAAGATTTTAATAACTTTTTGTCACCCCTGCCTGAAGATGATCCGATTCAATTTTCGTGCAAATCGGACAAACCGTCTAGGACGAGTTCGAAAAAGTACCTTTTTAGGAAAATTCAAAATGGCGGCCATGTTTTTATGACGGAAAATGACGATATAGGGTGCAATCGAATCGTCATGAGCTCAGAAATCAGAGGAAAAAAGGATTTCGCTGATTGGCCTTACGGTTCAAAAGTTATTAGCAAAGTAAAAGTGAAACTTTGGACAGGTGGTGGCGCTAGAGGGAATGACTTAGACACACCAAAATTGGTGTACTTAATGTTGGGACTGTCCTCTATCAGAATGTCAAACCAAAACAACTTTCCCGCAATCGGTTCTATGGGCTGCCATAGACTCCCATGGCGGAAGAAGAAGAATAATAATAATAAGAACGGGAACAGATACAATAGGTGCCTCCGCACCTTCGGTGCTTGGCCCCTAATAAATATAGCTGCAAGCAGCAATTATCGGGGCCAAGCGCAAGCAGATGACAGGATATGCCAACATGGCTGAAGGTGTCAGACCAACTGCAACAATGAGCAATTAAAGACATTTAGAGAGGATTTTAGGCGAAATGGCTGAAAAATCATATAAAAAGTAATTCAGAATATGATTTAATGGATTATCACTTTCGACCAATAGGTGGAGCAGTTACAAAACTGATGTGATGTGGTCAGAGTGAAGTGACAATGACATATACAAAGTTTGGTGTCAATATTTCAAGGGATTTCAGAGATAAAGCCTGAATAGTGCTTTTGGCATCATGCCTCAACTTTGCTGCTGCGCTATACGAAAACGGTTTCGTCTATCGACACGAAATCCATAACTTTTAGTCGGCACAGTCTGGAGATGATACGATTCGATTTTGGTGAAAATCGGACAAACGGTCTAGGAGGAGTTCGAAAAAGTAGGTTTTGAATGAAAATCAAGATGGCGGACAGGAAGTTTGGCCAAATAAGGAAAACTTGGTATCTATGTTCTCGGCTTGACCCAGGGAATCTATTAAGACCAGTGGCATTTCAATAGCCAGATTTATTCAAAAGTTATTAGCCTTTTTGAAAATTTTGTTATAACTTTTGACCACTAGGTGGCGCTGTCTCGAAATATTTTGGGTACCTTCAGGGGATGGAGCTGATGGCACATTCTGAGTTTCGTAATATTACACCAATGCATTTGTTTAGTATAGCATTTTATTTCACAAAACTGTATTGAAGTCAATGGGAATTTCATGTTTTGTTCTGTTATAGCGCCACCAAGAGGCTCAGTCACACCATTTTTTTTATGTGTCCTCAGAGTGAGCCCATGCATATGTGTGTCAATTTTGGTGAAGATATCTAAATTCGCTTCGGAGTTATAGACATTTATATGAAAAAACACGTAAAAAATGACTGACACATGACTTTGATTGGATTTTACTACCCCTAAATATCAATATTTTCGCATTTGGGCATTGGCGTATAGCTATCGACCTATGTTTCCAAACTTCTGAAGGTGGTTTCGTCTCGATCGGACAAGCGGTTTCAAAGATATAGCCAAATGTTTTTTAAGCGCTAAATCACAATGCTACACAAACCATAAGGCGAAACCTAACATGTTTGGTATCGTTGGACTCGGCAACGATTCAGGAGTCTAAAGAGATGAGTCCTGTGAAAATAAGTCGACCACACCCAAAGTTATAAGCATTTGGAAGCATTTGGGGGAAAAAATTCACCACTAGATGGCACTGTTTCGAAACTTCTCAGGCTCCTTCAGGACATCGTGCTGATGACCCATACCGAGTTTCGTAACGATAGGTTCATGCATTCCTAAAATACAGCATTTTAGCACATAATTCAAAATGGCCGACAGCCAAAATGGCTGATTGGGGAAAATTGGATATCAGTCGACTCAGCATGACGCCCTGAATCTAACGAGACCACTTTTATGATTTTTGGACAAACCATTCAGAAGTTATAAGCAAAAATAGCCATTTTTCATATCTCCGGACCAGTAGGTGGCACTGTGCCGAAACGCAGCATGTTGCCTCAGGTCATGCTTGTGATGAGATGTACCAAGTTTGGTCTGAATATGATAAAGTGTTGAGGAGATACTGGCTTGTGTCTGTTTTTGCAAGCGCTACGTAAAATTTGTTTGCGCGGTATTCGAGAACGGTTTGATGAATCAACACGAATTCCATAACTTTTTGTCGGCATGGTCTGAAGATGATCTGATTCAATTTTCGTGGAAATTGGAGCAACGGCCTAGGAGGAGTTTGAAAAAGTAGGTTTTTCGGAAAATTCAAAATGGCGGAAAAATTATTATGACGAAAAATGACGTCATAGGGTGCAATCGAATCGTCATGAGCTCAGGAATCAGAGGAAAAAAGTATTTTGTTTCTAGCCCTTGTGGTTCAAAAGTTATTAGCATAAACATGACTGCAACTTTGGACAGGTGGTGGCGCTAGAGGGAATGACTTAGACACACCAAAATTGGTGTATTTAATGTTGGGACTGTCCTCTATCAGAATGTCAAACCATTACAACTTTCCCGCGATCGGTTCTATGGGCTGCCATAGACTCCCAGTCGGAAGAAGGAAGAATAATAATAATAATAAATATAGCTGCAAGCAGCAATTACCGGGGCCAAGCACAATCAGATGACAAGACATGCCAACATTGCTGAAAGTGTCAGACCAATGAGCAATTAAAGACATTAAAGAGGATTTTAGGCAAAATGCCTGAAAAATCATAGAAAGAGTGAAGAAAAATATGATTTAATGGACTATCACTTTCGACCAATAGGTGGCGCAGTTACAAAACTGATGTGATGTGGTCAGAGTGAAGTGACAATGACACATACAAAGTTTGGTGTTAATATGTCAAGGCATTGCAGAGATAAAGCCTGAATAGTGCTATTAGCATCATGCCTCAACTTTGCTGCTGCGCTATACGAAAACGGTTTCGTCTATCGACACGAAATCCATAACTTTTAGTCGGCACGGTCTGGAGATGATACGATTCGATTTTGGTGAAAATCGGACAAACGGTCTAGGAGGAGTTCGAAAAAGTAGGTTTTGACTGAAAATCAAGATGGCGGACAGGAAGTTCGGCCAAATAAGGAAAACTTGGTATCTATGTTCTCGGCTTGACCCAAGGACTCTATTAAGACCAGTGGCATTTCAATAGCCAGATTTATTCAAAAGTTATTAGCCTTTTTGGAAAATTTGTTATAACTTTTGACCACTAGGTGGCGCTGTTTCGAAATATTTTGAATACCTTCAGGGGATGGTGCTGAAGGAACATTCTGAGTTTCGTAATATTACACCAATGCATTTGTTTAGTATAGCATTTTATTTCACAAAACTGTATTGAAATCAATGGGAATTCCATGTTTTGTTCTATTATAGCGCCACCAAGAGGCTCAGTCCCACCATTTTTTTTATGTGTCCTCAGAGTGAGCCCATACATATATGTGTCGATTTTGGTGCAAAAATCTCAATTTGCTTCGGAGTTATAGACATTTATATGAAAAAACACGTAAAAAATGACTGACACATGACTTTGATTGAATATTACTACCCCTAAACATCAATATTTTCGCATTTGGGCATTGGTGTATAGCTATCGACCTATGTTTCCAAACTTCTGACGGTGGTTTCGTCTCGATCGGACAAGCGGTTTCGAAGATATAGCCTAATGTTTTTTAAGCGCTAAATCACAACGCTACACAAACCGTTTGGCGAAACCTAACATGTTTGGTATCGTTGGACTCGGCAACGATTCAGGAGTCCAATGAGATGAGTTTCGTGAAAATAAGTCGATCACACCCAAAGTTATAAGCATTTGAAAAAAAAAATTCACCACTAGGTGGCGCTGTTACGAAACTTCTCACACTCCTTCAGGACATCGTGTTGATGACCCATACCAAGTTTCGTAACAATCCGTTCATGCGTTGTTAAAATACAGCATTTTAGCACAAAATTCAAAATGGCCGACAGTCAAAATGGCCGATATGGCAAAATTGGATATCAGTCGACTCGGCATGTCGTCCTGAATCTATCAAGACCAATTTTATGATTTTTGGACAAACTGTTCAGAAGTTATAAGCAAAAATAGCCATTTTTCATATCTCCGGACCAGTAGGTGGCGCTGCGCCGAAACGCAGCATGTTGCCTCAGGTCATGCTTGTGAGTACATGTACCAAGTTTGGTCTGAATACGATAAACCGTTGCGGAGATACAGCCTTACGACTGTTTTTGCAGGCGCTACGTAAAATTAGTTTGAGCGTTTATCGAAAACGGTTTGACGAATCAATTTGAATTCCATAACTTTTGGTCAGCACTACCTGAAGATGATCTGGTTCAATTTTCATGCAAATCGGACAAACCGTCTAGGACGAGTTCGAAAAAGTAGGTTTTACAAAAAATTCAAAATGGCGGACATATTTTTATGACGCAAAATGACGTCATAGGGTGCAATCGAATTGCCATGAGCTCAGGAATCAGAAGAAAAAAGAATTTTGTTGATTGGCCTTACGGTTCAAAAGTTATTAGCAAAATAAAAGTGAAACTTTGGACAGTTGGTGGCGCTAGAGGGAATGACTTAGACACACCAAAATTGGTGAATTTAATGTTGGGACTGTCCTCTATCAGAATGTCAAACCAAAACAACTTTCCCGCAATCGGTTCTATGGGCTGCCATAGACTCCCAGAGCGGAAGAATAATAATAAATATAGCTGCAAGCAGCAATTACCGGGGCCAAGCAGAATAAGACGACAAGACATGCCGACATGTCTGAAAGTGTCAGACCAACTGCAACAATGAGCAATTAAAGACATTTAAAGAGGATTTTAGGCGAAATGGCTGAAAAATCATAGAAACAGTAATTAAAAATATGATTTAATGGATTATCACTTTCGACAAATAGGTGGCGCAGTTACAAAACTGATGTGATGTGGTCAGAGTGAGGAGACAATGACACATACAAAGTTTGGTGTCAATATGTCAAGGCATTGCAGAGATAAAGCCTGAATAGTGCTATTAGCATCATGCCTCAAATTTGCTGCTGCGCTATACGAAAACGGTTTCGTCAATTGACACGAAATCCATAACTTTTAGTCGGCACAGTCTGGGGATGATACGATTCGATTTTGGTGAAAATCGGACAAACGGTGTGGGAGGAGTTCGAAAAAGTAGGTTTTGAATGAAAATAGCATTTTATCTCACAAAACTGTATTGAAGTCAATGGGAATTTCATGTTTTGTTCTATTATAGCGCCACCAAGAGGCTCAGTCCCACAATTTTTTTTACGTGTCCTCAGAGTGAGCCCATACATATGTGTGTCAGTTTTGGTGAAAATATCTCAATTTGCTTTAGAGTTATAAACATTTATATGAAAAAACACGTAAAAAATGACTGACACATGACTTTGTTTGAATTTTACTACCCCTAAACATCAATATTTTCGCATTTGGGCATTGGTGTATAGCTATCGACCTATGTTTCCAAACTTCTGACGGTGGTTTCGTCTCGATCGGACAAGCGGTTTCGAAGATATAGCCTAATGTTTTTTAAGCGCTAAATCACAACGCTACACAAACCGTAAGGCGAAACCTAGCATGTTTGGTATCGTAGGACTCGGCAAGGTTTCAGGAGTCTAATTAGATGAGTCTCGTGAAAATAAGTCGACCGCACCCAAAGTTATAAGCATTTGAAAAAAAAAATTCCCCACTAGGTGGCGCTGTTTCGAAACTTCTCACACTCCTTCAGGACATCGTGCTGATGACCCATGCCAAGTTTCGTAACAATCCGTTCATGCGTTCATAAAATACAGCATTTTAGCACATAATTCAAAATGGCCGACAGTCAAAATGGCCGATATGGTAAAATTGGATATCAGTCGACTCGGCATGTCGCCCTGAATCTAACGAGACCAATTTTATGATTTTTGGACAAACTGTTCAGAAGTTATAAGCAAAAATAGCCATTTTTCATATCTCCGGACCAGTAGGTGGCGCTGCGCCGAAACGCAGCATGTAGCCTCAGGTCATGCTTGTGATGACATGTACCAAGTTTGGTCTGAATACGATAAACCGTTGCAGAGATACAGCCTTACGACTGTTTTTGCAGGCGCTACGTAAAATTTGTTCGTGCGTTTATTGAAAACGGTTTGACGAATCAATTTGAATTCCATAACTTTTGGTCAGCACTGCCTGAAGATGATCTGGTTCAATTTTCGTGCAAATCGGACAAACCGTCTAGGACGAGTTCGAAAAAGTAGCTTTTTCAGAAAATTAAAAATGGCGGCCATATTTATATGACGGAAAATGACGTCATAGGGTGCAATCGAATCGGCATGAGCTCAGAAATAAGAGGAAAAAAGAATTTTGTTGATTGGCCTTACGGTTCAAAAGTTATTAGCAAAATAAAAGTGAAACTTTGGACAGGTGGTGGCGCTAGAGGGAATGACTTAGAAACACAAAAATTGGTGTATTTAATGTTGGGACTGTCCTCTATCAGAATGTCAAACCAAAACAACTTTCCCGCAATCGGTTCTATGGGCTGCCATAGACGCCCAGTCGGAAGAAGAATAATAATAATAAGAACCGGAACAAACACAATAGGTGCCTCCGCACCTTCGGTGCTTGGCCCCTAATAATAAGAAACGGAACAGATACAATAGGTGCCTCCGCACCTTCGGTGCTTGGCCCCTAAATATAGCTGCAAGCAGCAATTACCGGGGCCAAGCACAATCAGATGACAAGACATGCCAACATTGCTGAAAGTGTCAGACCAATGAGCAATTAAAGACATTAAAGAGGATTTTAGGCAAAATGCCTGAAAAATCATAGAAACAGTGAAGAAAAATATGATTTAATGGACTATCACTTTCGACCAATAGGTGGCGCAGTTACAAAACTGATGTGATGTGGTCAGAGTGAAGTGACAATGACACATACAAAGTTTGGTGTTAATATGTCAAGGCATTGCAGAGATAAAGCCTGAATAGTCATTTTGGCATCATGCCTCAGCTTTGCTGCTGTGCTATACGAAAACGGTTTCATCAATCGACACGAAATCCATAACTTTTTGTCGGCACAGTCTGGAGATGATACGATTCGATTTTGGTGAAAATCGGACAAACGGTCTAGGAGGAGTTCGAAAAAGTAGGTTTTGAATGAAAATCAAGATGGCGGACAGGAAGTTTGGCCAAATAAGGAAAACTTGGTATCTATGTTCTCGGCTTGACCCAAGGAATCTATTAAGACCCGTGGCATTTCAATAGCCAGATTTATTCAAAAGTTATTAGCCTTTTTGGAAATGTTGTTATAACTTTTGACCACTAGGTGGCGCTGTCTTGAAATATTTTGGTTGCCTTCAGGGGATGGTGCTGATGACACAATCTGAGTTTCGTAATATTACACCAATGCATTTGTTTAGTATAGCATTTTATTTCACAAAACTGTATTGAAGTCAATGGGAATTTCATATTTTGTTCAATTATAGCGCCACCAAGAGGCTCAGTCCCACAATTTTTTTTACGTGTCCTCAGAGTGAGCCCATACATATGTGTGTCAATTTTGGTGAAAATATCTCAATTCGCTTCGGAGTTATAGACATTTATATGAAAAAACACGAAAAAAATGACTGACACATGACTTTGATTGGAAATTAGTACCCCTAAACATCAATATTTTCGCATTTGGGCATTGGCATATAGCTATCGACCTATGTTTCCAAACTTCTGACGGTGGTTTCGTCTCGATCGGACTAGCGGTTTCAAAGATATAGCCAAATGTTTTTTAAGCGCTAAATCACAACGCTACACAAACCGTAAGGCGAAACCTAGCATGTTTGGTATCGTAGGACTCGGCAACGATTCAGGAGTCTAAAAAGATGAGTTTCCTGAAAATAAGTTGACCACACCCAAAGTTATAAGCATTTGAAAAAAAAAATTCACCACTAGGTGGCGCTGTTTCGAAACTTCTCAGGCTCATTCAGGGCATTGTGCTGATGACCCATACCACGTTTCGTAACAATCCGTTCATGTGTTCATAAAATACAGAATTTTAGCACAAAATTCAAAATGGCCGACAGCCAAAATGACCGATATGGTCAAATTGGATATCAGTCGACTCGGCATGTTGCCCTGAATCTAACGAGACCAATTTTATGATTTTTGGACAAACTGTTCAGAAGTTATAAGCAAAAATAGCCATTTTTCATATCTCCGGACCAGTAGGTGGCGCTGCGCTGAAACACAGCATGTTGCCTCAGGTCATGCTTGTGAGTACAAGTACCAAGTTTGGTCTGAATACGATAAACCGTTGCGGAGATACGGCCTTACGACTGTTTTTGCTAGCGCTACGTAAAATATATTCGTGCGTTTATCGAAAACGGTTTGACAAATCAATTTGAATTCCATAACTTTTTGTCAGCACTACCTGAAGATGATCTGGTTAAATTTTCGTGCAAATCGGACAAACCGTCTAGGACGAGTTCGAAAAAGTAGCTTTTTTTGAAAATTCAAGATGGCGGCCATATTTTTATGACGGAAAATGACGTCATAGGGTGCAATCGAATCGCCATGAGCTCAGGAATCAGAGGAAAAAATAATTGTGTTGATTGGCCTTACATTTCAAAAGTTATTAGCAAAATAAAAGTGAAATTTTGGACAGTTGGTGGCGCTAGAGGGAATGACTTAGAAACACCAAAATTGGTGTATTTAATGTTGGGACTGTCCTCTATCAGAATGTCAAACCAAAACAACTTTCCCGCAATCGGTACTATGGGCTGCCATAGACGCCAAGTCGGAAGAAAAAAAAGAAGAAGAATAATAATAAGAACGGGAACAGATACAATAGGTGCCTCCGCACCTTCGGTGCTTGGCCCCTAATAAATATAGCTGCAAGCAGCAATTACCGGGGCCAAGCAGAATAAGACGACAAGACATGCCAACATGTCTGAAAGTGTCAGACCAACTGCAACAATGAGCAATTAAAGACATTTAAAGAGGATTTTAGGCGAAATGGCTGAAAAATCATGTAAAAAGTGATTCAAAATATGATTTAATGGATTGTCACTTTTGACCAAAAGGTGGCGCTGTTACGAAATTGATGTGGTGTGGTCAGAGTAAGGAGACAGTGACACATACAAAGTTTTGTGTCAATATGTCGAGGCATTGCAGATATAAAGCCTGAATAGTCATTTTGGCATCATGCCTCAACTTTGCTGCTGTGCTATACAAAAACGGTTTCATCAATCGACACGAAATCCATAACTTTTTGTCGGCACAGTCTGGAGATGATACGATTCGATTTTGGTGAAAATCGGACAAACGGTCTAGGAGGAGTTCGAAAAAGTAGGTTTTGAATGAAAATCAAGATGGCGGACAGGAAGTTTGGCCAAATAAGGAAAACTTGGTATCTATGTTCTCGGCTTGACCCAAGGAATCTATTAAGACCCGTGCCATTTCAATAGCCAGATTTATTCAAAAGTTATTAGCCTTTTTGGAAATTTTGTTATAACTTTTGACCACTAGGTGGCGCTGTCTTGAAATATTTTGGTTGCCTTCAGGGGATGGTGCTGATGACACAATCTGAGTTTCGTAATATTACACCAATGCATTTGTTTAGTATAGCATTTTATTTCACAAAACTGTATTGAAGTCAATGGGAATTTCATATTTTGTTCAATTATAGCGCCACCAAGAGGCTCAGTCCCACAATTTTTTTTACGTGTCCTCAGAGTGAGCCCATACATATGTGTGTCAATTTTGGTGAAAATATCTCAATTCGCTTCGGAGTTATAGACATTTATATGAAAAAACACGAAAAAAATGACTGACACATGACTTTGATTGGAAATTAGTACCCCTAAACATCAATATTTTCGCATTTGGGCATTGGCGTATGGCTATCGACCTATGTTTCCAAACTTCTGACGGTGGTTTCGTCTCGATCGGACTAGCGGTTTCAAAGATATAGCCAAATGTTTTTTAAGCACTAAATCACAACGCTACACAAACCGTAAGGCAAAACCTAGCATGTTTGGTATCGTAGGACTCGGCAACGATTCAGGAGTCTAAAAAGATGAGTTTCGTGAAAATAAGTCGATCACACCCAAAGTTATAAGCATTTGAAAAAAAAAATTCACCACTAGGTGGCGCTGTTTCGAAACTTCTCACACTCCTTCAGGACATCGTGTTGATGACCCATACCAAGTTTCGTAACAATCCGTTTGTGCGTTCTTAAAATACAGCATTTTAGCACAAAATTCAAAATGGCCGACAGTCAAAATGGCCGATATGGCAAAATTGGATATCAGTGGACTCGGCATGTTGCCCTGAATCTATCAAGACCAATTTTATGATTTTTGGACAAACTGTTCAGAAGTTATAAGCAAAAATAGCCATTTTTCATATCTCCGGACCAGTAGGTGGCGCTGCGCCGAAACGCAGCATGTAGCCTCAGGTCATGCTTGTGAGTACATGTACCAAGTTTGGTCTGAATACGATAAACCGTTGCGGAGATACAGCCTTACGACTGTTTTTGCTAGGGCTACGTAAAATGTATTCGTGCGTTTATCGAAAACGGTTTGACGAATCAATTTGAATTCCATAACTTTTGGTCAGCACTGCCTGAAGATGATCTGGTTCAATTTTCGTGCAAATCGGACAAACCGTCTAGGACGAGTTCGAAAAAGTAGCTTTTTCAGAAAATTCAAAATGGCGGCCATATTTATATGACGGAAAATGACGTCATAGGGTGCAATCGAATCTGCATGAGCTCAGGAATCAGAGGAAAAAAGAATTTTGTTGATTGGCCTTACGGTTCAAAAGTTATTAGCAAAATAAAAGTGAAACTTTGGACAGGTGGTGGCGCTAGAGGGAATGACTTAGAAACACAAAAATTGGTGTATTTAATGTTGGGACTGTCCTCTATCAGAATGTCAAACCAAAACAACTTTCCCGCAATCGGTTCTATGGGCTGCCATAGACTCCCATGGCGGAAGAAGAAGAAGAAGAAGAAGAAGAATAATAAATATAGCTGCAAGCAGCAATTATCGGGGCCAAGCGCAAGCAGATGACAGGATATGCCAACATGGCTGAAGGTGTCAGACCAACTGCAACAATGAGCAATTAAAGACATTTAAAGAGGATTTTAGGCGAAATGGCTGTAAAATCACATAAACAGTAATACAAAATATGATTTAATTGATTATCACTTTCGACCACAGTTACGAAACTGATGTGATGTGGTCAGAGAGAAGTGACAATGACACATACAAAGTTTGGTGTCAATATGTCAAGGCATTGCAGAGATAAAGCCTGAATAGTCCTTTTGGCATCATGCCTCAACTTTGCTGTTGCGCTATACGAAAACGGTTTCGTCTATCGACACGAAATCCATAACTTTTAGTCAGCACGGTCTGGAGATGATACGATTCGATTTTGGTGAAAATCGGACAAACGGTCTAGGAGGAGTTCGAAAAAGTAGGTTTTGAATGAAAATCAAGATGGCGGACAGGAAGTTCGGCCAAATAAGGTAAACTTGGTATCTATGTTCTCGGCTTGACCCAAGGAATCTATTAAGACCAGTGGCATTTCAATAGCCAGATTTATTCAAAAGTTATTAGCTTTTATGTAAATTTTGTTATAACTTTTGACCACTAGGAGGCGCTGTCTCGAAACTTCTCACGCTACTTCAAGGCATTGTGCTGATGACCCATACCAATTTTCGTAACAATCCGTTAATGCGTTCTTAAAATACAGCATTTTAGCACAAAATTCAAAATGGCCGACAGCCAAAATGGCTGATCTGGGAAAATTAGATATAAATCGACTCAGCATGACGCCCTGAATCTAACAAGACCAAATTTATGATTTTTGGACAAACTGTTCAGAAGTTATAAGAAAAAAAATCTATTTTTCATATCTCCGGACCAGTAGGTGGTGCTGTGCCGAAACGCAGCATGTTGCCTCAGGTCATGCTTGTGATGACATGTACCAAGTGTGGTCTGAATCCAATAAAGCGTTGCGGAGATACAGCCTTATGTCTGTTTTCGCAAGGCTACGTAAAATTTGTTCAAGGGTTTATCGAAAACGGTTTGGAGAATCAACTTGAATTCCATAACTTTTTGTCGGCATGGTCTGGAGATGATCTGGTTCAATTTTCGTGAAAATCGGAGTAACGGCTTAGGAGGAGTTCGAAAAAGTAGGTTTTTCGGAAAATTCAAAATGGCGGAAAAATTTTCATGACGGAAAATGACGTCATATGGTGCAATCGAATCGTACTGAGCCAAGGAATAAGAGGAAAAAAGAATTTTGTTTCTAGCCCTTGTGGTTCAAAAGTTATTAGCATAAACATGAGTGCAACTTTGGACAGCTGGTGGCGCTAGAGGGAATGAATTGCAGACTCCAAATTTGCTATGCTGATAGTTCAGACTCTCCTCTATCAGTGTGCCAAATTTTATAACTTTCCCGCAAGCGGTTCTATGGGCTGCCATAGACTCCCAGTCGGAAAAATGAAGAATAAATATAGCTGCAAGCAGCAATTACCGGGGCCAAGCAGAATAAGACGACAAGACATGCCAACATGTCTGAAAGTGTCAGACCAACTGCAACAATGAGCAATTAAAGACATTTAAAGAGGATTTTAGGCGAAATGGCTGAAAAATCATGTAAAAAGTGATTCAAAATATGATTTAATGGATTGTCACTTTTGACCAAAAGGTGGCGCTGTTACGAAATTGATGTGGTGTGGTCAGAGTAAGGAGACAGTGACACATACAAAGTTTTGTGTCAATATGTCGAGGCATTGCAGATATAAAGCCTGAATAGTCATTTTGGCATCATGCCTCAACTTTGCTGCTGTGCTATACGAAAACGGTTTCATCAATCGACACGAAATCCATAACTTTTTGTCGGCACAGTCTGGAGATGATACGATTCGATTTTGGTGAAAATCGGACAAACGGTCTAGGAGGAGTTCGAAAAAGTAGGTTTTGAATGAAAATCAAGATGGCGGACAGGAAGTTTGGCCAAATAAGGAAAACTTGGTATCTATGTTCTCGGCTTGACCCAAGGAATCTATTAAGACCCGTGGCATTTCAATAGCCAGATTTATTCAAAAGTTATTAGCCTTTTTGGAAATTTTGTTATAACTTTTGACCACTAGGTGGCGCTGTCTTGAAATATTTTGGTTGCCTTCAGGGGATGGTGCTGATGACACAATCTGAGTTTCGTAATATTACACCAATGCATTTGTTTAGTATAGCATTTTATTTCACAAAACTGTATTGAAGTCAATGGGAATTTCATATTTTGTTCAATTATAGCGCCACCAAGAGGCTCAGTCCCACAATTTTTTTTACGTGTCCTCAGAGTGAGCCCATACATATGTGTGTCAATTTTGGTGAAAATATCTCAATTCGCTTCGGAGTTATAGACATTTATATGAAAAAACACGAAAAAAATGACTGACACATGACTTTGATTGGAAATTAGTACCCCTAAACATCAATATTTTCGCATTTGGGCATTGGCGTATAGCTATCGACCTATGTTTTCAAACTTCTGACGGTGGTTTCGTCTCGATCGGACTAGCGGTTTCAAAGATATAGCCAAATGTTTTTTAAGCGCTAAATCACAACGCTACACAAACCGTAAGGCGAAACCTAGCATGTTTAGTATCGTAGGACTCGGCAACGATTCAGGAGTCTAAAAAGATGAGTTTCGTGAAAATAAGTCGACCACACCCAAAGTTATAAGCATTTGAAAAAAAAAATTCACCACTAGGTGGCGCTGTTTCGAAACTTCTCAGGCTCATTCAGGGCATTGTGCTGATGACCCATACCACATTTCGTAACAATCCGTTCATGCGTTCATAAAATACAGAATTTTAGCACAAAATTCAAAATGGCCGACAGCCAAAATGACCGATATGGTCAAATTGGATATCAGTCGACTCGGCATGTTGCCCTGAATCTAACGAGACCAATTGTATGATTTTTGGACAAACTGTTCAGAAGTTATAAGCAAAAATAGCCATTTTTCATATCTCCGGACCAGTAGGTGGCGCTGCGCCGAAACACAGCATGTAGCCTCAGGTCATGCTTGTGAGTACAAGTACCAAGTTTGGTCTGAATACGATAAACCGTTGCGGAGATACGGCCTTACGACTGTTTTTGCTAGCGCTACGTAAAATGTATTTGTGCGTTTATTGAAAACGGTTTGACGAATCCATTTGAATTCCATAACTTTTTGTCAGCACTACCTGAAGATGATCTGGTTCAATTTTCGTGCAAATCGGACAAACCGTCTAGGACGAGTTCGAAAAAGTAGCTTTTTTTGAAAATTCAAGATGGCGGCCATATTTTTATGACGGCAAATGACGTCATAGGGTGCAATCGAATCGCCATGAGCTCAGGAATCAGAGGAAAAAAGAATTTCGCTGATTGGCCTTACGGTTCAAAAGTTATTAGCAAAATAAAAGTGAAACTTTGGACAGGTGGTGGCGCTAGAGGGAATGACTTAGAAACACCAAAATTGGTGTATTTAATGTTGAGACGGTCCTCTATCAGAATGTCAAACCAAAACAACTTTCCCGCAATCGGTTCTATGGGCTGCCATAGACTCCCATGGCGGAAGAATAATAATAATAATAATAATAATAATAATAAATATAGCTGCAAGCAGCCATTACCGGGGCCAAGCAGAATAAGACGACAAGACATGCCGACATGTCTGAAAGTGTCAGACCAACTGCAACAATGAGCAATTAAAGACATTTAAAGAGGATTTTAGGCAAAATGCCTGAAAAATCATAGAAACAATAATTAAAAATATGATTTGATGGATTATCACTTTCGACCAATAGGTGGCGCAGTTACAAAACTGATGTGATGTGGTCAGAGTGAAGTTACAATGACACATACAAAGTTTGGTGTCAATATGTCAAGGCATTGCAGAGATAAAGCCTTAATTAATGCTATTAGCATCATGCCTCAACTTTGCTGCTGCGCTATACGAAAACGGTTTCGTCTATCGACACGAAATCCATAACTTTTAGTCGGCACGGTCTGGAGATGATACGATTCGATTTTGGTGAAAATCGGACAAACGGTCTAGGAGGAGTTCGAAAAAGTAGGTTTTGAATGAAAATCAAGATGGCGGACAAGAAGTTTGACCAAATAAGGAAAATTTGGTATCTATGTTCTCGGCTTGACCCAAGGAATCTATTAAGACCAGTGACATTTACATAGGCCGATGTATTCAAAAGTTATTAGCAGTTTTGGAAATGTTGTTATAACTTTTGACCACTAGGTGGCGCTGTCTCTAAATATTTTGGGTACCTTCAGGGGATGGTGCTGATGGCACATTCTGAGTTTCGTAATATTACACCAATGCATTTGTTTAGTATAGCATTTTATTTCACAAAACTGCATTGAAGTCAATGGGAATTTCATGTTTTGTTCTATTATAGCGCCACCAAGAGGCTCAGTCCCACCATTTTTTTAATGTGTCCTCAGAGTGAGCCCATACATATATGTGTCGATTTTGGTGCAAAAATCTCAATTTGCTTCGGAGTTATAGACATTTATATGAAAAAACACGAAAAAAATGACTGACACATGACTTTGATTGAATATTACTACCCCTAAACATCAATATTTTCGCATTTGGGCATTGGCGTATAGCTATCGACCTATGTTTCCAAACTTCTGACGGTGGTTTCGTCTCGATCGGACTAGCGGTTTCAAAGATATAGCCAAATGTTTTTTAAGCGCTAAATCACAACGCTACACAAACCGTAAGGCGAAACCTAGCATGTTTGGTATCGTAGGACTCGGCAACGATTCAGGAGTCTAAAAAGATGAGTTTCGTGAAAATAAGTCGACCACACCCAAAGTTATAAGCATTTGAAAAAAAAAATTCACCACTAGGTGGCGCTGTTTCGAAACTTCTCAGGCTCATTCAGGGCATTGTGCTGATGACCCATACCACATTTCGTAACAATCCGTTCATGCGTTCATAAAATACAGAATTTTAGCACAAAATTCAAAATGGCCGACAGCCAAAATGACCGATATGGTCAAATTGGATATCAGTCGACTCGGCATGTTGCCCTGAATCTAACGAGACCAATTGTATGATTTTTGGACAAACTGTTCAGAAGTTATAAGCAAAAATAGCCATTTTTCATATCTCCGGACCAGTAGGTGGCGCTGCGCCGAAACACAGCATGTAGCCTCAGGTCATGCTTGTGAGTACAAGTACCAAGTTTGGTCTGAATACGATAAACCGTTGCGGAGATACGGCCTTACGACTGTTTTTGCTAGCGCTACGTAAAATGTATTTGTGCGTTTATTGAAAACGGTTTGACGAATCCATTTGAATTCCATAACTTTTTGTCAGCACTACCTGAAGATGATCTGGTTCAATTTTCATGCAAATCGGACAAACCGTCTAGGACGAGTTCGAAAAAGTAGGTTTTACAAAAAATTCAAAATGGCGGACATATTTTTATGACGCAAAATGACGTCATAGGGTGCAATCGAATTGCCATGAGCTCAGGAATCAGAAGAAAAAAGAATTTTGTTGATTGGCCTTACGGTTCAAAAGTTATTAGCAAAATAAAAGTGAAACTTTGGACAGTTGGTGGCGCTAGAGGGAATGACTTAGACACACCAAAATTGGTGAATTTAATGTTGGGACTGTCCTCTATCAGAATGTCAAACCAAAACAACTTTCCCGCAATCGGTTCTATGGGCTGCCATAGACTCCCAGAGCGGAAGAATAATAATAATAATAATAATAATAATAATAATAATAAGAAACGGAACAGATACAATAGGTGCCTCCGCACCTTCGGTGCTTGGCCCCTAATAAGAAACGGAACAGATACAATAGGTGCCTCCGCACCTTCGGTGCTTGGCCCCTAATAATAATAAGAAACGGAACAGATACAATAGGTGCCTCCGCACCTTCGGTGCTTGGCCCCTAATAATAATAAGAAACGGAACAGATACAATAGGTGCCTCCGCACCTTCGGTGCTTGGCCCCTAATAAATATAGCTGCAAGCAGCAATTACCGGGGCCAAGCAGAATAAGACGACAAGACATGCCAACATGTCTGAAAGTGTCAGACCAACTGCAACAATGAGCAATTAAAGACATTTAAAGAGGATTTTAGGCGAAATGGCTGAAAAATCATGTAAAAAGTGATTCAAAATATGATTTAATGGATTGTCACTTTTGACCAAAAGGTGGCGCTGTTACGAAATTGATGTGGTGTGGTCAGAGTAAGGAGACAGTGACACATACAAAGTTTTGTGTCAATATGTCGAGGCATTGCAGATATAAAGCCTGAATAGTCATTTTGGCATCATGCCTCAACTTTGCTGCTGTGCTATACAAAAACGGTTTCATCAATCGACACGAAATCCATAACTTTTTGTCGGCACAGTCTGGAGATGATACGATTCGATTTTGGTGAAAATCGGACAAACGGTCTAGGAGGAGTTAGAAAAAGTAGGTTTTGAATGAAAATCAAGATGGCGGACAGGAAGTTTGGCCAAATAAGGAAAACTTGGTATCCATGTTCTCGGCTTGACCCAAGGAATCTATTAAGACCCGTGGCATTTCAATAGCCAGATTTATTCAAAAGTTATTAGCCTTTTTGGAAATTTTGTTATAACTTTTGACCACTAGGTGGCGCTGTCTTGAAATATTTTGGTTGCCTTCAGGGGATGGTGCTGATGACACAATCTGAGTTTCGTAATATTACACCAATGCATTTGTTTAGTATAGCATTTTATTTCACAAAACTGTATTGAAGTCAATGGGAATTTCATATTTTGTTCAATTATAGCGCCACCAAGAGGCTCAGTCCCACAATTTTTTTTACGTGTCCTCAGAGTGAGCCCATACATATGTGTGTCAATTTTGGTGAAAATATCTCAATTCGCTTCGGAGTTATAGACATTTATATGAAAAAACACGAAAAAAATGACTGACACATGACTTTGATTGGAAATTAGTACCCCTAAACATCAATATTTTCGCATTTGGGCATTGGCGTATAGCTATCGACCTATGTTTCCAAACTTCTGACGGTGGTTTCGTCTCGATCGGACTAGCGGTTTCAAAGATATAGCCAAATGTTTTTTAAGCGCTAAATCACAACGCTACACAAACCGTAAGGCGAAACCTAGCATGTTTGGTATCGTAGGACTCGGCAACGATTCAGGAGTCTAAAAAGATGAGTTTCGTGAAAATAAGTCGACCACACCCAAAGTTATAAGCATTTGAAAAAAAAAATTCACCACTAGGTGGCGCTGTTTCGAAACTTCTCAGGCTCATTCAGGGCATTGTGCTGATGACCCATACCACATTTCGTAACAATCCGTTCATGCGTTCATAAAATACAGAATTTTAGCACAAAATTCAAAATGGCCGACAGCCAAAATGACCGATATGGTCAAATTGGATATCAGTCGACTCGGCATGTTGCCCTGAATCTAACGAGACCAATTGTATGATTTTTGGACAAACTGTTCAGAAGTTATAAGCAAAAATAGCCATTTTTCATATCTCCGGACCAGTAGGTGGCGCTGCGCCGAAACACAGCATGTAGCCTCAGGTCATGCTTGTGAGTACAAGTACCAAGTTTGGTCTGAATACGATAAACCGTTGCGGAGATACGGCCTTACGACTGTTTTTGCTAGCGCTACGTAAAATGTATTTGTGCGTTTATTGAAAACGGTTTGACGAATCCATTTGAATTCCATAACTTTTTGTCAGCACTACCTGAAGATGATCTGGTTCAATTTTCGTGCAAATCGGACAAACCGTCTAGGACGAGTTCGAAAAAGTAGCTTTTTTTGAAAATTCAAGATGGCGGCCATATTTTTATGACGGCAAATGACGTCATAGGGTGCAATCGAATCGCCATGAGCTCAGGAATCAGAGGAAAAAAGAATTTCGCTGATTGGCCTTACGGTTCAAAAGTTATTAGCAAAATAAAAGTGAAACTTTGGACAGGTGGTGGCGCTAGAGGGAATGACTTAGAAACACCAAAATTGGTGTATTTAATGTTGAGACGGTCCTCTATCAGAATGTCAAACCAAAACAACTTTCCCGCAATCGGTTCTATGGGCTGCCATAGACTCCCATGGCGGAAGAATAATAATAATAAATATAGCTGCAAGCAGCAATTACCGGGGCCAAGCAGAATAAGACGACAAGACATGCCAACATGTCTGAAAGTGTCAGACCAACTGCAACAATGAGCAATTAAAGACATTTAAAGAGGATTTTAGGCGAAATGGCTGAAAAATCATGTAAAAAGTGATTCAAAATATGATTTAATGGATTGTCACTTTTGACCAAAAGGTGGCGCTGTTACGAAATTGATGTGGTGTGGTCAGAGTAAGGAGACAGTGACACATACAAAGTTTTGTGTCAATATGTCGAGGCATTGCAGATATAAAGCCTGAATAGTCATTTTGGCATCATGCCTCAACTTTGCTGCTGTGCTATACGAAAACGGTTTCATCAATCGACACGAAATCCATAACTTTTTGTCGGCACAGTCTGGAGATGATACGATTCGATTTTGGTGAAAATCGGACAAACGGTCTAGGAGGAGTTCGAAAAAGTAGGTTTTGAATGAAAATCAAGATGGCGGACAGGAAGTTTGGCCAAATAAGGAAAACTTGGTATCTATGTTCTCGGCTTGACCCAAGGAATCTATTAAGACCAGTGGCATTTCAATAGCCAGATGTATTCAAAAGTTATTAGCCTTTTTGGAAATTTTGTTATAACTTTTGACCACTAGGTGGCGCTGTCTTGAAATATTTTGGTTGCCTTCAGGGGATGGTGCTGATGACACAATCTGAGTTTCGTAATATTACACCAATGCATTTGTTTAGTATAGCATTTTATTTCACAAAACTGTATTGAAGTCAATGGGAATTTCATATTTTGTTCAATTATAGCGCCACCAAGAGGCTCAGTCCCACAATTTTTTTTACGTGTCCTCAGAGTGAGCCCATACATATGTGTGTCAATTTTGGCGAAAATATCTCAATTCGCTTCGGAGTTATAGACATTTATATGAAAAAACACGAAAAAAATGACTGACACATGACTTTGATTGGAAATTAGTACCCCTAAACATCAATATTTTCGCATTTGGGCATTGGCATATAGCTATCGACCTATGTTTCCAAACTTCTGACGGTGGTTTCGTCTCGATCGGACTAGCGGTTTCAAAGATATAGCCAAATGTTTTTTAAGCGCTAAATCACAACGCTACACAAACCGTAAGGCGAAACCTAGCATGTTTGGTATCGTAGGACTCGGCAACGATTCAGGAGTCTACAAAGATGAGTTTCGTGAAAATAAGTCGACCACACCCAAAGTTATAAGCATTTGAAAAAAAAAATTCACCACTAGGTGGCGCTGTTTCGAAACTTCTCAGGCTCATTCAGGGCATCGTGCTGATGACCCATACCACGTTTCGTAACAATCCGTTCATGCGTTCATAAAATACAGAATTTTAGCACAAAATTCAAAATGGCCGACAGCCAAAATGACCGATATGGCAAAATTGGATATCAGTCGACTCGGCATGTTGCTCTGAATCTAACGAGACCAATTGTATGATTTTTGGACAAACTGTTCAGAAGTTATAAGCAAAAATAGCCATTTTTCATATCTCCGGACCAGTAGGTGGCGCTGCGCCGAAACACAGCATGTAGCCTCAGGTCATGCTTGTGAGTACAAGTACCAAGTTTGGTCTGAATACGATAAACCGTTGCGGAGATACGGCCTTACGACTGTTTTTGCTAGCGCTACGTAAAATGTATTCGTGCGTTTATCGAAAACGGTTTGACGAATCCATTTGAATTCCATAACTTTTTGTCAGCACTACCTGAAGATGATCTGGTTCAATTTTCGTGCAAATCGGACAAACCGTCTAGGACGAGTTCGAAAAAGTAGCTTTTTTTGAAAATTCAAGATGGTGGCCATATTTGTATGACGGCAAATGACGTCATAGGGTGCAATCGAATCGCCATGAGCTCAGGAATCAGAGGAAAAAAGAATTTCGCTGATTGGCCTTACGGTTCAAAAGTTATTAGCAAAATAAAAGTGAAACTTTGGACAGGTGGTGGCGCTAGAGGGAATGACTTAGAAACACCAAAATTGGTGTATTTAATGTTGAGACGGTCCTCTATCAGAATGTCAAACCAAAACAACTTTCCCGCAATCGGTTCTATGGGCTGCCATAGACTCCCATGGCGGAAGAAGAAGAAGAAGAAGAAGAAGAAGAATAATAATAAGAACGGGAACAGATACAATAGGTGCCTCCGCACCTTCGGTGCTTGGCCCCTAAATATAGCTGCAAGCAGCAATTACCGGGGCCAAGCAGAATAAGACGACAAGACATGCCAACATGTCTGAAAGTGTCAGACCAACTGCAACAATGAGCAATTAAAGACATTTAAAGAGGATTTTAGGCGAAATGGCTGAAAAATCATGTAAAAAGTGATTCAAAATATGATTTAATGGATTGTCACTTTTGACCAAAAGGTGGCGCTGTTACGAAATTGATGTGGTGTGGTCAGAGTAAGGAGACAGTGACACATACAAAGTTTTGTGTCAATATGTCGAGGCATTGCAGATATAAAGCCTGAATAGTCATTTTGGCATCATGCCTCAACTTTGCTGCTGTGCTATACGAAAACGGTTTCATCAATCGACACGAAATCCATAACTTTTTGTCGGCACAGTCTGGAGATGATACGATTCGATTTTGGTGAAAATCGGACAAACGGTCTAGGAGGAGTTCGAAAAAGTAGGTTTTGAATGAAAATCAAGATGACGGACAGGAAGTTTGGCCAAATAAGGAAAACTTGGTATCTATGTTCTCGGCTTGACCCAAGGAATCTATTAAGACCCGTGGCATTTCAATAGCCAGATTTATTCAAAAGTTATTAGCCTTTTTGGAAATTTTGTTATAACTTTTGACCACTAGGTGGCGCTGTCTTGAAATATTTTGGTTGCCTTCAGGGGATGGTGCTGATGACACAATCTGAGTTTCGTAATATTACACCAATGCATTTGTTTAGTATAGCATTTTATTTCACAAAACTGTATTGAAGTCAATGGGAATTTCATATTTTGTTCAATTATAGCGCCACCAAGAGGCTCAGTCCCACAATTTTTTTTACGTGTCCTCAGAGTGAGCCCATACATATGTGTGTCAATTTTGGTGAAAATATCTCAATTCGCTTCGGAGTTATAGACATTTATATGAAAAAACACGAAAAAAATGACTGACACATGACTTTGATTGGAAATTAGTACCCCTAAACATCAATATTTTCGCATTTGGGCATTGGCGTATAGCTATCGACCTATGTTTTCAAACTTCTGACGGTGGTTTCGTCTCGATCGGACTAGCGGTTTCAAAGATATAGCCAAATGTTTTTTAAGCGCTAAATCACAACGTTACACAAACCGTAAGGCAAAACCTAGCATGTTTGGTATCGTAGGACTCGGCAACGATTCAGGAGTCTAAAAAGATGAGTTTCGTGAAAATAAGTCGACCACACCCAAAGTTATAAGCATTTGAAAAAAAAAATTCACCACTAGGTGGCGCTGTTTCGAAACTTCTCAGGCTCATTCAGGGCATTGTGCTGATGACCCATACCACGTTTCGTAACAATCCGTTCATGCGTTCATAAAATACAGAATTTTAGCACAAAATTCAAAATGGCCGACAGCCAAAATGACCGATATGGTCAAATTGGATATCAGTCGACTCGGCATGTTGCCCTGAATCTAACGAGACCAATTGTATGATTTTTGGACAAACTGTTCAGAAGTTATAAGCAAAAATAGCCATTTTTCATATCTCCGGACCAGTAGGTGGCGCTGCGCCGAAACACAGCATGTAGCCTCAGGTCATGCTTGTGAGTACAAGTACCAAGTTTGGTCTGAATACGATAAACCGTTGCGGAGATACGGCCTTACGACTGTTTTTGCTAGCGCTACGTAAAATGTATTTGTGCGTTTATCGAAAACGGTTTGACGAATCCATTTGAATTCCATAACTTTTTGTCAGCACTACCTGAAGATGATCTGGTTCAATTTTCGTGCAAATCGGACAAACCGTCTAGGACGAGTTCGAAAAAGTAGCTTTTTTTGAAAATTCAAGATGGCGGCCATATTTTTATGACGGAAAATGACGTCATAGGGTGCAATCGAATCGCCATGAGCTCAGGAATCAGAGAAAAAAAGAATTTCGCTGATTGGCCTTACGGTTCAAAAGTTATTAGCAAAGTAAAAGTGAAACTTTGGACAGGTGGTGGCGCTAGAGGGAATGACTTAGAAACACCAAAATTGGTGTATTTAATGTTGAGACGGTCCTCTATCAGAATGTCAAACCAAAACAACTTTCCCGCAATCGGTTCTATGGGCTGCCATAGACTCCCATGGCGGAAGAATAATAATAATAATAATAAATATAGCTGCAAGCAGCAATTACCGGGGCCAAGCAGAATAAGACGACAAGACATGCCAACATGTCTGAAAGTGTCAGACCAACTGCAACAATGAGCAATTAAAGACATTTAAAGAGGATTTTAGGCGAAATGGCTGAAAAATCATGTAAAAAGTGATTCAAAATATGATTTAATGGATTGTCACTTTTGACCAAAAGGTGGCGCTGTTACGAAATTGATGTGGTGTGGTCAGAGTAAGGAGACAGTGACACATACAAAGTTTTGTGTCAATATGTCGAGGCATTGCAGATATAAAGCCTGAATAGTCATTTTGGCATCATGCCTCAACTTTGCTGCTGTGCTATACGAAAACGGTTTCATCAATCGACACGAAATCCATAACTTTTTGTCGGCACAGTCTGGAGATGATACGATTCGATTTTGGTGAAAATCGGACAAACGGTCTAGGAGGAGTTCGAAAAAGTAGGTTTTGAATGAAAATCAAGATGGCGGACAGGAAGTTTGGCCAAATAAGGAAAACTTGGTATCTATGTTCTCGGCTTGACCCAAGGAATCTATTAAGACCCGTGCCATTTCAATAGCCAGATTTATTCAAAAGTTATTAGCCTTTTTGGAAATTTTGTTATAACTTTTGACCACTAGGTGGCGCTGTCTTGAAATATTTTGGTTGCCTTCAGGGGATGGTGCTGATGACACAATCTGAGTTTCGTAATATTACACCAATGCATTTGTTTAGTATAGCATTTTATTTCACAAAACTGTATTGAAGTCAATGGGAATTTCATATTTTGTTCAATTATAGCGCCACCAAGAGGCTCAGTCCCACAATTTTTTTTACGTGTCCTCAGAGTGAGCCCATACATATGTGTGTCAATTTTGGTGAAAATATCTCAATTCGCTTCGGAGTTATAGACATTTATATGAAAAAACACGAAAAAAATGACTGACACATGACTTTGATTGGAAATTAGTACCCCTAAACATCAATATTTTCGCATTTGGGCATTGGTGTATAGCTATCGACCTATGTTTTCAAACTTCTGACGGTGGTTTCGTCTCGATCGGACTAGCGGTTTCAAAGATATAGCCAAATGTTTTTTAAGCGCTAAATCACAACGCTACACAAACCGTAAGGCGAAACCTAGCATGTTTGGTATCGTAGGACTCGGCAACGATTCAGGAGTCTACAAAGATGAGTTTCGTGAAAATAAGTCGACCACACCCAAAGTTATAAGCATTTGAAAAAAAAAATTCACCACTAGGTGGCGCTGTTTCGAAACTTCTCAGGCTCATTCAGGGCATCGTGCTGATGACCCATACCACGTTTCGTAACAATCCGTTCATGCGTTCATAAAATACAGAATTTTAGCACAAAATTCAAAATGGCCGACAGCCAAAATGACCGATATGGCAAAATTGGATATCAGTCGACTCGGCATGTTGCTCTGAATCTAACGAGACCAATTGTATGATTTTTGGACAAACTGTTCAGAAGTTATAAGCAAAAATAGCCATTTTTCATATCTCCGGACCAGTAGGTGGCGCTGCGCCGAAACACAGCATGTAGCCTCAGGTCATGCTTGTGAGTACAAGTACCAAGTTTGGTCTGAATACGATAAACCGTTGCGGAGATACGGCCTTACGACTGTTTTTGCTAGCGCTACGTAAAATGTATTCGTGCGTTTATCGAAAACGGTTTGACGAATCCATTTGAATTCCATAACTTTTTGTCAGCACTACCTGAAGATGATCTGGTTCAATTTTCGTGCAAATCGGACAAACCGTCTAGGACGAGTTCGAAAAAGTAGCTTTTTTTGAAAATTCAAGATGGTGGCCATATTTGTATGACGGCAAATGACGTCATAGGGTGCAATCGAATCGCCATGAGCTCAGGAATCAGAGGAAAAAAGAATTTCGCTGATTGGCCTTACGGTTCAAAAGTTATTAGCAAAATAAAAGTGAAACTTTGGACAGGTGGTGGCGCTAGAGGGAATGACTTAGAAACACCAAAATTGGTGTATTTAATGTTGAGACGGTCCTCTATCAGAATGTCAAACCAAAACAACTTTCCCGCAATCGGTTCTATGGGCTGCCATAGACTCCCATGGCGGAAGAAGAAGAAGAAGAAGAAGAAGAAGAATAAATATAGCTGCAAGCAGCAATTACCGGGGCCAAGCAGAATAAGACGACAAGACATGCCAACATGTTTGAAAGTGTCAGACCAACTGCAACAATGAGCAATTAAAGACATTTAAAGAGGATTTTAGGCGAAATGGCTGAAAAATCATGTAAAAAGTGATTCAAAATATGATTTAATGGATTGTCACTTTTGACCAAAAGGTGGCGCTGTTACGAAATTGATGTGGTGTGGTCAGAGTAAGGAGACAGTGACACATACAAAGTTTTGTGTCAATATGTCGAGGCATTGCAGATATAAAGCCTGAATAGTCATTTTGGCATCATGCCTCAACTTTGCTGCTGTGCTATACGAAAACGGTTTCATCAATCGACACGAAATCCATAACTTTTTGTCGGCACAGTCTGGAGATGATACGATTCGATTTTGGTGAAAATCGGACAAACGGTCTAGGAGGAGTTCGAAAAAGTAGGTTTTGAATGAAAATCAAGATGGCGGACAGGAAGTTTGGCCAAATAAGGAAAACTTGGTATCTATGTTCTCGGCTTGACCCAAGGAATCTATTAAGACCAGTGGCATTTCAATAGCCAGATGTATTCAAAAGTTATTAGCCTTTTTGGAAATTTTGTTATAACTTTTGACCACTAGGTGGCGCTGTCTTGAAATATTTTGGTTGCCTTCAGGGGATGGTGCTGATGACACAATCTGAGTTTCGTAATATTACACCAATGCATTTGTTTAGTATAGCATTTTATTTCACAAAACTGTATTGAAGTCAATGGGAATTTCATATTTTGTTCAATTATAGCGCCACCAAGAGGCTCAGTCCCACAATTTTTTTTACGTGTCCTCAGAGTGAGCCCATACATATGTGTGTCAATTTTGGTGAAAATATCTCAATTCGCTTCGGAGTTATAGACATTTATATGAAAAAACACGAAAAAAATGACTGACACATGACTTTGATTGGAAATTAGTACCCCTAAACATCAATATTTTCGCATTTGGGCATTGGCGTATAGCTATCGACCTATGTTTCCAAACTTCTGACGGTGGTTTCGTCTCGATCGGACTAGCGGTTTCAAAGATATAGCCAAATGTTTTTTAAGCGCTAAATCACAACGCTACACAAACCGTAAGGCGAAACCTAGCATGTTTGGTATCGTAGGACTCGGCAACGATTCAGGAGTCTAAAAAGATGAGTTTCGTGAAAATAAGTCGACCACACCCAAAGTTATAAGCATTTGAAAAAAAAAATTCACCACTAGGTGGCGCTGTTTCGAAACTTCTCAGGCTCATTCAGGGCATTGTGCTGATGACCCATACCACGTTTCGTAACAATCCGTTCATGCGTTCATAAAATACAGAATTTTAGCACAAAATTCAAAATGGCCGACAGCCAAAATGACCGATATGGTCAAATTGGATATCAGTCGACTCGGCATGTTGCCCTGAATCTAACGAGACCAATTGTATGATTTTTGGACAAACTGTTCAGAAGTTATAAGCAAAAATAGCCATTTTTCATATCTCCGGACCAGTAGGTGGCGCTGCGCCGAAACACAGCATGTAGCCTCAGGTCATGCTTGTGAGTAAAAGTACCAAGTTTGGTCTGAATACGATAAACCGTTGCGGAGATACGGCCTTACGACTGTTTTTGCTAGCGCTACGTAAAATGTATTTGTGCGTTTATTGAAAACGGTTTGACGAATCCATTTGAATTCCATAACTTTTTGTCAGAACTACCTGAAGATGATCTGGTTCAATTTTCGTGCAAATCGGACAAACCGTCTAGGACGAGTTCGAAAAAGTAGCTTTTTTTGAAAATTCAAGATGGCGGCCATATTTTTATGACGGCAAATGACGTCATAGGGTGCAATCGAATCGCCATGAGCTCAGGAATCAGAGGAAAAAAGAATTTCGCTGATTGGCCTTACGGTTCAAAAGTTATTAGCAAAATAAAAGTGAAATTTTGGACAGGTGGTGGCGCTAGAGGGAATGACTTAGAAACACCAAAATTGGTGTATTTAATGTTGAGACGGTCCTCTATCAGAATGTCAAACCAAAACAACTTTCCCGCAATCGGTTCTATGGGCTGCCATAGACTCCCATGGCGGAAGAATAATAATAATAATAATAATAATAATAATAATAATAATAATAATAAGAAACGGAACAGATACAATAGGTGCCTCCGCACCTTCGGTGCTTGGCCCCTAATAATAAGAACGGGAACAGATACAATAGGTGCCTCCGCACCTTCGGTACTTGGCCCCTAATAATAAATATAGCTGCAAGCAGCCATTACCGGGGCCAAGCAGAATAAGACGACAAGACATGCCGACATGTCTGAAAGTGTCAGACCAACTGCAACAATGAGCAATTAAAGACATTTAAAGAGGATTTTAGGCGAAATGGCTGAAAAATCATGTAAAAAGTGATTCAAAATATGATTTAATGGATTGTCACTTTTGACCAAAAGGTGGCGCTGTTACGAAATTGATGTGGTGTGGTCAGAGTAAGGAGACAGTGACACATACAAAGTTTTGTGTCAATATGTCGAGGCATTGCAGATATAAAGCCTGAATAGTCATTTTGGCATCATGCCTCAACTTTGCTGCTGTGCTATACGAAAACGGTTTCATCAATCGACACGAAATCCATAACTTTTTGTCGGCACAGTCTGGAGATGATACGATTCGATTTTGGTGAAAATCGGACAAACGGTCTAGGAGGAGTTCGAAAAAGTAGGTTTTGAATGAAAATCAAGATGGCGGACAGGAAGTTTGGCCAAATAAGGAAAACTTGGTATCTATGTTCTCGGCTTGACCCAAGGAATCTATTAAGACCCGTGCCATTTCAATAGCCAGATTTATTCAAAAGTTATTAGCCTTTTTGGAAATTTTGTTATAACTTTTGACCACTAGGTGGCGCTGTCTTGAAATATTTTGGTTGCCTTCAGGGGATGGTGCTGATGACACAATCTGAGTTTCGTAATATTACACCAATGCATTTGTTTAGTATAGCATTTTATTTCACAAAACTGTATTGAAGTCAATGGGAATTTCATATTTTGTTCAATTATAGCGCCACCAAGAGGCTCAGTCCCACAATTTTTTTTACGTGTCCTCAGAGTGAGCCCATACATATGTGTGTCAATTTTGGTGAAAATATCTCAATTCGCTTCGGAGTTATAGACATTTATATGAATAAACATGAAAAAAATGACTGACACATGACTTTGATTGGAAATTAGTACCCCTAAACATCAATATTTTCGCATTTGGGCATTGGCGTATAGCTATCGACCTATGTTTCCAAACTTCTGACGGTGGTTTCGTCTCGATCGGACTAGCGGTTTCAAAGATATAGCCAAATGTTTTTTAAGCGCTAAATCACAACGCTACACAAACCGTAAGGCAAAACCTAGCATGTTTGGTATCGTAGGACTCGGCAACGATTCAGGAGTCTAAAAAGATGAGTTTCGTGAAAATAAGTCGATCACACCCAAAGTTATAAGCATTTAAAAAAAAAAAATTACCACTAGGTGGCGCTGTTTCGAAACTTCTCACACTCCTTCAGGACATCGTGTTGATGACCCATACCAAGTTTCGTAACAATCCGTTTGTGCGTTCTTAAAATATAGCATTTTAGCACAAAATTCAAAATGGCCGACAGTCAAAATGGCCGATATGGCAAAATTGGATATCAGTCGACTCGGCATGTTGCCCTGAATCTATCGAGACCAATTTTATGATTTTTGGACAAACTGTTCAGAAGTTATAAGCAAAAATAGCCATTTTTCATATCTCCGGACCAGTAGGTGGCGCTGCGCCGAAACGCAGCATGTAGCCTCAGGTCATGCTTGTGAGTACATGTACCAAGTTTGGTCTGAATATGATAAACCGTTGCGGAGATACGGCCTTACGACTCTTTTTGCTAGTGCTACTTAAAATGTATTCGTGCATTTATCGAAAACGGTTTGACGAATCAATTTGAATTCCATAACTTTTGGTCAGCACTGCCTGAAGATGATCTGGTTCAATTTTCGTGCAAATCGGACAAACCGTCTAGGACGAGTTCGAAAAAGTAGCTTTTTCAGAAAATTCAAAATGGCGGCCATATGTATATGACGGAAAATGACGTCATAGGGTGCAATCGAATCTGCATGAGCTCAGGAATCAGAGGAAAAAAGAATTTTGTTGATTGGCCTTACGGTTCAAAAGTTATTAGCAAAATAAAAGTGAAACTTTGGACAGGTGGTGGCGCTAGAGGGAATGACTTAGAAACACAAAAATTGGTGTATTTAATGTTGGGACTGTCCTCTATCAGAATGTCAAACCAAAACAACTTTCCCGCAATCGGTTCTATGGGCTGCCATAGACTCCCATGGCGGAAGAAGAAGAAGAAGAAGAATAATAATAAGAACGGGAACAGATACAATAGGTGCCTCCGCACCTTCGGTGCTTGGCCCCTAAATATAGCTGCAAGCAGCAATTACCGGGGCCAAGCAGAATTAGACGACAAGACATTTCGACATGTCTGAAAGTGTCAGACCAACTGCAACAATGAGCAATTAAAGACGTTTGAAGAGGATTTTAGGCAAAATGCCTGAAAAATCATAGACACAATAATTAAAAATATGATTTAATGGATTATCACTTTCGACCAATAGGTGGCGCAGTTAACAAAACTGATGTGATGTGGTCAGAGTGAAGTGACAATGACACGTACAAAGTTTGGTGTCAATATCTCAAGGCATTGCAGAGATAAAGCCTGAATAATGCTTTTAGCATCATGCCTCAACTTTGCTGCTGCGCTATACGAAAACGGTTTCGTCAATTGACACGAAATCCATAACTTTTAGTCGGCACAGTCTGGAGATGATACAATTCGATTTTGGTGAAAATCGGACAAACGGTGTGGGAGGAGTTCGAAAAAGTAGATTTTGAATGAAAATAGCATTTTATATCACAAAACTGTATTGAAGTCAATGGGAATTTCATGTTTTGTTCTATTATAGCGCCACCAAGAGGCTCAGTCCCACAATTTTTTTTACGTGTCCTCAGAGTGAGCCCATACATATGTGTGTCAGTTTTGGTGAAAATATCTCAATTTGCTTTAGAGTTATAGACATTTATATGAAAAAACACGTAAAAAATGACTGACACAAGACTTTGTTTGAATTTTACTACCCCTAAACATCAATATTTTCGCATTTGGGCATTGGCATATAGCTATCGACCTATGTTTCCAAACTTCTGACGGAGGTTTCGTCTCGATCGGACAATCGGTTTCGAAGATATAGCCAAATGTTTTTTAAGCGCTAAATCACAACGCTACACAAACCGTAAGGCGAAACCTAGCATGTTTGGTATCGTAGGACTCGGCAAGGTTTCAGGATACTAATTAGATGAGTCTCGTGAAAATAAGTCGACCACACCCAAAGTTATAAGCGTTTGAAAAAAAAAATTCACCACAAGGTGGCGCTGTTTCGAAACTTCTCACGCTCCTTCAGGACATTGTGCTGATGACCCATACCAAGTTTCGTAACAATCCGTTCATGCGTTCTTAAAATACAGCATTTTAGCACAAAATTCAAAATGGCCGACAGTCAAAATGGCCGATATGGTAAAATTGGATATCAGTCGACTCGGCATGTTGCTCTGAATCTAACAAGACCAATTTTATGATTTTTGGACAAATTGTTCAGAAGTTATAAGCAAAAATAGCCATTTTTCATATCTCCGGACCAGTAGGTGGCGCTGCGACGAAACGCAGCATGTTGCCTCAGGTCATGCTTGGGATTACATGTACCAAGTTTGGTCTGAATACGATAAACCGTTGCGGAGATACAGCCTTACGACTGTTTTTGCAAGCACTACGTAAAATTTGTTTGTGCGTTTATCGAAAACGGTTTGACGAATCAATTTGAATTCCATAACTTTTTGTCAGCACTGCCTGAAGATGATCTGGTTCAATTTTCGTGCAAATCGGACAAACCGTCTAGGACGAGTTCGAAAAAGTAGGTTTCTCGAATGATTCAAAATGGCGGCCCTATTTTACTACGGAAAATGAAGTCATAGGATGCAATCGAATCGGCATGAGCTCAGGAATCAGAGGAAAAAATAATTTTGTTGATTGGCCTTACATTTCAAAAGTTATTAGCAAAATAAAAGTGAAACTTTGGACAGTTGGTGGCGCTAGAGGGAATGACTTAGAAACACCAAAATTGGTGTATTTAATGTTGGGACTGTCCTTTATCAGAATGTCAAACCAAAACAACTTTCCCGCAATCGGTACTATGGGCTGCCATAGACGCCAAGTCGGAAGAAAAAAAAGAAGAAATATAGCTGCAAGCAGCAATTACCGGGGCCAAGCAGAATTAGACGACAAGACATTTCGACATGTCTGAAAGTGTCAGACCAACTGCAACAATGAGCAATTAAAGACGTTTGAAGAGGATTTTAGGCAAAATGCCTGAAAAATCATAGACACAATAATTAAAAATATGATTTAATGGATTATCACTTTCGACCAATAGGTGGCGCAGTTAACAAAACTGATGTGATGTGGTCAGAGTGAAGTGACAATGACACGTACAAAGTTTGGTGTCAATATCTCAAGGCATTGCAGAGATAAAGCCTGAATAATGCTTTTAGCATCATGCCTCAACTTTGCTGCTGCGCTATACGAAAACGGTTTCGTCAATTGACACGAAATCCATAACTTTTAGTCGGCACAGTCTGGAGATGATACAATTCGATTTTGGTGAAAATCGGACAAACGGTGTGGGAGGAGTTCGAAAAAGTAGATTTTGAATGAAAATAGCATTTTATATCACAAAACTGTATTGAAGTCAATGGGAATTTCATGTTTTGTTCTATTATAGCGCCACCAAGAGGCTCAGTCCCACAATTTTTTTTACGTGTCCTCAGAGTGAGCCCATACATATGTGTGTCAGTTTTGGTGAAAATATCTCAATTTGCTTTAGAGTTATAGACATTTATATGAAAAAACACGTAAAAAATGACTGACACAAGACTTTGTTTGAATTTTACTACCCCTAAACATCAATATTTTCGCATTTGGGCATTGGCGTATAGCTATCGACCTATGTTTCCAAACTTCTGACGGAGGTTTCGTCTCGATCGGACAATCGGTTTCGAAGATATAGCCAAATGTTTTTTAAGCGCTAAATCACAACGCTACACAAACCGTAAGGCAAAACCTAGCATGTTTGGTGTCGTAGGACTCGGCAAGGTTTCAGGATACTAATTAGATGAGTCTCGTGAAAATAAGTCGACCACACCCAAAGTTATAAGCGTTTGAAAAAAAAAATTCACCACAAGGTGGCGCTGTTTCGAAACTTCTCACGCTCCTTCAGGACATTGTGCTGATGACCCATACCAAGTTTCGTAACAATCCGTTCATGCGTTCTTAAAATACAGCATTTTAGCACAAAATTCAAAATGGCCGACAGTCAAAATGGCCGATATGGTAAAATTGGATATCAGTCGACTCGGCATGTTGCTCTGAATCTAACAAGACCAATTTTATGATTTTTGGACAAATTGTTCAGAAGTTATAAGCAAAAATAGCCATTTTTCATATCTCCGGACCAGTAGGTGGCGCTGCGACGAAACGCAGCAAGTTGCCTCAGGTCATGCTTGGGATTACATGTACCAAGTTTGGTCTGAATACGATAAACCGTTGCGGAGATACAGCCTTACGACTGTTTTTGCAAGCGCTACGTAAAATTTGTTTGTGCGTTTATCGAAAACGGTTTGACGAATCAATTTGAATTCCATAACTTTTTGTCAGCACTGCCTGAAGATGATCTGGTTCAATTTTCGTGCAAATCGGACAAACCGTCTAGGACGAGTTCGAAAAAGTAGGTTTCTCGAATGATTCAAAATGGCGGCCCTATTTTACTACGGAAAATGAAGTCATAGGATGCAATCGAATCGGCATGAGCTCAGGAATCAGAGGAAAAAATAATTTTGTTGATTGGCCTTACATTTCAAAAGTTATTAGCAAAATAAAAGTGAAACTTTGGACAGTTGGTGGCGCTAGAGGGAATGACTTAGAAACACCAAAATTGGTGTATTTAATGTTGGGACTGTCCTCTATCAGAATGTCAAACCAAAACAACTTTCCCGCAATCGGTACTATGGGCTGCCATAGACGCCAAGTCGGAAGAAAAAAAAGAAGAATAATAATAATAAGAACGGGAACAGATACAATAGGTGCCTCCGCACCTTCGGTGCTTGGCCCCTAAATATAGCTGCAAGCAGCAATTACCGGGGCCAAGCAGAATAAGACGACAAGACATGCCAACATGTCTGAAAGTGTCAGACCAACTGCAACAATGAGCAATTAAAGACATTTAAAGAGGATTTTAGGCGAAATGGCTGAAAAATCATGTAAAAAGTGATTCAAAATATGATTTAATGGATTGTCACTTTTGACCAAAAGGTGGCGCTGTTACGAAATTGATGTGGTGTGGTCAGAGTAAGGAGACAGTGACACATACAAAGTTTTGTGTCAATATGTCGAGGCATTGCAGATATAAAGCCTGAATAGTCATTTTGGCATCATGCCTCAACTTTACAGCTGTGCTATACGAAAACGGTTTCATCAATCGACACGAAATCCATAACTTTTTGTCGGCACAGTCTGGAGATGATACGATTCGATTTTGGTGAAAATCGGACAAACGGTCTAGGAGGAGTTCGAAAAAGTAGGTTTTGAATGAAAATCAAGATGGCGGACAGGAAGTTTGGCCAAATAAGGAAAACTTGGTATCTATGTTCTCGGCTTGACCCAAGGAATCTATTAAGACCCGTGGCATTTCAATAGCCAGATTTATTCAAAAGTTATTAGCCTTTTTGGAAATTTTGTTATAACTTTTGACCACTAGGTGGCGCTGTCTTGAAATATTTTGGTTGCCTTCAGGGGATGGTGCTGATGACACATTCTGAGTTTGGTAATATTACACCAATGCATTTGTTTAGTATAGCATTTTATTTCACAAAACTGTATTGAAGTCAATGGGAATTCCATGTTTTGTTCTATTATAGCGCCACCAAGAGGCTCAGTCCCACCATTTTTTTTATGTGTCCTCAGAGTGAGCCCATACATATATGTGTCGATTTTGGTGCAAAAATCTCAATTTGCTTCGGAGTTATAGACATTTATATGAAAAAACACGTAAAAAATGACTGACACATGACTTTGATTGAATATTACTACTCCTAAACATCAATATTTTCGCATTTGGGCATTGGCGTATAGCTATCAACCTATGTTTTCAAACTTCTGACGGTGGTTTCGTCTCGATCGGACAAGCGGTTTCGAAGATATAGCCTAATGTTTTTTAAGCGCTAAATCACAACGCTACACAAACCGTTAGGCGAAACCTAACATGTTTGATATCGTTGGACTCGGCAACGATTCAGGAGTCCAATGAGATGAGTTTCGTGAAAATAAGTCGATCACACCCAAAGTTATAAGCATTTGAAAAAAAAAATTCACCACTAGGTGGCGCTGTTACGAAACTTCTCACACTCCTTCAGGACATCGTGTTGATGACCCATACCAAGTTTCGTAACAATCCGTTCATGCGTTGTTAAAATACAGCATTTTAGCACAAAATTCAAAATGGCCGACAGTCAAAATGGCCGATATGGCAAAATTGGATATCAGTCGACTCGGCATGACGCCCTGAATCTATCAAGACCAATTTTATGATTTTTGGACAAACTGTTCAGAAGTTATAAGCAAAAATAGCCATTTTTCATATCTCCGGACCTGTAGGTGGCGCTGTGCCGAAACGCAGCATGTAGCCTCAGGTCATGCTTGTGAGTACATGTACCAAGTTTGGTCTGAATACGATAAACCATTGCGGAGATACAGCCTTACGACTGTTTTTGCAAGCGCTACGTAAAATTTGTTCGAGCGTTTATCGAAAACGGTTTGACGAATCAACAAGATTTTAATAACTTTTTGTCACCCCTGCCTGAAGATGATCCGATTCAATTTTCGTGCAAATCGGACAAACCGTCTAGGACGAGTTCGAAAAAGTACCTTTTTAGGAAAATTCAAAATGGCGGCCATGTTTTTATGACGGAAAATGACGATATAGGGTGCAATCGAATCGTCATGAGCTCAGGAATCAGAGGAAAAAAGGATTTCGCTGATTGGCCTTACGGTTCAAAAGTTATTAGCAAAGTAAAAGTGAAACTTTGGACAGGTGGTGGCGCTAGAGGGAATGACTTAGACACACCAAAATTGGTGTACTTAATGTTGGGACTGTCCCCTATCAGAATGTCAAACCAAAACAACTTTCCCGCAATCGGTTCTATGGGCTGCCATAGACTCCCATGGCGGAAGAAGAAGAATAATAATAAGAACGGGAACAGATACAATAGGTGCCTCCGCACCTTCGGTGCTTGGCCCCTAATAATAATAATAATAAGAAACGGAACAGATACAATAGGTGCCTCCGCACCTTCGGTGCTTGGCCCCTAATAAATATAGCTGCAAGCAGCAATTATCGGGGCCAAGCGCAAGCAGATGACAGGATATGCCAACATGGCTGAAGGTGTCAGACCAACTGCAACAATGAGCAATTAAATACATTTAGAAAGGATTTTTTTCGAAATGGCTGAAAAATCATATAAAAAGTCATTCAAAATATGATTTAATGGATTATCACTTTCGACCAATAGGTGGAGCAGTTACAAAACTGATGTGATGAGGTCAGAGTGAAGTGACAATGACACATACAAAGTTTGGTGTCAATATGTCAAGGCATTGCAGAGATAAAGCCTGAATAGTCCTTTTGGCATCATGCCTCAACTTTGCTGCTGCACTATACGAAAACGGTTTTGTCTATTGACACGAAATCCATAACTTTTAGTCAGCACAGTCTGGAGATGATACGATTCGATTTTGGTGAAAATCGGAGCAACGGTCTAGGAGGAGTTCGAAAAAGTAGGTTTTTCGGAAAATTCAAAATGGCGGAAAACTTTCCATGACGGAAAATGACGTCATAGGATGCAATCGAATCGTCTTGAGCTAAGGAATAAGAGGAAAAAAGAATTTTGTTTCTAACCCTTGTGGTTCAAAAGTTATTAGCATAAACATGAGTGCAACTTTGGACAGTTGGTGGCGCTAGAGGGAATGAGTTGGAGACTCCAAATTTGCTATGCTGATAGATCAGACTCTCCTCTGTCAGTGTGCCAAATTTCATAACATTCCCACAAGCGTAAGCGTACGTAGTAAACAGTTATTAGCATTTTTGGGAATTTAATTATAACTTTTGACCAAAAGGTGGCGCTGTCTTGTAATCTTTTGAGTACCTTCAGGGCCTTGTACTGATGACCCATACCGAGTTTCGTAACGATACGTTCATGCATTCCTAAAATACAGCATTTTAGCACATAATTCAAAATGGCCGACAGCCAAAATAGCTGATCGGGGAAAATTGGATATCAGTCGACTCAGCATGCTGCCCTGAATCTAACGAGACCACTTTTATGATTTTTGGACAAACCATTCAGAAGTTATAAGCAAAAACAGCCATTTTTCATATCTCCGGACCAGTAGGTGGCGCTGCGCCGAAACGCAGCATGTAGCCTCAGGTCATGCTTGTGATGACATGTACCAAGTTTGGTCTGAATATGATAAAGTGTTGAGGAGATACTGGCTTGTGTCTATTTTTGCAAGCGCTACATAAAATTTGTTTGCGCGGTATTCGAGAACGGTTTGACGAATCAACACGAATTCCATAACTTTTTGTCAGCATGGTCTGAAGATGATCTGATTCAATTTTCGTGGAAATTGGAGAAACGGCCTAGGAGGAGTTCGAAAAAGTAGCTTTTTCGGAAAATTCGAAATGGCGGAAACATTATTATGACGGAAAATGACGTCATATGGTGCCCTCGAATCGCCATGAGCTCAGGAATCAGAGGAAAAAATAATTTTGTTTCTAGCCCTTGTGGTTCAAAAGTTATTAGCATAAACATGAGTGAAACTTTGGACAGTTGGTGGCGCTAGAGGGAATGACTTAGACACACCAAAACTGGTGTATTTAATGTTGGGACTGTCCTCTATTAGAATGTCAAACCATTACAACTTTCCCGCGATCGGTTCTATGGGCTGCCATAGACTCCCAGTCGGAAGAAGGAAGAATAATAATAATAAATATAGCTGCAAGCAGCAATTACCGGGGCCAAGCAGAATAAGACGACAAGACATGCCAACATGTCTGAAAGTGTCAGACCAACTGCGGCAATGAGCAATTAAAGACATTAAAGAGGATTTTAGGCAAAATGCCTGAAAAATCATAGAAACAGTAAATAAAAATATGATTTAATGGATTATCACTTTCGACCAATAGGTGGCGCAGTTACAAAACTGATGTGATGTGGTCAGAGTGAAGTGACAATGACACATACAAAGTTTGGTGTCAATATGTCAAGGCATTGCAGAGATAAAGCCTGAATAATGCTTTTAGCATCATGCCTCAACTTTGCTGCTGCGCTATACGAAAACGGTTTCGTCAATCGACACGAAATCCATAACTTTTAGTCGGCACAGTCTGGAGATGATATGATTCGATTTTGGTGAAAATCGGACAAACGGTGTGGGAGGAGTTCGAAAAAGTAGATTGTGAATGAAAATAGCATTTTATTTCACAAAACTGTATTGAAGTCAATGGGAATTTCATGTTTTGTTCTGTTATAGCGCCACCAAGAGGCTCAGTCCCACAATTTTTTTTACGTGTCCTCAGAGTGAGCCCATGCATATGTGTGTCAGTTTTGGTGAAAATATCTCAATTCGCTTTAGAGTTATAGACATTTATATGAAAAAACACGTAAAAAATGACTGACACATGACTTTGATTGAATTTTACTACCCCTAAACATCAATATTTTCGCATTTGGGCATTGGCGTATAGCTATCGACCTATGTTTCCAAACTTCTGACGATGGTTTCGTCTCGATCGGACAAACGGTTTCGAAGATATAGCCTAATGTTTTTTAAGCGCTAAATCACAACGCTACACAAACCGTAAGGCGAAACCTAGCATGTTTGGTATTGTAGGACTCGGCAAGGTTTCAGGAGACTAATTAGACTAGTCTTGTGAAAATAAGTCGACCACACCCAAAGTTATAAGCGTTTGAAAAAAAAAATTCACCACTAGGTGGCGCTGTTTCGAAACTTCTCAGGCTCATTCAGGGCATTGTGCTGATGATCCATACCACGTTTCGTAACAATCCGTTCATGCGTTCATAAAATACAGAATTTTAGCACAAAATTCAAAATGGCCGACAGCCAAAATGACCGATATGGTAAAATTGGATATCAGTCGACTCGGCATGTTGCCCTGAATCTAACGAGACCAATTTTATGATTTTTGGACAAATTGTTCAGAAGTTATAAGCAAAAATAGCCATTTTTCATATCTCTGGACCAGTAGGTGGCGCTGCGCCGAAACGCAGCATGTTGCCTCAGGTCATGCTTGTGAGTACATGTACCAAGTTTGGTCTGAATACGATAAACCGTTGCGGAGATACAGCCTTACGACTGTTTTTGCTAGCGCTATGTAAAATGTATTCGTGCGTTTATCGAAAACGGTTTGACGAATCCATTTGAATTCCATAACTTTTTGTCAGCACTACCTGAAGATGATCTGGTTCAATTTTCGTGCAAATCGGACAAACCGTCTAGGACGAGTTCGAAAAAGTAGCTTTTTTTGAAAATTCAAGATGGCGGCCATATTTTTATGACGGCAAATGACGTCATATGGTGCAATCGAATCGGCATGAGCTCAGGAATCAGAGGAAAAAAGAATTTTGTTGATTGGCCTTACGGTTCAAAAGTTATTAGCAAAATAAAAGTGAAACTTTGGACAGGTGGTGGCGCTAGAGGGAATGACTTAGAAACACAAAAATTGGTGTATTTAATGTTGGGACTGTCCTCTATCAGAATGTCAAACCAAAACAACTTTCCCGCAATCGGTTCTATGGGCTGCCATAGACGCCCAGTCGGAAGAAGAATAATAATAAATATAGCTGCAAGCAGCAATTACCGGGGCCAAGCAGAATAAGACGACAAGACATGCCAACATGTCTGAAAGTGTCAGACCAACTGCAACAATGAGCAATTAAAGACATTTAAAGAGGATTTTAGGCGAAATGGCTGAAAAATCATGTAAAAAGTGATTCAAAATATGATTTAATGGATTGTCACTTTTGACCAAAAGGTGGCGCTGTTACGAAATTGATGTGGTGTGGTCAGAGTAAGGAGACAGTGACACATACAAAGTTTTGTGTCAATATGTCGAGGCATTGCAGATATAAAGCCTGAATAGTCATTTTGGCATCATGCCTCAACTTTGCTGCTGTGCTATACGAAAACGGTTTCATCAATCGACACGAAATCCATAACTTTTTGTCGGCACAGTCTGGAGATGATACGATTCGATTTTGGTGAAAATCGGACAAACGGTCTAGGAGGAGTTCGAAAAAGTAGGTTTTGAATGAAAATCAAGATGGCGGACAGGAAGTTTGGCCAAATAAGGAAAACTTGGTATCTATGTTCTCGGCTTGACCCAAGGAATCTATTAAGACCAGTGGCATTTCAATAGCCAGATGTATTCAAAAGTTATTAGCCTTTTTGGAAATTTTGTTATAACTTTTGACCACTAGGTGGCGCTGTCTTGAAATATTTTGGTTGCCTTCAGGGGATGGTGCTGATGACACAATCTGAGTTTCGTAATATTACACCAATGCATTTGTTTAGTATAGCATTTTATTTCACAAAACTGTATTGAAGTCAATGGGAATTTCATATTTTGTTCAATTATAGCGCCACCAAGAGGCTCAGTCCCACAATTTTTTTTACGTGTCCTCAGAGTGAGCCCATACATATGTGTGTCAATTTTGGTGAAAATATCTCAAATCGCTTCGGAGTTATAGACATTTATATCAAAAAACACGAAAAAAATGACTGACACATGACTTTGATTGGAAATTAGTACCCCTAAACATCAATATTTTCGCATTTGGGCATTCGTGTATAGCTATCGACCTATGTTTCCAAACTTCTGACGGTGGTTTCGTCTCGATCGGACTAGCGGTTTCAAAGATATAGCCAAATGTTTTTTAAGCGCTAAATCACAACGCTACACAAACCGTAAGGCGAAACCTAGCATGTTTGGTATCGTAGGACTCGGCAACGATTCAGGAGTCTAAAAAGATGAGTTTCGTGAAAATAAGTCGACCACACCCAAAGTTATAAGCATTTGAAAAAAAAAATTCACCACTAGGTGGCGCTGTTTCGAAACTTCTCAGGCTCATTCAGGGCATTGTGCTGATGACCCATACCACGTTTCGTAACAATCCGTTCATGCGTTCATAAAATACAGAATTTTAGCACAAAATTCAAAATGGCCGACAGCCAAAATGACCGATATGGTCAAATTGGATATCACTCGACTCGGCATGTTGCCCTGAATCTAACGAGACCAATTGTATGATTTTTGGACAAACTGTTCAGAAGTTATAAGCAAAAATAGCCATTTTTCATATCTCCGGACCAGTAGGTGGCGCTGCGCCGAAACACAGCATGTAGCCTCAGGTCATGCTTGTGAGTACAAGTACCAAGTTTGGTCTGAATACGATAAACCGTTGCGGAGATACGGCCTTACGACTGTTTTTGCTAGCGCTACGTAAAATGTATTTGTGCGTTTATTGAAAACGGTTTGACGAATCCATTTGAATTCCATAACTTTTTGTCAGCACTACCTGAAGATGATCTGGTTCAATTTTCGTGCAAATCGGACAAACCGTCTAGGACGAGTTCGAAAAAGTAGCTTTTTTTGAAAATTCAAGATGGCGGCCATATTTTTATGACGGCAAATGACGTCATAGGGTGCAATCGAATCGCCATGAGCTCAGGAATCAGAGGAAAAAAGAATTTCGCTGATTGGCCTTACGGTTCAAAAGTTATTAGCAAAATAAAAGTGAAACTTTGGACAGGTGGTGGCGCTAGAGGGAATGACTTAGAAACACCAAAATTGGTGTATTTAATGTTGAGACGGTCCTCTATCAGAATGTCAAACCAAAACAACTTTCCCGCAATCGGTTCTATGGGCTGCCATAGACTCCCATGGCGGAAGAATAATAATAATAAATATAGCTGCAAGCAGCAATTACCGGGGCCAAGCAGAATAAGACGACAAGACATGCCAACATGTCTGAAAGTGTCAGACCAACTGCAACAATGAGCAATTAAAGACATTTAAAGAGGATTTTAGGCGAAATGGCTGAAAAATCATGTAAAAAGTGATTCAAAATATGATTTAATGGATTGTCACTTTTGACCAAAAGGTGGCGCTGTTACGAAATTGATGTGGTGTGGTCAGAGTAAGGAGACAGTGACACATACAAAGTTTTGTGTCAATATGTCGAGGCATTGCAGATATAAAGCCTGAATAGTCATTTTGGCATCATGCCTCAACTTTGCTGCTGTGCTATACGAAAACGGTTTCATCAATCGACACGAAATCCATAACTTTTTGTCGGCACAGTCTGGAGATGATACGATTCGATTTTGGTGAAAATCGGACAAACGGTCTAGGAGGAGTTCGAAAAAGTAGGTTTTGAATGAAAATCAAGATGGCGGACAGGAAGTTTGGCCAAATAAGGAAAACTTGGTATCTATGTTCTCGGCTTGACCCAAGGAATCTATTAAGACCAGTGGCATTTCAATAGCCAGATGTATTCAAAAGTTATTAGCCTTTTTGGAAATTTTGTTATAACTTTTGACCACTAGGTGGCGCTGTCTTGAAATATTTTGGTTGCCTTCAGGGGATGGTGCTGATGACACAATCTGAGTTTCGTAATATTACACCAATGCATTTGTTTAGTATAGCATTTTATTTCACAAAACTGTATTGAAGTCAATGGGAATTTCATATTTTGTTCAATTATAGCGCCACCAAGAGGCTCAGTCCCACAATTTTTTTTACGTGTCCTCAGAGTGAGCCCATACATATGTGTGTCAATTTTGGTGAAAATATCTCAATTCGCTTCGGAGTTATAGACATTTATATGAAAAAACACGAAAAAAATGACTGACACATGACTTTGATTGGAAATTAGTACCCCTAAACATCAATATTTTCGCATTTGGGCATTGGCGTATAGCTATCGACCTATGTTTCCAAACTTCTGACGGTGGTTTCGTCTCGATCGGACTAGCGGTTTCAAAGATATAGCCAAATGTTTTTTAAGCGCTAAATCACAACGCTACACAAACCGTAAGGCGAAACCTAGCATGTTTGGTATCGTAGAACTCGGCAATGATTCAGGAGTCTAAAAAGATGAGTTTCGTGAAAATAAGTCGACCACACCCAAAGTTATAAGCATTTGAAAAAAAAAATTCACCACTAGGTGGCGCTGTTTCGAAACTTCTCAGGCTCATTCAGGGCATCGTGCTGATGACCCATACCACGTTTCGTAACAATCCGTTCATGCGTTCATAAAATACAGAATTTTAGCACAAAATTCAAAATGGCCGACAGCCAAAATGACCGATATGGCAAAATTGGATATCAGTCGACTCGGCATGTTGCCCTGAATCTAACGAGACCAATTGTATGATTTTTGGACAAACTGTTCAGAAGTTATAAGCAAAAATAGCCATTTTTCATATCTCCGGACCAGTAGGTGGCGCTGCGCCGAAACACAGCATGTAGCCTCAGGTCATGCTTGTGAGTACAAGTACCAAGTTTGGTCTGAATACGATAAACCGTTGCGGAGATACGGCCTTACGACTGTTTTTGCTAGCGCTACGTAAAATGTATTTGTGCGTTTATCAAAAACGGTTTGACGAATCCATTTGAATTCCATAACTTTTTGTCAGCACTACCTGAAGATGATCTGGTTCAATTTTCGTGCAAATCGGACAAACCGTCTAGGACGAGTTCGAAAAAGTAGCTTTTTTTGAAAATTCAAGATGGTGGCCATATTTTTATGTCGGCAAATGACGTCATAGGGTGCAATCGAATCGCCATGACCTCAGGAATCAGAGGAAAAAAGAATTTCGCTGATTGGCCTTACGGTTCAAAAGTTATTAGCAAAATAAAAGTGAAATTTTGGACAGGTGGTGGCGCTAGAGGGAATGACTTAGAAACACCAAAATTGGTGTATTTAATGTTGAGACGGTCCTCTATCAGAATGTCAAACCAAAACAACTTTCCCGCAATCGGTTCTATGGGCTGCCATAGACTCCCATGGCGGAAGAAGAAGAAGAAGAAGAAGAAGAAGAAGAATAATAATAAGAACGGGAACAGATACAATAGGTGCCTCCGCACCTTCGGTGCTTGGCCCCTAAATATAGCTGCAAGCAGCCATTACCGGGGCCAAGCAGAATAAGACGACAAGACATGCCAACATGTCTGAAAGTGTCAGACCAACTGCAACAATGAGCAATTAAAGACATTTAAAGAGGATTTTAGGCAAAATGGCTGAAAAATCATGTAAAAAGTGATTCAAAATATGATTTAATGGATTGTCACTTTTGACCAAAAGGTGGCGCTGTTACGAAATTGATGTGGTGTGGTCAGAGTAAGGAGACAGTGACACATACAAAGTTTTGTGTCAATATGTCGAGGCATTGCAGATATAAAGCCTGAATAGTCATTTTGGCATCATGCCTCAACTTTTCTGCTGTGCTATACGAAAACGGTTTCATCAATCGACACGAAATCCATAACTTTTTGTCGGCACAGTCTGGAGATGATACGATTCGATTTTGGTGAAAATCGGACAAACGGTCTAGGAGGAGTTTGAAAAAGTAGGTTTTGAATGAAAATCAAGATGGCGGACAGGAAGTTTGGCCAAATAAGGAAAACTTGGTATCTATGTTCTCGGCTTGACCCAAGGAATCTATTAAGACCTGTGCCATTTCAATAGCCAGATTTATTCAAAAGTTATTAGCCTTTTTGGAAATTTTGTTATAACTTTTGACCACTAGGTGGCGCTGTCTTGAAATATTTTGGTTGCCTTCAGGGGATGGTGCTGATGACACAATCTGAGTTTCGTAATATTACACCAATGCATTTGTTTAGTATAGCATTTTATTTCACAAAACTGTATTGAAGTCAATGGGAATTTCATATTTTGTTCAATTATAGCGCCACCAAGAGGCTCAGTCCCACAATTTTTTTTACGTGTCCTCAGAGTGAGCCCATACATATGTGTGTCAATTTTGGTGAAAATATCTCAATTCGCTTCGGAGTTATAGACATTTATATGAAAAAACACGAAAAAAATGACTGACACATGACTTTGATTGGAAATTAGTACCCCTAAACATCAATATTTTCGCATTTGGGCATTGGCGTATAGCTATCGACCTATGTTTCCAAACTTCTGACGGTGGTTTCGTCTCGATCGGACTAGCGGTTTCAAAGATATAGCCAAATGTTTTTTAAGCGCTAAATCACAACGCTACACAAACCGTAAGGCGAAACCTAGCATGTTTGGTATCGTAGGACTCGGCAATGATTCAGGAGTCTAAAAAGATGAGTTTCGTGAAAATAAGTCGACCACACCCAAAGTTATAAGCATTTGAAAAAAAAAATTCACCACTAGGTGGCGCTGTTTCGAAACTTCTCAGGCTCATTCAGGGCATCGTGCTGATGACCCATACCACGTTTCGTAACAATCCGTTCATGCGTTCATAAAATACAGAATTTTAGCACAAAATTCAAAATGGCCGACAGCCAAAATGACCGATATGGCAAAATTGGATATCAGTCGACTCGGCATGTTGCCCTGAATCTAACGAGACCAATTGTATGATTTTTGGACAAACTGTTCAGAAGTTATAAGCAAAAATAGCCATTTTTCATATCTCCGGACCAGTAGGTGGCGCTGCGCCGAAACACAGCATGTAGCCTCAGGTCATGCTTGTGAGTACAATTACCAAGTTTGGTCTGAATACGATAAACCGTTGCGGAGATACGGCCTTACGACTGTTTTTGCTAGCGCTACGTAAAATGTATTCGTGCGTTTATCGAAAACGGTTTGACGAATCCATTTGAATTCCATAACTTTTTGTCAGCACTACCTGAAGATGATCTGGTTCAATTTTCGTGCAAATCGGACAAACCGTCTAGGACGAGTTCGAAAAAGTAGCTTTTTTTGAAAATTCAAGATGGCGGCCATATTTTTATGACGGCAAATGACGTCATAGGGTGCAATCGAATCGCCATGAGCTCAGGAATCAGAGGAAAAAAGAATTTCGCTGATTGGCCTTACGGTTCAAAAGTTATTAGCAAAATAAAAGTGAAACTTTGGACAGGTGGTGGCGCTAGAGGGAATGACTTAGAAACACCAAAATTGGTGTATTTAATGTTGAGACGGTCCTCTATCAGAATGTCAAACCAAAACAACTTTCCCGCAATCGGTTCTATGGGCTGCCATAGACTCCCATGGCGGAAGAATAATAATAATAATAAATATAGCTGCAAGCAGCAATTACCGGGGCCAAGCAGAATAAGACGACAAGACATGCCGACATGTCTGAAAGTGTCAGACCAACTGCAACAATGAGCAATTAAAGACATTTAAAGAGGATTTTAGACGAAATGGCTGAAAAATCATAGAAACAGTAATTAAAAATATGATTTAATGGATTATCACTTTCGACAAATAGGTGGCGCAGTTACAAAACTGATGTGATGTGGTCAGAGTGAGGAGACAATGACACATACAAAGTTTGGTGTCAATATGTCAAGGCATTGCAGAGATAAAGCCTGAATAGTGCTATTAGCATCATGCCTCAAATTTGCTGCTGCGCTATACGAAAACGGTTTCGTCAATTGACACGAAATCCATAACTTTTAGTCGGCACAGTCTGGGGATGATACGATTCGATTTTGGTGAAAATCGGACAAACGGTGTGGGAGGAGTTCGAAAAAGTAGGTTTTGAATGAAAATAGCATTTTATCTCACAAAACTGTATTGAAGTCAATGGGAATTTCATGTTTTGTTCTATTATAGCGCCACCAAGAGGCTCAGTCCCACAATTTTTTTTACGTGTCCTCAGAGTGAGCCCATACATATGTGTGTCAGTTTTGGTGAAAATATCTCAATTTGCTTTAGAGTTATAAACATTTATATGAAAAAACACGTAAAAAATGACTGACACATGACTTTGTTTGAATTTTACTACCCCTAAACATCAATATTTTCGCATTTGGGCATTGGCGTATAGCTATCGACCTATGTTTCCAAACTTCTGACGGTGGTTTCGTCTCGATCGGACAAGCGGTTTCGAAGATATAGCCTAATGTTTTTTAAGCGCTAAATCACAACGCTACACAAACCGTAAGGCGAAACCTAGCATGTTTGGTATCGTAGGACTCGGCAAGGTTTCAGGAGTCTAATTAGATGAGTCTCGTGAAAATAAGTCGACCGCACCCAAAGTTATAAGCATTTGAAAAAAAAAATTCCCCACTAGGTGGCGCTGTTTCGAAACTTCTCACACTCCTTCAGGACATCGTGCTGATGACCCATGCCAAGTTTCGTAACAATCCGTTCATGCGTTCATAAAATACAGCATTTTAGCACATAATTCAAAATGGCCGACAGTCAAAATGGCCGATATGGTAAAATTGGATATCAGTCGACTCGGCATGTCGCCCTGAATCTAACGAGACCAATTTTATGATTTTTGGACAAACTGTTCAGAAGTTATAAGCAAAAATAGCCATTTTTCATATCTCCGGACCAGTAGGTGGCGCTGCGCCGAAACGCAGAATGTAGCCTCAGGTCATGCTTGTGATGACATGTACCAAGTTTGGTCTGAATACGATAAACCGTTGCAGAGATACAGCCTTACGACTGTTTTTTCAGGCGCTACGTAAAATTTGTTCGTGCGTTTATTGAAAACGGTTTGACGAATCAATTTGAATTCCATAACTTTTGGTCAGCACTGCCTGAAGATGATCTGGTTCAATTTTCGTGCAAATCGGACAAACCGTCTAGGACGAGTTCGAAAAAGTAGGTTTTTCGAATGAATCAAAATGGCGGCCATATTTTTATTACAGAAAATGAAGTCATAGGATGCAATCGAATCGGCATGAGCTCAGGAATCAGAGGAAAAAATAATTTTGTTGATTGGCCTTACAGTTCAAAAGTTATTAGCAAAATAAAAGTGAAACTTTGGACAGGTGGTGGCGCTAGAGGGAATGACTTAGAAACACCAAAATTGGTGTATTTAATGTTGGGACTGTGCTCTATCAGAATGTCAAACCAAAACAACTTTCCCGCAATCGGTTCTATGGGCTGCCATAGACTCCAAGAGCGGAAGAAGAAGAAGAAGAAGAAGAAGAAGAAGAATAATAATAATAAGAACGCGAACGGATACAATAGGTGCCTCCGCACCTTCGGTGCTTGGCCCCTAATAATAAATATAGCTGCAAGCAGCCATTACCGGGGCCAAGCAGAATAAGACGACAAGACATGCCAACATGTCTGAAAGTGTCAGACCAACTGCAACAATGAGCAATAAAGACATTTAAAGAGGATTTTAGGCAAAATGCCTGAAAAATCATAGAAACAATAATTAAAAATATGATTTGATGGATTATCACTTTCGACCAATAGGTGGCGCAGTTACAAAACTGATGTGATGTGGTCAGAATGAAGTTACAATGACACATACAAAGTTTGGTGTCAATATTTCAAGGCATTGCAGAGATAAAGCCTTAATTAGTGCTATTAGCATCATGTCTCAACTTTGCTGCTGCGCTATACGAAAACGGTTTCGTCTATCGACACGAAATCCATAACTTTTAGTCGGCACAGTCTGGAGATGATACGATTCAATTTTGGTGAAAATCGGACAAACGGTCTAGGAGGAGTTCGAAAAAGTAGGTTTTGAATGAAAATCAAGATGGCGGACAAGAAGTTTGACCAAATAAGGAAAATTTGGTATATATGTTCTCGGCTTGATCCAAGGAATCTATTAAGACCAGTGGTATTTACATAGGCCGATGTATTCAAAAGTTATTAGCAGTTTTGGAAATGCTATTATAACTTTTGACCACTAGGTGACGCTGTCTCTAAATATTTTGGGTACCTTCAGGGGATGGTGCTGATGGCACATTCTGAGTTTCGTAATATTACACCAATGCATTTGTTAAGTATAGCATTTTATTTCACAAAACTGCATTGAAGTCAATGGGAATTTCATGTTTTGTTCTATTATAGCGCCACCAAGAGGCTCAGTCCCACCATTTTTTTTATGTGTCCTCAGAGTGAGCCCATACATATATGTGTCGATTTTGGTGCAAAAATCTCAATTTGCTTCGGAGTTATAGACATTTATATGAAAAAACACGTAAAAAATGACTGACACATGACTTTGATTGAATATTACTACCCCTAAACATCAATATTTTCGCATTTGGGCATTGGCATATAGCTATCGACCTATGTTTCCAAACTTCTGACGGTGGTTTCGTCTCGATCGGACAAACGGTTTCGAAGATATAGCCTAATGTTTTTTAAGCGCTAAATCACAACGCTACACAAACCGTAAGGCGAAACCTAGCATGTTTGGTATCGTTGGACTCGGCAACGATTCAGGAGTCTAAGGAGATGAGTTTCGTGAAAATACGTCGACCACACCCAAAGTTATAAGCATTTGAAAAAAAAAATTCACCACTAGGTGGCGCTGTTTCGAAACTTCTCACACTTCTTCAAGACATCGTGCTGATGACCCATACCAAGATTTGTAACAATCCGTTCATGCGTTCATAAAATACAGAATTTTAGCACAAAATTCAAAATGGCCGACAGCCAAAATGACCGATATGGCAAAATTGGATATCAGTCGACTCGGCATGTTGCCCTGAATCTAACGAGACCAATTGTATGATTTTTGGACAAACTGTTCAGAAGTTATAAGCAAAAATAGCCATTTTTCATATCTCCGGACCAGTAGGTGGCGCTGCGCCGAAACACAGCATGTAGCCTCAGGTCATGCTTGTGAGTACAAGTACCAAGTTTGGTCTGAATACGATAAACCGTTGCGGAGATACGGCCTTACGACTGTTTTTGCTAGCGCTACGTAAAATGTATTCGTGCGTTTATCGAAAACGGTTTGACGAATCCATTTGAATTCCATAACTTTTTGTCAGCACTACCTGAAGATGATCTGGTTCAATTTTCGTGCAAATCGGACAAACCGTCTAGGACGAGTTCGAAAAAGTAGCTTTTTTTGAAAATTCAAGATGGTGGCCATATTTTTATGACGGCAAATGACGTCATAGGGTGCAATCGAATCGCCATGAGCTCAGGAATCAGAGGAAAAAAGAATTTCGCTGATTGGCCTTACGGTTCAAAAGTTATTAGCAAAATAAAAGTGAAACTTTGGACAGGTGGTGGCGCTAGAGGGAATGACTTAGAAACACCAAAATTGGTGTATTTAATGTTGAGACGGTCCTCTATCAGAATGTCAAACCAAAACAACTTTCCCGCAATCGGTTCTATGGGCTGCCATAGACTCCCATGGCGGAAGAATAATAATAATAATAATAATAATAATAATAAGAAACGGAACAGATACAATAGGTGCCTCCGCACCTTCGGTGCTTGGCCCCTAATAAATATAGCTGCAAGCAGCCATTACCGGGGCCAAGCAGAATAAGACGACAAGACATGCCGACATGTCTGAAAGTGTCAGACCAACTGCAACAATGAGCAATTAAAGACATTTAAAGAGGATTTTAGGCAAAATGCCTGAAAAATCATAGAAACAATAATTAAAAATATGATTTGATGGATTATCACTTTCGACCAATAGGTGGCGCAGTTACAAAACTGATGTGATGTGGTCAGAGTGAAGTTACAATGACACATACAAAGTTTGGTGTCAATATGTCAAGGCATTGCAGAGATAAAGCCTTAATTAATGCTATTAGCATCATGCCTCAACTTTGCTGCTGTGCTATACGAAAACGGTTTCGTCTATCGACACGAAATCCATAACTTTTAGTCGGCACGGTCTGGAGATGATACGATTCGATTTTGGTGAAAATCGGACAAACGGTCTAGGAGGAGTTCGAAAAAGTAGGTTTTGAATGAAAATCAAGATGGCGGACAAGAAGTTTGACCAAATAAGGAAAATTTGGTATCTATGTTCTCGGCTTGACCCAAGGAATCTATTAAGACCAGTGGCATTTACATAGGCCGATGTATTCAAAAGTTATTAGCAGTTTTGGAAATGTTGTTATAACTTTTGACCACTAGGTGGCGCTGTCTCTAAATATTTTGGGTACCTTCAGGGGATGGTGCTGATGGCACATTCTGAGTTTCGTAATATTACACCAATGCATTTGTTTAGTATAGCATTTTATTTCACAAAACTGCATTGAAGTCAATGGGAATTTCATGTTTTGTTCTATTATAGCGCCACCAAGAGGCTCAGTCCCACCATTTTTTTTATGTGTCCTCAGAGTGAGCCCATACATATATGTGTCGATTTTGGTGCAAAAATCTCAATTTGCTTCGGAGTTATAGACATTTATATGAAAAAACACGAAAAAAATGACTGACACATGACTTTGATTGAATATTACTACCCCTAAACATCAATATTTTCGCATTTGGGCATTGGTGTATAGCTATCGACCTATGTTTCCAAACTTCTGACGGTGGTTTCGTCTCGATCGGACAAGCGGTTTCGAAGATATAGCCAAATGTTTTTTAAGCGCTAAATCACAACGCTACACAAACCGTTAGGCGAAACCTAACATGTTTGGTATCGTTGGACTCGGCAACGATTCAGGAGTCCAATGAGATGAGTTTCGTGAAAATAAGTCGATCACACCCAAAGTTATAAGCTTTTGAAAAAAAAAATTCACCACTAGGTGGCGCTGTTACGAAACTTCTCACACTCCTTCAGGACATCGTGTTGATGACCCGTACCAAGTTTCGTAACAATCCGTTCATGCGTTGTTAAAATACAGCATTTTAGCACAAAATTCAAAATGGCCGACAGTCAAAATGGCCGATATGGCAAAATTGGATATCTGTCGACTTGGCCTGTCGTCCTGAATCTATCAAGACCAATTTTATGATTTTTGGACAAACTGTTCAGAAGTTATAAGCAAAAATAGCCATTTTTCATATCTCCGGACCAGTAGGTGGCGCTGCGCCGAAACGCAGCATGTAGCCTCAGGTCATGCTTGTGAGTACAAGTACCAAGTTTGGTCTGAATACGATAAACCGTTGCGGAGATACAGCCTTACGACTGTTTTTGCAGGCGCTACGTAAAATTAGTTTGAGCGTTTATCGAAAACGGTTTGACGAATCAATTTGAATTCCATAACTTTTGGTCAGCACTACCTGAAGATGATCTGGTTCAATTTTCATGCAAATCGGACAAACCGTCTAGGACGAGTTCGAAAAAGTAGGTTTTACAAAAAATTCAAAATGGCGGACATATTTTTATGACGCAAAATTACGTCATAGGGTGCAATCGAATCGCCATGAGCTCAGGAATCAGAAGAAAAAAGAATTTTGTTGATTGGCCTTACGGTTCAAAAGTTATTAGCAAAATAAAAGTGAAACTTTGGACAGTTGGTGGCGCTAGAGGGAATGACTTAGACACACCAAAATTGGTGAATTTAATGTTGGGACTGTCCTCTATCAGAATGTCAAACCAAAACAACTTTCCCGCAATCGGTTCTATGGGCTGCCATAGACTCCCAGAGCGGAAGAATAATAATAATAAATATAGCTGCAAGCAGCAATTACCGGGGCCAAGCAGAATTAGACGACAAGACATTTCGACATGTCTGAAAGTGTCAGACCAACTGCAACAATGAGCAATTAAAGACGTTTGAAGAGGATTTTAGGCAAAATGCCTGAAAAATCATAGACACAATAATTAAAAATATGATTTAATGGATTATCACTTTCGACCAATAGGTGGCGCAGTTAACAAAACTGATGTGATGTGGTCAGAGTGAAGTGACAATGACACGTACAAAGTTTGGTGTCAATATCTCAAGGCATTGCAGAGATAAAGCCTGAATAATGCTTTTAGCATCATGCCTCAACTTTGCTGCTGCGCTATACGAAAACGGTTTCGTCAATTGACACGAAATCCATAACTTTTAGTCGGCACAGTCTGGAGATGATACAATTCGATTTTGGTGAAAATCGGACAAACGGTGTGGGAGGAGTTCGAAAAAGTAGATTTTGAATGAAAATAGCATTTTATATCACAAAACTGTATTGAAGTCAATGGGAATTTCATGTTTTGTTCTATTATAGCGCCACCAAGAGGCTCAGTCCCACAATTTTTTTTACGTGTCCTCAGAGTGAGCCCATACATATGTGTGTCAGTTTTGGTGAAAATATCTCAATTTGCTTTAGAGTTATAGACATTTATATGAAAAAACACGTAAAAAATGACTGACACAAGACTTTGTTTGAATTTTACTACCCCTAAACATCAATATTTTCGCATTTGGGCATTGGCGTATAGCTATCGACCTATGTTTCCAAACTTCTGACGGAGGTTTCGTCTCGATCGGACAATCGGTTTCGAAGATATAGCCAAATGTTTTTTAAGCGCTAAATCACAACGCTACACAAACCGTAAGGCGAAACCTAGCATGTTTGGTATCGTAGGACTCGGCAAGGTTTCAGGATACTAATTAGATGAGTCTCGTGAAAATAAGTCGACCACACCCAAAGTTATAAGCGTTTGAAAAAAAAAATTCACCACAAGGTGGCGCTGTTTCGAAACTTCTCACGCTCCTTCAGGACATTGTGCTGATGACCCATACCAAGTTTCGTAACAATCCGTTCATGCGTTCTTAAAATACAGCATTTTAGCACAAAATTCAAAATGGCCGACAGTCAAAATGGCCGATATGGTAAAATTGGATATCAGTCGACTCGGCATGTTGCTCTGAATCTAACAAGACCAATTTTATGATTTTTGGACAAATTGTTCAGAAGTTATAAGCAAAAATAGCCATTTTTCATATCTCCGGACCAGTAGGTGGCGCTGCGACGAAACGCAGCATGTTGCCTCAGGTCATGCTTGGGATTACATGTACCAAGTTTGGTCTGAATACGATAAACCGTTGCGGAGATACAGCCTTACGACTGTTTTTGCAAGCACTACGTAAAATTTGTTTGTGCGTTTATCGAAAACGGTTTGACGAATCAATTTGAATTCCATAACTTTTTGTCAACACTGCCTGAAGATGATCTGGTTCAATTTTCGTGCAAATCGGACAAACCGTCTAGGACGAGTTCGAAAAAGTAGGTTTCTCGAATGATTCAAAATGGCGGCCCTATTTTACTACGGAAAATGAAGTCATAGGATGCAATCGAATCGGCATGAGCTCAGGAATCAGAGGAAAAAATAATTTTGTTGATTGGCCTTACATTTCAAAAGTTATTAGCAAAATAAAAGTGAAACTTTGGACAGTTGGTGGCGCTAGAGGGAATGACTTAGAAACACCAAAATTGGTGTATTTAATGTTGGGACTGTCCTCTATCAGAATGTCAAACCAAAACAACTTTCCCGCAATCGGTACTATGGGCTGCCATAGACGCCAAGTCGGAAGAAAAAAAAGAAGAATAATAATAATAAGAACGGGAACAGATACAATAGGTGCCTCCGCACCTTCGGTGCTTGGCCCCTAAATATAGCTGCAAGCAGCAATTACCGGGGCCAAGCAGAATAAGACGACAAGACATGCCAACATGTCTGAAAGTGTCAGACCAACTGCAACAATGAGCAATTAAAGACATTTAAAGAGGATTTTAGGCGAAATGGCTGAAAAATCATGTAAAAAGTGATTCAAAATATGATTTAATGGATTGTCACTTTTGACCAAAAGGTGGCGCTGTTACGAAATTGATGTGGTGTGGTCAGAGTAAGGAGACAGTGACACATACAAAGTTTTGTGTCAATATGTCGAGGCATTGCAGATATAAAGCCTGAATAGTCATTTTGGCATCATGCCTCAACTTTGCTGCTGTGCTATACGAAAACGGTTTCATCAATCGACACGAAATCCATAACTTTTTGTCGGCACAGTCTGGAGATGATACGATTCGATTTTGGTGAAAATCGGACAAACGGTCTAGGAGGAGTTCGAAAAAGTAGGTTTTGAATGAAAATCAAGATGGCGGACAGGAAGTTTGGCCAAATAAGGAAAACTTGGTATCTATGTTCTCGGCTTGACCCAAGGAATCTATTAAGACCCGTGGCATTTCAATAGCCAGATTTATTCAAAAGTTATTAGCCTTTTTGGAAATTTTGTTATAACTTTTGACCACTAGGTGGCACTGTCTTGAAATATTTTGGTTGCCTTCAGGGGATGGTGCTGATGACACAATCTGAGTTTCGTAATATTACACCAATGCATTTGTTTAGTATAGCATTTTATTTCACAAAACTGTATTGAAGTCAATGGGAATTTCATATTTTGTTCAATTATAGCGCCACCAAGAGGCTCAGTCCCACAATTTTTTTTACGTGTCCTCAGAGTGAGCCCATACATATGTGTGTCAATTTTGGTGAAAATATCTCAATTCGCTTCGGAGTTATAGACATTTATATGAAAAAACACGAAAAAAATGACTGACACATGACTTTGATTGGAAATTAGTACCCCTAAACATCAATATTTTTGCATTTGGGCATTGGCGTATAGCTATCGACCTATGTTTCCAAACTTCTGACGGTGGTTTCGTCTCGATCGGACTAGCGGTTTCAAAGATATAGCCAAATGTTTTTTAAGCGCTAAATCACAACGCTACACAAAACGTAAGGCAAAACCTAGCATGTTTGGTATCGTAGGACTCGGCAACGATTCAGGAGTCTAAAAAGATGAGTTTCGTGAAAATAAGTCGACCACACCCAAAGTTATAAGCATTTGAAAAAAAAAATTCACCACTAGGTGGCGCTGTTTCGAAACTTCTCAGGCTCATTCAGGGCATTGTGGTGATGACCCATACCACGTTTCGTAACAATCCGTTCATGCGTTCATAAAATACAGCATTTTAGCACAAAATTCAAAATGGCCGACAGCCAAAATGACCGATATGGTCAAATTGGATATCAGTCGACTCGGCATGTTGCCCTGAATCTAACGAGACCAATTGTATGATTTTTGGACAAACTGTTCAGAAGTTATAAGCAAAAATAGCCATTTTTCATATCTCCGGACCAGTAGGTGGCGCTGCGCCGAAACACAGCATGTAGCCTCAGGTCATGCTTGTGAGTACAAGTACCAAGTTTGGTCTGAGTACGATAAACCGTTGCGGAGATACGGCCTTACGACTGTTTTTGCTAGCGCTACGTAAAATGTATTTGTGCGTTTATCGAAAACGGTTTGACGAATCCATTTGAATTCCATAACTTTTTGTCAGCACTACCTGAAGATGATCTGGTTCAATTTTCGTGCAAATCGGACAAACCGTCTAGGACGAGTTCGAAAAAGTAGCTTTTTTTGAAAATTCAAGATGGCGGCCATATTTTTATGACGGCAAATGACGTCATAGGGTGCAATCGAATCGCCATGAGCTCAGGAATCAGAGGAAAAAAGAATTTCGCTGATTGGCCTTACGGTTCAAAAGTTATTAGCAAAATAAAAGTGAAACTTTGGACAGGTGGTGGCGCTAGAGGGAATGACTTAGAAACACCAAAATTGGTGTATTTAATGTTGAGACGGTCCTCTATCAGAATATCAAACCAAAACAACTTTCCCGCAATCGGTTCTATGGGCTGCCATAGACTCCCATGGCGGAAGAATAATAATAATAATAATAATAATAATAATAATAATAATAATAAGAAACGGAACAGATACAATAGGTGCCTCCGCACCTTCGGTGCTTGGCCCCTAAATATAGCTGCAAGCAGCAATTACCGGGGCCAAGCAGAATAAGACGACAAGACATGCCAACATGTCTGAAAGTGTCAGACCAACTGCGGCAATGAGCAATTAAAGACATTAAAGAGGATTTTAGGCAAAATGCCTGAAAAATCATAGAAACAGTAAATAAAAATATGATTTAATGGATTATCACTTTTGACCAATAGGTGGCGCAGTTACAAAACTGATGTGATGTGGTCAGAGTGAAGTGACAATGACACATACAAAGTTTGGTGTCAATATGACAAGGCATTGCAGAGATAAAGCCTGAATAATGCTTTTAGCATCATGCCTCAACTTTGCTGCTGCGCTATACGAAAACGGTTTCGTCAATCGACACGAAATCCATAGCTTTTAGTCGGCACAGTCTGGAGATGATATGATTCGATTTTGGTGAAAATCGGACAAACGGTGTGGGAGGAGTTCGAAAAAGTAGATTGTGAATGAAAATAGCATTTTATTTCACAAAACTGTATTGAAGTCAATGGGAATTTAATGTTTTGTTCTGTTATAGCGCCACCAAGAGGCTAAGTCCCACAATTTTTTTTACGTGTCCTCAGAGTGAGCCCATGCATATGTGTGTCAGTTTTGGTGAAAATATCTCAATTCGCTTTAGAGTTATAGACATTTATATGAAAAAACATGTAAAAAATGACTGACACATGACTTTGTTTGAATTTTACTACCCCTAAACATCAATATTTTCACATTTGGGCATTGGCGTATAGCTATCGACCTATGTTTCCAAACTTCTGACGGAGGTTTCGTCTCGATCGGACAATCGGTTTCGAAGATATAGCCAAATGTTTTTTAAGCGCTAAATCACAACGCTACACAAACCGTAAGGCGAAACCTAGCATGTTTGGTATCGTAGGACTCGGCAAGGTTTCAGGAGACTAATTAGACTAGTCTCGTGAAAATAAGTCGACCACACCCAAAGTTATAAGCGTTTGAAAAAAAAAATTCACCACTAGGTGGCGCTGTTTCGAAACTTCTCAGGCTCATTCAGGGCATTGTGCTGATGACCCATACCACGTTTCGTAACAATCCGTTCATGCGTTCATAAAATACAGAATTTTAGCACAAAATTCAAAATGGCCGACAGCCAAAATGACCGATATGGTAAAATTGGATATCAGTCAACTCGGCATGTTGCCCTGAATCTAACGAGACCAATTTTATGATTTTTGGACAAACTGTTCAGAAGTTATAAGCAAAAATAGCCATTTTTCATATCTCCGGACCAGTAGGTGGCGCTGCTCCGAAACACAGCATGTAGCCTCAGGTCATGCTTGTGAGTACAAGTACCAAGTTTGGTCTGAATACGATAAACCGTTGCGGAGATACGGCCTTACGACTGATTTTGCTAGCGCTATGTAAAATGTATTCGTGCGTTTATCGAAAACGGTTTGACGAATCAATTTGAATTCCATAACTTTTTGTCAGCACTACCTGAAGATGATCTGGTTCAATTTTCGTGCAAATCGGACAAACCGTCTAGGACGAGTTCGAAAAAGTAGCTTTTTTTGAACATTCAAGATGGCGGCCATATTTTTATGACGGAAAATGACGTCATAGGGTGCAATCGAATCGCCATGAGCTCAGGAATCAGAGGGAAAAATAATTTTGTTGATTGGCCTTACGGTTCAAAAGTTATTAGCAAAGTAAAAGTGAAACTTTGGACAGGTGGTGGCGCTACAGGGAATGACTTAGAAACACCAAAATTGGTGTATTTAATGTTGGGACTGTCCTCTATCAGAATGTCAAACCAAAACAACTTTCCCGCAATCGGTTCTATGGGCTGCCATAGACTCCAAGAGCGGAAGAAGAAGAAGAAGAATAATAATAAGAACGGGAACAGATACAATAGGTGCCTCCGCACCTTCGGTGCTTGGCCCCTAATAATAATAATAATAATAAGAAACGGAACAGATACAATAGGTGCCTCCGCACCTTCGGTGCTTGGCCCCTAAATATAGCTGCAAGCAGCAATTACCGGGGCCAAGCAGAATAAGACGACAAGACATGCCAACATGTCTGAAAGTGTCAGACCAACTGCAACAATGAGCAATTAAAGACATTTAAAGAGGATTTTAGGCGAAATGGCTGAAAAATCATGTAAAAAGTGATTCAAAATATGATTTAATGGATTGTCACTTTTGACCAAAAGGTGGCGCTGTTACGAAATTGATGTGGTGTGGTCAGAGTAAGGAGACAGTGACACATACAAAGTTTTGTGTCAATATGTCGAGGCATTGCAGATATAAAGCCTGAATAGTCATTTTGGCATCATGCCTCAACTTTGCTGCTGTGCTATACGAAAACGGTTTCATCAATCGACACGAAATCCATAACTTTTTGTCGGCACAGTCTGGAGATGATACGATTCGATTTTGGTGAAAATCGGACAAACGGTCTAGGAGGAGTTCGAAAAAGTAGGTTTTGAATGAAAATCAAGATGGCGGACAGGAAGTTTGGCCAAATAAGGAAAACTTGGTATCTATGTTCTCGGCTTGACCCAAGGAATCTATTAAGAACCGTGGAATTTCAATAGCCAGATTTATTCAAAAGTTATTAGCCTTTTTGGAAATTTTGTTATAACTTTTGACCACTAGGTGGCGCTGTCTTGAAATATTTTGGTTGCCTTCAGGGGATGGTGCTGATGACACAATCTGAGTTTCGTAATATTACACCAATGCATTTGTTTAGTATAGCATTTTATTTCACAAAACTGTATTGAAGTCAATGGGAATTTCATATTTTGTTCAATTATAGCGCCACCAAGAGGCTCAGTCCCACAATTTTTTTTACGTGTCCTCAGAGTGAGCCCATACATATTTGTGTCAATTTTGGTGAAAATATCTCAATTCGCTTCGGAGTTATAGACATTTATATGAAAAAACACGAAAAAAATGACTGACACATGACTTTGATTGGAAATTAGTACCCCTAAACATCAATATTTTCGCATTTGGGCATTGGCATATAGCTATCGACCTATGTTTCCAAACTTCTGACGGTGGTTTCGTCTCGATCGGACTAGCGGTTTCAAAGATATAGCCAAATGTTTTTTAAGCGCTAAATCACAACGCTACACAAACCGTAAGGCGAAACCTAGCATGTTTGGTATCGTAGGACTCGGCAACGATTCAGGAGTCTAAAAAGATGAGTTTCGTGAAAATAAGTCGACCACACCCAAAGTTATAAGCATTTGAAAAAAAAAATTCACCACTAGGTGGCGCTGTTTCGAAACTTCTCAGGCTCATTCAGGGCATTGTGCTGATGACCCATACCACGTTTCGTAACAATCCGTTCATGCGTTCATAAAATACAGAATTTTAGCACAAAATTCAAAATGGCCGACAGCCAAAATGACCGATATGGTCAAATTGGATATCAGTCGACTCGGCATGTTGCCCTGAATCTAACGAGACCAATTTTATGATTTTTGGACAAACTGTTCAGAAGTTATAAGCAAAAATAGCCATTTTTCATATCTCCGGACCAGTAGGTGGCGCTGCGCCGAAACACAGCATGTAGCCTCAGGTCATGCTTGTGAGTACAAGTACCAAGTTTGGTCTGAATACGATAAACCGTTGCGGAGATACGGCCTTACGACTGTTTTTGCTAGCGCTACGTAAAATGTATTTGTGCGTTTATCGAAAACGGTTTGACGAATCCATTTGAATTCCATAACTTTTTGTCAGCACTACCTGAAGATGATCTGGTTCAATTTTCGTGCAAATCGGACAAACCGTCTAGGACGAGTTCGAAAAAGTAGCTTTTTTTGAAAATTCAAGATGGCGGCCATATTTTTATGACGGAAAATGACGTCATAGGGTGCAATCGAATCGCCATGAGCTCAGGAATCAGAGGAAAAAATAATTTTGTTGATTGGCCTTACGGTTCAAAAGTTATTAGCAAAGTAAAAGTGAAACTTTGGACAGGTGGTGGCGCTAGAGGGAATGACTTAGAAACACCAAAATTGGTGTATTTAATGTTGGGACTGTCCTCTATCAGAATGTCAAACCAAAACAACTTTCCCGCAATCGGTTCTATGGGCTGCCATAGACTCCCAGAGCGGAAGAATAATAATAATAATAATAATAATAATAAATATAGCTGCAAGCAGCAATTACCGGGGCCAAGCAGAATAAGACGACAAGACATGCCAACATGTCTGAAAGTGTCAGACCAACTGCAACAATGAGCAATTAAAGACATTTAAAGAGGATTTTAGGCGAAATGGCTGAAAAATCATGTAAAAAGTGATTCAAAATATGATTTAATGGATTGTCACTTTTGACCAAAAGGTGGCGCTGTTACGAAATTGATGTGGTGTGGTCAGAGTAAGGAGACAGTGACACATACAAAGTTTTGTGTCAATATGTCGAGGCATTGCAGATATAAAGCCTGAATAGTCATTTTGGCATCATGCCTCAACTTTGCTGCTGTGCTATACGAAAACGGTTTCATCAATCGACACGAAATCCATAACTTTTTGTCGGCACAGTCTGGAGATGATACGATTCGATTTTGGTGAAAATCGGACAAACGGTCTAGGAGGAGTTCGAAAAAGTAGGTTTTGAATGAAAATCAAGATGGCGGACAGGAAGTTTGGCCAAATAAGGAAAACTTGGTATCTATGTTCTCGGCTTGACCCAAGGAATCTATTAAGACCCGTGCCATTTCAATAGCCAGATTTATTCAAAAGTTATTAGCCTTTTTGGAAATTTTGTTATAACTTTTGACCACTAGGTGGCGCTGTCTTGAAATATTTTGGTTGCCTTCAGGGGATGGTGCTGATGACACAATCTGAGTTTCGTAATATTACACCAATGCATTTGTTTAGTATAGCATTTTATTTCACAAAACTGTATTGAAGTCAATGGGAATTTCATATTTTGTTCAATTATAGCGCCACCAAGAGGCTCAGTCCCACAATTTTTTTTACGTGTCCTCAGAGTGAGCCCATACATATGTGTGTCAATTTTGGTGAAAATATCTCAATTCGCTTCGGAGTTATAGACATTTATATGAAAAAACACGAAAAAAATGACTGACACATGACTTTGATTGGAAATTAGTACCCCTAAACATCAATATTTTCGCATTTGGGCATTGGCGTATAGCTATCGACCTATGTTTCCAAACTTCTGACGGTGGTTTCGTCTCGATCGGACTAGCGGTTTCAAAGATATAGCCAAATGTTTTTTAAGCGCTAAATCACAACGTTACACAAACCGTAAGGCAAAACCTAGCATGTTTGGTATCGTAGGACTCGGCAACGATTCAGGAGTCTAAAAAGATGAGTTTCGTGAAAATAAGTCGACCACACCCAAAGTTATAAGCATTTGAAAAAAAAAATTCACCACTAGGTGGCGCTGTTTCGAAACTTCTCAGGCTCATTCAGGGCATTGTGCTGATGACCCATACCACGTTTCGTAACAATCCGTTCATGCGTTCATAAAATACAGAATTTTAGCACAAAATTCAAAATGGCCGACAGCCAAAATGACCGATATGGTCAAATTGGATATCAGTCGACTCGGCATGTTGCCCTGAATCTAACGAGACCAATTTTATGATTTTTGGACAAACTGTTCAGAAGTTATAAGCAAAAATAGCCATTTTTCATATCTCCGGACCAGTAGGTGGCGCTGCGCCGAAACACAGCATGTAGCCTCAGGTCATGCTTGTGAGTACAAGTACCAAGTTTGGTCTGAATACGATAAACCGTTGCGGAGATACGGCCTTACGACTGTTTTTGCTAGCGCTACGTAAAATGTATTTGTGCGTTTATCGAAAACGGTTTGACGAATCCATTTGAATTCCATAACTTTTTGTCAGCACTACCTGAAGATGATCTGGTTCAATTTTCGTGCAAATCGGACAAACCGTCTAGGACGAGTTCGAAAAAGTAGCTTTTTTTGAAAATTCAAGATGGCGGCCATATTTTTATGACGGAAAATGACGTCATAGGGTGCAATCGAATCGCCATGAGCTCAGGAATCAGAGAAAAAAAGAATTTCGCTGATTGGCCTTACGGTTCAAAAGTTATTAGCAAAGTAAAAGTGAAACTTTGGACAGGTGGTGGCGCTAGAGGGAATGACTTAGAAACACCAAAATTGGTGTATTTAATGTTGAGACGGTCCTCTATCAGAATGTCAAACCAAAACAACTTTCCCGCAATCGGTTCTATGGGCTGCCATAGACTCCCATGGCGGAAGAATAATAATAATAATAATAATAAATATAGCTGCAAGCAGCAATTATCGGGGCCAAGCACAATCAGATGACAAGACATGCCAACATGTCTGAAAGTGTCAGACCAACTGCAACAATGAGCAATTAAAGACATTTAAAGAGGATTTTAGGCGAAATGGCTGAAAAATCATGTAAAAAGTTATTCAAAATATGATTTAATGGATTGTTACTTTTGACCAAAAGGTGGCGCTGTTACGAAATTCATGTGGTGTGGTCAGAGTAAGGAGACAGTGACACATACAAAGTTTTGTGTCAATATGTCGAGGCATTGCAGATATAAAGCCTGAATAGTCATTTTGGCATCATGCCTCAACTTTGCTGCTGTGCTATACGAAAACGGTTTCATCAATCGACACGAAATCCATAACTTTTTGTCGGCACAGTCTGGAGATGATACGATTCGATTTTGGTGAAAATCGGACAAACGGTCTAGGAGGAGTTCGAAAAAGTAGGTTTTGAATGAAAATCAAGATGGCGGACAGGAAGTTTGGCCAAATAAGGAAAACTTGGTATCTATGTTCTCGGCTTGACCCAAGGAATCTATTAAGACCCGTGCCATTTCAATAGCCAGATTTATTCAAAAGTTATTAGCCTTTTTGGAAATGTTGTTATAACTTTTGACCACTAGGTGGCGCTGTCTTGAAATATTTTGGTTGCCTTCAGGGGATGGTGCTGATGACACAATCTGAGTTTCGTAATATTACACCAATGCATTTGTTTAGTATAGCATTTTATTTCACAAAACTGTATTGAAGTCAATGGGAATTTCATATTTTGTTCAATTATAGCGCCACCAAGAGGCTCAGTCCCACAATTTTTTTTACGTGTCCTCAGAGTGAGCCCATACATATTTGTGTCAATTTTGGTGAAAATATCTCAATTCGCTTCGGAGTTATAGACATTTATATGGAAAAACACGAAAAAAATGACTGACACATGACTTTGATTGGAAATTAGTACCCCTAAACATCAATATTTTCGCATTTGGGCATTGGCATATAGCTATCGACCTATGTTTCCAAACTTCTGACGGTGGTTTCGTCTCGATCGGACTAGCGGTTTCAAAGATATAGCCAAATGTTTTTTAAGCGCTAAATCACAACGCTACACAAACCGTAATGCAAAACCTAGCATGTTTGGTATCGTAGGACTCGGCAACGATTCAGGAGTCTAAAAAGATGAGTTTCGTGAAAATAAGTCGACCACACCCAAAGTTATAAGCATTTGAAAAAAAAAATTCACCACTAGGTGGCGCTGTTTCGAAACTTCTCAGGCTCATTCAGGGCATCGTGCTGATGACCCATACCACGTTTCGTAACAATCCGTTCATGCGTTCATCAAATACAGAATTTTAGCACAAAATTCAAAATGGCCGACAGCCAAAATGACCGATATGGCAAAATTGGATATCAGTCGACTCGGCATGTTGCCCTGAATCTAACGAGACCAATTGTATGATTTTTGGACAAATTGTTCAGAAGTTATAAGCAAAAATAGCCATTTTTCATATCTCCGGACCAGTAGGTGGCGCTGCGCCGAAACACAGCATGTAGCCTCAGGTCATGCTTGTGAGTACAAGTACCAAGTTTGGTCTGAATACGATAAACCGTTGCGGAGATACGGCCTTACGACTGTTTTTGCTAGCGCTACGTAAAATGTATTTGTGCGTTTATCGAAAACGGTTTGACGAATCCATTTGAATTCCATAACTTTTTGTCAGCACTACCTGAAGATGATCTGGTTCAATTTTCGTGCAAATCGGACAAACCGTCTAGGACGAGTTCGAAAAAGTAGCTTTTTTTGAAAATTCAAGATGGTGGCCATATTTTTATGACGGCAAATGACGTCATAGGGTGCAATCGAATCGCCATGAGCTCAGGAATCAGAGGAAAAAAGAATTTCGCTGATTGGCCTTACGGTTCAAAAGTTATTAGCAAAATAAAAGTGAAACTTTGGACAGGTGGTGGCGCTAGAGGGAATGACTTAGAAACACCAAAATTGGTGTATTTAATGTTGAGACGGTCCTCTATCAGAATGTCAAACCAAAACAACTTTCCCGCAATCGGTTCTATGGGCTGCCATAGACTCCCATGGCGGAAGAATAATAATAATAAATATAGCTGCAAGCAGCAATTACCGGGGCCAAGCAGAATAAGACGACAAGACATGCCAACATGTCTGAAAGTGTCAGACCAACTGCAACAATGAGCAATTAAAGACATTTAAAGAGGATTTTAGGCGAAATGGCTGAAAAATCATGTAAAAAGTGATTCAAAATATGATTTAATGGATTGTCACTTTTGACCAAAAGGTGGCGCTGTTACGAAATTGATGTGGTGTGGTCAGAGTAAGGAGACAGTGACACATACAAAGTTTTGTGTCAATATGTCGAGGCATTGCAGATATAAAGCCTGAATAGTCATTTTGGCATCATGCCTCAACTTTGCTGCTGTGCTATACGAAAACGGTTTCATCAATCGACACGAAATCCATAACTTTTTGTCGGCACAGTCTGGAGATGATACGATTCGATTTTGGTGAAAATCGGACAAACGGTCTAGGAGAAGTTCGAAAAAGTAGGTTTTGAATGAAAATCAAGATGACGGACAGGAAGTTTGGCCAAATAAGGAAAACTTGGTATCTATGTTCTCGGCTTGACCCAAGGAATCTATTAAGACCCGTGGCATTTCAATAGCCAGATTTATTCAAAAGTTATTAGCCTTTTTGGAAATTTTGTTATAACTTTTGACCACTAGGTGGCGCTGTCTTGAAATATTTTGGTTGCCTTCAGGGGATGGTGCTGATGACACAATCTGAGTTTCGTAATATTACACCAATGCATTTGTTTAGTATATGTAACAACAATGGCTTTATGTTAGGGAATTAATTAGCTCAAATCAGCGGTAATATTCATCTATGTGAATATGCATATGCTGCTTACACAAATTAATTTATTCAAAAATAGGGAATAGGTTAAAACCTCGACTTATATCAATGATCACACAATTACTCGTAATAATCACTGGTATAGACGGGTAGACTATGCTCAATTTGGGGAAATTTGAGGTAGAAGTTGAGAAATGTTCATTTATTATGCATACTATCCGTCCAGCGAACAGGATGTACAATGTTTGAACAGAAATCTAGCGTCCTTAACACCGATAAATAACCCTTTTCTTGTGGCCACAAAAGAATGATTATTTTCGTGTTTAGACAATCTTAGATATCTCAATGGTAAAGTCAAAGGTAAAGCTTATGAGGTAAAAATCTGCACTCTCAGTGATTCAGAATTGAACAACCAGGCAAACTTAATTCAAATGATTTAACAAAGTTTATTTAAACAAGCTAACGGTTACATATACTACTTTAAATCACGCAGGAGTAAATATGCATAAACAAAACAACAATATAACGATCGTAATACGAAATACAATGAAATAAAAGGTTAAGAGAAGAGGAAAGAGAGAGAGAGAGAGAATCAGTGAGAGAATAATAACAGTGAGAATAAGAATGCTTTTAGGTATGTGGAAGATGGTAGTTTGTAGGTAGGTGTGGGTGTGTGTGTGTGTCCGTGCCAAGCGTCTAGTAGCACGTGGTAGTGTGTTTGGGTCGAAACACGTGGGTGAGTGGATGTGTGGAAAAGAGTGTAAGTATGAGTTTAGAAAGAAAAGGCATAAACAGTTTAGTCATTAACAACAAAACCCCAACAGCTCTAGTAATTCTTAGGCAACCTTAAACAGTGTTTCTTTTCAGATTGCAAATTTAAAGGCTACGTTACTCTGAGTTGACGATCGACCCTCTTGTATGTTTCGTCTGCGTTGGACGAAGGCACTGAAGTCACGTGGTCACAGCGTTCTGGTTGCTATAGCGACCGAAGCGAGCGAAACTCAGCAAAGATGATCTTTAGCTTTAAGTTGGTTTCGTGGGTTGGTTGAAGAAGGCTAGCAACTGAGGTAGAGTAGTTTTAAGGAAATAAAACTTGGAAAATAAAACGAAATAAAAGCGAGGCTTCCTTGAAGGAAGAAAGGAGTGTCTTCTTTCTCTCTCTGGCGACTGCATTGAGAGGAGGGAAACACGGCATTTTGAAGAGGCCAATCTCACGCCCCTTCACGCCTGTAGGCCAATCGTCTTTAACAACGTATTGGGCCCAACCTTCCGACGCTTTGCGTGTATACGCCCTTCATACTAGAATGTTGGAATTATAGTTTCGTTCTTATCAATGATACCGCTGGTATTTAGTTGAATAACACATTTTCTGATATTTTGTGTTAAAGATTCAGAGCCGTTGGGATTTCTGGAACAAAACGATACCACGGATCGTGGTTATATCAGTTAATAACAAACAGTTACATGTTTCTTGATAATAATAAGCATTTCACTTTTGATTATATCATAACACTCAGTTATAACGGTCTTCCATATAAGGACCATGACATATCACAGAATACATTTCAAAAATATATATAGAAAAGAGTGATTTTGATCACAATGTCCAGGGATGTGAGTTTTTCTGTGTTTCGTGTGTGTGACCAGTCTTGAAAGTTCACGCCTCCGTGCTGAACTTTTGTCCTCGAGCCCGGGGTGAGAAGCTATGTGTGTGCGTTTTACTGGCTTTGATGAGATTATCAGCACGCGCATCTGGTCGAACAGAATCTTCTTGTTTTCGGAGTGTAAATTAGTGTCTAAATGCAAATCAATGTGTCAGAGAAATCCCAAGGGGGTTTTCCTGGGATTGCTCTTATTGGTCAGCGGATGTTCGCCGAGTGATAACTTAAAGGTTCTTGTTGACCCAGCAGAAAGGGGTCTGTGTATTCAGATGGGCAGTCAACGATTTACGCCAAATGTCGGCGCCGTTTGGTCTAGTATATCTTGGGGCAGAATCTGGAGACAATGGAGGTGTTGTAAATGAGTATTCCAATGCGTTGATTAGGTCCCAGACTAGAGGGGGGGGGATCTGATCACGGGGTAATCTCAGTAATTTAATCAACACACCGTCTGATCATGTGCTTTGCGTTACATATAGCATTTTATTTCACAAAACTGTATTGAAGTCAATGGGAATTTCATATTTTGTTCAATTATAGCGCCACCAAGAGGCTCAGTCCCACAATTTTTTTTACGTGTCCTCAGAGTGAGCCCATACATATGTGTGTCAATTTTGGTGAAAATATCTCAATTCGCTTCGGAGTTATAGACATTTATATGAAAAAACACGAAAAAAATGACTGACACATGACTTTGATTGGAAATTAGTACCCCTAAACATCAATATTTTCGCATTTGGGCATTGGCATATAGCTATCGACCTATGTTTCCAAACTTCTGACGGTGGTTTCGTCTCGATCGGACTAGCGGTTTCAAAGATATAGCCAAATGTTTTTTAAGCGCTAAATCACAACGTTACACAAACCGTAAGGCAAAACCTAGCATGTTTGGTATCGTAGGACTCGGCAACGATTCAGGAGTCTAAAAAGATGAGTTTCGTGAAAATATGTCGACCACACCCAAAGTTATAAGCTTTTGAAAAAAAAAATTCACCACTAGGTGGCGCTGTTTCGAAACTTCTCAGGCTCATTCAGGGCATTGTGCTGATGACCCATACCACGTTTCGTAACAATCCGTTCATGCGTTCATAAAATACAGAATTTTAGCACAAAATTCAAAATGGCCGACAGCCAAAATGACCGATATGGTCAAATTGGATATCAGTCGACTCGGCATGTTGCCCTGAATCTAACGAGACCAATTGTATGATTTTTGGACAAACTGTTCAGAAGTTATAAGCAAAAATAGCCATTTTTCATATCTCCGGACCAGTAGGTGGCGCTGCGCCGAAACACAGCATGTAGCCTCAGGTCATGCTTGTGAGTACAAGTACCAAGTTTGGTCTGAATACGATAAACCGTTGCGGAGATACGGCCTTACGACTGTTTTTGCTAGCGCTACGTAAAATGTATTTGTGCGTTTATCGAAAACGGTTTGACGAATCCATTTGAATTCCATAACTTTTTGTCAGCACTACCTGAAGATGATCTGGTTCAATTTTCGTGCAAATCGGACAAACCGTCTAGGACGAGTTCGAAAAAGTAGCTTTTTTTGAAAATTCAAGATGGCGGCCATATTTTTATGACGGAAAATGACGTCATAGGGTGCAATCGAATCGCCATGAGCTCAGGAATCAGAGAAAAAAAGAATTTCGCTGATTGGCCTTACGGTTCAAAAGTTATTAGCAAAGTAAAAGTGAAACTTTGGACAGGTGGTGGCGCTAGAGGGAATGACTTAGAAACACCAAAATTGGTGTATTTAATGTTGAGACGGTCCTCTATCAGAATGTCAAACCAAAACAACTTTCCCGCAATCGGTTCTATGGGCTGCCATAGACTCCCATGGCGGAAGAATAATAATAATAATAATAATAATAATAATAAGAAACGGAACAGATACAATAGGTGCCTCCGCACCTTCGGTGCTTGGCCCCTAATAAATATAGCTGCAAGCAGCAATTACCGGGGCCAAGCAGAATAAGACGACAAGACATGCCGACATGTCTGAAAGTGTCAGACCAACTGCAACAATGAGCAATTAAAGACATTTAAAGAGGATTTTAGACGAAATGGCTGAAAAATCATAGAAACAGTAATTAAAAATATGATTTAATGGATTATCACTTTCGACAAATAGGTGGCGCAGTTACAAAACTGATGTGATGTGGTCAGAGTGAGGAGACAATGACACATACAAAGTTTGGTGTCAATATGTCAAGGCATTGCAGAGATAAAGCCTGAATAGTGCTATTAGCATCATGCCTCAAATTTGCTGCTGCGCTATACGAAAACGGTTTCGTCAATTGACACGAAATCCATAACTTTTAGTCGGCACAGTCTGGGGATGATACGATTCGATTTTGGTGAAAATCGGACAAACGGTGTGGGAGGAGTTCGAAAAAGTAGGTTTTGAATGAAAATAGCATTTTATCTCACAAAACTGTATTGAAGTCAATGGGAATTTCATGTTTTGTTCTATTATAGCGCCACCAAGAGGCTCAGTCCCACAATTTTTTTTACGTGTCCTCAGAGTGAGCCCATACATATGTGTGTCAGTTTTGGTGAAAATATCTCAATTTGCTTTAGAGTTATAAACATTTATATGAAAAAACACGTAAAAAATGACTGACACATGACTTTGTTTGAATTTTACTACCCCTAAACATCAATATTTTCGCATTTGGGCATTGGCGTATAACTATCGACCTATGTTTCCAAACTTCTGACGGTGGTTTCGTCTCGATCGGACAAGCGGTTTCGAAGATATAGCCTAATGTTTTTTAAGCGCTAAATCACAACGCTACACAAACCGTAAGGCGAAACCTAGCATGTTTGGTATCGTAGGACTCGGCAAGGTTTCAGGAGTCTAATTAGATGAGTCTCGTGAAAATAAGTCGACCGCACCCAAAGTTATAAGCATTTGAAAAAAAAAATTCCCCACTAGGTGGCGCTGTTTCGAAACTTCTCACACTCCTTCAGGACATCGTGCTGATGACCCATGCCAAGTTTCGTAACAATCCGTTCATGCGTTCATAAAATACAGCATTTTAGCACATAATTCAAAATGGCCGACAGTCAAAATGGCCGATATGGTAAAATTGGATATCAGTCGACTCGGCATGTCGCCCTGAATCTAACGAGACCAATTTTATGATTTTTGGACAAACTGTTCAGAAGTTATAAGCAAAAATAGCCATTTTTCATATCTCCGGACCAGTAGGTGGCGCTGCGCCGAAACGCAGCATGTAGCCTCAGGTCATGCTTGTGATGACATGTACCAAGTTTGGTCTGAATACGATAAACCGTTGCAGAGATACAGCCTTACGACTGTTTTTGCAGGCGCTACGTAAAATTTGTTCGTGCGTTTATTGAAAACGGTTTGACGAATCAATTTGAATTCCATAACTTTTGGTCAGCACTGCCTGAAGATGATCTGGTTCAATTTTCGTGCAAATCGGACAAACCGTCTAGGACGAGTTCGAAAAAGTAGCTTTTTCAGAAAATTAAAAATGGCGGCCATATTTATATGACGGAAAATGACGTCATAGGGTGCAATCGAATCGGCATGAGCTCAGAAATAAGAGGAAAAAAGAATTTTGTTGATTGGCCTTACGGTTCAAAAGTTATTAGCAAAATAAAAGTGAAACTTTGGACAGGTGGTGGCGCTAGAGGGAATGACTTAGAAACACAAAAATTGGTGTATTTAATGTTGGGACTGTCCTCTATCAGAATGTCAAACCAAAACAACTTTCCCGCAATCGGTTCTATGGGCTGCCATAGACGCCCAGTCGGAAGAAGAATAATAATAATAAGAACCGGAACAAACACAATAGGTGCCTCCGCACCTTCGGTGCTTGGCCCCTAATAATAATAATAAGAAACGGAACAGATACAATAGGTGCCTCCGCACCTTCGGTGCTTGGCCCCTAATAATAATAATAATAATAATAAGAAACGGAACAGATACAATAGGTGCCTCCGCACCTTCGGTGCTTGGCCCCTAAATATAGCTGCAAGCAGCAATTATCGGGGCCAAGCGCAAGCAGACGACAGGATATGCCAACATGGCTGAAGGTGTCAGACCAACTGCAACAATGAGCAATTAAATACATTTAAAGAGGATTTTAGGCGAAATGGCTGAAAAATCATATAAAAAGTCATTCGAAATATGATTTAATGGATTATCACTTTCGACCAATCTGTGGCGCAGTTACAAAACTGATGTGATGTGGTCAGAGTGAAGTGACAATGACACATACAAAGTTTGGTGTCAATATGTCAAGGCATTGCAGAGATAAAGCCTGAATAGTGCTTTTAGCATCATGCCTCAACTTTGCTGCTACGCTATACGAAAACGGTTTCGTCTATAGACACGAAATCCATAACTTTTAGTCAGCACAGTCTGGAGATGATACGATTCGATTTTGGTGAAAATCGGACAAACGGTCTAGGAGGAGTTCGAAAAAGTAGGTTTTGACTGAAAATCAAGATGGCGGACAGGAAGCTAGGCCAAATAAGGAAACCTTGGTATCTATGTTCTCGTCTTGACCCAAGGAATCTATTAAGACCAGTTGCATTACAATAGGCCAACTTATTCAAAAGTTATTAGCAGTTTTGTAAATTTTGTTATAACTTTTGACCACTAGGTGGCACTGTCTCGAAATATTTTGGGTACCTTCAGGGGATGGTGCTGATGGCACATTTTGAGTTTCGTAATATTACACCAATGCATTTGTTTAGTATAGCATTTTATTTCACAAAACTGCATTGAAGTCAATGGGAATTTCATGTTTTGTTCTATTATAGCGCCACCAAGAGGCTGAGTCCCACCATCTTTTTTACATGTCCTCAGAGTGAGCTCATACATATGTGTGTCGATTTTGGTGAAAATATCTCAATTCGCTTCGGAGTTATAGACATTTATATGAAAAAACATGTAAAAAATGACTGACACATGACTTTGTTTGGAATTTACTACCCCTAAACATCAATATTTTCGCATTTGGGCATTGGCGTATAGCTATCGACCTATGTTTCCAAACTTCTGACGGTGGTTTCATCTCGATCGGACTAGCGGTTTCAAAGATATAGCCAAATGTTTTTTAAGCGCTAAATCACAACGCTACACAAACCGTAAGGCGAAACCTAGCATGTTTGGTATCATAGGACTCGGCAACGATTCAGGAGTCTAAAAAGATGAGTTTCGTGAAAATAAGTCGACCACACCCAAAGTTATAAGCATTTGAAAAAAAAAATTCACCACTAGGTGGCGCTGTTTCGAAACTTCTCAGGCTCATTCAGGGCATTGTGCTGATGACCCATACCACGTTTCGTAACAATCTGTTCATGCGTTCTTAAAATACAGCATTTTAGCACAAAATTCAAAATGGCCGACAGTCAAAATGGCCGATATGGTAATATTGGATATCAGTCGACTCGGCATGTTACCCTGAATCTAACGAGACCAATTGTATGATTTTTGGACAAACTGTTCAGAAGTTATAAGCAAAAATAGCCATTTTTCATATCTCCGGACCAGTAGGTGGCGCTGCGCCGAAACACAGCATGTAGCCTCAGGTCATGCTTGTGATGACATGTACCAAGTTTGGTCTGAATCCGATAAAGCGTTGCGGAGATACGGCCTTACATCTGTTTTCGCAAGCGCTACGTAAAATGTATTCGTGGGTTTATCGAAAACTGTTAAGCGAATCAACTTGAATTCCATAACTTTTTGTCAGCATGGTCTGTAGATGATCTGGTTCAATTTTCGTGCAAATCGGACAAACCGTCTAGGACGAGTTCGAAAAAGTAGCTTTTTAGATAAATTCAAAATGGCGGCCATATTGTTATGACAGAAATGATGTCATAGGGTGCAATCGAATTGGCATGAGCTCAGGAATCAGAGAGAAAAATAATTTTGTTGATTGGCCTTACGGTTCAAAAGTTATTAGCAAAATAAAAGTGAAACTTTGGACAGGTGGTGGCGCTAGAGGGAATGACTTAGACACACCAAAATTGGTGTATTTAATGTTGGGACTGTCCTCTATCAGAATGTCAAACCAAAACAACTTTCCCGCATTCGGTTCTATGGGCTGCCATAGACTCCCAGTTGGAAGAAGGAAGAAATATAGCTGCAAGCAGCAATTACCGGGGCCAAGCACAATCAGATGACAAGACATGCCAACATTGCTGAAAGTGTCAGACCAATGAGCAATTAAAGACATTAAAGAGGATTTTAGGCAAAATGCCTGAAAAATCATAGAAACAGTGAAGAAAAATATGATTTAATGGACTATCACTTTCGACCAATAGGTGGCGCAGTTACAAAACTGATGTGATGTGGTCAGAGTGAAGTGACAATGACACATACAAAGTTTGGTGTTAATATGTCAAGGCATTGCAGAGATAAAGCCTGAATAGTGCTATTAGCATCATGCCTCAACTTTGCTGCTGCGCTATACGAAAACGGTTTCGTCTATCGACACGAAATCCATAACTTTTAGTCGGCACGGTCTGGAGATGATACGATTCGATTTTGGTGAAAATCGGACAAATGGTCTAGGAGGAGTTCGAAAAAGTAGGTTTTGACTGAAAATCAAGATGGCGGACAGGAAGTTCGGCCAAATAAGGAAAACTTGGTATCTATGTTCTCGGCTTGACCCAAGGACTCTATTAAGACCAGTGGCATTTCAATAGCCAGATTTATTCAAAAGTTATTAGCCTTTTTGGAAAATTTGTTATAACTTTTGACCACTAGGTGGCGCTGTTTCGAAATATTTTGAATACCTTCAGGGGATGGTGCTGAAGGAACATTCTGAGTTTCGTAATATTACACCAATGCATTTGTTTAGTATAGCATTTTATTTCACAAAACTGTATTGAAATCAATGGGAATTTCATGTTTTGTTCTATTATAGCGCCACCAAGAGGCTCAGTCCCACCATTTTTTTTATGTGTCATCAGAGTGAGCCCATACATATATGTGTCGATTTTGGTGCAAAAATCTCAATTTGCTTCGGAGTTATAGACATTTATATGAAAAAACACGTAAAAAATGACTGACACATGACTTTGATTGAATATTACTACCCCTAAACATCAATATTTTCGCATTTGGGCATTGCCGTATAGCTATCGACCTATGTTTCCAAACTTCTGACGGTGGTTTCGTCTCGATCGGACAAGCGGTTTCGAAGATATAGCCTAATGTTTTTTAAGCGCTAAATCACAACGCTACACAAACCGTTAGGCGAAACCTAACATGTTTGGTATCGTTGGACTCGGCAACGATTCAGGAGTCCAATGAGATGAGTTTCGTGAAAATAAGTCGATCACACCCAAAGTTATAAGCATTTGAAAAAAAAAATTCACCACTAGGTGGCGCTGTTACGAAACTTCTCACACTCCTTCAGGACATCGTGTTGATGACCCATACCAAGTTTCGTAACAATCCGTTCATGCGTTGTTAAAATACAGCATTTTAGCACAAAATTCAAAATGGCCGACAGTCAAAATGGCCGATATGGCAAAATTGGATATCAGTCGACTCGGCATGTCGTCCTGAATCTATCAAGACCAATTTTATGATTTTTGGACAAACTGTTCAGAAGTTATAAGCAAAAATAGCCATTTTTCATATCTCCGGACCAGTAGGTGGCGCTGCGCCGAAACGCAGCATGTAGCCTCAGGTCATGCTTGTGAGTACATGTACCAAGTTTGGTCTGAATACGATAAACCGTTGCGGAGATACAGCCTTACGACTGTTTTTGCAGGCGCTACGTAAAATTAGTTTGAGCGTTTATCGAAAACGGTTTGACGAATCAATTTGAATTCCATAACTTTTGGTCAGCACTACCTGAAGATGATCTGGTTCAATTTTCATGCAAATCGGACAAACCGTCTAGGACGAGTTCGAAAAAGTAGGTTTTACAAAAAATTCAAAATGGCGGACATATTTTTATGACGCAAAATGACGTCATAGGGTGCAATCGAATTGCCATGAGCTCAGGAATCAGAAGAAAAAAGAATTTTGTTGATTGGCCTTACGGTTCAAAAGTTATTAGCAAAATAAAAGTGAAACTTTGGACAGTTGGTGGCGCTAGAGGGAATGACTTAGACACACCAAAATTGGTGAATTTAATGTTGGGACTGTCCTCTATCAGAATGTCAAACCAAAACAACTTTCCCGCAATCGGTTCTATGGGCTGCCATAGACTCCCAGAGCGGAAGAATAATAATAATAATAAATATAGCTGCAAGCAGCAATTACCGGGGCCAAGCAGAATAAGACGACAAGACATGCCAACATGTCTGAAAGTGTCAGACCAACTGCGGCAATGAGCAATTAAAGACATTAAAGAGGATTTTAGGCAAAATGCCTGAAAAATCATAGAAACAGTAAATAAAAATATGATTTAATGGATTATCACTTTCGACCAATAGGTGGCGCAGTTACAAAACTGATGTGATGTGGTCAGAGTGAAGTGACAATGACACATACAAAGTTTGGTGTCAATATGTCAAGGAATTGCAGAGATAAAGCCTGAATAATGCTTTTAGCATCATGCCTCAACTTTGCTGCTGCGCTATACGAAAACGGTTTTGTCAATCGACACGAAATCCATAACTTTTAGTCGGCACAGTCTGGAGATGATATGATTCGATTTTGGTGAAAATCGGACAAACGGTGTGGGAGGAGTTCGAAAAAGTAGATTGTGAATCAAAATAGCATTTTATTTCACAAAACTGTATTGAAGTCAATGGGAATTTCATGTTTTGTTCTGTTATAGCGCCACCAAGAGGCTCAGTCCCACAATTTTTTTTACGTGTCCTCAGAGTGAGCCCATGCATATGTGTGTCAGTTTTGGTGAAAATATCTCAATTCGCTTTAGAGTTATAGACATTTATATGAAAAAACACGTAAAAAATGACTGACACATGACTTTGATTGAATTTTACTACCCCTAAACATCAATATTTTCGCATTTGGGCATTGGCGTATAGCTATCGACCTATGTTTCCAAACTTCTGACGGTGGTTTCGTCTCGATCGGACTAGCGGTTTCAAAGATATAGCCAAATGTTTTTTAAGCGCTAAATCACAACGTTACACAAACCGTAAGGCAAAACCTAGCATGTTTGGTATCGTAGGACTCGGCAACGATTCAGGAGTCTAAAAAGATGAGTTTCGTGAAAATAAGTCGACCACACCCAAAGTTATAAGCATTTGAAAAAAAAAATTCACCACTAGGTGGCGCTGTTTCGAAACTTCTCAGGCTCATTCAGGGCATTGTGCTGATGACCCATACCACGTTTCGTAACAATCCGTTCATGCGTTCATAAAATACAGAATTTTAGCACAAAATTCAAAATGGCCGACAGCCAAAATGACCGATATGGTCAAATTGGATATCAGTCGACTCGGCATGTTGCCCTGAATCTAACAAGACCAATTGTATGATTTTTGGACAAACTGTTCAGAAGTTATAAGCAAAAATAGCCATTTTTCATATCTCCGGACCAGTAGGTGGCGCTGCGCCGAAACACAGCATGTAGCCTCAGGTCATGCTTGTGAGTACAAGTACCAAGTTTGGTCTGAATACGATAAACCGTTGCGGAGATACGGCCTTACGACTGTTTTTGCTAGCGCTACGTAAAATGTATTTGTGCGTTTATCGAAAACGGTTTGACGAATCCATTTGAATTCCATAACTTTTTGTCAGCACTACCTGAAGATGATCTGGTTCAATTTTCGTGCAAATCGGAGAAACCGTCTAGGACGAGTTCGAAAAAGTAGCTTTTTTTGAAAATTCAAGATGGCGGCCATATTTTTATGACGGAAAATGACGTCATATGGTGCAATCGAATCGCCATGAGCTCAGGAATCAGAGAAAAAAAGAATTTCGCTGATTGGCCTTACGCTTCAAAAGTTATTAGCAAAGTAAAAGTGAAACTTTGGACAGGTGGTGGCGCTAGAGGGAATGACTTAGAAACACCAAAATTGGTGTATTTAATGTTGAGACGGTCCTCTATCAGAATGTCAAACCAAAACAACTTTCCCGCAATCGGTTCTATGGGCTGCCATAGACTCCCATGGCGGAAGAATAATAATAATAATAATAATAATAATAATAATAAGAAACGGAACAGATACAATAGGTGCCTCCGCACCTTCGGTGCTTGGCCCCTAAATATAGCTGCAAGCAGCAATTACCGGGGCCAAGCACAATCAGATGACAAGACATGCCAACATTGCTGAAAGTGTCAGACCAATGAGCAATTAAAGACATTAAAGAGGATTTTAGGCAAAATGCCTGAAAAATCATAGAAACAGTGAAGAAAAATATGATTTAATGGACTATCACTTTCGACCAATAGGTGGCGCAGTTACAAAACTGATGTGATGTGGTCAGAGTGAAGTGACAATGACACATACAAAGTTTGGTGTTAATATGTCAAGGCATTGCAGAGATAAAGCCTGAATAGTCATTTTGGCATCATGCCTCAGCTTTGCTGCTGTGCTATACGAAAACGGTTTCATCAATCGACACGAAATCCATAACTTTTTGTCGGCACAGTCTGGAGATGATACGATTCGATTTTGGTGAAAATCGGACAAACGGTCTAGGAGGAGTTCGAAAAAGTAGGTTTTGAATGAAAATAGCATTTTATTTCACAAAACTGTATTGAAGTCAATGGGAATTTAATGTTTTGTTCTGTTATAGCGCCACCAAGAGGCTAAGTCCCACAATTTTTTTTACGTGTCCTCAGAGTGAGCCCATGCATATGTGTGTCAGTTTTGGTGAAAATATCTCAATTCGCTTTAGAGTTATAGACATTTATATGAAAAAACATGTAAAAAATGACTGACACATGACTTTGTTTGAATTTTACTACCCCTAAACATCAATATTTTCACATTTGGGCATTGGCGTATAGCTATCGACCTATGTTTCCAAACTTCTGACGGAGGTTTCGTCTCGATCGGACAATCGGTTTCGAAGATATAGCCAAATGTTTTTTAAGCGCTAAATCACAACGCTACACAAACCGTAAGGCAAAACCTAGCATGTTTGGTATCGTAGGACTCGGCAAGGTTTCAGGAGACTAATTAGACTAGTCTCGTGAAAATAAGTCGACCACACCCAAAGTTATAAGCGTTTGAAAAAAAAAATTCACCACTAGGTGGCGCTGTTTCGAAACTTCTCAGGCTCATTCAGGGCATTGTGCTGATGACCCATACCACGTTTCGTAACAATCCGTTCATGCGTTCATAAAATACAGAATTTTAGCACAAAATTCAAAATGGCCGACAGCCAAAATGACCGATATGGTAAAATTGGATATCAGTCAACTCGGCATGTTGCCCTGAATCTAACGAGACCAATTTTATGATTTTTGGACAAACTGTTCAGAAGTTATAAGCAAAAATAGCCATTTTTCATATCTCCGGACCAGTAGGTGGCGCTGCGCCGAAACACAGCATGTAGCCTCAGGTCATGCTTGTGAGTACAAGTACCAAGTTTGGTCTGAATACGATAAACCGTTGCGGAGATACGGCCTTACGACTGATTTTGCTAGCGCTATGTAAAATGTATTCGTGCGTTTATCGAAAACGGTTTGACGAATCAATTTGAATTCCATAACTTTTTGTCAGCACTACCTGAAGATGATCTGGTTCAATTTTCGTGCAAATCGGACAAACCGTCTAGGACGAGTTCGAAAAAGTAGCTTTTTTTGAACATTCAAGATGGCGGCCATATTTTTATGACGGAAAATGACGTCATAGGGTGCAATCGAATCGCCATGAGCTCAGGAATCAGAGGAAAAAAGAATTTCGCTGATTGGCCTTACGGTTCAAAAGTTATTAGCAAAATAAAAGTGAAACTTTGGACAGGTGGTGGCGCTAGAGGGAATGACTTAGAAACACCAAAATTGGTGTATTTAATGTTGAGACGGTCCTCTATCAGAATGTCAAACCAAAACAACTTTCCCGCAATCGGTTCTATGGGCTGCCATAGACTCCCATGGCGGAAGAATAATAATAATAAATATAGCTGCAAGCAGCCATTACCGGGGCCAAGCACAATAAGACGACAAGACATGCCGACATGTCTGAAAGTGTCAGACCAACTGCAACAATGAGCAATTAAAGACATTTAAAGAGGATTTTAGGCAAAATGCCTGAAAAATCATAGAAACAATAATTAAAAATATGATTTGATGGATTATCACTTTCGACCAATAGGTGGCGCAGTTACAAAACTGATGTGATGTGGTCAGAGTGAAGTTACAATGACACATACAAAGTTTGGTGTCAATATGTCAAGGCATTGCAGAGATAAAGCCTGAATAGTGCTATTAGCATCATGCCTCAAATTTGCTGCTGCGCTATACGAAAACGGTTTCGTCAATTGACACGAAATCCATAACTTTTAGTCGGCACAGTCTGGGGATGATACGATTCGATTTTGGTGAAAATCGGACAAACGGTGTGGGAGGAGTTCGAAAAAGTAGGTTTTGAATGAAAATAGCATTTTATCTCACAAAACTGTATTGAAGTCAATGGGAATTTCATGTTTTGTTCAATTATAGCGCCACCAAGAGGCTCAGTCCCACAATTTTTTTTACGTGTCCTCAGAGTGAGCCCATACATATGTGTGTCAGTTTTGGTGAAAATATCTCAATTTGCTTTAGAGTTATAAACATTTATATGAAAAAACACGTAAAAAATGACTGACACATGACTTTGTTTGAATTTTACTACCCCTAAACATCAATATTTTCGCATTTGGGCATTGGTGTATAGCTATCGACCTATGTTTCCAAACTTCTGACGGTGGTTTCGTCTCGATCGGACAAGCGGTTTCGAAGATATAGCCTAATGTTTTTTAAGCGCTAAATCACAACGCTACACAAACCGTAAGGCGAAACCTAGCATGTTTGGTATCGTAGGACTCGGCAAGGTTTCAGGAGTCTAATTAGATGAGTCTCGTGAAAATAAGTCGACCGCACCCAAAGTTATAAGCATTTGAAAAAAAAAATTCCCCACTAGGTGGCGCTGTTTCGAAACTTCTCACACTCCTTCAGGACATCGTGCTGATGACCCATGCCAAGTTTCGTAACAATCCGTTCATGCGTTCATAAAATACAGCATTTTAGCACATAATTCAAAATGGCCGACAGTCAAAATGGCCGATATGGTAAAATTGGATATCAGTCGACTCGGCATGTCGCCCTGAATCTAACGAGACCAATTTTATGATTTTTGGACAAACTGTTCAGAAGTTATAAGTAAAAATAGCCATTTTTCATATCTCCGGACCAGTAGGTGGCGCTGCGCCGAAACGCAGCATGTAGCCTCAGGTCATGCTTGTGATGACATGTACCAAGTTTGGTCTGAATACGATAAACCGTTGCAGAGATACAGCCTTACGACTGTTTTTGCAGGCGCTACGTAAAATTTGTTCGTGCGTTTATTGAAAACGGTTTGACGAATCAATTTGAATTCCATAACTTTTGGTCAGCACTGCCTGAAGATGATCTGGTTCAATTTTCGTGCAAATCGGACAAACCGTCTAGGACGAGTTCGAAAAAGTAGCTTTTTCAGAAAATTAAAAATGGCGGCCATATTTATATGACGGAAAATGACGTCATAGGGTGCAATCGAATCGGCATGAGCTCAGAAATAAGAGGAAAAAAGAATTTTGTTGATTGGCCTTACGGTTCAAAAGTTATTAGCAAAATAAAAGTGAAACTTTGGACAGGTGGTGGCGCTAGAGGGAATGACTTAGAAACACAAAAATTGGTGTATTTAATGTTGGGACTGTCCTCTATCAGAATGTCAAACCAAAACAACTTTCCCGCAATCGGTTCTATGGGCTGCCATAGACGCCCAGTCGGAAGAAGAATAATAATAATAAGAACCGGAACAAACACAATAGGTGCCTCCGCACCTTCGGTGCTTGGCCCCTAAATATAGCTGCAAGCAGCAATTACCGGGGCCAAGCAGAATAAGACGACAAGACATGCCAACATGTCTGAAAGTGTCAGACCAACTGCAACAATGAGCAATTAAAGACATTTAAAGAGGATTTTAGGCGAAATGGCTGAAAAATCATGTAAAAAGTGATTCAAAATATGATTTAATGGATTGTCACTTTTGACCAAAAGGTGGCGCTGTTACGAAATTGATGTGGTGTGGTCAGAGTAAGGAGACAGTGACACATACAAAGTTTTGTGTCAATATGTCGAGGCATTGCAGATATAAAGCCTGAATAGTCATTTTGGCATCATGCCTCAACTTTGCTGCTGTGCTATACGAAAACGGTTTCATCAATCGACACGAAATCCATAACTTTTTGTCGGCACAGTCTGGAGATGATACGATTCGATTTTGGTGAAAATCGGACAAACGGTCTAGGAGGAGTTCGAAAAAGTAGGTTTTGAATGAAAATCAAGATGGCGGACAGGAAGTTTGGCCAAATAAGGAAAACTTGGTATCTATGTTCTCGGCTTGACCCAAGGAATCTATTAAGACCCGTGCCATTTCAATAGCCAGATTTATTCAAAAGTTATTAGCCTTTTTGGAAATTTTGTTATAACTTTTGACCACTAGGTGGCGCTGTCTTGAAATATTTTGGTTGCCTTCAGGGGATGGTGCTGATGACACAATCTGAGTTTCGTAATATTACACCAATGCATTTGTTTAGTATAGCATTTTATTTCACAAAACTGTATTGAAGTCAATGGGAATTTCATATTTTGTTCAATTATAGCGCCACCAAGAGGCTCAGTCCCACAATTTTTTTTACGTGTCCTCAGAGTGAGCCCATACATATGTGTGTCAATTTTGGTGAAAATATCTCAATTCGCTTCGGAGTTATAGACATTTATATGAAAAAACACGAAAAAAATGACTGACACATGACTTTGATTGGAAATTAGTACCCCTAAACATCAATATTTTCGCATTTGGGCATTGACGTATAGCTATCGACCTATGTTTCCAAACTTCTGACGGTGGTTTCGTCTCGATCGGACTAGCGGTTTCAAAGATATAGCCAAATGTTTTTTAAGCGCTAAATCACAACGCTACACAAACCGTAAGGCGAAACCTAGCATGTTTGGTATCGTAGGACTCGGCAACGATTCAGGAGTCTAAAAAGATGAGTTTCGTGAAAATAAGTCGACCACACCCAAAGTTATAAGCATTTGGAAAAAAAAATTCACCACTAGGTGGCGCTGTTTCGAAACTTCTCAGGCTCATTCAGGGCATCGTGCTGATGACCCATACCACGTTTCGTAACAATCCGTTCATACGTTCATAAAATACAGAATTTTAGCACAAAATTCAAAATGGCCGACAGCCAAAATGACCGATATGGCAAAATTGGATATCAGTCGACTCGGCATGTTGCCCTGAATCTAACGAGACCAATTGTATGATTTTTGGACAAACTGTTCAGAAGTTATAAGCAAAAATAGCCATTTTTCATATCTCCGGACCAGTAGGTGGCGCTGCGCCGAAACGCAGCATGTAGCCTCAGGTCATGCTTGTGAGTACAAGTACCAAGTTTGGTCTGAATACGATAAACCGTTGCGGAGATACGGCCTTACGACTGTTTTTGCTAGCGCTACGTAAAATGTATTCGTGCGTTTATCGAAAACGGTTTGACGAATCCATTTGAATTCCATAACTTTTTGTCAGCACTACCTGAAGATGATCTGGTTCAATTTTCGTGCAAATCGGACAAACCGTCTAGGACGAGTTCGAAAAAGTAGCTTTTTTTGAAAATTCAAGATGGCGGCCATATTTTTATGACGGCAAATGACGTCATAGGGTGCAATCGAATCGCCATGAGCTCAGGAATCAGAGGAAAAAAGAATTTCGCTGATTGACCTTACGGTTCAAAAGTTATTAGCAAAGTAAAAGTGAAACTTTGGACAGGTGGTGGCGCTAGAGGGAATGACTTAGAAACACCAAAATTGGTGTATTTAATGTTGAGACGGTCCTCTATCAGAATGTCAAACCAAAACAACTTTCCCGCAATCGGTTCTATGGGCTGCCATAGACTCCCATGGCGGAAGAATAATAATAATAAATATAGCTGCAAGCAGCAATTACCGGGGCCAAGCAGAATAAGACGACAAGACATGCCAACATGTCTGAAAGTGTCAGACCAACTGCAACAATGAGCAATTAAAGACATTTAAAGAGGATTTTAGGCGAAATGGCTGAAAAATCATGTAAAAAGTGATTCAAAATATGATTTAATGGATTGTCACTTTTGACCAAAAGGTGGCGCTGTTACGAAATTGATGTGGTGTGGTCAGAGTAAGGAGACAGTGACACATACAAAGTTTTGTGTCAATATGTCGAGGCATTGCAGATATAAAGCCTGAATAGTCATTTTGGCATCATGCCTCAACTTTGCTGCTGTGCTATACGAAAACGGTTTCATCAATCGACACGAAATCCATAACTTTTTGTCGGCACAGTCTGGAGATGATACGATTCGATTTTGGTGAAAATCGGACAAACGGTCTAGGAGGAGTTCGAAAAAGTAGGTTTTGAATGAAAATCAAGATGGCGGACAGGAAGTTTGGCCAAATAAGGAAAACTTGGTATCTATGTTCTCGGCTTGACCCAAGGAATCTATTAAGACCCGTGGCATTTCAATAGCCAGATTTATTCAAAAGTTATTAGCCTTTTTGGAAATTTTGTTATAACTTTTGACCACTAGGTGGCACTGTCTTGAAATATTTTGGTTGCCTTCAGGGGATGGTGCTGATGACACAATCTGAGTTTCGTAATATTACACCAATGCATTTGTTTAGTATAGCATTTTATTTCACAAAACTGTATTGAAGTCAATGGGAATTTCATATTTTGTTCAATTATAGCGCCACCAAGAGGCTCAGTCCCACAATTTTTTTTACGTGTCCTCAGAGTGAGCCCATACATATGTGTGTCAATTTTGGTGAAAATATCTCAATTCGCTTCGGAGTTATAGACATTTATATGAAAAAACACGAAAAAAATGACTGACACATGACTTTGATTGGAAATTAGTACCCCTAAACATCAATATTTTTGCATTTGGGCATTGGCGTATAGCTATCGACCTATGTTTCCAAACTTCTGACGGTGGTTTCGTCTCGATCGGACTAGCGGTTTCAAAGATATAGCCAAATGTTTTTTAAGCGCTAAATCACAACGCTACACAAACCGTAAGGCGAAACCTAGCATGTTTGGTATCGTAGGACTCGGCAATGATTCAGGAGTCTAAAAAGATGAGTTTCGTGAAAATAAGTCGACCACACCCAAAGTTATAAGCATTTGAAAAAAAAAATTCACCACTAGGTGGCGCTGTTTCGAAACTTCTCAGGCTCATTCAGGGCATTGTGCTGATGACCCATACCACGTTTCGTAACAATCCGTTCATGCGTTCATAAAATACAGCATTTTAGCACAAAATTCAAAATGGCCGACAGCCAAAATGACCGATATGGTCAAATTGGATATCAGTCGACTCGGCATGTTGCCCTGAATCTAACGAGACCAATTGTATGATTTTTGGACAAACTGTTCAGAAGTTATAAGCAAAAATAGCCTTTTTTCATATCTCCGGACCAGTAGGTGGCGCTGCGCCGAAACACAGCATGTAGCCTCAGGTCATGCTTGTGAGTACAAGTACCAAGTTTGGTCTGAGTACGATAAACCGTTGCGGAGATACGGCCTTACGACTGTTTTTGCTAGCGCTACGTAAAATGTATTTGTGCGTTTATCGAAAACGGTTTGACGAATCCATTTGAATTCCATAACTTTTTGTCAGCACTACCTGAAGATGATCTGGTTCAATTTTCGTGCAAATCGGACAAACCGTCTAGGACGAGTTCGAAAAAGTAGCTTTTTTTGAAAATTCAAGATGGCGGCCATATTTTTATGATGGCAAATGACGTCATAGGGTGCAATCGAATCGCCATGAGCTCAGGAATCAGAGGAAAAAAGAATTTCGCTGATTGGCCTTACGGTTCAAAAGTTATTAGCAAAATAAAAGTGAAACTTTGGACAGGTGGTGGCGCTAGAGGGAATGACTTAGAAACACCAAAATTGGTGTATTTAATGTTGAGACGGTCCTCTATCAGAATGTCAAACCAAAACAACTTTCCCGCAATCGGTTCTATGGGCTGCCATAGACTCCCATGGCGGAAGAATAATAATAATAATAATAATAATAATAATAAGAAACGGAACAGATACAATAGGTGCCTCCGCACCTTCGGTGCTTGGCCCCTAAATATAGCTGCAAGCAGCAATTACCGGGGCCAAGCAGAATAAGACGACAAGACATGCCAACATGTCTGAAAGTGTCAGACCAACTGCAACAATGAGCAATTAAAGACATTTAAAGAGGATTTTAGGCGAAATGGCTGAAAAATCATGTAAAAAGTGATTCAAAATATGATTTAATGGATTGTCACTTTTGACCAAAAGGTGGCGCTGTTACGAAATTGATGTGGTGTGGTCAGAGTAAGGAGACAGTGACACATACAAAGTTTTGTGTCAATATGTTGAGGCATTGCAGATATAAAGCCTGAATAGTCATTTTGGCATCATGCCTCAACTTTGCAGCTGTGCTATACGAAAACGGTTTCATCAATCGACACGAAATCCATAACTTTTTGTCGGCACAGTCTGGAGATGATACGATTCGATTTTGGTGAAAATCGGACAAACGGTCTAGGAGGAGTTCGAAAAAGTAGGTTTTGAATGAAAATCAAGATGGCGGACAGGAAGTTTGGCCAAATAAGGAAAACTTGGTATCTATGTTCTCGGCTTGACCCAAGGAATCTATTAAGACCAGTGGCATTTCAATAGCCAGATGTATTCAAAAGTTATTAGCCTTTTTGGAAATTTTGTTATAACTTTTGACCACTAGGTGGCGCTGTCTTGAAATATTTTGGTTGCCTTCAGGGGATGGTGCTGATGACACAATCTGAGTTTCGTAATATTACACCAATGCATTTGTTTAGTATAGCATTTTATTTCACAAAACTGTATTGAAGTCAATGGGAATTTCATATTTTGTTCAATTATAGCGCCACCAAGAGGCTCAGTCCCACAATTTTTTTTACGTGTCCTCAGAGTGAGCCCATACATATGTGTGTCAATTTTGGCGAAAATATCTCAATTCGCTTCGGAGTTATAGACATTTATATGAAAAAACACGAAAAAAATGACTGACACATGACTTTGATTGGAAATTAGTACCCCTAAACATCAATATTTTCGCATTTGGGCATTGGCGTATAGCTATCGACCTATGTTTCCAAACTTCTGACGGTGGTTTCGTCTCGATCGGACTAGCGGTTTCAAAGATATAGCCAAATGTTTTTTAAGCGCTAAATCACAACGCTACACAAACCGTAAGGCGAAACCTAGCATGTTTGGTATCGTAGGACTCGGCAACGATTCAGGAGTCTACAAAGATGAGTTTCGTGAAAATAAGTCGACCACACCCAAAGTTATAAGCATTTGAAAAAAAAAATTCACCACTAGGTGGCGCTGTTTCGAAACTTCTCAGGCTCATTCAGGGCATCGTGCTGATGACCCATACCACGTTTCGTAACAATCCGTTCATGCGTTCATAAAATACAGAATTTTAGCACAAAATTCAAAATGGCCGACAGCCAAAATGACCGATATGGCAAAATTGGATATCAGTCGACTCGGCATGTTGCTCTGAATCTAACGAGACCAATTGTATGATTTTTGGACAAACTGTTCAGAAGTTATAAGCAAAAATAGCCATTTTTCATATCTCCGGACCAGTAGGTGGCGCTGCGCCGAAACACAGCATGTAGCCTCAGGTCATGCTTGTGAGTACAAGTACCAAGTTTGGTCTGAATACGATAAACCGTTGCGGAGATACGGCCTTACGACTGTTTTTGCTAGCGCTACGTAAAATGTATTCGTGCGTTTATCGAAAACGGTTTGACGAATCCATTTGAATTCCATAACTTTTTGTCAGCACTACCTGAAGATGATCTGGTTCAATTTTCGTGCAAATCGGACAAACCGTCTAGGACGAGTTCGAAAAAGTAGCTTTTTTTGAAAATTCAAGATGGTGGCCATATTTGTATGACGGCAAATGACGTCATAGGGTGCAATCGAATCGCCATGAGCTCAGGAATCAGAGGAAAAAAGAATTTCGCTGATTGGCCTTACGGTTCAAAAGTTATTAGCAAAATAAAAGTGAAACTTTGGACAGGTGGTGGCGCTAGAGGGAATGACTTAGAAACACCAAAATTGGTGTATTTAATGTTGAGACGGTCCTCTATCAGAATGTCAAACCAAAACAACTTTCCCGCAATCGGTTCTATGGGCTGCCATAGACTCCCATGGCGGAAGAAGAAGAAGAAGAAGAAGAAGAAGAAGAATAATAAATATAGCTGCAAGCAGCAATTACCGGGGCCAAGCAGAATAAGACGACAAGACATGCCAACATTGCTGAAAGTGTCAGATCAACTGCAACAATTAGCAATTAAAGACATTTAAAGGAGTCATAATGTAGAAATTTCACTTTTCCACGAGAATCAATGTATGTTATGATTGCATAATGATTGTACACTGGCCGGGAAGCCGATATTTAAAAGTGAAGCGTTTGTTTACCTCAGGGTTTGTAAAATAGGCCACGTGCACGCGCACGAAAAAACGAGGTTTTGATTTCTTCCCCTTCTTGACGTCAAGACGGGGGAGGATATACCAAATATGGACACCGCAAACCTATGCCGCGGGAAGCCCGCCCCTCTCCCCCTCAGATTCAGTTTAGTCGACTCGAGAAAGATGGAGAAACCGAGGGTAGCCTACACCTGAGATGCTCTGTGGGATACTGCCACAAACAACATGCAAATGTGTTTTATCTACCAAAAACGGACGAAACTATCAGGGAACAGTGGAGGAAATTCATTTTTAATGACGCTGTCCCAACAACTCTTTCAAGTGGCGTATCGTTAGGTGTGTGTGCTAAACATTTTACACCGGAATCATTTACAAATTTGGGGCAAAATCAGGCGAACTTGGCCTCGAAGCTCCGTTTGGGAAAAGGTGCCATCCCAACCATCAGGGACTTGCCAGAAATTGAAAAGGTAAGACTGTGTTTGTATTGCTCTACTGTGGTTAACAAATAGCAGCTAACTGCTAATGCGGCTATTGTATGTAACGTTACCTGCGAGATAAACACGGGGAATGGACTCTACGAATGCTATAGCCACATCTTTCCACTTTGTTTTACACTAGCAGCTACAGTAGTGACGGTACAGGAGTCCATGCTCAGTGGCTAAAACTGTTTAAATGCAAGTATAACATCACGTTGCATGTCTAAAGAAGAAAAATATTGAATGTCTAAATAACCATAACGTGAAACAAGGCAAAAACACCACATGATAGTAAAAATCTCAAAACCACTGTAAGCTAAAAAAAAAAAAAAAAAAAACTACATCTCCGTTAATGTAATCTACATTAAATAAAAGGTAAATTTATGTGGGAGAAAATAGCAACACACGTTTTTGCTCATTACTGATGTTAATGTGTCTCAGTCAAAATGATTGTCTTTACCATTCAGAGACATCTTGATGTAGAACGTCCTTCCATCGTTCCATCTTCACTTTCCAGCTCTGGTTCAGAGTCCGGCTCAAACATGTACGGTTGAATCCCATATGTCGCGGCCGGGTTCATTCATTGACACTTTGCGCCATGTCAGTTTGTAATGATATGCTAAAGAGTTACCTGCGGTGTCAACCCCCCTCCTTCCTGCAACCAATCAACGCGCCCCTCATTTGCATTATTATAATGACCGTCCACGACAGCCAAAACATCGCATCAGATCTCGCGAGACAATAATGCCTTTAGAAATAAGGGTCTGAGGGGCTCTGTGTTGATTTTTTTTCCACTTTTCTTTTTTAGAAGTGCCTGAAAGACTATAATAGAGCATTGGGTACCAAAGTTAAAACAACATTATGACTCCTTTAAAGAAGATTTTAGGCGAAATGCCTGAAAAATCATATAAACAGTAATTAAAAATATGATTTAATGGATTATCACTTTCGACCAATAGGTGGCGCAGTTACAAAACTGATGTGATGTGGTCAGAGTGAAGTGACAATGACACATACAAAGTTTGGTGTCAATATGTCAAGGCATTGCAGAGATAAAGCCTGAATAATGCTTTTAGCATCATGCCTCAACTTTGCTGCTGCGCTATACGAAAACGGTTTCGTCAATCGACACGAAATCCATAACTTTCAGTCGGCACAGTCTGGAGATGATATGATTCGATTTTGGTGAAAATCGGACAATCGGTGTAGGAGGAGTTCGAAAAAGTAGGTTTTGAATGAAAATAGCATTTTATTTCACAAAACTCTATTGAAGTCAATGGGAATTTCATGTTTTGTTCTATTATAGCGCCACCAAGAGGCTCAGTCCCACAATTTTTTTTACGTGTCCTCAGAGTGAGCCCATACATATGTGTGTCAGTTTTGGTGAAAATATCTCAATTCGCTTCAGAGTTATAGGCATTTATATGAAAAAACACGTAAAAAATGACTGACACATGACTTTGTTTGGAATTTACTACCCCTAAACATCAATATTTTCGCATTTGGGCATTGGCGTATAGCTATCGACCTATGTTTCCAAACTTCTGACGGTGGTTTCGTCTCGATCGGACTAGCGGTTTCGAAGATATAGCCAAATGTTTTTTAAGCGCTAAATCACAACGCTACACAAACCGTAAGGCGAAACCTAGCATGTTTGGTATCATAGGACTCGGCAATGATTCAGGAGTCTAAAAAGATGAGTTTCGTGAAAATAAGTTGACCACACCCAAAGTTATAAGCATTTGAAAAAAAAAATTCACCACTAGGTGGCGCTGTTTCGAAACTTCTCACGCTCCTTCAGGACATCGGGCTGATGACCCATACCAAGTTCCGTAACAATCCGTTCATGTGTTCTTAAAATACAGCATTTTAGCACAAAATTCAAAATGGCCGACAGCCAAAATGGCCGATATGGTAATATTGGATATCAGTGGACTCGGCATGTTACCCTGAATCTAACGAGACCAATTTTATGATTTTTGGACAAACTGTTCAGAAGTTATAAGCAAAAATAGCCATTTTTCATATCTCCGGACCAGTAGGTGGCGCTGCGCCGAAACACAGCATGTAGCCTCAGGTCATGCTTGTGATGACATGTACCAACTTTGGTCTGAATCTGATAAAGCGTTGCGGAGATACGGCTTTACATCTGTTTTCGCAAGCGCTACGTAAAATTTATTCGTGGGTTTTTCGAAAACTGTTAAGCGAATCAACTTGAATTCCATAACTTTTTGTCAGCATGGTCTGTAGATGATCTGGTTTAATTTTCGTGCAAATCGGACAAACCGTCTAGGACGAGTTCGAAAAAGTAGCTTTTTAGATCAATTCAAAATGGCGGCCATATTGTTATGACGGAAATGACGTCATAGGGTGCAATCGAATTGGCATGAGCTCAGGAATCAGAGAGAAAAAGAATTTTGTTGATTGGCCTTACGGTTCAAAAGTTATTAGCAAAATAAAAGTGAAACTTTGGACAGGTGGTGGCGCTAGAGGGAATGACTTAGACACACCAAAATTGGTGTATTTAATGTTGGGACTGTCCTCTATCAGAATGTCAAACCAAAACAACTTTCCCGCATTCGGTTCTATGGGCTGCCATAGACTCCCAGTTGGAAGAAGGAAGAATAATAATAATAAGAACGGGAACAGATACAATAGGTGCCTCCGCACCTTCGGTGCTTGGCCCCTAATAAGAACGGGAACAGATACAATAGGTGCCTCCGCACCTTCGGTGCTTGGCCCCTAAATATAGCTGCAAGCAGCCATTACCGGGGCCAAGCAGAATAAGACGACAAGACATGCCAACATGTCTGAAAGTGTCAGACCAACTGCAACAATGAGCAATTAAAGACATTTAAAGAGGATTTTAGGCGAAATGGCTGAAAAATCATGTAAAAAGTGATTCAAAATATGATTTAATGGATTGTCACTTTTGACCAAAAGGTGGCGCTGTTACGAAATTGATGTGGTGTGGTCAGAGTAAGGAGACAGTGACACATACAAAGTTTTGTGTCAATATGTCGAGGCATTGCAGATATAAAGCCTGAATAGTCATTTTGGCATCATGCCTCAACTTTTCTGCTGTGCTATACGAAAACGGTTTCATCAATCGACACGAAATCCATAACTTTTTGTCGGCACAGTCTGGAGATGATACGATTCGATTTTGGTGAAAATCGGACAAACGGTCTAGGAGGAGTTTGAAAAAGTAGGTTTTGAATGAAAATCAAGATGGCGGACAGGAAGTTTGGCCAAATAAGGAAAACTTGGTATCTATGTTCTCGGCTTGACCCAAGGAATCTATTAAGACCCGTGGCATTTCAATAGCCAGATTTATTCAAAAGTTATTAGCCTTTTTGGAAATTTTGTTATAACTTTTGACCACTAGGTGGCGCTGTCTTGAAATATTTTGGTTGCCTTCAGGGGATGGTGCTGATGACACAATCTGAGTTTCGTAATATTACACCAATGCATTTGTTTAGTATAGCATTTTATTTCACAAAACTGTATTGAAGTCAATGGGAATTTCATATTTTGTTCAATTATAGCGCCACCAAGAGGCTCAGTCCCACAATTTTTTTTACGTGTCCTCAGAGTGAGCCCATACATATGTGTGTCAATTTTGGTGAAAATATCTCAATTCGCTTCGGAGTTATAGACATTTATATGAAAAAACACGAAAAAAATGACTGACACATGACTTTGATTGGAAATTAGTACCCCTAAACATCAATATTTTCGCATTTGGGCATTGGCGTATAGCTATCGACCTATGTTTCCAAACTTCTGACGGTGGTTTCGTCTCGATCGGACTAGCGGTTTCAAAGATATAGCCAAATGTTTTTTAAGCGCTAAATCACAACGCTACACAAACCGTAAGGCGAAACCTAGCATGTTTGGTATCGTAGGACTCGGCAACGATTCAGGAGTCTAAAAAGATGAGTTTCGTGAAAATAAGTCGACCACACCCAAAGTTATAAGCATTTGAAAAAAAAAATTCACCACTAGGTGGCGCTGTTTCGAAACTTCTCAGGCTCATTCAGGGCATTGTGCTGATGACCCATACCACGTTTCGTAACAATCCGTTCATGCGTTCATAAAATACAGAATTTTAGCACAAAATTCAAAATGGCCGACAGCCAAAATGACCGATATGGTCAAATTGGATATCAGTCGACTCGGCATGTTGCCCTGAATCTAACGAGACCAATTGTATGATTTTTGGACAAACTGTTCAGAAGTTATAAGCAAAAATAGCCATTTTTCATATCTCCGGACCAGTAGGTGGCGCTGCGCCGAAACACAGCATGTAGCCTCAGGTCATGCTTGTGAGTACAAGTACCAAGTTTGGTCTGAATACGATAAACCGTTGCGGAGATACGGCCTTATGACTGTTTTTGCTAGCGCTACGTAAAATGTATTTGTGCGTTTATTGAAAACGGTTTGACGAATCCATTTGAATTCCATAACTTTTTGTCAGCACTACCTGAAGATGATCTGGTTCAATTTTCGTGCAAATCGGACAAACCGTCTAGGACGAGTTCGAAAAAGTAGCTTTTTTTGAAAATTCAAGATGGCGGCCATATTTTTATGACGGAAAATGACGTCATAGGGTGCAATCGAATCGCCATGAGCTCAGGAATCAGAGGAAAAAAGAATTTCGCTGATTGGCCTTTTGGTTCAAAAGTTATTAGCAAAATAAAAGTGAAACTTTGGACAGGTGGTGGCGCTAGAGGGAATGACTTAGAAACACCAAAATTGGTGTATTTAATGTTGAGACGGTCCTCTATCAGAATGTCAAACCAAAACAACTTTCCCGCAATCGGTTCTATGGGCTGCCATAGACTCCCATGGCGGAAGAATAATAATAATAAATATAGCTGCAAGCAGCCATTACCGGGGCCAAGCAGAATAAGACGACAAGACATGCCAACATGTCTGAAAGTGTCAGACCAACTGCAACAATGAGCAATTAAAGACATTTAAAGAGGATTTTAGGCGAAATGGCTGAAAAATCATGTAAAAAGTGATTCAAAATATGATTTAATGGATTGTCACTTTTGACCAAAAGGTGGCGCTGTTACGAAATTGATGTGGTGTGGTCAGAGTAAGGAGACAGTGACACATACAAAGTTTTGTGTCAATATGTCGAGGCATTGCAGATATAAAGCCTGAATAGTCATTTTGGCATCATGCCTCAACTTTGCTGCTGTGCTATACGAAAACGGTTTCATCAATCGACACGAAATCCATAACTTTTTGTCGGCACAGTCTGGAGATGATACGATTCGATTTTGGTGAAAATCGGACAAACGGTCTAGGAGGAGTTCGAAAAAGTAGGTTTTGAATGAAAATCAAGATGGCGGACAGGAAGTTTGGCCAAATAAGGAAAACTTGGTATCTATGTTCTCGGCTTGACCCAAGGAATCTATTAAGACCCGTGGCATTTCAATAGCCAGATTTATTCAAAAGTTATTAGCCTTTTTGGAAATTTTGTTATAACTTTTGACCACTAGGTGGCGCTGTCTTGAAATATTTTGGTTGCCTTCAGGGGATGGTGCTGATGACACAATCTGAGTTTCGTAATATTACACCAATGCATTTGTTTAGTATAGCATTTTATTTCACAAAACTGTATTGAAGTCAATGGGAATTTCATATTTTGTTCAATTATAGCGCCACCAAGAGGCTCAGTCCCACAATTTTTTTTACGTGTCCTCAGAGTGAGCCCATACATATGTGTGTCAATTTTGGTGAAAATATCTCAATTCGCTTCGGAGTTATAGACATTTATATGAAAAAACACGAAAAAAATGACTGACACATGACTTTGATTGGAAATTAGTACCCCTAAACATCAATATTTTCGCATTTGGGCATTGGCGTATAGCTATCGACCTATGTTTCCAAACTTCTGACGGTGGTTTCGTCTCGATCGGACTAGCGGTTTCAAAGATATAGCCAAATGTTTTTTAAGCGCTAAATCACAACGCTACACAAACCGTAAGGCGAAACCTAGCATGTTTGGTATCGTAGGACTCGGCAACGATTCAGGAGTCTAAAAAGATGAGTTTCGTGAAAATAAGTCGACCACACCCAAAGTTATAAGCATTTGAAAAAAAAAATTCACCACTAGGTGGCGCTGTTTCGAAACTTCTCAGGCTCATTCAGGGCATTGTGCTGATGACCCATACCACATTTCGTAACAATCCGTTCATGCGTTCATAAAATACAGAATTTTAGCACAAAATTCAAAATGGCCGACAGCCAAAATGACCGATATGGTCAAATTGGATATCAGTCGACTCGGCATGTTGCCCTGAATCTAACGAGACCAATTGTATGATTTTTGGACAAACTGTTCAGAAGTTATAAGCAAAAATAGCCATTTTTCATATCTCCGGACCAGTAGGTGGCGCTGCGCCGAAACACAGCATGTAGCCTCAGGTCATGCTTGTGAGTACAAGTACCAAGTTTGGTCTGAATACGATAAACCGTTGCGGAGATACGGCCTTACGACTGTTTTTGCTAGCGCTACGTAAAATGTATTTGTGCGTTTATTGAAAACGGTTTGACGAATCCATTTGAATTCCATAACTTTTTGTCAGCACTACCTGAAGATGATCTGGTTCAATTTTCGTGCAAATCGGACAAACCGTCTAGGACGAGTTCGAAAAAGTAGCTTTTTTTGAAAATTCAAGATGGCGGCCATATTTTTATGACGGCAAATGACGTCATAGGGTGCAATCGAATCGCCATGAGCTCAGGAATCAGAGGAAAAAAGAATTTCGCTGATTGGCCTTACGGTTCAAAAGTTATTAGCAAAATAAAAGTGAAACTTTGGACAGGTGGTGGCGCTAGAGGGAATGACTTAGAAACACCAAAATTGGTGTATTTAATGTTGAGACGGTCCTCTATCAGAATGTCAAACCAAAACAACTTTCCCGCAATCGGTTCTATGGGCTGCCATAGACTCCCATGGCGGAAGAATAATAATAATAATAATAATAATAAGAAACGGAACAGATACAATAGGTGCCTCCGCACCTTCGGTGCTTGGCCCCTAATAAATATAGCTGCAAGCAGCAATTACCGGGGCCAAGCAGAATAAGACGACAAGACATGCCAACATGTCTGAAAGTGTCAGACCAACTGCAACAATGAGCAATTAAAGACATTTAAAGAGGATTTTAGGCGAAATGGCTGAAAAATCATGTAAAAAGTGATTCAAAATATGATTTAATGGATTGTCACTTTTGACCAAAAGGTGGCGCTGTTACGAAATTGATATGGTGTGGTCAGAGTAAGGAGACAGTGACACATACAAAGTTTTGTGTCAATATGTCGAGGCATTGCAGATATAAAGCCTGAATAGTCATTTTGGCATCATGCCTCAACTTTGCTGCTGTGCTATACAAAAACGGTTTCATCAATCGACACGAAATCCATAACCTTTTGTCGGCACAGTCTGGAGATGATACGATTCGATTTTGGTGAAAATCGGACAAACGGTCTAGGAGGAGTTAGAAAAAGTAAGTTTTGAATGAAAATCAAGATGGCGGACAGGAAGTTTGGCCAAATAAGGAAAACTTGGTATCTATGTTCTCGGCTTGACCCAAGGAATCTATTAAGACCCGTGGCATTTCAATAGCCAGATTTATTCAAAAGTTATTAGCCTTTTTGGAAATTTTGTTATAACTTTTGACCACTAGGTGGCGCTGTCTTGAAATATTTTGGTTGCCTTCAGGGGATGGTGCTGATGACACAATCTGAGTTTCGTAATATTACACCAATGCATTTGTTTAGTATAGCATTTTATTTCACAAAACTGTATTGAAGTCAATGGGAATTTCATATTTTGTTCAATTATAGCGCCACCAAGAGGCTCAGTCCCACAATTTTTTTTACGTGTCCTCAGAGTGAGCCCATACATATGTGTGTCAATTTTGGTGAAAATATCTCAATTCGCTTCGGAGTTATAGACATTTATATGAAAAAACACGAAAAAAATGACTGACACATGACTTTGATTGGAAATTAGTACCCCTAAACATCAATATTTTCGCATTTGGGCATTGGCGTATAGCTATCGACCTATGTTTCCAAACTTCTGACGGTGGTTTCGTCTCGATCGGACTAGCGGTTTCAAAGATATAGCCAAATGTTTTTTAAGCGCTAAATCACAACGCTACACAAACCGTAAGGCGAAACCTAGCATGTTTGGTATCGTAGGACTCGGCAACGATTCAGGAGTCTAAAAAGATGAGTTTCGTGAAAATAAGTCGACCACACCCAAAGTTATAAGCATTTGAAAAAAAAAATTCACCACTAGGTGGCGCTGTTTCGAAACTTCTCAGGCTCATTCAGGGCATTGTGCTGATGACCCATACCACATTTCGTAACAATCCGTTCATGCGTTCATAAAATACAGAATTTTAGCACAAAATTCAAAATGGCCGACAGCCAAAATGACCGATATGGTCAAATTGGATATCAGTCGACTCGGCATGTTGCCCTGAATCTAACGAGACCAATTGTATGATTTTTGGACAAACTGTTCAGAAGTTATAAGCAAAAATAGCCATTTTTCATATCTCCGGACCAGTAGGTGGCGCTGCGCCGAAACACAGCATGTAGCCTCAGGTCATGCTTGTGAGTACAAGTACCAAGTTTGGTCTGAATACGATAAACCGTTGCGGAGATACGGCCTTACGACTGTTTTTGCTAGCGCTACGTAAAATGTATTTGTGCGTTTATTGAAAACGGTTTGACGAATCCATTTGAATTCCATAACTTTTTGTCAGCACTACCTGAAGATGATCTGGTTCAATTTTCGTGCAAATCGGACAAACCGTCTAGGACGAGTTCGAAAAAGTAGCTTTTTTTGAAAATTCAAGATGGCGGCCATATTTTTATGACGGCAAATGACGTCATAGGGTGCAATCGAATCGCCATGAGCTCAGGAATCAGAGGAAAAAAGAATTTCGCTGATTGGCCTTACGGTTCAAAAGTTATTAGCAAAATAAAAGTGAAACTTTGGACAGGTGGTGGCGCTAGAGGGAATGACTTAGAAACACCAAAATTGGTGTATTTAATGTTGAGACGGTCCTCTATCAGAATGTCAAACCAAAACAACTTTCCCGCAATCGGTTCTATGGGCTGCCATAGACTCCCATGGCGGAAGAATAATAATAATAATAATAATAATAATAATAAATATAGCTGCAAGCAGCAATTACCGGGGCCAAGCAGAATAAGACGACAAGACATGCCAACATGTCTGAAAGTGTCAGACCAACTGCAACAATGAGCAATTAAAGACATTTAAAGAGGATTTTAGGCGAAATGGCTGAAAAATCATGTAAAAAGTGATTCAAAATATGATTTAATGGATTGTCACTTTTGACCAAAAGGTGGCGCTGTTACGAAATTGATGTGGTGTGGTCAGAGTAAGGAGACAGTGACACATACAAAGTTTTGTGTCAATATGTCGAGGCATTGCAGATATAAAGCCTGAATAGTCATTTTGGCATCATGCCTCAACTTTGCTGCTGTGCTATACGAAAACGGTTTCATCAATCAACACGAAATCCATAACTTTTTGTCGGCACAGTCTGGAGATGATACGATTCGATTTTGGTGAAAATCGGACATAACGGTCTAGGAGGAGTTCGAAAAAGTAGGTTTTGAATGAAAATCAAGATGGCGGACAGGAAGTTTGGCCAAATAAGGAAAACTTGGTATCTATGTTCTCGGCTTGACCCAAGGAATCTATTAAGACCAGTGGCATTTCAATAGCCAGATGTATTCAAAAGTTATTAGCCTTTTTGGAAATTTTGTTATAACTTTTGACCACTAGGTGGCGCTGTCTTGAAATATTTTGGTTGCCTTCAGGGGATGGTGCTGATGACACAATCTGAGTTTCGTAATATTACACCAATGCATTTGTTTAGTATAGCATTTTATTTCACAAAACTGTATTGAAGTCAATGGGAATTTCATATTTTGTTCAATTATAGCGCCACCAAGAGGCTCAGTCCCACAATTTTTTTTACGTGTCCTCAGAGTGAGCCCATACATATGTGTGTCAATTTTGGTGAAAATATCTCAATTCGCTTCGGAGTTATAGACATTTATATGAAAAAACACGAAAAAAATGACTGACACATGACTTTGATTGGAAATTAGTACCCCTAAACATCAATATTTTCGCATTTGGGCATTGGCGTATAGCTATCGACCTATGTTTCCAAACTTCTGACGGTGGTTTCGTCTCGATCGGACTAGCGGTTTCAAAGATATAGCCAAATGTTTTTTAAGCGCTAAATCACAACGCTACACAAACCGTAAGGCAAAACCTAGCATGTTTGGTATCGTAGGACTCGGCAACGATTCAGGAGTCTAAAAAGATGAGTTTCGTGAAAATAAGTCGACCACACCCAAAGTTATAAGCATTTGAATAAAAAAATTCACCACTAGGTGGCGCTGTTTCGAAACTTCTCAGGCTCATTCAGGGCATTGTGCTGATGACCCATACCACGTTTCGTAACAATCCGTTCATGCGTTCATAAAATACAGAATTTTAGCACAAAATTCAAAATGGCCGACAGCCAAAATGACCGATATGGTCAAATTGGATATCAGTCGACTCGGCATGTTGCCCTGAATCTAACGAGACCAATTGTATGATTTTTGGACAAACTGTTCAGAAGTTATAAGCAAAAATAGCCATTTTTCATATCTCCGGACCAGTAGGTGGCGCTGCGCCGAAACACAGCATGTAGCCTCAGGTCATGCTTGTGAGTACAAGTACCAAGTTTGGTCTGAATACGATAAACCGTTGCGGAGATACGGCCTTACGACTGTTTTTGCTAGCGCTACGTAAAATGTATTTGTGCGTTTATTGAAAACGGTTTGACGAATCCATTTGAATTCCATAACTTTTTGTCAGCACTACCTGAAGATGATCTGGTTCAATTTTCGTGCAAATCGGACAAACCGTCTAGGACGAGTTCGAAAAAGTAGCTTTTTTTGAAAATTCAAGATGGCGGCCATATTTTTATGACGGCAAATGACGTCATAGGGTGCAATCGAATCGCCATGAGCTCAGGAATCAGAGGAAAAAAGAATTTCGCTGATTGGCCTTACGGTTCAAAAGTTATTAGCAAAATAAAAGTGAAACTTTGGACAGGTGGTGGCGCTAGAGGGAATGACTTAGAAACACCAAAATTGGTGTATTTAATGTTGAGACGGTCCTCTATCAGAATGTCAAACCAAAACAACTTTCCCGCAATCGGTTCTATGGGCTGCCATAGACTCCCATGGCGGAAGAAGAAGAAGAAGAAGAAGAAGAAATATAGCTGCAAGCAGCAATTATCGGGGCCAAGCGCAAGCAGACGACAGGATATGCCAACATGGCTGAAGGTGTCAGACCAACTGCAACAATGAGCAATTAAATACATTTAAAGAGGATTTTAGGCGAAATGGCTGAAAAATCATATAAAAAGTCATTCGAAATATGATTTAATGGATTATCACTTTCGACCAATCTGTGGCGCAGTTACAAAACTGATGTGATGTGGTCAGAGTGAAGTGACAATGACACATACAAAGTTTGGTGTCAATATGTCAAGGCATTGCAGAGATAAAGCCTGAATAGTGCTTTTAGCATCATGCCTCAACTTTGCTGCTACGCTATACGAAAACGGTTTCGTCTATAGACACGAAATCCATAACTTTTAGTCAGCACAGTCTGGAGATGATACGATTCGATTTTGGTGAAAATCGGACAAACGGTCTAGGAGGAGTTCGAAAAAGTAGGTTTTGACTGAAAATCAAGATGGCGGACAGGAAGCTAGGCCAAATAAGGAAACCTTGGTATCTATGTTCTCGTCTTGACCCAAGGAATCTATTAAGACCAGTTGCATTACAATAGGCCAACTTATTCAAAAGTTATTAGCAGTTTTGTAAATTTTGTTATAACTTTTGACCACTAGGTGGCACTGTCTCGAAATATTTTGGGTACCTTCAGGGGATGGTGCTGATGGCACATTTTGAGTTTCGTAATATTACACCAATGCATTTGTTTAGTATAGCATTTTATTTCACAAAACTGCATTGAAGTCAATGGGAATTTCATGTTTTGTTCTATTATAGCGCCACCAAGAGGCTGAGTCCCACCATCTTTTTTACATGTCCTCAGAGTGAGCTCATACATATGTGTGTCGATTTTGGTGAAAATATCTCAATTCGCTTCGGAGTTATAGACATTTATATGAAAAAACATGTAAAAAATGACTGACACATGACTTTGTTTGGAATTTACTACCCCTAAACATCAATATTTTCGCATTTGGGCATTGGCGTATAGCTATCGACCTATGTTTCCAAACTTCTGACGGTGGTTTCATCTCGATCGGACTAGCGGTTTCAAAGATATAGCCAAATGTTTTTTAAGCGCTAAATCACAACGCTACACAAACCGTAAGGCGAAACCTAGCATGTTTGGTATCATAGGACTCGGCAACGATTCAGGAGTCTAAAAAGATGAGTTTCGTGAAAATAAGTCGACCACACCCAAAGTTATAAGCATTTGAAAAAAAAAATTCACCACTAGGTGGCGCTGTTTCGAAACTTCTCAGGCTCATTCAGGGTATTGTGCTGATGACCCATACCACGTTTCGTAACAATCTGTTCATGCGTTCTTAAAATACAGCATTTTAGCACAAAATTCAAAATGGCCGACAGTCAAAATGGCCGATATGGTAATATTGGATATCAGTCGACTCGGCATGTTACCCTGAATCTAACGAGACCAATTTTATGATTTTTGGACAAACTGTTCAGAAGTTATAAGCAAAAATAGCCATTTTTCATATCTCCGGACCAGTAGGTGGCGCTGCGCCGAAACACAGCATGTAGCCTCAGGTCATGCTTGTGATGACATGTACCAAGTTTGGTCTGAATCCGATAAAGCGTTGCGGAGATACGGCCTTACATCTGTTTTCGCAAGCGCTACGTAAAATGTATTCGTGGGTTTATCGAAAACTGTTAAGCGAATCAACTTGAATTCCATAACTTTTTGTCAGCATGGTCTGTAGATGATCTGGTTCAATTTTCGTGCAAATCGGACAAACCGTCTAGGACGAGTTCGAAAAAGTAGCTTTTTAGATAAATTCAAAATGGCGGCCATATTGTTATGACAGAAATGATGTCATAGGGTGCAATCGAATTGGCATGAGCTCAGGAATCAGAGAGAAAAATAATTTTGTTGATTGGCCTTACGGTTCAAAAGTTATTAGCAAAATAAAAGTGAAACTTTGGACAGGTGGTGGCGCTAGAGGGAATGACTTAGACACACCAAAATTGGTGTATTTAATGTTGGGACTGTCCTCTATCAGAATGTCAAACCAAAACAACTTTCCCGCATTCGGTTCTATGGGCTGCCATAGACTCCCAGTTGGAAGAAGGAAGAATAATAATAATAAGAACGGGAACAGATACAATAGGTGCCTACGCACCTTCGGTGCTTGGCCCCTAATAATAATAAGAACGGGAACAGATACAATAGGTGCCTCCGCACCTTCGGTGCTTGGCCCCTAATAAGAAACGGAACAGATACAATAGGTGCCTCCGCACCTTCGGTGCTTGGCCCCTAATAATAATAATAAATATAGCTGCAAGCAGCAATTACCGGGGCCAAGCAGAATAAGACGACAAGACATGCCAACATGTCTGAAAGTGTCAGACCAACTGCAACAATGAGCAATTAAAGACATTTAAAGAGGATTTTAGGCGAAATGGCTGAAAAATCATGTAAAAAGTGATTCAAAATATGATTTAATGGATTGTCACTTTTGACCAAAAGGTGGCGCTGTTACGAAATTGATGTGGTGTGGTCAGAGTAAGGAGACAGTGACACATACAAAGTTTTGTGTCAATATGTCGAGGCATTGCAGATATAAAGCCTGAATAGTCATTTTGGCATCATGCCTCAACTTTGCTGCTGTGCTATACGAAAACGGTTTCATCAATCGACACGAAATCCATAACTTTTTGTCGGCACAGTCTGGAGATGATACGATTCGATTTTGGTGAAAATCGGACAAACGGTCTAGGAGGAGTTCGAAAAAGTAGGTTTTGAATGAAAATCAAGATGGCGGACAGGAAGTTTGGCCAAATAAGGAAAACTTGGTATCTATGTTATCGGCTTGACCCAAGGAATCTATTAAGACCCGTGGCATTTCAATAGCCAGATTTATTCAAAAGTTATTAGCCTTTTTGGAAATTTTGTTATAACTTTTGACCACTAGGTGGCGCTGTCTTGAAATATTTTGGTTGCCTTCAGGGGATGGTGCTGATGACACAATCTGAGTTTCGTAATATTACACCAATGCATTTGTTTAGTATAGCATTTTATTTCACAAAACTGTATTGAAGTCAATGGGAATTTCATATTTTGTTCAATTATAGCGCCACCAAGAGGCTCAGTCCCACAATTTTTTTTACGTGTCCTCAGAGTGAGCCCATACATATGTGTGTCAATTTTGGTGAAAATATCTCAATTCGCTTCGGAGTTATAGACATTTATATGAAAAAACACGAAAAAAATGACTGACACATGACTTTGATTGGAAATTAGTACCCCTAAACATCAATATTTTCGCATTTGGGCATTGGCGTATAGCTATCGACCTATGTTTCCAAACTTCTGACGGTGGTTTCGTCTCGATCGGACTAGCGGTTTCAAAGATATAGCCAAATGTTTTTTAAGCGCTAAATCACAACGTTACACAAACCGTAAGGCAAAACCTAGCATGTTTGGTATCGTAGGACTCGGCAACGATTCAGGAGTCTAAAAAGATGAGTTTCGTGAAAATAAGTCGACCACACCCAAAGTTATAAGCATTTGAAAAAAAAAATTCACCACTAGGTGGCGCTGTTTCGAAACTTCTCAGGCTCATTCAGGGCATTGTGCTGATGACCCATACCACGTTTCGTAACAATCCGTTCATGCGTTCATAAAATACAGAATTTTAGCACAAAATTCAAAATGGCCGACAGCCAAAATGACCGATATGGTCAAATTGGATATCAGTCGACTCGGCATGTTGCCCTGAATCTAACGAGACCAATTGTATGATTTTTGGACAAACTGTTCAGAAGTTATAAGCAAAAATAGCCATTTTTCATATCTCCGGACCAGTAGGTGGCGCTGCGCCGAAACACAGCATGTAGCCTCAGGTCATGCTTGTGAGTACAAGTACCAAGTTTGGTCTGAATACGATAAACCGTTGCGGAGATACGGCCTTACGACTGTTTTTGCTAGCGCTACGTAAAATGTATTTGTGCGTTTATCGAAAACGGTTTGACGAATCCATTTGAATTCCATAACTTTTTGTCAGCACTACCTGAAGATGATCTGGTTCAATTTTCGTGCAAATCGGACAAACCGTCTAGGACGAGTTCGAAAAAGTAGCTTTTTTTGAAAATTCAAGATGGCTGCCATATTTTTATGACGGAAAATGACGTCATAGGGTGCAATCGAATCGCCATGAGCTCAGGAATCAGAGAAAAAAAGAATTTCGCTGATTGGCCTTACGGTTCAAAAGTTATTAGCAAAGTAAAAGTGAAACTTTGGACAGGTGGTGGCGCTAGAGGGAATGACTTAGAAACACCAAAATTGGTGTATTTAATGTTGAGACGGTCCTCTATCAGAATGTCAAACCAAAACAACTTTCCCGCAATCGGTTCTATGGGCTGCCATAGACTCCCATGGCGGAAGAATAATAATAATAAATATAGCTGCAAGCAGCAATTACCGGGGCCAAGCACAATCAGATGACAAGACATGCCAACATTGCTGAAAGTGTCAGACCAATGAGCAATTAAAGACATTAAAGAGGATTTTAGGCAAAATGCCTGAAAAATCATAGAAACAGTGAAGAAAAATATGATTTAATGGACTATCACTTTCGACCAATAGGTGGCGCAGTTACAAAACTGATGTGATGTGGTCAGAGTGAAGTGACAATGACACATACAAAGTTTGGTGTTAATATGTCAAGGCATTGCAGAGATAAAGCCTGAATAGTGCTATTAGCATCATGCCTCAACTTTGCTGCTGCGCTATACGAAAACGGTTTCGTCTATCGACACGAAATCCGTAACTTTTAGTCGGCACGGTCTGGAGATGATACGATTCGATTTTGGTGAAAATCGGACAAACGGTCTAGGAGGAGTTCGAAAAAGTAGGTTTTGACTGAAAATCAAGATGGCGGACAGGAAGTTCGGCCAAATAAGGAAAACTTGGTATCTATGTTCTCGGCTTGACCCAAGGACTCTATTAAGACCAGTGGCATTTCAATAGCCAGATTTATTCAAAAGTTATTAGCCTTTTTGGAAAATTTGTTATAACTTTTGACCACTAGGTGGCGCTGTTTCGAAATATTTTGAGTACCTTCAGGGGATGGTGCTGAAGGCACATTCTGAGTTTCGTAATATTACACCAATGCATTTGTTTAGTATAGCATTTTATTTCACAAAACTCTATTGAAATCAATGGGAATTTCATGTTTTGTTCTATTATAGCGCCACCAAGAGGCTCAGTCCCACCATTTTTTTTATGTGTCATCAGAGTGAGCCCATACATATATGTGTCGATTTTGGTGCAAAAATCTCAATTTGCTTCGGAGTTATAGACATTTATATGAAAAAACACGTAAAAAATGACTGACACATGACTTTGATTGAATATTACTACCCCTAAACATCAATATTTTCACATTTGGGCATTAGCATATAGTTAACAAGCTATGATTTCAAACTTCTGACGGTGGTTTCGTCTCAATCGGACAAACGGTTTCGAAGATATAGCCTAATGTTTTTTAAGCGCTAAATCACAATGCTACACAAACCGTTAGGCGAAACCTAACATGTTTGGTATCGTTGGACTCGGCAACGATTCAGGAGTCCAATGAGATGAGTTTCGTGAAAATAAGTCGATCACACCCAAAGTTATAAGCATTTGAAAAAAAAAATTCACCACTAGGTGGCGCTGTTTCGAAACTTCTCACACTCCTTCAGGACATCGTGCTGATGACCCATACCAAGTTTCGTAACAATCCGTTCATGCGTTCTTAAAATACAGCATTTTAGCACAAAATTCAAAATGGCCGACAGTCAAAATGGCCGATATGGTAAAATTGGATATCAGTCGACTCGGAATGTTGCCCTGAATCTAACGAGACCAATTTTATGATTTTTGGACAAACTGTTCAGAAGTTATAAGCAAAAATAGCCATTTTTCATATCTCCGGACCTGTAGGTGGCGCTGTGCCGAAACGCAGCATGTAGCCTCAGGTCATGCTTGTGAGTACATGTACCAAGTTTGGTCTGAATACGATAAACCGTTGCGGAGATACAGCCTTACGACTGTTTTTGCAAGCGCTACGTAAAATTTGTTCGAGCGTTTATCGAAAACGGTTTGACGAATCAACAAGATTTTAATAACTTTTTGTCACCCCTGCCTGAAGATGATCCGATTCAATTTTCGTGCAAATCGGACAAACCGTCTAGGACGAGTTCGAAAAAGTACCTTTTTAGGAAAATTCAAAATGGCGGCCATGTTTTTATGACGGAAAATGACGATATAGGGTGCAATCGAATCGTCATGAGCTCAGGAATCAGAGGAAAAAAGGATTTCGCTGATTGGCCTTACGGTTCAAAAGTTATTAGCAAAGTAAAAATGAAACTTTGGACAGGTGGTGGCGCTAGAGGGAATGACTTAGACACACCAAAATTGGTGTACTTAATGTTGGGACTGTCCTCTATCAGAATGTCAAACCAAAACAACTTTCCCGCAATCGGTTCTATGGGCTGCCATAGACTCCCATGGCGGAAGAAGAAGAATAATAAATATAGCTGCAAGCAGCAATTACCGGGGCCAAGCAGAATAAGACGACAAGACATGCCAAAATGTCTGAAAGTGTCAGACTAACTGCAACAATGAGCAATTAAAGACATTTAAAGAGGATTTTAGGCGAAATGGCTGAAAAATCATGTAAAAAGTGATTCAAAATATGATTTAATGGATTGTCACTTTTGACCAAAAGGTGGCGCTGTTACGAAATTGATGTGGTGTGGTCAGAGTAAGTAGACAGTGACACATACAAAGTTTTGTGTCAATATGTCGAGGCATTGCAGATATAAAGCCTGAATAGTCATTTTGGCATCATGCCTCAACTTTGCTGCTGTGCTATACGAAAACGGTTTCATCAATCGACACGAAATCCATAACTTTTTGTCGGCACAGTCTGGAGATGATACGATTCGATTTTGGTGAAAATCGGACAAACGGTCTAGGAGGAGTTCGAAAAAGTAGGTTTTGAATGAAAATCAAGATGGCGGACAGGAAGTTTGGCCAAATAAGGAAAACTTGGTATCTATGCTCTCGGCTTGACCCAAGGAATCTATTAAGAACCGTGGAATTTCAATAGCCAGATTTATTCAAAAGTTATTAGCCTTTTTGGAAATTTTGTTATAACTTTTGACCACTAGGTGGCGCTGTCTTGAAATATTTTGGTTGCCTTCAGGGGATGGTGCTGATGACACAATCTGAGTTTCGTAATATTACACCAATGCATTTGTTTAGTATAGCATTTTATTTCACAAAACTGTATTGAAGTCAATGGGAATTTCATATTTTGTTCAATTATAGCGCCACCAAGAGGCTCAGTCCCACAATTTTTTTTACGTGTCCTCAGAGTGAGCCCATACATATGTGTGTCAATTTTGGTGAAAATATCTCAATTCGCTTCGGAGTTATAGACATTTATATGAAAAAACACGAAAAAAATGACTGACACATGACTTTGATTGGAAATTAGTACCCCTAAACATCAATATTTTCGCATTTGGGCATTAGCGCATAGCTATCGACCTATGTTTCCAAACTTCTGACGGTGGTTTCGTCTCGATCGGACTAGCGGTTTCAAAGATATAGCCAAATGTTTTTTAAGCGCTAAATCACAACGCTACACAAACCGTAAGGCGAAACCTAGCATGTTTGGTATCGTAGGACTCGGCAACGATTCAGGAGTCTAAAAAGATGAGTTTCGTGAAAATAAGTCGACCACACCCAAAGTTATAAGCATTTGAAAAAAAAAATTCACCACTAGGTGGCGCTGTTTCGAAACTTCTCAGGCTCATTCAGGGCATTGTGCTGATGACCCATACCACATTTCGTAACAATCCGTTCATGCGTTCATAAAATACAGAATTTTAGCACAAAATTCAAAATGGCCGACAGCCAAAATGACCGATATGGTCAAATTGGATATCAGTCGACTCGGCATGTTGCCCTGAATCTAACGAGACCAATTGTATGATTTTTGGACAAACTGTTCAGAAGTTATAAGCAAAAATAGCCATTTTTCATATCTCCGGACCAGTAGGTGGCGCTGCGCCGAAACACAGCATGTAGCCTCAGGTCATGCTTGTGAGTACAAGTACCAAGTTTGGTCTGAATACGATAAACCGTTGCGGAGATACGGCCTTACGACTGTTTTTGCTAGCGCTACGTAAAATGTATTTGTGCGTTTATTGAAAACGGTTTGACGAATCCATTTGAATTCCATAACTTTTTGTCAGCACTACCTGAAGATGATCTGGTTCAATTTTCGTGCAAATCGGACAAACCGTCTAGGACGAGTTCGAAAAAGTAGCTTTTTTTGAAAATTCAAGATGGCGGCCATATTTTTATGACGGCAAATGACGTCATAGGGTGCAATCGAATCGCCATGAGCTCAGGAATCAGAGGAAAAAAGAATTTCGCTGATTGGCCTTACGGTTCAAAAGTTATTAGCAAAATAAAAGTGAAACTTTGGACAGGTGGTGGCGCTAGAGGGAATGACTTAGAAACACCAAAATTGGTGTATTTAATGTTGAGACGGTCCTCTATCAGAATGTCAAACCAAAACAACTTTCCCGCAATCGGTTCTATGGGCTGCCATAGACTCCCATGGCGGAAGAATAATAATAATAAATATAGCTGCAAGCAGCAATTACCGGGGCCAAGCAGAATAAGACGACAAGACATGCCGACATGTCTGAAAGTGTCAGACCAACTGCAACAATGAGCAATTAAAGACATTTAAAGAGGATTTTAGGCAAAATGCCTGAAAAATCATAGAAACAATAATTAAAAATATGATTTGATGGATTATCACTTTCGACCAATAGGTGGCGCAGTTACAAAACTGATGTGATGTGGTCAGAGTGAAGTTACAATGACACATACAAAGTTTGGTGTCAATATGTCAAGGCATTGCAGAGATAAAGCCTTAATTAATGCTATTAGCATCATGCCTCAACTTTGCTGCTGCGCTATACGAAAACGGTTTCGTCTATCGACACGAAATCCATAACTTTTAGTCGGCACGGTCTGGAGATGATACGATTCGATTTTGGTGAAAATCGGACAAACGGTCTAGGAGGAGTTCGAAAAAGTAGGTTTTGAATGAAAATCAAGATGGCGGACAAGAAGTTTGACCAAATAAGGAAAATTTGGTATCTATGTTCTCGGCTTGACCCAAGGAATCTATTAAGACCAGTGGCATTTACATAGGCCGATGTATTCAAAAGTTATTAGCAGTTTTGGAAATGTTGTTATAACTTTTGACCACTAGGTGGCGCTGTCTCTAAATATTTTGGGTACCTTCAGGGGATGGTGCTGATGGCACATTCTGAGTTTCGTAATATTACACCAATGCATTTGTTTAGTATAGCATTTTATTTCACAAAACTGCATTGAAGTCAATGGGAATTTCATGTTTTGTTCTATTATAGCGCCACCAAGAGGCTCAGTCCCACCATTTTTTTTATGTGTCCTCAGAGTGAGCCCATACATATATGTGTCGATTTTGGTGCAAAAATCTCAATTTGCTTCGGAGTTATAGACATTTATATGAAAAAACACGAAAAAAATGACTGACACATGACTTTGATTGAATATTACTACCCCTAAACATCAATATTTTCGCATTTGGGCATTGGTGTATAGCTATCGACCTATGTTTCCAAACTTCTTACGGTGGTTTCGTCTCGATCGGACAAGCGGTTTCGAAGATATAGCCAAATGTTTTTTAAGCGCTAAATCACAACGCTACACAAACCGTTAGGCGAAACCTAACATGTTTGGTATCGTTGGACTCGGCAACGATTCAGGAGTCCAATGAGATGAGTTTCGTGAAAATAAGTCGATCACACCCAAAGTTATAAGCTTTTGAAAAAAAAAATTCACCACTAGGTGGCGCTGTTACGAAACTTCTCACACTCCTTCAGGACATCGTGTTGATGACCCATACCAAGTTTCGTAACAATCTGTTCATGCGTTGTTAAAATACAGCATTTTAGCACAAAATTCAAAATGGCCGACAGTCAAAATGGCCGATATGGCAAAATTGGATATCAGTCGACTCGGCATGTCGTCCTGAATCTATCAAGACCAATTTTATGATTTTTGGACAAACTGTTCAGAAGTTATAAGCAAAAATATCCATTTTTCATATCTCCGGACCAGTAGGTGGCGCTGCGCCGAAACGCAGCATGTAGCCTCAGGTCATGCTTGTGAGTATATGTACCAAGTTTGGTCTGAATACGATAAACCGTTGCGGAGATACAGCCTTACGACTGTTTTTGCTAGGGCTACGTAAAATGTATTCGTGCGTTTATCAAAAACGGTTTGACGAATCAATTTGAATTCCATAACTTTTGGTCAGCACTGCCTGAAGATGATCTGGTTCAATTTTCGTGCAAATCGGACAAACCGTCTAGGACGAGTTCGAAAAAGTAGCTTTTTCAGCCCATTAAAAATGGCGGCCATATTTATAAGCCGGAAAATGACGTCATAGGGTGCAATCGAATCGGCATGAGCTCGGGAATCAGAGGAAAAAAGAATTTTGTTGATTGGCCAAACGGTTCAAAAGTTATTAGCAAAATAAAAGTGAAATTTTGGACAGTTGGTGGCGCTAGAGGGATTGGTTTTAAGACACCAAATTTGGTATGGTGACTTTTTGGACTGTCCTCTATCATTGTGCCAAATTTCATAACTTTCCCGCAATCGGTTCTATGGGCTGCCATAGACTCCCATGGCGGAAGAAGAATAATAATAAATATAGCTGCAAGCAGCAATTACCGGGGCCAAGCAGAATAAGACGACAAGACATGCCAACATGTCTGAAAGTGTCAGACCAACTGCAACAATGAGCAATTAAAGACATTTAAAGAGGATTTTAGGCGAAATGGCTGAAAAATCATGTAAAAAGTGATTCAAAATATGATTTAATGGATTGTCACTTTTGACCAAAAGGTGGCGCTGTTACGAAATTGATGTGGTGTGGTCAGAGTAAGGAGACAGTGACACATACAAAGTTTTGTGTCAATATGTCGAGGCATTGCAGATATAAAGCCTGAATAGTCATTTTGGCATCATGCCTCAACTTTGCTGCTGTGCTATACGAAAACGGTTTCATCAATCAACACGAAATCCATAACTTTTTGTCGGCACAATCTGGAGATGATACGATTCGATTTTGGTGAAAATCGGACAAACGGTCTAGGAGGAGTTCGAAAAAGTAGGTTTTGAATGAAAATCAAGATGGCGGACAGGAAGTTTGGCCAAATAAGTAAAACTTGGTATCTATGTTCTCGGCTTCACCCAAGGAATCTATTAAGACCCGTGGCATTTCAATAGCCAGATTTATTCAAAAGTTATTAGCCTTTTTGGAAATTTTGTTATAACTTTTGACCACTAGGTGGCGCTGTCTTGAAATATTTTGGTTGCCTTCAGGGGATGGTGCTGATGACACAATCTGAGTTTCGTAATATTACACCAATGCATTTGTTTAGTATAGCATTTTATTTCACAAAACTGTATTGAAGTCAATGGGAATTTCATATTTTGTTCAATTATAGCGCCACCAAGAGGCTCAGTCCCACAATTTTTTTTACGTGTCCTCAGAGTGAGCCCATACATATGTGTGTCAATTTTGGTGAAAATATCTCAATTCGCTTCGGAGTTATAGACATTTATATGAAAAAACACGAAAAAAATGACTGACACATGACTTTGATTGGAAATTAGTACCCCTAAACATCAATATTTTCGCATTTGGGCATTGGCGTATAGCTATCGACCTATGTTTCCAAACTTCTGACGGTGGTTTCGTCTCGATCGGACTAGCGGTTTCAAAGATATAGCCAAATGTTTTTTAAGCGCTAAATCACAACGCTACACAAACCGTAAGGCAAAACCTAGCATGTTTGGTATCGTAGGACTCGGCAACGATTCAGGAGTCTAAAAAGATGAGTTTCGTGAAAATAAGTCGACCACACCCAAAGTTATAAGCATTTGAAAAAAAAAATTCACCACTAGGTGGCGCTGTTTCGAAACTTCTCAGGCTCATTCAGGGCATTGTGCTGATGACCCATACCACGTTTCGTAACAATCCGTTCATGCGTTCATAAAATACAGAATTTTAGCACAAAATTCAAAATGGCCGACAGCCAAAATGACCGATATGGTCAAATTGGATATCAGTCGACTCGGCATGTTGCCCTGAATCTAACGAGACCAATTGTATGATTTTTGGACAAACTGTTCAGAAGTTATAAGCAAAAATAGCCATTTTTCATATCTCCGGACCAGTAGGTGGCGCTGCGCCGAAACACAGCATGTAGCCTCAGGTCATGATTGTGAGTACATGTACCAAGTTTGGTCTGAATACGATAAACCGTTGCGGAGATACGGCCTTACGACTGTTTTTGCTAGCGCTACGTAAAATGTATTTGTGCGTTTATTGAAAACGGTTTGACGAATCCATTTGAATTCCATAACTTTTTGTCAGCACTACCTGAAGATGATCTGGTTCAATTTTCGTGCAAATCGGACAAACCGTCTAGGACGAGTTCGAAAAAGTAGCTTTTTTTGAAAATTCAAGATGGCGGCCATATTTTTATGACGGCAAATGACGTCATAGGGTGCAATCGAATCGCCATGAGCTCAGGAATCAGAGGAAAAAAGAATTTCGCTGATTGGCCTTACGGTTCAAAAGTTATTAGCAAAATAAAAGTGAAACTTTGGACAGGTGGTGGCGCTAGAGGGAATGACTTAGAAACACAAAAATTGGTGTATTTAATGTTGAGACGGTCCTCTATCAGAATGTCAAACCAAAACAACTTTCCCGCAATCGGTTCTATGGGCTGCCATAGACTCCCATGGCGGAAGAAGAATAATAATAATAAATATAGCTGCAAGCAGCAATTACCGGGGCCAAGCAGAATAAGACGACAAGACATGCCAACATGTCTGAAAGTGTCAGACCAACTGCAACAATGAGCAATTAAAGAGGATTTTAGGCGAAATGGCTGAAAAATCATGTAAAAAGTGATTCAAAATATGATTTAATGGATTGTCACTTTTGACCAAAAGGTGGCGCTGTTACGAAATTGATGTGGTGTGGTCAGAGTAAGGAGGCAGTGACACATACAAAGTTTTGTGTCAATATGTCGAGGCATTGCAGATATAAAGCCTGAATAGTCATTTTGGCATCATGCCTCAACTTTGCTGCTGTGCTATACGAAAACGGTTTCATCAATCGACACGAAATCCATAACTTTTTGTCGGCACAGTCTGGAGATGATACGATTCGATTTTGGTGAAAATCGGACAAACGGTCTAGGAGGAGTTCGAAAAAGTAGGTTTTGAATGAAAATCAAGATGGCGGACAGGAAGTTTGGCCAAATAAGGAAAACTTGGTATCTATGTTCTCGGCTTGACCCAAGGAATCTATTAAGAACCGTGGCATTTCAATAGCCAGATGTATTCAAAAGTTATTAGCCTTTTTGGAAATTTTGTTATAACTTTTGACCACTAGGTGGCGCTGTCTTGAAATATTTTGGTTGCCTTCAGGGGATGGTTCTGATGACACAATCTGAGTTTCGTAATATTACACCAATGCATTTGTTTAGTATAGCATTTTATTTCACAAAACTGTATTGAAGTCAATGGGAATTTCATATTTTGTTCAATTATAGCGCCACCAAGAGGCTCAGTCCCACAATTTTTTTTACGTGTCCTCAGAGTGAGCCCATACATATGTGTGTCAATTTTGGTGAAAATATCTCAATTCGCTTCGGAGTTATAGACATTTATATGAAAAAACACGAAAAAAATGACTGACACATGACTTTGATTGGAAATTAGTACCCCTAAACATCAATATTTTCGCATTTGGGCATTGGCGTATAGCTATCGACCTATGTTTCCAAACTTCTGACGGTGGTTTCGTCTCGATCGGACTAGCGGTTTCAAAGATATAGCCAAATGTTTTTTAAGCGCTAAATCACAACGTTACACAAACCGTAAGGCAAAACCTAGCATGTTTGGTATCGTAGGAGTCGGCAACGATTCAGGAGTCTAAAAAGATGAGTTTCGTGAAAATAAGTCGACCACACCCAAAGTTATAAGCATTTGGAAAAAAAAATTCACCACTAGGTGGCGCTGTTTCGAAACTTCTCAGGCTCATTCAGGGCATTGTGCTGATGACCCATACCACGTTTCGTAACAATCCGTTCATGCGTTCATAAAATACAGAATTTTAGCACAAAATTCAAAATGGCCGACAGCCAAAATGACCGATATGGTCAAATTGGATATCAGTCGACTCGGCATGTTGCCCTGAATCTAACGAGACCAATTGTATGATTTTTGGACAAACTGTTCAGAAGTTATAAGCAAAAATAGCCATTTTTCATATCTCCGGACCAGTAGGTGGCGCTGCGCCGAAACACAGCATGTAGCCTCAGGTCATGCTTGTGAGTACAAGTACCAAGTTTGGTCTGAATACGATAAACCGTTGCGGAGATACGGCCTTACGACTGTTTTTGCTAGCGCTACGTAAAATGTATTTGTGCGTTTATCGAAAACGGTTTGACGAATCCATTTGAATTCCATAACTTTTTGTCAGCACTACCTGAAGATGATCTGGTTCAATTTTCGTGCAAATCGGACAAACCGTCTAGGACGAGTTCGAAAAAGTAGCTTTTTTTGAAAATTCAAGATGGCGGCCATATTTTTATGACGGAAAATGACGTCATAGGGTGCAATCGAATCGCCATGAGCTCAGGAATCAGAGAAAAAAAGAATTTCGCTGATTGGCCTTACGGTTCAAAAGTTATTAGCAAAGTAAAAGTGAAACTTTGGACAGGTGGTGGCGCTAGAGGGAATGACTTAGAAACACCAAAATTGGTGTATTTAATGTTGAGACGGTCCTCTATCAGAATGTCAAACCAAAACAACTTTCCCGCAATCGGTTCTATGGGCTGCCATAGACTCCCATGGCGGAAGAATAATAATAATAATAATAATAATAATAATAATAAGAAACGGAACAGATACAATAGGTGCCTCCGCACCTTCGGTGCTTGGCCCCTAATAAATATAGCTGCAAGCAGCAATTACCGGGGCCAAGCAGAATAAGACGACAAGACATGCCAACATGTCTGAAAGTGTCAGACCAACTGCAACAATGAGCAATTAAAGACATTTAAAGAGGATTTTAGGCGAAATGGCTGAAAAATCATGTAAAAAGTGATTCAAAATATGATTTAATGGATTGTCACTTTTGACCAAAAGGTGGCGCTGTTACGAAATTGATGTGGTGTGGTCAGAGTAAGGAGACAGTGACACATACAAAGTTTTGTGTCAATATGTCGAGGCATTGCAGATATAAAGCCTGAATAGTCATTTTGGCATCATGCCTCAACTTTGCTGCTGTGCTATACGAAAACGGTTTCATCAATCGACACGAAATCCATAACTTTTTGTCGGCACAGTCTGGAGATGATACGATTCGATTTTGGTGAAAATCGGACAAACGGTCTAGGAGGAGTTCGAAAAAGTAGGTTTTGAATGAAAATCAAGATGGCGGACAGGAAGTTTGGCCAAATAAGGAAAACTTGGTATCTATGTTCTCGGCTTGACCCAAGGAATCTATTAAGACCCGTGCCATTTCAATAGCCAGATTTATTCAAAAGTTATTAGCCTTTTTGGAAATTTTGTTATAACTTTTGACCACTAGGTGGCGCTGTCTTGAAATATTTTGGTTGCCTTCAGGGGATGGTGCTGATGACACAATCTGAGTTTCGTAATATTACACCAATGCATTTGTTTAGTATAGCATTTTATTTCACAAAACTGTATTGAAGTCAATGGGAATTTCATATTTTGTTCAATTATAGCGCCACCAAGAGGCTCAGTCCCACAATTTTTTTTACGTGTCCTCAGAGTGAGCCCATACATATGTGTGTCAATTTTGGTGAAAATATCTCAATTCGCTTCGGAGTTATAGACATTTATATGAAAAAACACGAAAAAAATGACTGACACATGACTTTGATTGGAAATTAGTACCCCTAAACATCAATATTTTCGCATTTGGGCATTGGTGTATAGCTATCGACCTATGTTTCCAAACTTCTGACGGTGGTTTCGTCTCGATCGGACTAGCGGTTTCAAAGATATAGCCAAATGTTTTTTAAGCGCTAAATCACAACGCTACACAAACCGTAAGGCGAAACCTAGCATGTTTGGTATCGTAGGACTCGGCAACGATTCAGGAGTCTAAAAAGATGAGTTTCGTGAAAATAAGTCGACCACACCCAAAGTTATAAGCATTTGAAAAAAAAAATTCACCACTAGGTGGCGCTGTTTCGAAACTTCTCAGGCTCATTCAGGGCATTGTGCTGATGACCCATACCACATTTCGTAACAATCCGTTCATGCGTTCATAAAATACAGAATTTTAGCACAAAATTCAAAATGGCCGACAGCCAAAATGACCGATATGGTCAAATTGGATATCAGTCGACTCGGCATGTTGCCCTGAATCTAACGAGACCAATTGTATGATTTTTGGACAAACTGTTCAGAAGTTATAAGCAAAAATAGCCATTTTTCATATCTCCGGACCAGTAGGTGGCGCTGCGCCGAAACACAGCATGTAGCCTCAGGTCATGCTTGTGAGTACAAGTACCAAGTTTGGTCTGAATACGATAAACCGTTGCGGAGATACGGCCTTACGACTGTTTTTGCTAGCGCTACGTAAAATGTATTTGTGCGTTTATTGAAAACGGTTTGACGAATCCATTTGAATTCCATAACTTTTTGTCAGCACTACCTGAAGATGATCTGGTTCAATTTTCGTGCAAATCGGACAAACCGTCTAGGACGAGTTCGAAAAAGTAGCTTTTTTTGAAAATTCAAGATGGCGGCCATATTTTTATGACGGCAAATGACGTCATAGGGTGCAATCGAATCGCCATGAGCTCAGGAATCAGAGGAAAAAAGAATTTCGCTGATTGGCCTTACGGTTCAAAAGTTATTAGCAAAATAAAAGTGAAATTTTGGACAGGTGGTGGCGCTAGAGGGAATGACTTAGAAACACCAAAATTGGTGTATTTAATGTTGAGACGGTCCTCTATCAGAATGTCAAACCAAAACAACTTTCCCGCAATCGGTTCTATGGGCTGCCATAGACTCCCATGGCGGAAGAATAATAATAATAATAATAATAATAATAATAAGAAACGGAACAGATACAATAGGTGCCTCCGCACCTTCGGTGCTTGGCCCCTAATAAATATAGCTGCAAGCAGCAATTACCGGGGCCAAGCAGAATAAGACGACAAGACATGCCAACATGTCTGAAAGTGTCAGACCAACTGCAACAATGAGCAATTAAAGACATTTAAAGAGGATTTTAGGCGAAATGGCTGAAAAATCATGTAAAAAGTGATTCAAAATATGATTTAATGGATTGTCACTTTTGACCAAAAGGTGGCGCTGTTACGAAATTGATGTGGTGTGGTCAGAGTAAGGAGACAGTGACACATACAAAGTTTTGTGTCAATATGTCGAGGCATTGCAGATATAAAGCCTGAATAGTCATTTTGGCATCATGCCTCAACTTTGCTGCTGTGCTATACGAAAACGGTTTCATCAATCGACACGAAATCCATAACTTTTTGTCGGCACAGTCTGGAGATGATACGATTCGATTTTGGTGAAAATCGGACAAACGGTCTAGGAGGAGTTCGAAAAAGTAGGTTTTGAATGAAAATCAAGATGGCGGACAGGAAGTTTGGCCAAATAAGGAAAACTTGGTATCTATGTTCTCGGCTTGACCCAAGGAATCTATTAAGACCAGTGGCATTTCAATAGCCAGATGTATTCAAAAGTTATTAGCCTTTTTGGAAATTTTATTATAACTTTTGACCACTAGGTGGCGCTGTCTTGAAATATTTTGGTTGCCTTCAGGGGATGGTGCTGATGACACAATCTGAGTTTCGTAATATTACACCAATGCATTTGTTTAGTATAGCATTTTATTTCACAAAACTGTATTGAAGTCAATGGGAATTTCATATTTTGTTCAATTATAGCGCCACCAAGAGGCTCAGTCCCACAATTTTTTTTACGTGTCCTCAGAGTGAGCCCATACATATGTGTGTCAATTTTGGTGAAAATATCTCAATTCGCTTCGGAGTTATAGACATTTATATGAAAAAACACGAAAAAAATGACTGACACATGACTTTGATTGGAAATTAGTACCCCTAAACATCAATATTTTCGCATTTGGGCATTGGCGTATAGCTATCGACCTATGTTTCCAAACTTCTGACGGTGGTTTCGTCTCGATCGGACTAGCGGTTTCAAAGATATAGCCAAATGTTTTTTAAGCGCTAAATCACAACGCTACACAAACCGTAAGGCGAAACCTAGCATGTTTGGTATCGTAGGACTCGGCAACGATTCAGGAGTCTACAAAGATGAGTTTCGTGAAAATAAGTCGACCACACCCAAAGTTATAAGCATTTGAAAAAAAAAATTCACCACTAGGTGGCGCTGTTTCGAAACTTCTCAGGCTCATTCAGGGCATCGTGCTGATGACCCATACCACGTTTCGTAACAATCCGTTCATGCGTTCATAAAATACAGAATTTTAGCACAAAATTCAAAATGGCCGACAGCCAAAATGACCGATATGGCAAAATTGGATATCAGTCGACTCGGCATGTTGCTCTGAATCTAACGAGACCAATTGTATGATTTTTGGACAAACTGTTCAGAAGTTATAAGCAAAAATAGCCATTTTTCATATCTCCGGACCAGTAGGTGGCGCTGCGCCGAAACACAGCATGTAGCCTCAGGTCATGCTTGTGAGTACAAGTACCAAGTTTGGTCTGAATACGATAAACCGTTGCGGAGATACGGCCTTACGACTGTTTTTGCTAGCGCTACGTAAAATGTATTCGTGCGTTTATCGAAAACGGTTTGACGAATCCATTTGAATTCCATAACTTTTTGTCAGCACTACCTGAAGATGATCTGGTTCAATTTTCGTGCAAATCGGACAAACCGTCTAGGACGAGTTCGAAAAAGTAGCTTTTTTTGAAAATTCAAGATGGTGGCCATATTTGTATGACGGCAAATGACGTCATAGGGTGCAATCGAATCGCCATGAGCTCAGGAATCAGAGGAAAAAAGAATTTCGCTGATTGGCCTTACGGTTCAAAAGTTATTAGCAAAATAAAAGTGAAACTTTGGACAGGTGGTGGCGCTAGAGGGAATGACTTAGAAACACCAAAATTGGTGTATTTAATGTTGAGACGGTCCTCTATCAGAATGTCAAACCAAAACAACTTTCCCGCAATCGGTTCTATGGGCTGCCATAGACTCCCATGGCGGAAGAAGAAGAAGAAGAAGAAGAAGAAGAAGAATAATAATAAGAACGGGAACAGATACAATAGGTGCCTCCGCACCTTCGGTGCTTGGCCCCTAATAATAATAATAATAAGAAACGGAACAGATACAATAGGTGCCTCCGCACCTTCGGTGCTTGGCCCCTAATAAGAAACGGAACAGATACAATAGGTGCCTCCGCACCTTCGGTGCTTGGCCCCTAATAATAATAATAAGAACAGGAACAGATACAATAGGTGCCTACGCACCTTCGGTGCTTGGCCCCTAATAATAAGAACCGGAACAAACACAATAGGTGCCTCCGCACCTTCGGTGCTTGGCCCCTAAATATAGCTGCAAGCAGCAATTACCGGGGCCAAGCAGAATTAGACGACAAGACATTTCGACATGTCTGAAAGTGTCAGACCAACTGCAACAATGAGCAATTAAAGACGTTTGAAGAGGATTTTAGGCAAAATGCCTGAAAAATCATAGACACAATAATTAAAAATATGATTTAATGGATTATCACTTTCGACCAATAGGTGGCGCAGTTAACAAAACTGATGTGATGTGGTCAGAGTGAAGTGACAATGACACGTACAAAGTTTGGTGTCAATATCTCAAGGCATTGCAGAGATAAAGCCTGAATAATGCTTTTAGCATCATGCCTCAACTTTGCTGCTGCGCTATACGAAAACGGTTTCGTCAATTGACACGAAATCCATAACTTTTAGTCGGCACAGTCTGGAGATGATACAATTCGATTTTGGTGAAAATCGGACAAACGGTGTGGGAGGAGTTCGAAAAAGTAGATTTTGAATGAAAATAGCATTTTATATCACAAAACTGTATTGAAGTCAATGGGAATTTCATGTTTTGTTCTATTATAGCGCCACCAAGAGGCTCAGTCCCACAATTTTTTTTACGTGTCCTCAGAGTGAGCCCATACATATGTGTGTCAGTTTTGGTGAAAATATCTCAATTTGCTTTAGAGTTATAGACATTTATATGAAAAAACACGTAAAAAATGACTGACACAAGACTTTGTTTGAATTTTACTACCCCTAAACATCAATATTTTCGCATTTGGGCATTGGCATATAGCTATCGACCTATGTTTCCAAACTTCTGATGGAGGTTTCGTCTCGATCGGACAATCGGTTTCGAAGATATAGCCAAATGTTTTTTAAGCGCTAAATCACAACGCTACACAAACCGTAAGGCGAAACCTAGCATGTTTGGTATCGTAGGACTCGGCAAGGTTTCAGGATACTAATTAGATGAGTCTCGTGAAAATAAGTCGACCACACCCAAAGTTATAAGCGTTTGAAAAAAAAAATTCACCACAAGGTGGCGCTGTTTCGAAACTTCTCACGCTCCTTCAGGACATTGTGCTGATGACCCATACCAAGTTTCGTAACAATCCGTTCATGCGTTCTTAAAATACAGCATTTTAGCACAAAATTCAAAATGGCCGACAGTCAAAATGGCCGATATGGTAAAATTGGATATCAGTCGACTCGGCATGTTGCTCTGAATCTAACAAGACCAATTTTATGATTTTTGGACAAATTGTTCAGAAGTTATAAGCAAAAATAGCCATTTTTCATATCTCCGGACCAGTAGGTGGCGCTGCGACGAAACGCAGCATGTTGCCTCAGGTTATGCTTGGGATTACATGTACCAAGTTTGGTCTGAATACGATAAACCGTTGCGGAGATACAGCCTTACGACTGTTTTTGCAAGCACTACGTAAAATTTGTTTGTGCGTTTATCGAAAACGGTTTGACGAATCAATTTGAATTCCATAACTTTTTGTCAGCACTGCCTGAAGATGATCTGGTTCAATTTTCGTGCAAATCGGACAAACCGTCTAGGACGAGTTCGAAAAAGTAGGTTTCTCGAATGATTCAAAATGGCGGCCCTATTTTACTACGGAAAATGAAGTCATAGGATGTAATCGAATCGGCATGAGCTCAGGAATCAGAGGAAAAAATAATTTTGTTGATTGGCCTTACATTTCAAAAGTTATTAGCAAAATAAAAGTGAAACTTTGGACAGTTGGTGGCGCTAGAGGGAATGACTTAGAAACACCAAAATTGGTGTATTTAATGTTGGGACTGTCCTCTATCAGAATGTCAAACCAAAACAACTTTCCCGCAATCGGTACTATGGGCTGCCATAGACGCCAAGTCGGAAGAAAAAAAAGAAGAATAATAATAAATATAGCTGCAAGCAGCAATTACCGGGGCCAAGCAGAATAAGACGACAAGACATGCCAACATGTCTGAAAGTGTCAGACCAACTGCAACAATGAGCAATTAAAGACATTTAAAGAGGATTTTAGGCGAAATGGCTGAAAAATCATGTAAAAAGTGATTCAAAATATGATTTAATGGATTGTCACTTTTGACCAAAAGGTGGCGCTGTTACGAAATTGATGTGGTGTGGTCAGAGTAAGGAGACAGTGACACATACAAAGTTTTGTGTCAATATGTCGAGGCATTGCAGATATAAAGCCTGAATAGTCATTTTGGCATCATGCCTCAACTTTGCTGCTGTGCTATACAAAAACGGTTTCATCAATCGACACGAAATCCATAACTTTTTGTCGGCACAGTCTGGAGATGATACGATTCGATTTTGGTGAAAATCGGACAAACGGTCTAGGAGGAGTTAGAAAAAGTAGGTTTTGAATGAAAATCAAGATGGCGGACAGGAAGTTTGGCCAAATAAGGAAAACTTGGTATCTATGTTCTCGGCTTGACCCAAGGAATCTATTAAGACCCGTGGCATTTCAATAGCCAGATTTATTCAAAAGTTATTAGCCTTTTTGGAAATTTTGTTATAACTTTTGACCACTAGGTGGCGCTGTCTTGAAATATTTTGGTTGCCTTCAGGGGATGGTGCTGATGACACAATCTGAGTTTCGTAATATTACACCAATGCATTTGTTTAGTATAGCATTTTATTTCACAAAACTGTATTGAAGTCAATGGGAATTTCATATTTTGTTCAATTATAGCGCCACCAAGAGGCTCAGTCCCACAATTTTTTTTACGTGTCCTCAGAGTGAGCCCATACATATGTGTGTCAATTTTGGTGAAAATATCTCAATTCGCTTCGGAGTTATAGACATTTATATGAAAAAACACGAAAAAAATGACTGACACATGACTTTGATTGGAAATTAGTACCCCTAAACATCAATATTTTCGCATTTGGGCATTGGCGTATAGCTATCGACCTATGTTTCCAAACTTCTGACGGTGGTTTCGTCTCGATCGGACAAGCGGTTTCAAAGATATAGCCAAATGTTTTTTAAGCGCTAAATCACAACGCTACACAAACCGTAATGCAAAACCTAGCATGTTTGGTATCGTAGGACTCGGCAACGATTCAGGAGTCTAAAAAGATGAGTTTCGTGAAAATAAGTCGACCACACCCAAAGTTATAAGCATTTGAAAAAAAAAATTCACCACTAGGTGGCGCTGTTTCGAAACTTCTCAGGCTCATTCAGGGCATCGTGCTGATGACCCATACCACGTTTCGTAACAATCCGTTCATGCGTTCATAAAATACAGAATTTTAGCACAAAATTCAAAATGGCCGACAGCCAAAATGACCGATATGGCAAAATTGGATATCAGTCGACTCGGCATGTTGCCCTGAATCTAACGAGACCAATTGTATGATTTTTGGACAAACTGTTCAGAAGTTATAAGCAAAAATAGCCATTTTTCATATCTCCGGACCAGTAGGTGGCGCTGCGCCGAAACACAGCATGTAGCCTCAGGTCATGCTTGTGAGTACAAGTACCAAGTTTGGTCTGAATACGATAAACCGTTGCGGAGATACGGCCTTACGACTGTTTTTGCTAGCGCTACGTAAAATGTATTCGTGCGTTTATCGAAAACGGTTTGACGAATCCATTTGAATTCCATAACTTTTTGTCAGCACTACCTGAAGATGATCTGGTTCAATTTTCGTGCAAATCGGACAAACCGTCTAGGACGAGTTCGAAAAAGTAGCTTTTTTTGAAAATTCAAGATGGTGGCCATATTTTTATGACGGCAAATGACGTCATAGGGTGCAATCGAATCGCCATGAGCTCAGGAATCAGAGGAAAAAAGAATTTCGCTGATTGGCCTTACGGTTCAAAAGTTATTAGCAAAATAAAAGTGAAACTTTGGACAGGTGGTGGCGCTAGAGGGAATGACTTAGAAACACCAAAATTGGTGTATTTAATGTTGAGACGGTCCTCTATCAGAATGTCAAACCAAAACAACTTTCCCGCAATCGGTTCTATGGGCTGCCATAGACTCCCATGGCGGAAGAAGAAGAAGAAGAAGAAGAATAATAAGAACGGGAACAGATACAATAGGTGCCTCCGCACCTTCGGTGCTTGGCCCCTAATAAGAACGGGAACAGATACAATAGGTGCCTCCGCACCTTCGGTGCTTGGCCCCTAAATATAGCTGCAAGCAGCAATTATCGGGGCCAAGCGCAAGCAGATGACAGGATATGCCAACATGGCTGAAGGTGTCAGACCAACTGCAACAATGAGCAATTAAAGACATTTAGAGAGGATTTTAGGCGAAATGGCTGAAAAATCATATAAAAAGTAATTCAGAATATAATTTAATGGATTATCACTTTCGACCAATAGGTGGAGCAGTTACAAAACTGATGTGATGTGGTCAGAGTGAAGTGACAATGACATATACAAAGTTTGGTGTCAATATTTCAAGGGATTTCAGAGATAAAGCCTGAATAGTGCTTTTGGCATCATGCCTCAACTTTGCTGCTGCGCTATACGAAAACGGTTTCGTCTATCGACACGAAATCCATAACTTTTAGTCGGCACAGTCTGGAGATGATACGATTCGATTTTGGTGAAAATCGGACAAACGGTCTAGGAGGAGTTCGAAAAAGTAGGTTTTGAATGAAAATCAAGATGGCGGACAGGAAGTTTGGCCAAATAAGGAAAACTTGGTATCTATGTTCTCGGCTTGACCCAGGGAATCTATTAAGACCAGTGGCATTTCAATAGCCAGATTTATTCAAAAGTTATTAGCCTTTTTGAAAATGTTGTTATAACTTTTGACCACTAGGTGGCGCTGTCTCGAAATATTTTGGGTACCTTCAGGGGATGGAGCTGATGGCACATTCTGAGTTTCGTAATATTACACCAATGCATTTGTTTAGTATAGCATTTTATTTCACAAAACTGTATTGAAGTCAATGGGAATTTCATGTTTTGTTCTGTTATAGCGCCACCAAGAGGCTCAGTCCCACAATTTTTTTTACGTGTCCTCAGAGTGAGCCCATACATATTTGTGTCAATTTTGGTGAAAATATCTCAATTCGCTTCGGAGTTATAGACATTTATATGGAAAAACACGAAAAAAATGACTGACACATGACTTTGATTGGAAATTAGTACCCCTAAACATCAATATTTTCGCATTTGGGCATTGGCGTATAGCTATCGACCTATGTTTTCAAACTTCTGACGGTGGTTTCGTCTCGATCGGACTAGCGGTTTCAAAGATATAGCCAAATGTTTTTTAAGCGCTAAATCACAACGCTACACAAACCGTAATGCAAAACCTAGCATGTTTGGTATCGTAGGACTCGGCAACGATTCAGGAGTCTAAAAAGATGAGTTTCGTGAAAATAAGTCGACCACACCCAAAGTTATAAGCATTTGAAAAAAAAAATTCACCACTAGGTGGCGCTGTTTCGAAACTTCTCAGGCTCATTCAGGGCATCGTGCTGATGACCCATACCACGTTTCGTAACAATCCGTTCATGCGTTCATAAAATACAGAATTTTAGCACAAAATTCAAAATGGCCGACAGCCAAAATGACCGATATGGCAAAATTGGATATCAGTCGACTCGGCATGTTGCCCTGAATCTAACGAGACCAATTGTATGATTTTTGGACAAACTGTTCAGAAGTTATAAGCAAAAATAGCCATTTTTCATATCTCCGGACCAGTAGGTGGCGCTGCGCCGAAACACAGCATGTAGCCTCAGGTCATGCTTGTGAGTACAAGTACCAAGTTTGGTCTGAATACGATAAACCGTTGCGGAGATACGGCCTTACGACTGTTTTTGCTAGCGCTACGTAAAATGTATTCGTGCGTTTATCGAAAACGGTTTGACGAATCCATTTGAATTCCATAACTTTTTGTCAGCACTACCTGAAGATGATCTGGTTCAATTTTCGTGCAAATCGGACAAACCGTCTAGGACGAGTTCGAAAAAGTAGCTTTTTTTGAAAATTCAAGATGGCGGCCATATTTTTATGACGGCAAATGACGTCATAGGGTGCAATCGAATCGCCATGAGCTCAGGAATCAGAGGAAAAAAGAATTTCGCTGATTGGCCTTACGGTTCAAAAGTTATTAGCAAAATAAAAGTGAAACTTTGGACAGGTGGTGGCGCTAGAGGGAATGACTTAGAAACACCAAAATTGGTGTATTTAATGTTGAGACGGTCCTCTATCAGAATGTCAAACCAAAACAACTTTCCCGCAATCGGTTCTATGGGCTGCCATAGACTCCCATGGCGGAAGAAGAAGAAGAAGAAGAAGAAGAAATATAGCTGCAAGCAGCAATTACCGGGGCCAAGCAGAATAAGACGACAAGACATGCCAACATGTCTGAAAGTGTCAGACCAACTGCAACAATGAGCAATTAAAGACATTTAAAGAGGATTTTAGGCGAAATGGCTGAAAAATCATGTAAAAAGTGATTCAAAATATGATTTAATGGATTGTCACTTTTGACCAAAAGGTGGCGCTGTTACGAAATTGATGTGGTGTGGTCAGAGTAAGGAGACAGTGACACATACAAAGTTTTGTGTCAATATGTCGAGGCATTGCAGATATAAAGCCTGAATAGTCATTTTGGCATCATGCCTCAACTTTGCTGCTGTGCTATACGAAAACGGTTTCATCAATCGACACGAAATCCATAACTTTTTGTCGGCACAGTCTGGAGATGATACGATTCGATTTTGGTGAAAATCGGACAAACGGTCTAGGAGGAGTTCGAAAAAGTAGGTTTTGAATGAAAATCAAGATGGCGGACAGGAAGTTTGGCCAAATAAGGAAAACTTGGTATCTATGTTCTCGGCTTGACCCAAGGAATCTATTAAGACCAGTGGCATTTCAATAGCCAGATGTATTCAAAAGTTATTAGCCTTTTTGGAAATTTTGTTATAACTTTTGACCACTAGGTGGCGCTGTCTTGAAATATTTTGGTTGCCTTCAGGGGATGGTGCTGATGACACAATCTGAGTTTCGTAATATTACACCAATGCATTTGTTTAGTATAGCATTTTATTTCACAAAACTGTATTGAAGTCAATGGGAATTTCATATTTTGTTCAATTATAGCGCCACCAAGAGGCTCAGTCCCACAATTTTTTTTACGTGTCCTCAGAGTGAGCCCATACATATGTGTGTCAATTTTGGTGAAAATATCTCAATTCGCTTCGGAGTTATAGACATTTATATGAAAAAACACGTAAAAAATGACTGACACATGACTTTGATTGGAAATTAGTACCCCTAAACATCAATATTTTCGCATTTGGGCATTGGCGTATATCTATCGACCTATGTTTCCAAACTTCTGACGGTGGTTTCGTCTCGATCGGACTAGCGGTTTCAAAGATATAGCCAAATGTTTTTTAAGCGCTAAATCACAACGCTACACAAACCGTAAGGCGAAACCTAGCATGTTTGGTATCGTAGGACTCGGCAACGATTCAGGAGTCTAAAAAGATGAGTTTCGTGAAAATAAGTCGACCACACCCAAAGTTATAAGCATTTGGAAAAAAAAATTCACCACTAGGTGGCGCTGTTTCGAAACTTCTCAGGCTCATTCAGGGCATCGTGCTGATGACCCATACCACGTTTCGTAACAATCCGTTCATGCGTTCATAAAATACAGAATTTTAGCACAAAATTCAAAATGGCCGACAGCCAAAATGACCGATATGGCAAAATTGGATATCAGTCGACTCGGCATGTTGCCCTGAATCTAACGAGACCAATTGTATGATTTTTGGACAAACTGTTCAGAAGTTATAAGCAAAAATAGCCATTTTTCATATCTCCGGACCAGTAGGTGGCGCTGCGCCGAAACACAGCATGTAGCCTCAGGTCATGCTTGTGAGTACAAGTACCAAGTTTGGTCTGAATACGATAAACCGTTGCGGAGATACGGCCTTACGACTGTTTTTGCTAGCGCTACGTAAAATGTATTCGTGCGTTTATCGAAAACGGTTTGACGAATCCATTTGAATTCCATAACTTTTTGTCAGCACTACCTGAAGATGATCTGGTTCAATTTTCGTGCAAATCGGACAAACCGTCTAGGACGAGTTCGAGAAAGTAGCTTTTTTTGAAAATTCAAGATGGTGGCCATATTTTTATGACGGCAAATGACGTCATAGGGTGCAATCGAATCGCCATGAGCTCAGGAATCAGAGGAAAAAAGAATTTCGCTGATTGGCCTTACGGTTCAAAAGTTATTAGCAAAATAAAAGTGAAACTTTGGACAGGTGGTGGCGCTAGAGGGAATGACTTAGAAACACCAAAATTGGTGTATTTAATGTTGAGACGGTCCTCTATCAGAATGTCAAACCAAAACAACTTTCCCGCAATCGGTTCTATGGGCTGCCATAGACTCCCATGGCGGAAGAAGAAGAAGAAGAAGAAGAAGAAGAATAATAATAAGAACGGGAACAGATACAATAGGTGCCTCCGCACCTTCGGTGCTTGGCCCCTAATAATAATAAGAACGGGAACAGATACAATAGGTGCCTCCGCACCTTCGGTGCTTGGCCCCTAATAATAATAATAATAATAAGAACGCGAACGGATACAATAGGTGCCTCCGCACCTTCGGTGCTTGGCCCCTAATATAGCTGCAAGCAGCAATTATCGGGGCCAAGCGCAAGCAGATGACAGGATATGCCAACATGGCTGAAGGTGTCAGACCAACTGCAACAATGAGCAATTAAAGACATTTAGAGAGGATTTTAGGCGAAATGGCTGAAAAATCATATAAAAAGTAATCCAGAATATGATTTAATGGATTATCACTTTCGACCAATAGGTGGAGCAGTTACAAAACTGATGTGATGTGGTCAGAGTGAAGTGACAATGACACATACAAAGTTTGGTGTCAATATGTTAAGGCATTGCAGAGATAAAGCCTGAATAGTGCTATTAGCATCATGCCTCAACTTTGCTGCTGCGCTATACGAAAACGGTTTCGTCTATCGACACGAAATCCATAACTTTTAGTCGGCACAGTCTGGAGATGATATGATTCGATTTTGGTGAAAATCAGACAAACGGTCTAGGAGGAGTTCGAAAAAGTACGTTTTGAAGGAAAATCAAGATGGTGGACAGGAAGTTAGGCCAAATAAGGAAAGCTTGGTATCTATGTTCTCGGCGTAACCCAAGGAATCTATTAAGACCAGTGGCATTTCAATAGCCAGATTAATTCAAAAGTTATTAGCCTTTTTGTAAATTTTGTTATAACTTTTGACCACTAGGTGGCGCTGGTTCGAAACTTCTCATGCTCCTTCAGGGCATCGTGCTGATTACCCATACTGAGTTTCGTAATGATACGTTCATGCGTTCATAAAATACAGCATTTTAGCACATAATTCAAAATGGCCGACAGCCAAAATGGCTGATCTGGGAAAATTGGATATCGGTCGACTCAGCATGACGTCCTGGATCTAACGAGGCCACGTTTATGATTTTTGGACAAAGCAATCAGAAGTTATAAGCAAAAACAGACATTTTTCATATCTCCGGACCAGTAGGTGGTGCTGTGCCGAAACGCAGCACGTAGCCTCAGGTCATGCTTGTGATGACATGTACCAAGTTTGGTCTGAATCGGATAAAGCGTTGCGGAGATACAGCCTTATGTCTGTTTTCGCAAGACTACGTAAAATTTGTTCGTGGTTTTAGAACGGTTTAGAGAATCAACATGAATTCCATAACTTTTTGTCGGCATGGTCTGGAGATGATCTGGTTCAATTTTCGTGAAAATCGGAGTAACGGCCTAGGAGGAGTTCGAAAAAGTTGTTTTTTCGGAAAATTCAAAATGGCGGAAAAATTTTCATGACGGAAAATGACGTCATAGGGTGCAATCGAATCTTCTTGAGCCAAGGCATCAGAGGAAAAATGAATTTTGTTTCTAGCCCTTGTGGTTCAAAAGTTATTAGCATAAACATGAGTGCAACTTTGGACAGCTGGTGGCGCTAGAGAGAATGAATTGGAGACTCCAAATTTGCTATGCTGATAGATCAGACTCTCCTCTATCAGTGTGCCAAATTTTATAACTTTCCCGCAAGCGGTTCTATGGGCTGCCATAGACTCCCAGTCGGAAAAATGAAGAATAATAATAAGAAGAACGGGAACAGATACAATAGGTGCCTACGCACCTTCGGTGCTTGGCCCCTAATAATAATAATAATAATAATAAGAAACGGAACAGATACAATAGGTGCCTCCGCACCTTCGGTGCTTGGCCCCTAATAAGAACGGGAACAGATACAATAGGTGCCTCCGCACCTTCGGTGCTTGGCCCCTAAATATAGCTGCAAGCAGCAATTACCGGGGCCAAGCAGAATAAGACGACAAGACATGCCAACATGTCTGAAAGTGTCAGACCAACTGCAACAATGAGCAATTAAAGACATTTAAAGAGGATTTTAGGCGAAATGGCTGAAAAATCATGTAAAAAGTGATTCAAAATATGATTTAATGGATTGTCACTTTTGACCAAAAGGTGGCGCTGTTACGAAATTGATGTGGTGTGGTCAGAGTAAGGAGACAGTGACACATACAAAGTTTTGTGTCAATATGTCGAGGCATTGCAGATATAAAGCCTGAATAGTCATTTTGGCATCATGCCTCAACTTTGCTGCTGTGCTATACGAAAACGGTTTCATCAATCGACACGAAATCCATAACTTTTTGTCGGCACAGTCTGGAGATGATACGATTCGATTTTGGTGAAAATCGGACAAACGGTCTAGGAGGAGTTCGAAAAAGTAGGTTTTGAATGAAAATCAAGATGGCGGACAGGAAGTTTGGCCAAATAAGGAAAACTTGGTATCTATGTTCTCGGCTTGACCCAAGGAATCTATTAAGACCCGTGGCATTTCAATAGCCAGATTTATTCAAAAGTTATTAGCCTTTTTGGAAATTTTGTTATAACTTTTGACCACTAGGTGGCGCTGTCTTGAAATATTTTGGTTGCCTTCAGGGGATGGTGCTGATGACACAATCTGAGTTTCGTAATATTACACCAATGCATTTGTTTAGTATAGCATTTTATTTCACAAAACTGTATTGAAGTCAATGGGAATTTCATATTTTGTTCAATTATAGCGCCACCAAGAGGCTCAGTCCCACAATTTTTTTTACGTGTCCTCAGAGTGAGCCCATACATATGTGTGTCAATTTTGGTGAAAATATCTCAATTCGCTTCGGAGTTATAGACATTTATATGAAAAAACACGAAAAAAATGACTGACACATGACTTTGATTGGAAATTAGTACCCCTAAACATCAATATTTTCGCATTTGGGCATTGGCGTATAGCTATCGACCTATGTTTGCAAACTTCTGACGGTGGTTTCGTCTCGATCGGACTAGCGGTTTCAAAGATATAGCCAAATGTTTTTTAAGCGCTAAATCACAACGTTACACAAACCGTAAGGCAAAACCTAGCATGTTTGGTATCGTAGGACTCGGCAACGATTCAGGAGTCTAAAAAGATGAGTTTCGTGAAAATAAGTCGACCACACCCAAAGTTATAAGCATTTGAAAAAAAAAATTCACCACTAGGTGGCGCTGTTTCGAAACTTCTCAGGCTCATTCAGGGCATTGTGCTGATGACCCATACCACGTTTCGTAACAATCCGTTCATGCGTTCATAAAATACAGAATTTTAGCACAAAATTCAAAATGGCCGACAGCCAAAATGACCGATATGGTCAGATTGGATATCAGTCGACTCGGCATGTTGCCCTGAATCTAACGAGACCAATTGTATGATTTTTGGACAAACTGTTCAGAAGTTATAAGCAAAAATAGCCATTTTTCATATCTCCGGACCAGTAGGTGGCGCTGCGCCGAAACACAGCATGTAGCCTCAGGTCATGCTTGTGAGTACAAGTACCAAGTTTGGTCTGAATACGATAAACCGTTGCGGAGATACGGCCTTACGACTGTTTTTGCTAGCGCTACGTAAAATGTATTTGTGCGTTTATCGAAAACGGTTTGACGAATCCATTTGAATTCCATAACTTTTTGTCAGCACTACCTGAAGATGATCTGGTTCAATTTTCGTGCAAATCGGACAAACCGTCTAGGACGAGTTCGAAAAAGTAGCTTTTTTTGAAAATTCAAGATGGCGGCCATATTTTTATGACGGAAAATGACGTCATAGGGTGCAATCGAATCGCCATGAGCTCAGGAATCAGAGAAAAAAAGAATTTCGCTGATTGGCCTTACGGTTCAAAAGTTATTAGCAAAGTAAAAGTGAAACTTTGGACAGGTGGTGGCGCTAGAGGGAATGACTTAGAAACACCAAAATTGGTGTATTTAATGTTGAGACGGTCCTCTATCAGAATGTCAAACCAAAACAACTTTCCCGCAATCGGTTCTATGGGCTGCCATAGACTCCCATGGCGGAAGAATAATAATAATAATAATAAATATAGCTGCAAGCAGCAATTACCGGGGCCAAGCAGAATAAGACGACAAGACATGCCAACATGTCTGAAAGTGTCAGACCAACTGCAACAATGAGCAATTAAAGACATTTAAAGAGGATTTTAGGCGAAATGGCTGAAAAATCATGTAAAAAGTGATTCAAAATATGATTTAATGGATTGTCACTTTTGACCAAAAGGTGGCGCTGTTACGAAATTGATGTGGTGTGGTCAGAGTAAGGAGACAGTGACACATACAAAGTTTTGTGTCAATATGTCGAGGCATTGCAGATATAAAGCCTGAATAGTCATTTTGGCATCATGCCTCAACTTTGCTGCTGTGCTATACGAAAACGGTTTCATCAATCGACACGAAATCCATAACTTTTTGTCGGCACAGTCTGGAGATGATACGATTCGATTTTGGTGAAAATCGGACAAACGGTCTAGGAGGAGTTCGAAAAAGTAGGTTTTGAATGAAAATCAAGATGGCGGACAGGAAGTTTGGCCAAATAAGGAAAACTTGGTATCTATGTTCTCGGCTTGACCCAAGGAATCTATTAAGACCCGTGCCATTTCAATAGCCAGATTTATTCAAAAGTTATTAGCCTTTTTGGAAATTTTGTTATAACTTTTGACCACTAGGTGGCGCTGTCTTGAAATATTTTGGTTGCCTTCAGGGGATGGTGCTGATGACACAATCTGAGTTTCGTAATATTACACCAATGCATTTGTTTAGTATAGCATTTTATTTCACAAAACTGTATTGAAGTCAATGGGAATTTCATATTTTGTTCAATTATAGCGCCACCAAGAGGCTCAGTCCCACAATTTTTTTTACGTGTCCTCAGAGTGAGCCCATACATATGTGTGTCAATTTTGGTGAAAATATCTCAATTCGCTTCGGAGTTATAGACATTTATATGAAAAAACACGAAAAAAATGACTGACACATGACTTTGATTGGAAATTAGTACCCCTAAACATCAATATTTTCGCATTTGGGCATTGGCGTATAGCTATCGACCTATGTTTTCAAACTTCTGACGGTGGTTTCGTCTCGATCGGACTAGCGGTTTCAAAGATATAGCCAAATGTTTTTTAAGCGCTAAATCACAACGCTACACAAACCGTAAGGCGAAACCTAGCATGTTTGGTATCGTAGGACTCGGCAACGATTCAGGAGTCTAAAAAGATGAGTTTCGTGAAAATAAGTCGACCACACCCAAAGTTATAAGCATTTGAAAAAAAAAATTCACCACTAGGTGGCGCTGTTTCGAAACTTCTCAGGCTCATTCAGGGCATTGTGCTGATGACCCATACCACGTTTCGTAACAATCCGTTCATGCGTTCATAAAATACAGAATTTTAGCACAAAATTCAAAATGGCCGACAGCCAAAATGACCGATATGGTCAAATTGGATATCAGTCGACTCGGCATGTTGCCCTGAATCTAACGAGACCAATTGTATGATTTTTGGACAAACTGTTCAGAAGTTATAAGCAAAAATAGCCATTTTTCATATCTCCGGACCAGTAGGTGGCGCTGCGCCGAAACACAGCATGTAGCCTCAGGTCATGCTTGTGAGTACAAGTACCAAGTTTGGTCTGAATACGATAAACCGTTGCGGAGATACGGCCTTACGACTGTTTTTGCTAGCGCTACGTAAAATGTATTTGTGCGTTTATTGAAAACGGTTTGACGAATCCATTTGAATTCCATAACTTTTTGTCAGCACTACCTGAAGATGATCTGGTTCAATTTTCGTGCAAATCGGACAAACCGTCTAGGACGAGTTCGAAAAAGTAGCTTTTTTTGAAAATTCAAGATGGCGGCCATATTTTTATGACGGCAAATGACGTCATAGGGTGCAATCGAATCGCCATGAGCTCAGGAATCAGAGGAAAAAAGAATTTCGCTGATTGGCCTTACGGTTCAAAAGTTATTAGCAAAATAAAAGTGAAACTTTGGACAGGTGGTGGCGCTAGAGGGAATGACTTAGAAACACCAAAATTGGTGTATTTAATGTTGAGACGGTCCTCTATCAGAATGTCAAACCAAAACAACTTTCCCGCAATCGGTTCTATGGGCTGCCATAGACTCCCATGGCGGAAGAATAATAATAATAATAATAATAATAATAATAATAATAAGAAACGGAACAGATACAATAGGTGCCTCCGCACCTTCGGTGCTTGGCCCCTAATAATAAGAAACGGAACAGATACAATAGGTGCCTCCGCACCTTCGGTGCTTGGCCCCTAATAAATATAGCTGCAAGCAGCAATTACCGGGGCCAAGCAGAATAAGACGACAAGACATGCCAACATGTCTGAAAGTGTCAGACCAACTGCAACAATGAGCAATTAAAGACATTTAAAGAGGATTTTAGGCGAAATGGCTGAAAAATCATGTAAAAAGTGATTCAAAATATGATTTAATGGATTGTCACTTTTGACCAAAAGGTGGCGCTGTTACGAAATTGATGTGGTGTGGTCAGAGTAAGTAGACAGTGACACATACAAAGTTTTGTGTCAATATGTCGAGGCATTGCAGATATAAAGCCTGAATAGTCATTTTGGCATCATGCCTCAGCTTTGCTGCTGTGCTATACGAAAACGGTTTCATCAATCGACACGAAATCCATAACTTTTTGTCGGCACAGTCTGGAGATGATACGATTCGATTTTGGTGAAAATCGGACAAACGGTCTAGGAGGAGTTCGAAAAAGTAGGTTTTGAATGAAAATCAAGATGGCGGACAGGAAGTTTGGCCAAATAAGGAAAACTTGGTATCTATGTTCTCGGCTTGACCCAAGGAATCTATTAAGACCTGTGCCATTTCAATAGCCAGATTTATTCAAAAGTTATTAGCCTTTTTGGAAATTTTGTTATAACTTTTGACCACTAGGTGGCGCTGTCTTGAAATATTTTGGTTGCCTTCAGGGGATGGTGCTGATGACACAATCTGAGTTTCGTAATATTACACCAATGCATTTGTTTAGTATAGCATTTTATTTCACAAAACTGTATTGAAGTCAATGGGAATTTCATATTTTGTTCAATTATAGCGCCACCAAGAGGCTCAGTCCCACAATTTTTTTTACGTGTCCTCAGAGTGAGCCCATACATATGTGTGTCAATTTTGGTGAAAATATCTCAATTCGCTTCGGAGTTATAGACATTTATATGAAAAAACACGAAAAAAATGACTGACACATGACTTTGATTGGAAATTAGTACCCCTAAACATCAATATTTTCGCATTTGGGCATTGCCGTATAGCTATCGACCTATGTTTCCAAACTTCTGACGGTGGTTTCGTCTCGATCGGACTAGCGGTTTCAAAGATATAGCCAAATGTTTTTTAAGCACTAAATCACAACGCTACACAAACCGTAAGGCGAAACCTAGCATGTTTGGTATCGTAGGACTCGGCAACGATTCAGGAGTCTAAAAAGATGAGTTTCGTGAAAATAAGTCGACCACACCCAAAGTTATAAGCATTTGAAAAAAAAAATTCACCACTAGGTGGCGCTGTTTCGAAACTTCTCAGGCTCATTCAGGGCATTGTGCTGATGACCCATACCACGTTTCGTAACAATCCGTTCATGCGTTCATAAAATACAGAATTTTAGCACAAAATTCAAAATGGCCGACAGCCAAAATGACCGATATGGTCAAATTGGATATCAGTCGACTCGGCATGTTGCCCTGAATCTAACGAGACCAATTTTATGATTTTTGGACAAACTGTTCAGAAGTTATAAGCAAAAATAGCCATTTTTCATATCTCCGGACCAGTAGGTGGCGCTGCGCCGAAACACAGCATGTAGCCTCAGGTCATGCTTGTGAGTACAAGTACCAAGTTTGGTCTGAATACGATAAACCGTTGCGGAGATACGGCCTTACGACTGTTTTTGCTAGCGCTACGTAAAATGTATTTGTGCGTTTATCGAAAACGGTTTGACGAATCCATTTGAATTCCATAACTTTTTGTCAGCACTACCTGAAGATGATCTGGTTCAATTTTCGTGCAAATCGGACAAACCGTCTAGGACGAGTTCGAAAAAGTAGCTTTTTTTGAAAATTCAAGATGGCGGCCATATTTTTATGACGGAAAATGACGTCATAGGGTGCAATCGAATCGCCATGAGCTCAGGAATCAGAGGAAAAAATAATTTTGTTGATTGGCCTTACGGTTCAAAAGTTATTAGCAAAGTAAAAGTGAAACTTTGGACAGGTGGTGGCGCTAGAGGGAATGACTTAGAAACACCAAAATTGGTGTATTTAATGTTGGGACTGTCCTCTATCAGAATGTCAAACCAAAACAACTTTCCCGCAATCGGTTCTATGGGCTGCCATAGACTCCCAGAGCGGAAGAATAATAATAATAATAATAATAATAAATATAGCTGCAAGCAGCAATTACCGGGGCCAAGCACAATCAGATGACAAGACATGCCAACATTGCTGAAAGTGTCAGACCAATGAGCAATTAAAGACATTAAAGAGGATTTTAGGCAAAATGCCTGAAAAATCATAGAAACAGTGAAGAAAAATATGATTTAATGGACTATCACTTTCGACCAATAGGTGGCGCAGTTACAAAACTGATGTGATGTGGTCAGAGTGAAGTGACAATGACACATACAAAGTTTGGTGTTAATATGTCAAGGCATTGCAGAGATAAAGCCTGAATAGTCATTTTGGCATCATGCCTCAGCTTTGCTGCTGTGCTATACGAAAACGGTTTCATCAATCGACACGAAATCCATAACTTTTTGTCGGCACAGTCTGGAGATGATACGATTCGATTTTGGTGAAAATCGGACAAACGGTCTAGGAGGAGTTCGAAAAAGTAGGTTTTGAATGAAAATCAAGATGGCGGACAGGAAGTTTGGCCAAATAAGGAAAACTTGGTATCTATGTTCTCGGCTTGACCCAAGGAATCTATTAAGACCCGTGGCATTTCAATAGCCAGATTTATTCAAAAGTTATTAGCCTTTTTGGAAATGTTGTTATAACTTTTGACCACTAGGTGGCGCTGTCTTGAAATATTTTGGTTGCCTTCAGGGGATGGTGCTGATGACACAATCTGAGTTTCGTAATATTACACCAATGCATTTGTTTAGTATAGCATTTTATTTCACAAAACTGTATTGAAGTCAATGGGAATTTCATATTTTGTTCAATTATAGCGCCACCAAGAGGCTCAGTCCCACAATTTTTTTTACGTGTCCTCAGAGTGAGCCCATACATATGTGTGTCAATTTTGGTGAAAATATCTCAATTCGCTTCGGAGTTATAGACATTTATATGAAAAAACACGAAAAAAATGACTGACACATGACTTTGATTGGAAATTAGTACCCCTAAACATCAATATTTTCGCATTTGGGCATTGGCGTATAGCTATCGACCTATGTTTCCAAACTTCTGACGGTGGTTTCGTCTCGATCGGACTAGCGGTTTCAAAGATATAGCCAAATGTTTTTTAAGCGCTAAATCACAACGCTACACAAACCGTAAGGCGAAACCTAGCATGTTTGGTATCGTAGGACTCGGCAACGATTCAGGAGTCTAAAAAGATGAGTTTCCTGAAAATAAGTTGACCACACCCAAAGTTATAAGCATTTGAAAAAAAAAATTCACCACTAGGTGGCGCTGTTTCGAAACTTCTCAGGCTCATTCAGGGCATTGTGCTGATGACCCATACCACGTTTCGTAACAATCCGTTCATGCGTTCATAAAATACAGAATTTTAGCACAAAATTCAAAATGGCCGACAGCCAAAATGACCGATATGGTCAAATTGGATATCAGTCGACTCGGCATGTTGCCCTGAATCTAACGAGACCAATTTTATGATTTTTGGACAAACTGTTCAGAAGTTATAAGCAAAAATAGCCATTTTTCATATCTCCGGACCAGTAGGTGGCGCTGCGCTGAAACACAGCATGTTGCCTCAGGTCATGCTTGTGAGTACAAGTACCAAGTTTGGTCTGAATACGATAAACCGTTGTGGAGATACGGCCTTACGACTGATTTTGCTAGCGCTATGTAAAATGTATTCGTGCGTTTATCGAAAACGGTTTGACGAATCCATTTGAATTCCATAACTTTTTGTCAGCACTACCTGAAGATGATCTGGTTCAATTTTCGTGCAAATCGGACAAACCGTCTAGGACGAGTTCGAAAAAGTAGCTTTTTTTGAAAATTCAAGATGGCGGCCATATTTTTATGACGGCAAATGACGTCATAGGGTGCAATCGAATCGCCATGAGCTCAGGAATCAGAGGAAAAAAGAATTTCGCTGATTGGCCTTACGGTTCAAAAGTTATTAGCAAAATAAAAGTGAAACTTTGGACAGGTGGTGGCGCTAGAGGGAATGACTTAGAAACACCAAAATTGGTGTATTTAATGTTGAGACGGTCCTCTATCAGAATGTCAAACCAAAACAACTTTCCCGCAATCGGTTCTATGGGCTGCCATAGACTCCCATGGCGGAAGAATAATAATAATAATAATAATAATAATAAATATAGCTGCAAGCAGCAATTATCGGGGCCAAGCGCAAGCAGATGACAGGATATGCCAACATGGCTGAAGGTGTCAGACCAACTGCAACAATGAGCAATTAAATACATTTAGAAAGGATTTTTTTCGAAATGGCTGAAAAATCATATAAAAAGTCATTCAAAATATGATTTAATGGATTATCACTTTCGACCAATAGGTGGAGCAGTTACAAAACTGATGTGATGAGGTCAGAGTGAAGTGACAATGACACATACAAAGTTTGGTGTCAATATGTCAAGGCATTGCAGAGATAAAGCCTGAATAGTCCTTTTGGCATCATGCCTCAACTTTGCTGCTGCACTATACGAAAACGGTTTCGTCTATTGACACGAAATCCATAACTTTTAGTCAGCACAGTCTGGAGATGATACGATTCGATTTTGGTGAAAATCGGAGCAATGGTCTAGGAGGAGTTCGAAAAAGTAGGTTTTTCGGAAAATTCAAAATGGCGGAAAACTTTCCATGACGGAAAATGACGTCATAGGATGCAATCGAATCGTCTTGAGCTAAGGAATAAGAGGAAAAAAGAATTTTGTTTCTAACCCTTGTGGTTCAAAAGTTATTAGCATAAACATGAGTGCAACTTTGGACAGTTGGTGGCGCTAGAGGGAATGAGTTGGAGACTCCAAATTTGCTATGCTGATAGATCAGACTCTCCTCTGTCAGTGTGCCAAATTTCATAACATTCCCACAAGCGTAAGCGTACGTAGTAAACAGTTATTAGCATTTTTGGGAATTTAATTATAACTTTTGACCAAAAGGTGGCGCTGTCTTGTAATCTTTTGAGTACCTTCAGGGCCTTGTACTGATGACCCATACCGAGTTTCATAACGATACGTTCATGCATTCCTAAAATACAGCATTTTAGCACATAATTCAAAATGGCCGACAGCCAAAATGGCTGATCGGGGAAAATTGGATATCAGTCGACTCAGCATGCTGCCCTGAATCTAACGAGACCACTTTTATGATTTTTGGACAAACCATTCAGAAGTTATAAGCAAAAACAGCCATTTTTCATATCTGCGGACCAGTAGGTGGCGCTGCGCCGAAACGCAGCATGTAGCCTCAGGTCATGCTTGTGATGACATGTACCAAGTTTGGTCTGAATATGATAAAGTGTTGAGGAGATACTGGCTTGTGTCTATTTTTGCAAGCGCTACATAAAATTTGTTTGCGCGGTATTCGAGAACGGTTTGACGAATCAACACGAATTCCATAACTTTTTGTCAGCATGGTCTGAAGATGATCTGATTCAATTTTCGTGGAAATTGGAGAAACGGCCTAGGAGGAGTTCGAAAAAGTAGCTTTTTCGGAAAATTCGAAATGGCGGAAAATTATTATGACGGAAAATGACGTCATATGGTGCCCTCGAATCGCCATGAGCTCAGGAATCAGAGGAAAAAATAATTTTGTTTCTAGCCCTTGTGGTTCAAAAGTTATTAGCATAAACATGAGTGAAACTTTGGACAGTTGGTGGCGCTAGAGGGAATGACTTAGACACACCAAAATTGGTGTATTTAATGTTGGGACTGTCCTCTATTAGAATGTCAAACCATTACAACTTTCCCGCGATCGGTTCTATGGGCTGCCATAGACTCCCAGTCGGAAGAAGGAAGAATAATAATAATAATAATAATAATAAGAACGCGAACGAAAACAATAGGTGCCTCCGCACCTTCGGTGCTTGGCCCCTAATAATAATAATAATAATAATAAGAAACGGAACAGATACAATAGGTGCCTCCGCACCTTCGGTGCTTGGCCCCTAATAATAATAATAATAATAAGAAACGGAACAGATACAATAGGTGCCTCCGCACCTTCGGTGCTTGGCCCCTAATAATAATAAGAAACGGAACAGATACAATAGGTGCCTCCGCACCTTCGGTGCTTGGCCCCTAAATATAGCTGCAAGCAGCAATTACCAGGGCCAAGCAGAATAAGACGACAAGACATGCCAACATGTCTGAAAGTGTCAGACCAACTGCAACAATGAGCAATTAAAGACATTTAAAGAGGATTTTAGGCGAAATGGCTGAAAAATCATGTAAAAAGTGATTCAAAATATGATTTAATGGATTGTCACTTTTGACCAAAAGGTGGCGCTGTTACGAAATTGATGTGGTGTGGTCAGAGTAAGGAGACAGTGACACATACAAAGTTTTGTGTCAATATGTCGAGGCATTGCAGATATAAAGCCTGAATAGTCATTTTGGCATCATGCCTCAACTTTGCTGCTGTGCTATACGAAAACGGTTTCATCAATCGACACGAAATCCATAACTTTTTGTCGGCACAGTCTGGAGATGATACGATTCGATTTTGGTGAAAATCGGACAAACGGTCTAGGAGGAGTTCGAAAAAGTAGGTTTTGAATGAAAATCAAGATGGCGGACAGGAAGTTTGGCCAAATAAGGAAAACTTGGTATCTATGTTCTCGGCTTGACCCAAGGAATCTATTAAGACCCGTGCCATTTCAATAGCCAGATTTATTCAAAAGTTATTAGCCTTTTTGGAAATTTTGTTATAACTTTTGACCACTAGGTGGCGCTGTCTTGAAATATTTTGGTTGCCTTCAGGGGATGGTGCTGATGACACAATCTGAGTTTCGTAATATTACACCAATGCATTTGTTTAGTATAGCATTTTATTTCACAAAACTGTATTGAAGTCAATGGGAATTTCATATTTTGTTCAATTATAGCGCCACCAAGAGGCTCAGTCCCACAATTTTTTTTACGTGTCCTCAGAGTGAGCCCATACATATGTGTGTCAATTTTGGTGAAAATATCTCAATTCGCTTCGGAGTTATAGACATTTATATGAAAAAACACGAAAAAAATGACTGACACATGACTTTGATTGGAAATTAGTACCCCTAAACATCAATATTTTCGCATTTGGGCATTGGCGTATAGCTATCGACCTATGTTTCCAAACTTCTGACGGTGGTTTCGTCTCGATCGGACTAGCGGTTTCAAAGATATAGCCAAATGTTTTTTAAGCGCTAAATCACAACGCTACACAAACCGTAAGGCGAAACCTAGCATGTTTGGTATCGTAGGACTCGGCAACGATTCAGGAGTCTAAAAAGATGAGTTTCGTGAAAATAAGTCGACCACACCCAAAGTTATAAGCATTTGAAAAAAAAAATTCACCACTAGGTGGCGCTGTTTCGAAACTTCTCAGGCTCATTCAGGGCATCGTGCTGATGACCCATACCACGTTTCGTAACAATCCGTTCATGCGTTCATAAAATACAGAATTTTAGCACAAAATTCAAAATGGCCGACAGCCAAAATGACCGATATGGCAAAATTGGATATCAGTCGACTCGGCATGTTGCCCTGAATCTAACGAGACCAATTGTATGATTTTTGGACAAACTGTTCAGAAGTTATAAGCAAAAATAGCCATTTTTCATATCTCCGGACCAGTAGGTGGCGCTGCGCCGAAACACAGCATGTAGCCTCAGGTCATGCTTGTGAGTACAAGTACCAAGTTTGGTCTGAATACGATAAACCGTTGCGGAGATACGGCCTTACGACTGTTTTTGCTAGCGCTACGTAAAATGTATTCGTGCGTTTATCGAAAACGGTTTGACGAATCCATTTGAATTCCATAACTTTTTGTCAGCACTACCTGAAGATGATCTGGTTCAATTTTCGTGCAAATCGGACAAACCGTCTAGGACGAGTTCGAAAAAGTAGCTTTTTTTGAAAATTCAAGATGGCGGCCATATTTTTATGACGGCAAATGACGTCATAGGGTGCAATCGAATCGCCATGAGCTCAGGAATCAGAGGAAAAAAGAATTTCGCTGATTGACCTTACGGTTTAAAAGTTATTAGCAAAATAAAAGTGAAACTTTGGACAGGTGGTGGCGCTAGAGGGAATGACTTAGAAACACCAAAATTGGTGTATTTAATGTTGAGACGGTCCTCTATCAGAATGTCAAACCAAAACAACTTTCCCGCAATCGGTTCTATGGGCTGCCATAGACTCCCATGGCGGAAGAAGAAGAAGAAGAAGAATAATAAATATAGCTGCAAGCAGCCATTACCGGGGCCAAGCAGAATAAGACGACAAGACATGCCGACATGTCTGAAAGTGTCAGACCAACTGCAACAATGAGCAATTAAAGACATTTAAAGAGGATTTTAGGCAAAATGCCTGAAAAATCATAGAAACAATAATTAAAAATATGATTTGATGGATTATCACTTTCGACCAATAGGTGGCGCAGTTACAAAACTGATGTGATGTGGTCAGAGTGAAGTTACAATGACACATACAAAGTTTGGTGTCAATATGTCAAGGCATTGCAGAGATAAAGCCTTAATTAATGCTATTAGCATCATGCCTCAACTTTGCTGCTGCGCTATACGAAAACGGTTTCGTCTATCGACACGAAATCCATAACTTTTAGTCGGCACGGTCTGGAGATGATACGATTCGATTTTGGTGAAAATCGGACAAACGGTCTAGGAGGAGTTCGAAAAAGTAGGTTTTGAATGAAAATCAAGATGGCGGACAAGAAGTTTGACCAAATAAGGAAAATTTGGTATCTATGTTCTCGGCTTGACCCAAGGAATCTATTAAGACCAGTGGCATTTACATAGGCCGATGTATTCAAAAGTTATTAGCAGTTTTGGAAATGTTGTTATAACTTTTGACCACTAGGTGGCGCTGTCTCTAAATATTTTGGGTACCTTCAGGGGATGGTGCTGATGGCACATTCTGAGTTTCGTAATATTACACCAATGCATTTGTTTAGTATAGCATTTTATTTCACAAAACTGCATTGAAGTCAATGGGAATTTCATGTTTTGTTCTATTATAGCGCCACCAAGAGGCTCAGTCCCACCATTTTTTTTATGTGTCCTCAGAGTGAGCCCATACATATATGTGTCGATTTTGGTGCAAAAATCTCAATTTGCTTCGGAGTTATAGACATTTATATGAAAAAACACGAAAAAAATGACTGACACATGACTTTGATTGAATATTACTACCCCTAAACATCAATATTTTCGCATTTGGGCATGGGCGTATAGCTATCGACCTATGTTTCCAAACTTCTGACGGTGGTTTCGTCTCGATCGGACAAGCGGTTTCGAAGATATAGCCAAATGTTTTTTAAGCGCTAAATCACAACGCTACACAAACCGTTAGGCAAAACCTAACATGTTTGGTATCGTTGGACTCGGCAACGATTCAGGAGTCCAATGAGATGAGTTTCGTGAAAATAAGTCGATCACACCCAAAGTTATAAGCTTTTGAAAAAAAAAATTCACCACTAGGTGGCGCTGTTACGAAACTTCTCACACTCCTTCAGGACATCGTGTTGATGACCCATACCAAGTTTCGTAACAATCCGTTCATGCGTTGTTAAAATACAGCATTTTAGCACAAAATTCAAAATGGCCGACAGTCAAAATGGCCGATATGGCAAAATTGGATATCAGTCGACTCGGCATGTCGTCCTGAATCTATCAAGACCAATTTTATGATTTTTGGACAAACTGTTTAGAAGTTATAAGCAAAAATAGCCATTTTTCATATCTCCGGACCAGTAGGTGGCGCTGCGCCGAAACGCAGCATGTAGCCTCAGGTCATGCTTGTGAGTATATGTACCAAGTTTGGTCTGAATACGATAAACCGTTGCGGAGATACAGCCTTACGACTGTTTTTGCTAGGGCTACGTAAAATGTATTCGTGCGTTTATCGAAAACGGTTTGACGAATCAATTTGAATTCCATAACTTTTAGTCGGCACGGTCTGGAGATGATACGATTCGATTTTGGTGAAAATCGGACAAACGGTCTAGGAGGAGTTCGAAAAAGTAGGTTTTGAATGAAAATCAAGATGGCGGACAAGAAGTTTGATCAAATAAGGAAAATTTGGTATCTATGTTCTCGGCTTGACCCAAGGAATCTACTAAGACCAGTGGCATTTACATAGGCCGATGTATTCAAAAGTTATTAGCAGTTTTGGAAATGTTGTTATAACTTTTGACCACTAGGTGGCGCTGTCTCTAAATATTTTGGGTACCTTCAGGGGATGGTGCTGATGGCACATTCTGAGTTTCGTAATATTACACCAATGCATTTGTTAAGTATAGCATTTTATTTCACAAAACTGCATTGAAGTCAATGGGAATTTCATGTTTTGTTCTATGATAGTGCCACCAAGAGGCTCAGTCCCACCATTTTTTTTAAGTGTCCTCAGAGTGAGCCCATACATATATGTGTCGATTTTGGTGCAAAAATCTCAATTTGCTTCGGACTTATAGACATTTATATGAAAAAACACGTAAAAAATGACTGACACATGACTTTGATTGAATATTACTACCCCTAAACATCAATATTTTCGCATTTGGGCATTGTCGTATAGCTATCGACCTATGTTTCCAAACTTCTGACGGTGGTTTCGTCTCGATCGGACAAACGGTTTCGAAGATATAGCCTAATGTTTTTTAAGCGCTAAATCACAACGCTACACAAACCGTAAGGCAAAACCTAGCATGTTTGGTATCGTTGGACTCGGCAACGATTCAGGAGTCTAATGAGATGAGTTTCGTGAAAATAAGTCGACCACACCCAAAGTTATAAGCATTTGAAAAAAAAAATTCACCACTAGGTGGCGCTGTTTCGAAACTTCTCACACTTCTTCAGGACATCGTGCTGATGACCCATACCAAGATTCGTAACAATCCGTTCATGCGTTGTTAAAATACAGCATTTTAGCACAAAATTCAAAATGGCCGACAGTCAAAATGGCCGATATGGCAAAATTGGATATCAGTCGACTCGGCATGTCGCCCTAAATCTAACAAGACCAATTTTATGATTTTTGGACAAACTGTTCAGAAGTTATAAGCAAAAATAGCCATTTTTCATATCTCCGGTCCAGTAGGTGGCGCTGCGCCGAAACGCAGCATGTAGCCTCAGGTCATGCTTGTGAGTACATGTACCAAGTTTGGTCTGAATACGATAAACCGTTGCGGAGATACGGCCTTACGACTGTTTTTGCAGGCTCTACGTAAAATTAGTTTGAGCGTTTATCGAAAACGGTTTGACGAATCAATTTGAATTCCATAACTTTTTGTCAGCACTACCTGAAGATGATCTGGTTCAATTTTCGTGCAAATCGGACAAACCGTCTAGGACGAGTTCGAAAAAGTAGGTTTTACAAAAAATTCAAAATGGCGGACATATTTTTATGACGCAAAATGACGTCATAGGGTGCAATCGAATTGCCATGAGCTCAGGAATCAGAGGAAAAAAGAATTTCGCTGATTGGCCTTACGGTTCAAAAGTTATTAGCAAAATAAAAGTGAAACTTTGGACAGGTGGTGGCGCTAGAGGGAATGACTTAGAAACACCAAAATTGGTGTATTTAATGTTGAGACGGTCCTCTATCAGAATGTCAAACCAAAACAACTTTCCCGCAATCGGTTCTATGGGCTGCCATAGACTCCCATGGCGGAAGAATAATAATAATAAATATAGCTGCAAGCAGCAATTACCGGGGCCAAGCAGAATAAGACGACAAGACATGCCAACATGTCTGAAAGTGTCAGACCAACTGCAACAATGAGCAATTAAAGACATTTAAAGAGGATTTTAGGCGAAATGGCTGAAAAATCATGTAAAAAGTGATTCAAAATATGATTTAATGGATTGTCACTTTTGACCAAAAGGTGGCGCTGTTACGAAATTGATGTGGTGTGGTCAGAGTAAGGAGACAGTGACACATACAAAGTTTTGTGTCAATAAGTCGAGGCATTGCAGATATAAAGCCTGAATAGTCATTTTGGCATCATGCCTCAACTTTGCTGCTGTGCTATACGAAAACGGTTTCATCAATCGACACGAAATCCATAACTTTTTGTCGGCACAGTCTGGAGATGATACGATTCGATTTTGGTGAAAATCGGACAAACGGTCTAGGAGGAGTTCGAAAAAGTAGGTTTTGAATGAAAATCAAGATGGCGGACAGGAAGTTTGGCCAAATAAGGAAAACTTGGTATCTATGTTCTCGGCTTGACCCAAGGAATCTATTAAGACCCGTGGCATTTCAATAGCCAGATTTATTCAAAAGTTATTAGCCTTTTTGGAAATTTTGTTATAACTTTTGACCACTAGGTGGCACTGTCTTGAAATATTTTGGTTGCCTTCAGGGGATGGTGCTGATGACACAATCTGAGTTTCGTAATATTACACCAATGCATTTGTTTAGTATAGCATTTTATTTCACAAAACTGTATTGAAGTCAATGGGAATTTCATATTTTGTTCAATTATAGCGCCACCAAGAGGCTCAGTCCCACAATTTTTTTTACGTGTCCTCAGAGTGAGCCCATACATATGTGTGTCAATTTTGGTGAAAATATCTCAATTCGCTTCGGAGTTATAGACATTTATATGAAAAAACACGAAAAAAATGACTGACACATGACTTTGATTGGAAATTAGTACCCCTAAACATCAATATTTTCGCATTTGGGCATTGGCGTATAGCTATCGACCTATGTTTCCAAACTTCTGACGGTGGTTTCGTCTCGATCGGACTAGCGGTTTCAAAGATATAGCCAAATGTTTTTTAAGCGCTAAATCACAACGTTACACAAACCGTAAGGCAAAACCTAGCATGTTTGGTATCGTAGGACTCGGCAACGATTCAGGAGTCTAAAAAGATGAGTTTCGTGAAAATAAGTCGACCACACCCAAAGTTATAAGCATTTGAAAAAAAAAATTCACCACTAGGTGGCGCTGTTTCGAAACTTCTCAGGCTCATTCAGGGCATTGTGCTGATGACCCATACCACGTTTCGTAACAATCCGTTCATGCGTTCATAAAATACAGAATTTTAGCACAAAATTTAAAATGGCCGACAGCCAAAATGACCGATATGGTCAAATTGGATATCAGTCGACTCGGCATGTTGCCCTGAATCTAACGAGACCAATTGTATGATTTTTGGACAAACTGTTCAGAAGTTATAAGCAAAAATAGCCATTTTTCATATCTCCGGACCAGTAGGTGGCGCTGCGCCGAAACACAGCATGTAGCCTCAGGTCATGCTTGTGAGTACAAGTACCAAGTTTGGTCTGAATACAATAAACCGTTGCGGAGATACGGCCTTACGACTGTTTTTGCTAGCGCTACGTAAAATGTATTTGTGCGTTTATCGAAAACGGTTTGACGAATCCATTTGAATTCCATAACTTTTTGTCAGCACTACCTGAAGATGATCTGGTTCAATTTTCGTGCAAATCGGACAAACCGTCTAGGACGAGTTCGAAAAAGTAGCTTTTTTTGAAAATTCAAGATGGCGGCCATATTTTTATGACGGAAAATGACGTCATAGGGTGCAATCGAATCGCCATGAGCTCAGGAATCAGAGAAAAAAAGAATTTCGCTGATTGGCCTTACGGTTCAAAAGTTATTAGCAAAGTAAAAGTGAAACTTTGGACAGGTGGTGGCGCTAGAGGGAATGACTTAGAAACACCAAAATTGGTGTATTTAATGTTGAGACGGTCCTCTATCAGAATGTCAAACCAAAACAACTTTCCCGCAATCGGTTCTATGGGCTGCCATAGACTCCCATGGCGGAAGAATAATAATAATAAATATAGCTGCAAGCAGCAATTACCGGGGCCAAGCAGAATAAGACGAGAAGACATGCCAACATGTCTGAAAGTGTCAGACCAACTGCAACAATGAGCAATTAAAGACATTTAAAGAGGATTTTAGGCGAAATGGCTGAAAAATCATGTAAAAAGTGATTCAAAATATGATTTAATGGATTGTCACTTTTGACCAAAAGGTGGCGCTGTTACGAAATTGATGTGGTGTGGTCAGAGTAAGGAGACAGTGACACATACAAAGTTTTGTGTCAATATGTCGAGGCATTGCAGATATAAAGCCTGAATAGTCATTTTGGCATCATGCCTCAACTTTGCTGCTGTGCTATACGAAAACGGTTTCATCAATCGACACGAAATCCATAACTTTTTGTCGGCACAGTCTGGAGATGATACGATTCGATTTTGGTGAAAATCGGACAAACGGTCTAGGAGGAGTTTGAAAAAGTAGGTTTTGAATGAAAATCAAGATGGCGGACAGGAAGTTTGGCCAAATAAGGAAAACTTGGTATCTATGTTCTCGGCTTGACCCAAGGAATCTATTAAGACCCGTGCCATTTCAATAGCCAGATTTATTCAAAAGTTATTAGCCTTTTTGGAAATTTTGTTATAACTTTTGACCACTAGGTGGCGCTGTCTTGAAATATTTTGGTTGCCTTCAGGGGATGGTGCTGATGACACAATCTGAGTTTCGTAATATTACACCAATGCATTTGTTTAGTATAGCATTTTATTTCACAAAACTGTATTGAAGTCAATGGGAATTTCATATTTTGTTCAATTATAGCGCCACCAAGAGGCTCAGTCCCACAATTTTTTTTACGTGTCCTCAGAGTAAGCCCATACATATGTGTGTCAATTTTGGTGAAAATATCTCAATTCGCTTCGGAGTTATAGACATTTATATGAAAAAACACGAAAAAAATGACTGACACATGACTTTGATTGGAAATTAGTACCCCTAAACATCAATATTTTCGCATTTGGGCATTAGCGTATAGCTATCGACCTATGTTTTCAAACTTCTGACGGTGGTTTCGTCTCGATCGGACTAGCGGTTTCAAAGATATAGCCAAATGTTTTTTAAGCGCTAAATCACAACGCTACACAAACCGTAAGGCGAAACCTAGCATGTTTGGTATCGTAGGACTCGGCAACGATTCAGGAGTCTAAAAAGATGAGTTTCGTGAAAATAAGTCGACCACACCCAAAGTTATAAGCATTTGAAAAAAAAAATTCACCACTAGGTGGCGCTGTTTCGAAACTTCTCAGGCTCATTCAGGGCATTGTGCTGATGACCCATACCACATTTCGTAACAATCCGTTCATGCGTTCATAAAATACAGAATTTTAGCACAAAATTCAAAATGGCCGACAGCCAAAATGACCGATATGGTCAAATTGGATATCAGTCGACTCGGCATGTTGCCCTGAATCTAACGAGACCAATTGTATGATTTTTGGACAAACTGTTCAGAAGTTATAAGCAAAAATAGCCATTTTTCATATCTCCGGACCAGTAGGTGGCGCTGCGCCGAAACACAGCATGTAGCCTCAGGTCATGCTTGTGAGTACAAGTACCAAGTTTGGTCTGAATACGATAAACCGTTGCGGAGATACGGCCTTACGACTGTTTTTGCTAGCGCTACGTAAAATGTATTTGTGCGTTTATTGAAAACGGTTTGACGAATCCATTTGAATTCCATAACTTTTTGTCAGCACTACCTGAAGATGATCTGGTTCAATTTTCGTGCAAATCGGACAAACCGTCTAGGACGAGTTCGAAAAAGTAGCTTTTTTTGAAAATTCAAGATGGCGGCCATATTTTTATGACGGCAAATGACGTCATAGGGTGCAATCGAATCGCCATGAGCTCAGGAATCAGAGGAAAAAAGAATTTCGCTGATTGGCCTTACGGTTCAAAAGTTATTAGCAAAATAAAAGTGAAACTTTGGACAGGTGGTGGCGCTAGAGGGAATGACTTAGAAACACCAAAATTGGTGTATTTAATGTTGAGACGGTCCTCTATCAGAATGTCAAACCAAAACAACTTTCCCGCAATCGGTTCTATGGGCTGCCATAGACTCCCATGGCGGAAGAATAATAATAATAATAATAATAATAATAATAATAATAATAAGAAACGGAACAGATACAATAGGTGCCTCCGCACCTTCGGTGCTTGGCCCCTAAATATAGCTGCAAGCAGCAATTACCGGGGCCAAGCAGAATAAGACGACAAGACATGCCAACATGTCTGAAAGTGTCAGACCAACTGCGGCAATGAGCAATTAAAGACATTAAAGAGGATTTTAGGCAAAATGCCTGAAAAATCATAGAAACAGTAAATAAAAATATGATTTAATGGATTATCACTTTTGACCAATAGGTGGCGCAGTTACAAAACTGATGTGATGTGGTCAGAGTGAAGTGACAATGACACATACAAAGTTTGGTGTCAATATGACAAGGCATTGCAGAGATAAAGCCTGAATAATGCTTTTAGCATCATGCCTCAACTTTGCTGCTGCGCTATACGAAAACGGTTTCGTCAATCGACACGAAATCCATAGCTTTTAGTCGGCACAGTCTGGAGATGATATGATTCGATTTTGGTGAAAATCGGACAAACGGTGTGGGAGGAGTTCGAAAAAGTAGATTGTGAATGAAAATAGCATTTTATTTCACAAAACTGTATTGAAGTCAATGGGAATTTAATGTTTTGTTCTGTTATAGCGCCACCAAGAGGCTAAGTCCCACAATTTTTTTTACGTGTCCTCAGAGTGAGCCCATGCATATGTGTGTCAGTTTTGGTGAAAATATCTCAATTCGCTTTAGAGTTATAGACATTTATATGAAAAAACATGTAAAAAATGACTGACACATGACTTTGTTTGAATTTTACTACCCCTAAACATCAATATTTTCACATTTGGGCATTGGCGTATAGCTATCGACCTATGTTTCCAAACTTCTGACGGAGGTTTCGTCTCGATCGGACAATCGGTTTCGAAGATATAGCCAAATGTTTTTTAAGCGCTAAATCACAACGCTACACAAACCGTAAGGCAAAACCTAGCATGTTTGGTATCGTAGGACTCGGCAAGGTTTCAGGAGACTAATTAGACTAGTCTCGTGAAAATAAGTCGACCACACCCAAAGTTATAAGCGTTTGAAAAAAAAAATTCACCACTAGGTGGCGCTGTTTCGAAACTTCTCAGGCTCATTCAGGGCATTGTGCTGATGACCCATACCACGTTTCGTAACAATCCGTTCATGCGTTCATAAAATACAGAATTTTAGCACAAAATTCAAAATGGCCGACAGCCAAAATGACCGATATGGTAAAATTGGATATCAGTCAACTCGGCATGTTGCCCTGAATCTAACGAGACCAATTTTATGATTTTTGGACAAACTGTTCAGAAGTTATAAGCAAAAATAGCCATTTTTCATATCTCCGGACCAGTAGGTGGCGCTGCGCCGAAACACAGCATGTAGCCTCAGGTCATGCTTGTGAGTACAAGTACCAAGTTTGGTCTGAATACGATAAACCGTTGCGGAGATACGGCCTTACGACTGATTTTGCTAGCGCTATGTAAAATGTATTCGTGCGTTTATCGAAAACGGTTTGACGAATCAATTTGAATTCCATAACTTTTTGTCAGCACTACCTGAAGATGATCTGGTTCAATTTTCGTGCAAATCGGACAAACCGTCTAGGACGAGTTCGAAAAAGTAGCTTTTTTTGAACATTCAAGATGGCGGCCATATTTTTATGACGGAAAATGACGTCATAGGGTGCAATCGAATCGCCATGAGCTCAGGAATCAGAGGGAAAAAGAATTTTGTTGATTGGCCTTACGGTTCAAAAGTTATTAGCAAAGTAAAAGTGAAACTTTGGACAGGTGGTGGCGCTACAGGGAATGACTTAGAAACACCAAAATTGGTGTATTTAATGTTGGGACTGTCCTCTATCAGAATGTCAAACCAAAACAACTTTCCCGCAATCGGTTCTATGGGCTGCCATAGACTCCAAGAGCGGAAGAAGAAGAAGAAGAATAATAATAAGAACGGGAACAGATACAATAGGTGCCTCCGCACCTTCGGTGCTTGGCCCCTAATAAATATAGCTGCAAGCAGCAATTACCGGGGCCAAGCAGAATAAGACGACAAGACATGCCGACATGTCTGAAAGTGTCAGACCAACTGCAACAATGAGCAATTAAAGACATTTAAAGAGGATTTTAGGCGAAATGGCTGAAAAATCATGTAAAAAGTGATTCAAAATATGATTTAATGGATTGTCACTTTTGACCAAAAGGTGGCGCTGTTACGAAATTGATGTGGTGTGGTCAGAGTAAGGAGACAGTGACACATACAAAGTTTTGTGTCAATATGTCGAGGCATTGCAGATATAAAGCCTGAATAGTCATTTTGGCATCATGCCTCAACTTTTCTGCTGTGCTATACGAAAACGGTTTCATAAATCGACACGAAATCCATAACTTTTTGTCGGCACAGTCTGGAGATGATACGATTCGATTTTGGTGAAAATCGGACAAACGGTCTAGGAGGAGTTCGAAAAAGTAGGTTTTGAATGAAAATCAAGATGGCGGACAGGAAGTTTGGCCAAATAAGGAAAACTTGGTATCTATGTTCTCGGCTTGACCCAAGGAATCTATTAAGACCCGTGGCATTTCAATAGCCAGATTTATTCAAAAGTTATTAGCCTTTTTGGAAATTTTGTTATAACTTTTGACCACTAGGTGGCGCTGTCTTGAAATATTTTGGTTGCCTTCAGGGGATGGTGCTGATGACACAATCTGAGTTTCGTAATATTACACCAATGCATTTGTTTAGTATAGCATTTTATTTCACAAAACTGTATTGAAGTCAATGGGAATTTCATATTTTGTTCAATTATAGCGCCACCAAGAGGCTCAGTCCCACAATTTTTTTTACGTGTCCTCAGAGTGAGCCCATACATATGTGTGTCAATTTTGGTGAAAATATCTCAATTCGCTTCGGAGTTATAGACATTTATATGAAAAAACACGAAAAAAATGACTGACACATGACTTTGATTGGAAATTAGTACCCCTAAACATCAATATTTTCGCATTTGGGCATTGGCGTATAGCTATCGACCTATGTTTCCAAACTTCTGACGGTGGTTTCGTCTCGATCGGACTAGCGGTTTCAAAGATATAGCCAAATGTTTTTTAAGCGCTAAATCACAACGCTACACAAACCGTAAGGCAAAACCTAGCATGTTTGGTATCGTAGGACTCGGCAACGATTCAGGAGTCTAAAAAGATGAGTTTCGTGAAAATAAGTCGATCACACCCAAAGTTATAAGCATTTAAAAAAAAAAAATCACCACTAGGTGGCGCTGTTTCGAAACTTCTCACACTCCTTCAGGACATCGTGTTGATGACCCATACCAAGTTTCGTAACAATCCGTTTGTGCGTTCTTAAAATATAGCATTTTAGCACAAAATTCAAAATGGCCGACAGTCAAAATGGCCGATATGGCAAAATTGGATATCAGTCGACTCGGCATGTTGCCCTGAATCTATCGAGACCAATTTTATGATTTTTGGACAAACTGTTCAGAAGTTATAAGCAAAAATAGCCATTTTTCATATCTCCGGACCAGTAGGTGGCGCTGCGCCGAAACGCAGCATGTAGCCTCAGGTCATGCTTGTGAGTACATGTACCAAGTTTGGTCTGAATACGATAAACCGTTGCGGAGATACGGCCTTACGACTCTTTTTGCTAGGGCTACGTAAAATGTATTCGTGCGTTTATCGAAAACGGTTTGACGAATCAATTTGAATTCCATAACTTTTGGTCAGCACTGCCTGAAGATGATCTGGTTCAATTTTCGTGCAAATCGGACAAACCGTCTAGGACGAGTTCGAAAAAGTAGCTTTTTCAGAAAATTCAAAATGGCGGCCATATTTATATGACGGAAAATGACGTCATAGGGTGCAATCGAATCTGCATGAGCTCAGGAATCAGAGGAAAAAAGAATTTTGTTGATTGGCCTTACGGTTCAAAAGTTATTAGCAAAATAAAAGTGAAACTTTGGACAGGTGGTGGCGCTAGAGGGAATGACTTAGAAACACAAAAATTGGTGTATTTAATGTTGGGACTGTCCTCTATCAGAATGTCAAACCAAAACAACTTTCCCGCAATCGGTTCTATGGGCTGCCATAGACTCCCATGGCGGAAGAAGAAGAAGAAGAAGAAGAAGAAGAAGAATAATAATAAGAACGGGAACAGATACAATAGGTGCCTCCGCACCTTCGGTGCTTGGCCCCTAAATATAGCTGCAAGCAGCAATTACCGGGGCCAAGCACAATCAGATGACAAGACATGCCAACATTGCTGAAAGTGTCAGACCAATGAGCAATTAAAGACATTAAAGAGGATTTTAGGCAAAATGCCTGAAAAATCATAGAAACAGTGAAGAAAAATATGATTTAATGGACTATCACTTTCGACCAATAGGTGGCGCAGTTACAAAACTGATGTGATGTGGTCAGAGTGAAGTGACAATGACACATACAAAGTTTGGTGTTAATATGTCAAGGCATTGCAGAGATAAAGCCTGAATAGTGCTATTAACATCATGCCTCAACTTTGCTGCTGCGCTATACGAAAACGGTTTTGTCTATCGACACGAAATCCATAACTTTTAGTCGGCACGGTCTGGAGATGATACGATTCGATTTTGGTGAAAATCGGACAAACGGTCTAGGAGGAGTTCGAAAAAGTAGGTTTTGACTGAAAATCAAGATGGCGGACAGGAAGTTCGGCCAAATAAGGAAAACTTGGTATCTATGTTCTCGGCTTGACCCAAGGACTCTATTAAGACCAGTGGCATTTCAATAGCCAGATTTATTCAAAAGTTATTAGCCTTTTTGGAAAATTTGTTATAACTTTTGACCACTAGGTGGCGCTGTTTCGAAATATTTTGAATACCTTCAGGGGATGGTGCTGAAGGAACATTCTGAGTTTCGTAATATTACACCAATGCATTTGTTTAGTATAGCATTTTATTTCACAAAACTGTATTGAAATCAATGGGAATTTCATGTTTTGTTCTATTATAGCGCCACCAAGAGGCTCAGTCCCACCATTTTTTTTATGTGTCATCAGAGTGAGCCCATACATATATGTGTCGATTTTGGTGCAAAAATCTCAATTTGCATCGGAGTTATAGACATTTATATGAAAAAACACGTAAAAAATGACTGACACATGACTTTGATTGAATATTACTACCCCTAAACATCAATATTTTCGCATTTGGGCATTGGCGTATAGCTATCGACCTATGTTTCCAAACTTCTGACGGTGGTTTCATCTCGATCGGACTAGCGGTTTCAAAGATATAGCCAAATGTTTTTTAAGCGCTAAATCACAACGCTACACAAACCGTAAGGCGAAACCTAGCATGTTTGGTATCATAGGACTCGGCAACGATTCAGGAGTCTAAAAAGATGAGTTTCGTGAAAATAAGTCGACCACACCCAAAGTTATAAGCATTTGAAAAAAAAAATTCACCACTAGGTGGCGCTGTTTCGAAACTTCTCAGGCTCATTCAGGGCATTGTGCTGATGACCCATACCACGTTTCGTAACAATCCGTTCATGCGTTCATAAAATACAGAATTTTAGCACAAAATTCAAAATGGCCGACAGCCAAAATGACCGATATGGTCAAATTGGATATCAGTCGACTCGGCATGTTGCCCTGAATCTAACGAGACCAATTTTATGATTTTTGGACAAACTGTTCAGAAGTTATAAGCAAAAATAGCCATTTTTCATATCTCCGGACCAGTAGGTGGCGCTGCGCCGAAACACAGCATGTAGCCTCAGGTCATGCTTGTGAGTACAAGTACCAAGTTTGGTCTGAATACGATAAACCGTTGCGGAGATACGGCCTTACGACTGTTTTTGCTAGCGCTACGTAAAATGTATTTGTGCGTTTATCGAAAACGGTTTGACGAATCCATTTGAATTCCATAACTTTTTGTCAGCACTACCTGAAGATGATCTGGTTCAATTTTCGTGCAAATCGGACAAACCGTCTAGGACGAGTTCGAAAAAGTAGCTTTTTTTGAAAATTCAAGATGGCGGCCATATTTTTATGACGGAAAATGACGTCATAGGGTGCAATCGAATCGCCATGAGCTCAGGAATCAGAGGAAAAAATAATTTTGTTGATTGGCCTTACGGTTCAAAAGTTATTAGCAAAGTAAAAGTGAAACTTTGGACAGGTGGTGGCGCTAGAGGGAATGACTTAGAAACACCAAAATTGGTGTATTTAATGTTGAGACGGTCCTCTATCAGAATGTCAAACCAAAACAACTTTCCCGCAATCGGTTCTATGGGCTGCCATAGACTCCCATGGCGGAAGAATAATAATAATAATAATAATAAATATAGCTGCAAGCAGCAATTACCGGGGCCAAGCAGAATAAGACGACAAGACATGCCAACATGTCTGAAAGTGTCAGACCAACTGCAACAATGAGCAATTAAAGACATTTAAAGAGGATTTTAGGCGAAATGGCTGAAAAATCATGTAAAAAGTGATTCAAAATATGATTTAATGGATTGTCACTTTTGACCAAAAGGTGGCGCTGTTACGAAATTGATGTGGTGTGGTCAGAGTAAGGAGACAGTGACACATACAAAGTTTTGTGTCAATATGTCGAGGCATTGCAGATATAAAGCCTGAATAGTCATTTTGGCATCATGCCTCAACTTTGCTGCTGTGCTATACGAAAACGGTTTCATCAATCGACACGAAATCCATAACTTTTTGTCGGCACAGTCTGGAGATGATACGATTCGATTTTGGTGAAAATCGGACAAACGGTCTAGGAGGAGTTCGAAAAAGTAGGTTTTGAATGAAAATCAAGATGGCGGACAGGAAGTTTGGCCAAATAAGGAAAACTTGGTATCTATGTTCTCGGCTTGACCCAAGGAATCTATTAAGACCAGTGGCATTTCAATAGCCAGATGTATTCAAAAGTTATTAGCCTTTTTGGAAATTTTGTTATAACTTTTGACCACTAGGTGGCGCTGTCTTGAAATATTTTGGTTGCCTTCAGGGGATGGTGCTGATGACACAATCTGAGTTTCGTAATATTACACCAATGCATTTGTTTAGTATAGCATTTTATTTCACAAAACTGTATTGAAGTCAATGGGAATTTCATATTTTGTTCAATTATAGCGCCACCAAGAGGCTCAGTCCCACAATTTTTTTTACGTGTCCTCAGAGTGAGCCCATACATATGTGTGTCAATTTTGGTGAAAATATCTCAATTCGCTTCGGAGTTATAGACATTTATATGAAAAAACACGAAAAAAATGACTGACACATGACTTTGATTGGAAATTAGTACCCCTAAACATCAATATTTTCGCATTTGGGCATTGGCGTATAGCTATCGACCTATGTTTCCAAACTTCTGACGGTGGTTTCGTCTCGATCGGACTAGCGGTTTCAAAGATATAGCCAAATGTTTTTTAAGCGCTAAATCACAACGCTACACAAACCGTAAGGCGAAACCTAGCATGTTTGGTATCGTAGGACTCGGCAACGATTCAGGAGTCTACAAAGATGAGTTTCGTGAAAATAAGTCGACCACACCCAAAGTTATAAGCATTTGAAAAAAAAAATTCACCACTAGGTGGCGCTGTTTCGAAACTTCTCAGGCTCATTCAGGGCATCGTGCTGATGACCCATACCACGTTTCGTAACAATCCGTTCATGTGTTCATAAAATACAGAATTTTAGCACAAAATTCAAAATGGCCGACAGCCAAAATGACCGATATGGCAAAATTGGATATCAGTCGACTCGGCATGTTGCCCTGAATCTAACGAGACCAATTGTATGATTTTTGGACAAACTGTTCAGAAGTTATAAGCAAAAATAGCCATTTTTCATATCTCCGGACCAGTAGGTGGCGCTGCGCCGAAACACAGCATGTAGCCTCAGGTCATGCTTGTGAGTACAAGTACCAAGTTTGGTCTGAATACGATAAACCGTTGCGGAGATACGGCCTTACGACTGTTTTTGCTAGCGCTACGTAAAATGTATTCGTGCGTTTATCGAAAACGGTTTGACGAATCCATTTGAATTCCATAACTTTTTGTCAGCACTACCTGAAGATGATCTGGTTCAATTTTCGTGCAAATCGGACAAACCGTCTAGGACGAGTTCGAAAAAGTAGCTTTTTTTGAAAATTCAAGATGGTGGCCATATTTTTATGACGGCAAATGACGTCATAGGGTGCAATCGAATCGCCATGAGCTCAGGAATCAGAGGAAAAAAGAATTTCGCTGATTGGCCTTACGGTTCAAATGTTATTAGCAAAATAAAAGTGAAACTTTGGACAGGTGGTGGCGCTAGAGGGAATGACTTAGAAACACCAAAATTGGTGTATTTAATGTTGAGACGGTCCTCTATCAGAATGTCAAACCAAAACAACTTTCCCGCAATCGGTTCTATGGGCTGCCATAGACTCCCATGGCGGAAGAATAATAATAATAAATATAGCTGCAAGCAGCAATTACCGGGGCCAAGCAGAATAAGACGACAAGACATGCCAACATGTCTGAAAGTGTCAGACCAACTGCAACAATGAGCAATTAAAGACATTTAAAGAGGATTTTAGGCGAAATGGCTGAAAAATCATGTAAAAAGTGATTCAAAATATGATTTAATGGATTGTCACTTTTGACCAAAAGGTGGCGCTGTTACGAAATTGATGTGGTGTGGTCAGAGTAAGGAGACAGTGACACATACAAAGTTTTGTGTCAATATGTCGAGGCATTGCAGATATAAAGCCTGAATAGTCATTTTGGCATCATGCCTCAACTTTGCTGCTGTGCTATACGAAAACGGTTTCATCAATCGACACGAAATCCATAACTTTTTGTCGGCACAGTCTGGAGATGATACGATTCGATTTTGGTGAAAATCGGACAAACGGTCTAGGAGGAGTTCGAAAAAGTAGGTTTTGAATGAAAATCAAGATGGCGGACAGGAAGTTTGGCCAAATAAGGAAAACTTGGTATCTATGTTCTCGGCTTGACCCAAGGAATCTATTAAGACCCGTGGCATTTCAATAGCCAGATTTATTCAAAAGTTATTAGCCTTTTTGGAAATTTTGTTATAACTTTTGACCACTAGGTGGCGCTGTCTTGAAATATTTTGGTTGCCTTCAGGGGATGGTGCTGATGACACAATCTGAGTTTCGTAATATTACACCAATGCATTTGTTTAGTATAGCATTTTATTTCACAAAACTGTATTGAAGTCAATGGGAATTTCATATTTTGTTCAATTATAGCGCCACCAAGAGGCTGAGTCCCACCATCTTTTTTACATGTCCTCAGAGTGAGCTCATACATATGTGTGTCGATTTTGGTGAAAATATCTCAATTCGCTTCGGAGTTATAGACATTTATATGAAAAAACATGTAAAAAATGACTGACACATGACTTTGTTTGGAATTTACTACCCCTAAACATCAATATTTTCGCATTTGGGCATTGGTGTATAGCTATCGACCTATGTTTCCAAACTTCTGACGGTGGTTTCGTCTCGATCGGACTAGCGGTTTCAAAGATATAGCCAAATGTTTTTTAAGCGCTAAATCACAACGCTACACAAACCGTAAGGCGAAACCTAGCATGTTTGGTATCATAGGACTCTGCAACGATTCAGGAGTCTAAAAAGATGAGTTTCGTGAAAATAAGTCGACCACACCCAAAGTTATAAGCATTTGGAAAAAAAAATTCACCACTAGGTGGCGCTGTTTCGAAACTTCTCAGGCTCATTCAGGGCATTGTGCTGATGACCCATACCACGTTTCGTAACAATCTGTTCATGCGTTCTTAAAATACAGCATTTTAGCACAAAATTCAAAATGGCCGACAGTCAAAATGGCCGATATGGTAATATTGGATATCAGTCGACTCGGCATGTTACCCTGAATCTAACGAGACCAATTTTATGATTTTTGGACAAACTGTTCAGAAGTTATAAGCAAAAATAGCCATTTTTCATATCTCCGGACCAGTAGGTGGCGCTGCGCCGAAACACAGCATGTAGCCTCAGGTCATGCTTGTGATGACATGTACCAAGTTTGGTCTGAATCCGATAAAGCGTTGCGGAGATACGGCCTTACATCTGTTTTCGCAAGCGCTACGTAAAATGTATTCGTGGGTTTATCGAAAACTGTTAAGCGAATCAACTTGAATTCCATAACTTTTTGTCAGCATGGTCTGTAGATGATCTGGTTCAATTTTCGTGCAAATCGGACAAACCGTCTAGGACGAGTTCGAAAAAGTAGCTTTTTAGATAAATTCAAAATGGCGGCCATATTGTTATGACAGAAATGATGTCATAGGGTGCAATCGAATTGGCATGAGCTCAGGAATCAGAGAGAAAAATAATTGTGTTGATTGGCCTTACGGTTCAAAAGTTATTAGCAAAATAAAAGTGAAACTTTGGACAGGTGGTGGCGCTAGAGGGAATGACTTAGACACACCAAAATTGGTGTATTTAATGTTGGGACTGTCCTCTATCAGAATGTCAAACCAAAACAACTTTCCCGCATTCGGTTCTATGGGCTGCCATAGACTCCCAGTTGGAAGAAGGAAGAATAATAATAATAAGAACGGGAACAGATACAATAGGTGCCTACGCACCTTCGGTGCTTGGCCCCTAAATATAGCTGCAAGCAGCAATTACCGGGGCCAAGCAGAATAAGACGACAAGACATGCCAACATGTCTGAAAGTGTCAGACCAACTGCAACAATGAGCAATTAAAGACATTTAAAGAGGATTTTAGGCGAAATGGCTGAAAAATCATGTAAAAAGTGATTCAAAATATGATTTAATGGATTGTCACTTTTGACCAAAAGGTGGCGCTGTTACGAAATTGATGTGGTGTGGTCAGAGTAAGGAGACAGTGACACATACAAAGTTTTGTGTCAATATGTCGAGGCATTGCAGATATAAAGCCTGAATAGTCATTTTGGCATCATGCCTCAACTTTGCTGCTGTGCTATACGAAAACGGTTTCATCAATCGACACGAAATCCATAACTTTTTGTCGGCACAGTCTGGAGATGATACGATTCGATTTTGGTGAAAATCGGACAAACGGTCTAGGAGAAGTTCGAAAAAGTAGGTTTTGAATGAAAATCAAGATGACGGACAGGAAGTTTGGCCAAATAAGGAAAACTTGGTATCTATGTTCTCGGCTTGACCCAAGGAATCTATTAAGACCCGTGGCATTTCAATAGCCAGATTTATTCAAAAGTTATTAGCCTTTTTGGAAATTTTGTTATAACTTTTGACCACTAGGTGGCGCTGTCTTGAAATATTTTGGTTGCCTTCAGGGGATGGTGCTGATGACACAATCTGAGTTTCGTAATATTACACCAATGCATTTGTTTAGTATAGCATTTTATTTCACAAAACTGTATTGAAGTCAATGGGAATTTCATATTTTGTTCAATTATAGCGCCACCAAGAGGCTCAGTCCCACAATTTTTTTTACGTGTCCTCAGAGTGAGCCCATACATATGTGTGTCAATTTTGGTGAAAATATCTCAATTCGCTTCGGAGTTATAGACATTTATATGAAAAAACACGAAAAAAATGACTGACACATGACTTTGATTGGAAATTAGTACCCCTAAACATCAATATTTTCGCATTTGGGCATTGGTGTATAGCTATCGACCTATGTTTCCAAACTTCTGACGGTGGTTTCGTCTCGATCGGACTAGCGGTTTCAAAGATATAGCCAAATGTTTTTTAAGCGCTAAATCACAACGTTACACAAACCGTAAGGCAAAACCTAGCATGTTTGGTATCGTAGGACTCGGCAACGATTCAGGAGTCTAAAAAGATGAGTTTCGTGAAAATATGTCGACCACACCCAAAGTTATAAGCATTTGAAAAAAAAAATTCACCACTAGGTGGCGCTGTTTCGAAACTTCTCAGGCTCATTCAGGGCATTGTGCTGATGACCCATACCACGTTTCGTAACAATCCGTTCATGCGTTCATAAAATACAGAATTTTAGCACAAAATTCAAAATGGCCGACAGCCAAAATGACCGATATGGTCAAATTGGATATCAGTCGACTCGGCATGTTGCCCTGAATCTAACGAGACCAATTGTATGATTTTTGGACAAACTGTTCAGAAGTTATAAGCAAAAATAGCCATTTTTCATATCTCCGGACCAGTAGGTGGCGCTGCGCCGAAACACAGCATGTAGCCTCAGGTCATGCTTGTGAGTACAAGTACCAAGTTTGGTCTGAATACGATAAACCGTTGCGGAGATACGGCCTTACGACTGTTTTTGCTAGCGCTACGTAAAATGTATTTGTGCGTTTATCGAAAACGGTTTGACGAATCCATTTGAATTCCATAACTTTTTGTCAGCACTACCTGAAGATGATCTGGTTCAATTTTCGTGCAAATCGGACAAACCGTCTAGGACGAGTTCGAAAAAGTAGCTTTTTTTGAAAATTCAAGATGGCGGCCATATTTTTATGACGGAAAATGACGTCATAGGGTGCAATCGAATCGCCATGAGCTCAGGAATCAGAGAAAAAAAGAATTTCGCTGATTGGCCTTACGGTTCAAAAGTTATTAGCAAAGTAAAAGTGAAACTTTGGACAGGTGGTGGCGCTAGAGGGAATGACTTAGAAACACCAAAATTGGTGTATTTAATGTTGAGACGGTCCTCTATCAGAATGTCAAACCAAAACAACTTTCCCGCAATCGGTTCTATGGGCTGCCATAGACTCCCATGGCGGAAGAATAATAATAATAATAATAATAATAATAATAATAATAATAAATATAGCTGCAAGCAGCAATTACCGGGGCCAAGCAGAATAAGACGACAAGACATGCCAACATGTCTGAAAGTGTCAGACCAACTGCAACAATGAGCAATTAAAGACATTTAAAGAGGATTTTAGGCGAAATGGCTGAAAAATCATGTAAAAAGTGATTCAAAATATGATTTAATGGATTGTCACTTTTGACCAAAAGGTGGCGCTGTTACGAAATTGATGTGGTGTGGTCAGAGTAAGGAGACAGTGACACATACAAAGTTTTGTGTCAATATGTCGAGGCATTGCAGATATAAAGCCTGAATAGTCATTTTGGCATCATGCCTCAACTTTGCTGCTGTGCTATACAAAAACGGTTTCATCAATCGACACGAAATCCATAACTTTTTGTCGGCACAGTCTGGAGATGATACGATTCGATTTTGGTGAAAATCGGACAAACGGTCTAGGAGGAGTTAGAAAAAGTAGGTTTTGAATGAAAATCAAGATGGCGGACAGGAAGTTTGGCCAAATAAGGAAAACTTGGTATCTATGTTCTCGGCTTGACCCAAGGAATCTATTAAGACCCGTGGCATTTCAATAGCCAGATTTATTCAAAAGTTATTAGCCTTTTTGGAAATTTTGTTATAACTTTTGACCACTAGGTGGCGCTGTCTTGAAATATTTTGGTTGCCTTCAGGGGATGGTGCTGATGACACAATCTGAGTTTCGTAATATTACACCAATGCATTTGTTTAGTATAGCATTTTATTTCACAAAACTGTATTGAAGTCAATGGGAATTTCATATTTTGTTCAATTATAGCGCCACCAAGAGGCTCAGTCCCACAATTTTTTTTACGTGTCCTCAGAGTGAGCCCATACATATGTGTGTCAATTTTGGTGAAAATATCTCAATTCACTTCGGAGTTATAGACATTTATATGAAAAAACACGAAAAAAATGACTGACACATGACTTTGATTGGAAATTAGTACCCCTAAACATCAATATTTTCGCATTTGGGCATTGGCGTATAGCTATCGACCTATGTTTCCAAACTTCTGACGGTGGTTTCGTCTCGATCGGACTAGCGGTTTCAAAGATATAGCCAAATGTTTTTTAAGCGCTAAATCACAACGCTACACAAACCGTAAGGCAAAACCTAGCATGTTTGGTATCGTAGGACTCGGCAACGATTCAGGAGTCTAAAAAGATGAGTTTCGTGAAAATAAGTCGACCACACCCAAAGTTATAAGCATTTGAAAAAAAAAATTCACCACTAGGTGGCGCTGTTTCGAAACTTCTCAGGCTCATTCAGGGCATTGTGCTGATGACCCATACCACGTTTCGTAACAATCCGTTCATGCGTTCATAAAATACAGAATTTTAGCACAAAATTCAAAATGGCCGACAGCCAAAATGACCGATATGGTCAAATTGGATATCAGTCGACTCGGCATGTTGCCCTGAATCTAACGAGACCAATTGTATGATTTTTGGACAAACTGTTCAGAAGTTATAAGCAAAAATAGCCATTTTTCATATCTCCGGACCAGTAGGTGGCGCTGCGCCGAAACACAGCATGTAGCCTCAGGTCATGCTTGTGAGTACAAGTACCAAGTTTGGTCTGAATACGATAAACCGTTGCGGAGATACGGCCTTACGACTGTTTTTGCTAGCGCTACGTAAAATGTATTTGTGCGTTTATTGAAAACGGTTTGACGAATCCATTTGAATTCCATAACTTTTTGTCAGCACTACCTGAAGATGATCTGGTTCAATTTTCGTGCAAATCGGACAAACCGTCTAGGACGAGTTCGAAAAAGTAGCTTTTTTTGAAAATTCAAGATGGCGGCCATATTTTTATGACGGCAAATGACGTCATAGGGTGAAATCGAATCGCCATGAGCTCAGGAATCAGAGGAAAAAAGAATTTCGCTGATTGGCCTTACGGTTCAAAAGTTATTAGCAAAATAAAAGTGAAACTTTGGACAGGTGGTGGCGCTAGAGGGAATGACTTAGAAACACCAAAATTGGTGTATTTAATGTTGAGACGGTCCTCTATCAGAATGTCAAACCAAAACAACTTTCCCGCAATCGGTTCTATGGGCTGCCATAGACTCCCATGGCGGAAGAATAATAATAATAAATATAGCTGCAAGCAGCAATTACCGGGGCCAAGCAGAATAAGACGACAAGACATGCCAACATGTCTGAAAGTGTCAGACCAACTGCAACAATGAGCAATTAAAGACATTTAAAGAGGATTTTAGGCGAAATGGCTGAAAAATCATGTAAAAAGTGATTCAAAATATGATTTAATGGATTGTCACTTTTGACCAAAAGGTGGCGCTGTTACGAAATTGATGTGGTGTGGTCAGAGTAAGGAGACAGTGACACATACAAAGTTTTGTGTCAATATGTCGAGGCATTGCAGATATAAAGCCTGAATAGTCATTTTGGCATCATGCCTCAACTTTGCTGCTGTGCTATACGAAAACGGTTTCATCAATCGACACGAAATCCATAACTTTTTGTCGGCACAGTCTGGAGATGATACGATTCGATTTTGGTGAAAATCGGACAAACGGTCTAGGAGGAGTTCGAAAAAGTAGGTTTTGAATGAAAATCAAGATGGCGGACAGGAAGTTTGGCCAAATAAGGAAAACTTGGTATCTATGTTCTCGGCTTGACCCAAGGAATCTATTAAGACCCGTGCCATTTCAATAGCCAGATTTATTCAAAAGTTATTAGCCTTTTTGGAAATTTTGTTATAACTTTTGACCACTAGGTGGCGCTGTCTTGAAATATTTTGGTTGCCTTCAGGGGATGGTGCTGATGACACAATCTGAGTTTCGTAATATTACACCAATGCATTTGTTTAGTATAGCATTTTATTTCACAAAACTGTATTGAAGTCAATGGGAATTTCATATTTTGTTCAATTATAGCGCCACCAAGAGGCTCAGTCCCACAATTTTTTTTACGTGTCCTCAGAGTGAGCCCATACATATGTGTGTCAATTTTGGTGAAAATATCTCAATTCGCTTCGGAGTTATAGACATTTATATGAAAAAACACGAAAAAAATGACTGACACATGACTTTGATTGGAAATTAGTACCCCTAAACATCAATATTTTCGCATTTGGGCATTGGCATATAGCTATCGACCTATGTTTCCAAACTTCTGACGGTGGTTTCGTCTCGATCGGACTAGCGGTTTCAAAGATATAGCCAAATGTTTTTTAAGCGCTAAATCACAACGCTACACAAACCGTAAGGCGAAACCTAGCATGTTTGGTATCGTAGGACTCGGCAACGATTCAGGAGTCTAAAAAGATGAGTTTCGTGAAAATAAGTCGACCACACCCAAAGTTATAAGCATTTGAAAAAAAAAATTCACCACTAGGTGGCGCTGTTTCGAAACTTCTCAGGCTCATTCAGGGCATTGTGCTGATGACCCATACCACATTTCGTAACAATCCGTTCATGCGTTCATAAAATACAGAATTTTAGCACAAAATTCAAAATGGCCGACAGCCAAAATGACCGATATGGTCAAATTGGATATCAGTCGACTCGGCATGTTGCCCTGAATCTAACGAGACCAATTGTATGATTTTTGGACAAACTGTTCAGAAGTTATAAGCAAAAATAGCCATTTTTCATATCTCCGGACCAGTAGGTGGCGCTGCGCCGAAACACAGCATGTAGCCTCAGGTCATGCTTGTGAGTACAAGTACCAAGTTTGGTCTGAATACGATAAACCGTTGCGGAGATACGGCCTTACGACTGTTTTTGCTAGCGCTACGTAAAATGTATTTGTGCGTTTATTGAAAACGGTTTGACGAATCCATTTGAATTCCATAACTTTTTGTCAGCACTACCTGAAGATGATCTGGTTCAATTTTCGTGCAAATCGGACAAACCGTCTAGGACGAGTTCGAAAAAGTAGCTTTTTTTGAAAATTCAAGATGGCGGCCATATTTTTATGACGGCAAATGACGTCATAGGGTGCAATCGAATCGCCATGAGCTCAGGAATCAGAGGAAAAAAGAATTTCGCTGATTGGCCTTACGGTTCAAAAGTTATTAGCAAAATAAAAGTGAAACTTTGGACAGGTGGTGGCGCTAGAGGGAATGACTTAGAAACACCAAAATTGGTGTATTTAATGTTGAGACGGTCCTCTATCAGAATGTCAAACCAAAACAACTTTCCCGCAATCGGTTCTATGGGCTGCCATAGACTCCCATGGCGGAAGAATAATAATAATAATAAATATAGCTGCAAGCAGCAATTACCGGGGCCAAGCAGAATAAGACGACAAGACATGCCAACATGTCTGAAACAATGAGCAATTAAAGACATTTAAAGAGGATTTTAGGCGAAATGGCTGAAAAATCATGTAAAAAGTGATTCAAAATATGATTTAATGGATTTTCACTTTTGACCAAAAGGTGGCGCTGTTACGAAATTGATGTGGTGTGGTCAGAGTAAGGAGACAGTGACACATACAAAGTTTTGTGTCAATATGTCGAGGCATTGCAGATATAAAGCCTGAATAGTCATTTTGGCATCATGCCTCAACTTTTCTGCTGTGCTATACGAAAACGGTTTCATAAATCGACACGAAATCCATAACTTTTTGTCGGCACAGTCTGGAGATGATACGATTCGATTTTGGTGAAAATCGGACAAACGGTCTAGGAGGAGTTCGAAAAAGTAGGTTTTGAATGAAAATCAAGATGGCGGACAGGAAGTTTGGCCAAATAAGGAAAACTTGGTATCTATGTTCTCGGCTTGACCCAAGGAATCTATTAAGACCCGTGGCATTTCAATAGCCAGATTTATTCAAAAGTTATTAGCCTTTTTGGAAATTTTGTTATAACTTTTGACCACTAGGTGGCGCTGTCTTGAAATATTTTGGTTGCCTTCAGGGGATGGTGCTGATGACACAATCTGAGTTTCGTAATATTACACCAATGCATTTGTTTAGTATAGCATTTTATTTCACAAAACTGTATTGAAGTCAATGGGAATTTCATATTTTGTTCAATTATAGCGCCACCAAGAGGCTCAGTCCCACAATTTTTTTTACGTGTCCTCAGAGTGAGCCCATACATATGTGTGTCAATTTTGGTGAAAATATCTCAATTCGCTTCGGAGTTATAGACATTTATATGAAAAAACACGAAAAAAATGACTGACACATGACTTTGATTGGAAATTAGTACCCCTAAACATCAATATTTTTGCATTTGGGCATTGGCGTATAGCTATCGACCTATGTTTTCAAACTTCTGACGGTGGTTTCGTCTCGATCGGACTAGCGGTTTCAAAGATATAGCCAAATGTTTTTTAAGCGCTAAATCACAACGCTACACAAACCGTAAGGCGAAACCTAGCATGTTTGGTATCGTAGGACTCGGCAACGATTCAGGAGTCTAAAAAGATGAGTTTCCTGAAAATAAGTCGACCACACCCAAAGTTATAAGCATTTGAAAAAAAAAATTCACCACTAGGTGGCGCTGTTTCGAAACTTCTCAGGCTCATTCAGGGCATTGTGCTGATGACCCATACCACATTTCGTAACAATCCGTTCATGCGTTCATAAAATACAGAATTTTAGCACAAAATTCAAAATGGCCGACAGCCAAAATGACCGATATGGTCAAATTGGATATCAGTCGACTCGGCATGTTGCCCTGAATCTAACGAGACCAATTGTATGATTTTTGGACAAACTGTTCAGAAGTTATAAGCAAAAATAGCCATTTTTCATATCTCCGGACCAGTAGGTGGCGCTGCGCCGAAACACAGCATGTAGCCTCAGGTCATGCTTGTGAGTACAAGTACCAAGTTTGGTCTGAATACGATAAACCGTTGCGGAGATACGGCCTTACGACTGTTTTTGCTAGCGCTACGTAAAATGTATTTGTGCGTTTATTGAAAACGGTTTGACGAATCCATTTGAATTCCATAACTTTTTGTCAGCACTACCTGAAGATGATCTGGTTCAATTTTCGTGCAAATCGGACAAACCGTCTAGGACGAGTTCGAAAAAGTAGCTTTTTTTGAAAATTCAAGATGGCGGCCATATTTTTATGACGGCAAATGACGTCATAGGGTGCAATCGAATCGCCATGAGCTCAGGAATCAGAGGAAAAAAGAATTTCGCTGATTGGCCTTACGGTTCAAAAGTTATTAGCAAAATAAAAGTGAAACTTTGGACAGGTGGTGGCGCTAGAGGGAATGACTTAGAAACACCAAAATTGGTGTATTTAATGTTGAGACGGTCCTCTATCAGAATGTCAAACCAAAACAACTTTCCCGCAATCGGTTCTATGGGCTGCCATAGACTCCCATGGCGGAAGAATAATAATAATAATAATAATAATAATAATAATAATAATAAGAAACGGAACAGATACAATAGGTGCCTCCGCACCTTCGGTGCTTGGCCCCTAAATATAGCTGCAAGCAGCAATTACCGGGGCCAAGCAGAATAAGACGACAAGACATGCCAACATGTCTGAAAGTGTCAGACCAACTGCAACAATGAGCAATTAAAGACATTTAAAGAGGATTTTAGGCGAAATGGCTGAAAAATCATGTAAAAAGTGATTCAAAATATGATTTAATGGATTGTCACTTTTGACCAAAAGGTGGCGCTGTTACGAAATTGATGTGGTGTGGTCAGAGTAAGGAGACAGTGACACATACAAAGTTTTGTGTCAATATGTCGAGGCATTGCAGATATAAAGCCTGAATAGTCATTTTGGCATCATGCCTCAACTTTGCTGCTGTGCTATACGAAAACGGTTTCATCAATCGACACGAAATCCATAACTTTTTGTCGGCACAGTCTGGAGATGATACGATTCGATTTTGGTGAAAATCGGACAAACGGTCTAGGAGGAGTTCGAAAAAGTAGGTTTTGAATGAAAATCAAGATGGCGGACAGGAAGTTTGGCCAAATAAGGAAAACTTGGTATCTATGTTCTCGGCTTGACCCAAGGAATCTATTAAGACCAGTGGCATTTCAATAGCCAGATGTATTCAAAAGTTATTAGCCTTTTTGGAAATTTTGTTATAACTTTTGACCACTAGGTGGCGCTGTCTTGAAATATTTTGGTTGCCTTCAGGGGATGGTGCTGATGACACAATCTGAGTTTCGTAATATTACACCAATGCATTTGTTTAGTATAGCATTTTATTTCACAAAACTGTATTGAAGTCAATGGGAATTTCATATTTTGTTCAATTATAGCGCCACCAAGAGGCTCAGTCCCACAATTTTTTTTACGTGTCCTCAGAGTGAGCCCATACATATGTGTGTCAATTTTGGTGAAAATATCTCAATTCGCTTCGGAGTTATAGACATTTATATGAAAAAACACGAAAAAAATGACTGACACATGACTTTGATTGGAAATTAGTACCCCTAAACATCAATATTTTCGCATTTGGGCATTGGCGTATAGCTATCGACCTATGTTTCCAAACTTCTGACGGTGGTTTCGTCTCGATCGGACTAGCGGTTTCAAAGATATAGCCAAATGTTTTTTAAGCGCTAAATCACAACGCTACACAAACCGTAAGGCGAAACCTAGCATGTTTGGTATCGTAGAACTCGGCAATGATTCAGGAGTCTAAAAAGATGAGTTTCGTGAAAATAAGTCGACCACACCCAAAGTTATAAGCATTTGAAAAAAAAAATTCACCACTAGGTGGCGCTGTTTCGAAACTTCTCAGGCTCATTCAGGGCATCGTGCTGATGACCCATACCACGTTTCGTAACAATCCGTTCATGCGTTCATAAAATACAGAATTTTAGCACAAAATTCAAAATGGCCGACAGCCAAAATGACCGATATGGCAAAATTGGATATCAGTCGACTCGGCATGTTGCCCTGAATCTAACGAGACCAATTGTATGATTTTTGGACAAACTGTTCAGAAGTTATAAGCAAAAATAGCCATTTTTCATATCTCCGGACCAGTAGGTGGCGCTGCGCCGAAACACAGCATGTAGCCTCAGGTCATGCTTGTGAGTACAAGTACCAAGTTTGGTCTGAATACGATAAACCGTTGCGGAGATACGGCCTTACGACTGTTTTTGCTAGCGCTACGTAAAATGTATTCGTGCGTTTATCAAAAACGGTTTGACGAATCCATTTGAATTCCATAACTTTTTGTCAGCACTACCTGAAGATGATCTGGTTCAATTTTCGTGCAAATCGGACAAACCGTCTAGGACGAGTTCGAAAAAGTAGCTTTTTTTGAAAATTCAAGATGGTGGCCATATTTTTATGTCGGCAAATGACGTCATAGGGTGCAATCGAATCGCCATGAGCTCAGGAATCAGAGGAAAAAAGAATTTCGCTGATTGGCCTTACGGTTCAAAAGTTATTAGCAAAATAAAAGTGAAACTTTGGACAGGTGGTGGCGCTAGAGGGAATGACTTAGAAACACCAAAATTGGTGTATTTAATGTTGAGACGGTCCTCTATCAGAATGTCAAACCAAAACAACTTTCCCGCAATCGGTTCTATGGGCTGCCATAGACTCCCATGGCGGAAGAAGAAGAAGAAGAAGAAGAAGAAGAAGAATAATAAATATAGCTGCAAGCAGCAATTACCGGGGCCAAGCAGAATAAGACGACAAGACATGCCAACATGTCTGAAAGTGTCAGACCAACTGCAACAATGAGCAATTAAAGACATTTAAAGAGGATTTTAGGCGAAATGGCTGAAAAATCATGTAAAAAGTGATTCAAAATATGATTTAATGGATTGTCACTTTTGACCAAAAGGTGGCGCTGTTACGAAATTGATGTGGTGTGGTCAGAGTAAGGAGACAGTGACACATACAAAGTTTTGTGTCAATATGTCGAGGCATTGCAGATATAAAGCCTGAATAGTCATTTTGGCATCATGCCTCAACTTTGCTGCTGTGCTATACGAAAACGGTTTCATCAATCGACACGAAATCCATAACTTTTTGTCGGCACAGTCTGGAGATGATACGATTCGATTTTGGTGAAAATCGGACAAACGGTCTAGGAGGAGTTCGAAAAAGTAGGTTTTGAATGAAAATCAAGATGGCGGACAGGAAGTTTGGCCAAATAAGGAAAACTTGGTATCTATGTTCTCGGCTTGACCCAAGGAATCTATTAAGACCCGTGGCATTTCAATAGCCAGATTTATTCAAAAGTTATTAGCCTTTTTGGAAATGTTGTTATAACTTTTGACCACTAGGTGGCGCTGTCTTGAAATATTTTGGTTGCCTTCAGGGGATGGTGCTGATGACACAATCTGAGTTTCGTAATATTACACCAATGCATTTGTTTAGTATAGCATTTTATTTCACAAAACTGTATTGAAGTCAATGGGAATTTCATATTTTGTTCAATTATAGCGCCACCAAGAGGCTCAGTCCCACAATTTTTTTTACGTGTCCTCAGAGTGAGCCCATACATATGTGTGTCAATTTTGGTGAAAATATCTCAATTCGCTTCGGAGTTATAGACATTTATATGAAAAAACACGAAAAAAATGACTGACACATGACTTTGATTGGAAATTGGTACCCCTAAACATCAATATTTTCGCATTTGGGCATTGGCGTATAGCTATCGACCTATGTTTCCAAACTTCTGACGGTGGTTTCGTCTCGATCGGACTAGCGGTTTCAAAGATATAGCCAAATGTTTTTTAAGCGCTAAATCACAACGCTACACAAACCGTAATGCAAAACCTAGCATGTTTGGTATCGTAGGACTCGGCAACGATTCAGGAGTCTAAAAAGATGAGTTTCGTGAAAATAAGTCGACCACACCCAAAGTTATAAGCATTTGAAAAAAAAAATTCACCACTAGGTGGCGCTGTTTCGAAACTTCTCAGGCTCATTCAGGGCATCGTGCTGATGACCCATACCACGTTTCGTAACAATCCGTTCATGCGTTCATAAAATACAGCATTTTAGCACAAAATTCAAAATGGCCGACAGCCAAAATGACCGATATGGCAAAATTGGATATCAGTCGACTCGGCATGTTGCCCTGAATCTAACGAGACCAATTGTATGATTTTTGGACAAACTGTTCAGAAGTTATAAGCAAAAATAGCCATTTTTCATATCTCCGGACCAGTAGGTGGCGCTGCGCCGAAACACAGCATGTAGCCTCAGGTCATGCTTGTGAGTACAAGTACCAAGTTTGGTCTGAATACGATAAACCGTTGCGGTGATACGGCCTTACGACTGTTTTTGCTAGCGCTACGTAAAATGTATTCGTGCGTTTATCGAAAACGGTTTGACGAATCCATTTGAATTCCATAACTTTTTGTCAGCACTACCTGAAGATGATCTGGTTCAATTTTCGTGCAAATCGGACAAACCGTCTAGGACGAGTTCGAAAAAGTAGCTTTTTTTGAAAATTCAAGATGGCGGCCATATTTTTATGACGGCAAATGACGTCATAGGGTGCAATCAAATCGCCATGAGCTCAGGAATCAGAGGAAAAAAGAATTTCGCTGATTGGCCTTACGGTTCAAAAGTTATTAGCAAAATAAAAGTGAAACTTTGGACAGGTGGTGGCGCTAGAGGGAATGACTTAGAAACACCAAAATTGGTGTATTTAATGTTGAGACGGTCCTCTATCAGAATGTCAAACCAAAACAACTTTCCCGCAATCGGTTCTATGGGCTGCCATAGACTCCCATGGCGGAAGAATAATAATAATAATAATAATAATAAATATAGCTGCAAGCAGCAATTACCGGGGCCAAGCAGAATAAGACGACAAGACATGCCAACATGTCTGAAAGTGTCAGACCAACTGCAACAATGAGCAATTATAGACTTTAAAGAGGATTTTATGCAAAATGCCTGAAAAATCATAGAAACAATAATTAAAAATATGATTTTATGGATTATCACTTTCGACCAATAGGTGGCGCAGTTACAAAACTGATGTGATGTGGTCAGAGTGAAGTGACAATGACACATACAAAGTTTGGTGTCAATATGTCAAGGCATTGCAGAGATAAAGCCTGAATAGTGCTATTAGCATCATGCCTCAACTTTGCTGCTGCGCTATACGAAAACGGTTTCGTCTATCGACACGAAATCCATAACTTTTAGTCGGCACGGTCTGGAGATGATACGATTCGATTTTGGTGAAAATCGGACAAACGGTCTAGGAGGAGTTCGAAAAAGTAGGTTTTGACTGAACATCAAGATGGCGGACAGGAAGTTCGGCCAAATAAGGAAAACTTGGTATCTATGTTCTCGGCTTGACCCAAGGAATCTATTAAGACCAGTGGCATTTCAATAGCCAGATTTATTCAAAAGTTATTAGCCTTTTTGGAAATTTTGTTATAACTTTTGACCACTAGGTGGCGCTGTTTCGAAATATTTTGAGTACCTTCAGGGGATGGTGCTGAAGGCACATTCTGAGTTTCGTAATATTACACCAATGCATTTGTTTAGTATAGCATTTTATTTCACAAAACTCTATTGAAATCAATGGGAATTTCATGTTTTGTTCTATTATAGCGCCACCAAGAGGCTCAGTCCCACCATTTTTTTTATGTGTCATCAGAGTGAGCCCATACATATATGTGTCGATTTTGGTGCAAAAATCTCAATTTGCTTCGGAGTTATAGACATTTATATGAAAAAACACGTAAAAAATGACTGACACATGACTTTGATTGAATATTACTACCCCTAAACATCAATATTTTCGCATTTGGGCATTGGTGTATAGCTATCGACCTATGTTTCCAAACTTCTGACGGTGGTTTCGTCTCGATCGGACAAGCGGTTTCGAAGATATAGCCTAATGTTTTTTAAGCGCTAAATCACAACGCTACACAAACCGTTAGGCGAAACCTAACATGTTTGGTATCGTTGGACTCGGCAACGATTCAGGAGTCCAATGAGATGAGTTTCGTGAAAATAAGTCGACCACACCCAAAGTTATAAGCATTTGGAAGCATTTGGGGAAAAAAATTCACCACTAGATGGCACTGTTTCGAAACTTCTCAGGCTCCTTCAGGACATCGTGCTGATGACCCATACCGAGTTTCGTAACGATAGGTTCATGCATTCCTAAAATACAGCATTTTAGCACATAATTCAAAATGGCCGACAGCCAAAATGGCTGATTGGGGAAAATTGGATATCAGTCGACTCGGCATGACGCCCTGAATCTATCAAGACCAATTTTATGATTTTTGGACAAACTGTTCAGAAGTTATAAGCAAAAATAGCCATTTTTCATATCTCCGGACCTGTAGGTGGCGCTGCGCCGAAACGCAGCATGTTGCCTCAGGTCATGCTTGTGAGTACATGTACCAAGTTTGGTCTGAATACGATAAACCGTTGCGGAGATACAGCCTTACGACTGTTTTTGCAGGCGCTACGTAAAATGTATTTGTGCGTTTATCGAAAACGGTTTGACGAATCCATTTGAATTCCATAACTTTTTGTCAGCACTACCTGAAGATGATCTGGTTCAATTTTCGTGCAAATCGGACAAACCGTCTAGGACGAGTTCGAAAAAGTAGCTTTTTTTAAAAATTCAAGATGGCGGCCATATTTTTATGACGGAAAATGACGTCATAGGGTGCAATCGAATCGCCATGAGCTCAGGAATCAGAGGAAAAAATAATTTTGTTGATTGGCCTTACGGTTCAAAAGTTATTAGCAAAGTAAAAGTGAAACTTTGGACAGGTGGTGGCGCTAGAGGGAATGACTTAGAAACACCAAAATTGGTGTATTTAATGTTGGGACTGTCCTCTATCAGAATGTCAAACCAAAACAACTTTCCCGCAATCGGTTCTATGGGCTGCCATAGACTCCCAGAGCGGAAGAATAATAATAATAATAATAAATATAGCTGCAAGCAGCAATTACCGGGGCCAAGCAGAATAAGACGACAAGACATGCCAACATGTCTGAAAGTGTCAGACCAACTGCAACAATGAGCAATTAAAGACATTTAAAGAGGATTTTAGGCGAAATGGCTGAAAAATCATGTAAAAAGTGATTCAAAATATGATTTAATGGATTGTCACTTTTGACCAAAAGGTGGCGCTGTTACGAAATTGATGTGGTGTGGTCAGAGTAAGGAGACAGTGACACATACAAAGTTTTGTGTCAATATGTCGAGGCATTGCAGATATAAAGCCTGAATAGTCATTTTGGCATCATGCCTCAACTTTGCTGCTGTGCTATACGAAAACGGTTTCATCAATCGACACGAAATCCATAACTTTTTGTCGGCACAGTCTGGAGATGATACGATTCGATTTTGGTGAAAATCGGACAAACGGTCTAGGAGGAGTTCGAAAAAGTAGGTTTTGAATGAAAATCAAGATGGCGGACAGGAAGTTTGGCCAAATAAGGAAAACTTGGTATCTATGTTCTCGGCTTGACCCAAGGAATCTATTAAGACCCGTGGCATTTCAATAGCCAGATTTATTCAAAAGTTATTAGCCTTTTTGGAAATTTTGTTATAACTTTTGACCACTAGGTGGCGCTGTCTTGAAATATTTTGGTTGCCTTCAGGGGATGGTGCTGATGACACAATCTGAGTTTCGTAATATTACACCAATGCATTTGTTTAGTATAGCATTTTATTTCACAAAACTGTATTGAAGTCAATGGGAATTTCATATTTTGTTCAATTATAGCGCCACCAAGAGGCTGAGTCCCACCATCTTTTTTACATGTCCTCAGAGTGAGCTCATACATATGTGTGTCGATTTTGGTGAAAATATCTCAATTCGCTTCGGAGTTATAGACATTTATATGAAAAAACATGTAAAAAATGACTGACACATGACTTTGTTTGGAATTTACTACCCCTAAACATCAATATTTTCGCATTTGGGCATTGGTGTATAGCTATCGACCTATGTTTCCAAACTTCTGACGGTGGTTTCGTCTCGATCGGACTAGCGGTTTCAAAGATATAGCCAAATGTTTTTTAAGCGCTAAATCACAACGCTACACAAACCGTAAGGCGAAACCTAGCATGTTTGGTATCATAGGACTCGGCAACGATTCAGGAGTCTAAAAAGATGAGTTTCGTGAAAATAAGTCGACCACACCCAAAGTTATAAGCATTTGGAAAAAAAAATTCACCACTAGGTGGCGCTGTTTCGAAACTTCTCAGGCTCATTCAGGGCATTGTGCTGATGACCCATACCACGTTTCGTAACAATCTGTTCATGCGTTCTTAAAATACAGCATTTTAGCACAAAATTCAAAATGGCCGACAGTCAAAATGGCCGATATGGTAATATTGGATATCAGTCGACTCGGCATGTTACCCTGAATCTAACGAGACCAATTTTATGATTTTTGGACAAACTGTTCAGAAGTTATAAGCAAAAATAGCCATTTTTCATATCTCCGGACCAGTAGGTGGCGCTGCGCCGAAACACAGCATGTAGCCTCAGGTCATGCTTGTGATGACATGTACCAAGTTTGGTCTGAATCCGATAAAGCGTTGCGGAGATACGGCCTTACATCTGTTTTCGCAAGCGCTACGTAAAATGTATTCGTGGGTTTATCGAAAACTGTTAAGCGAATCAACTTGAATTCCATAACTTTTTGTCAGCATGGTCTGTAGATGATCTGGTTCAATTTTCGTGCAAATCGGACAAACCGTCTAGGACGAGTTCGAAAAAGTAGCTTTTTAGATAAATTCAAAATGGCGGCCATATTGTTATGACAGAAATGATGTCATAGGGTGCAATCGAATTGGCATGAGCTCAGGAATCAGAGAGAAAAATAATTGTGTTGATTGGCCTTACGGTTCAAAAGTTATTAGCAAAATAAAAGTGAAACTTTGGACAGGTGGTGGCGCTAGAGGGAATGACTTAGACACACCAAAATTGGTGTATTTAATGTTGGGACTGTCCTCTATCAGAATGTCAAACCAAAACAACTTTCCCGCATTCGGTTCTATGGGCTGCCATAGACTCCCAGTTGGAAGAAGGAAGAATAATAATAATAAGAACGGGAACAGATACAATAGGTGCCTACGCACCTTCGGTGCTTGGCCCCTAATAATAATAATAAGAAACGGAACAGATACAATAGGTGCCTCCGCACCTTCGGTGCTTGGCCCCTAATAAGAAACGGAACAGATACAATAGGTGCCTCCGCACCTTCGGTGCTTGGCCCCTAATAAGAACGGGAACAGATACAATAGGTGCCTCCGCACCTTCGGTGCTTGGCCCCTAATAATAATAATAATAATAATAATAATAAGAAACGGAACAGATACAATAGGTGCCTCCGCACCTTCGGTGCTTGGCCCCTAATAATAAGAAACGGAACAGATACAATAGGTGCCTCCGCACCTTCGGTGCTTGGCCCCTAAATATAGCTGCAAGCAGCAATTACCGGGGCCAAGCAGAATAAGACGACAAGACATGCCAACATGTCTGAAAGTGTCAGACCAACTGCAACAATGAGCAATTAAAGACATTTAAAGAGGATTTTAGGCGAAATGGCTGAAAAATCATGTAAAAAGTGATTCAAAATATGATTTAATGGATTGTCACTTTTGACCAAAAGGTGGCGCTGTTACGAAATTGATGTGGTGTGGTCAGAGTAAGGAGACAGTGACACATACAAAGTTTTGTGTCAATATGTCGAGGCATTGCAGATATAAAGCCTGAATAGTCATTTTGGCATCATGCCTCAACTTTGCTGCTGTGCTATACGAAAACGGTTTCATCAATCGACACGAAATCCATAACTTTTTGTCGGCACAGTCTGGAGATGATACGATTCGATTTTGGTGAAAATCGGACAAACGGTCTAGGAGGAGTTCGAAAAAGTAGGTTTTGAATGAAAATCAAGATGGCGGACAGGAAGTTTGGCCAAATAAGGAAAACTTGGTATCTATGTTCTCGGCTTGACCCAAGGAATCTATTAAGACCCGTGGCATTTCAATATCCAGATTTATTCAAAAGTTATTAGCCTTTTTGGAAATTTTGTTATAACTTTTGACCACTAGGTGGCACTGTCTTGAAATATTTTGGTTGCCTTCAGGGGATGGTGCTGATGACACAATCTGAGTTTCGTAATATTACACCAATGCATTTGTTTAGTATAGCATTTTATTTCACAAAACTGTATTGAAGTCAATGGGAATTTCATATTTGGTTCAATTATAGCGCCACCAAGAGGCTCAGTCCCACAATTTTTTTTACGTGTCCTCAGAGTGAGCCCATACATATGTGTGTCAATTTTGGTGAAAATATCTCAATTCGCTTCAGAGTTATAGACATTTATATGAAAAAACACGAAAAAAATGACTGACACATGACTTTGATTGGAAATTAGTACCCCTAAACATCAATATTTTCGCATTTGGGCATTAGCGTATAGCTATCGACCTATGTTTTCAAACTTCTGACGGTGGTTTCGTCTCGATCGGACTAGCGGTTTCAAAGATATAGCCAAATGTTTTTTAAGCGCTAAATCACAACGCTACACAAACCGTAAGGCGAAACCTAGCATGTTTGGTATCGTAGGACTCGGCAACGATTCAGGAGTCTAAAAAGATGAGTTTCGTGAAAATAAGTCGACCACACCCAAAGTTATAAGCATTTGAAAAAAAAAAATCACCACTAGGTGGCGCTGTTTCGAAACTTCTCAGGCTCATTCAGGGCATTGTGCTGATGACCCATACCACGTTTCGTAACAATCCGTTCATGCGTTCATAAAATACAGAATTTTAGCACAAAATTCAAAATGGCCGACAGCCAAAATGACCGATATGGTCAAATTGGATATCAGTCGACTCGGCATGTTGCCCTGAATCTAACGAGACCAATTTTATGATTTTTGGACAAACTGTTCAGAAGTTATAAGCAAAAATAGCCATTTTTCATATCTCCGGACCAGTAGGTGGCGCTGCGCCGAAACACAGCATGTAGCCTCAGGTCATGCTTGTGAGTACAAGTACCAAGTTTGGTCTGAATACGATAAACCGTTGCGGAGATACGGCCTTACGACTGTATTTGCTAGCGCTACGTAAAATGTATTTGTGCGTTTATTGAAAACGGTTTGACGAATCCATTTGAATTCCATAACTTTTTGTCAGCACTACCTGAAGATGATCTGGTTCAATTTTCGTGCAAATCGGACAAACCGTCTAGGACGAGTTCGAAAAAGTAGCTTTTTTTGAAAATTCAAGATGGCGGCCATATTTTTATGACGGCAAATGACGTCATAGGGTGCAATCGAATCGCCATGAGCTCAGGAATCAGAGGAAAAAAGAATTTCGCTGATTGGCCTTACGGTTCAAAAGTTATTAGCAAAATAAAAGTGAAACTTTGGACAGGTGGTGGCGCTAGAGGGAATGACTTAGAAACACCAAAATTGGTGTATTTAATGTTGAGACGGTCCTCTATCAGAATGTCAAACCAAAACAACTTTCCCGCAATCGGTTCTATGGGCTGCCATAGACTCCCATGGCGGAAGAATAATAATAATAAATATAGCTGCAAGCAGCAATTACCGGGGCCAAGCAGAATAAGACGACAAGACATGCCAACATGTCTGAAAGTGTCAGACCAACTGCAACAATGAGCAATTAAAGACATTTAAAGAGGATTTTAGGCGAAATGGCTGAAAAATCATGTAAAAAGTGATTCAAAATATGATTTAATGGATTGTCACTTTTGACCAAAAGGTGGCGCTGTTACGAAATTGATGTGGTGTGGTCAGAGTAAGGAGACAGTGACACATACAAAGTTTTGTGTCAATATGTCGAGGCATTGCAGATATAAAGCCTGAATAGTCATTTTGGCATCATGCCTCAACTTTGCTGCTGTGCTATACGAAAACGGTTTCATCAATCGACACGAAATCCATAACTTTTTGTCGGCACAGTCTGGAGATGATACGATTCGATTTTGGTGAAAATCGGACAAACGGTCTAGGAGGAGTTCGAAAAAGTAGGTTTTGAATGAAAATCAAGATGGCGGACAGGAAGTTTGGCCAAATAAGGAAAACTTGGTATCTATGTTCTCGGCTTGACCCAAGGAATCTATTAAGACCAGTGGCATTTCAATAGCCAGATGTATTCAAAAGTTATTAGCCTTTTTGGAAATTTTGTTATAACTTTTGACCACTAGGTGGCGCTGTCTTGAAATATTTTGGTTGCCTTCAGGGGATGGTGCTGATGACACAATCTGAGTTTCGTAATATTACACCAATGCATTTGTTTAGTATAGCATTTTATTTCACAAAACTGTATTGAAGTCAATGGGAATTTCATATTTTGTTCAATTATAGCGCCACCAAGAGGCTCAGTCCCACAATTTTTTTTACGTGTCCTCAGAGTGAGCCCATACATATGTGTGTCAATTTTGGCGAAAATATCTCAATTCGCTTCGGAGTTATAGACATTTATATGAAAAAACACGAAAAAAATGACTGACACATGACTTTGATTGGAAATTAGTACCCCTAAACATCAATATTTTCGCATTTGGGCATTGGCGTATAGCTATCGACCTATGTTTCCAAACTTCTGACGGTGGTTTCGTCTCGATCGGACTAGCGGTTTCAAAGATATAGCCAAATGTTTTTTAAGCGCTAAATCACAACGCTACACAAACCGTAAGGCGAAACCTAGCATGTTTGGTATCGTAGGACTCGGCAACGATTCAGGAGTCTACAAAGATGAGTTTCGTGAAAATAAGTCGACCACACCCAAAGTTATAAGCATTTGAAAAAAAAAATTCACCACTAGGTGGCGCTGTTTCGAAACTTCTCAGGCTCATTCAGGGCATCGTGCTGATGACCCATACCACGTTTCGTAACAATCCGTTCATGCGTTCATAAAATACAGAATTTTAGCACAAAATTCAAAATGGCCGACAGCCAAAATGACCGATATGGCAAAATTGGATATCAGTCGACTCGGCATGTTGCTCTGAATCTAACGAGACCAATTGTATGATTTTTGGACAAACTGTTCAGAAGTTATAAGCAAAAATAGCCATTTTTCATATCTCCGGACCAGTAGGTGGCGCTGCGCCGAAACACAGCATGTAGCCTCAGGTCATGCTTGTGAGTACAAGTACCAAGTTTGGTCTGAATACGATAAACCGTTGCGGAGATACGGCCTTACGACTGTTTTTGCTAGCGCTACGTAAAATGTATTCGTGCGTTTATCGAAAACGGTTTGACGAATCCATTTGAATTCCATAACTTTTTGTCAGCACTACCTGAAGATGATCTGGTTCAATTTTCGTGCAAATCGGACAAACCGTCTAGGACGAGTTCGAAAAAGTAGCTTTTTTTGAAAATTCAAGATGGTGGCCATATTTGTATGACGGCAAATGACGTCATAGGGTGCAATCGAATCGCCATGAGCTCAGGAATCAGAGGAAAAAAGAATTTCGCTGATTGGCCTTACGGTTCAAAAGTTATTAGCAAAATAAAAGTGAAACTTTGGACAGGTGGTGGCGCTAGAGGGAATGACTTAGAAACACCAAAATTGGTGTATTTAATGTTGAGACGGTCCTCTATCAGAATGTCAAACCAAAACAACTTTCCCGCAATCGGTTCTATGGGCTGCCATAGACTCCCATGGCGGAAGAAGAAGAAGAAGAAGAAGAAGAAGAATAAATATAGCTGCAAGCAGCAATTACCGGGGCCAAGCAGAATAAGACGACAAGACATGCCAAAATGTCTGAAAGTGTCAGACCAACTGCAACAATGAGCAATTAAAGACATTTAAAGAGGATTTTAGGCGAAATGGCTGAAAAATCATGTAAAAAGTGATTCAAAATATGATTTAATGGATTGTCACTTTTGACCAAAAGGTGGCGCTGTTACGAAATTGATGTGGTGTGGTCAGAGTAAGTAGACAGTGACACATACAAAGTTTTGTGTCAATATGTCGAGGCATTGCAGATATAAAGCCTGAATAGTCATTTTGGCATCATGCCTCAACTTTGCTGCTGTGCTATACGAAAACGGTTTCATCAATCGACACGAAATCCATAACTTTTTGTCGGCACAGTCTGGAGATGATACGATTCGATTTTGGTGAAAATCGGACAAACGGTCTAGGAGGAGTTCGAAAAAGTAGGTTTTGAATGAAAATCAAGATGGCGGACAGGAAGTTTGGCCAAATAAGGAAAACTTGGTATCTATGTTCTCGGCTTGACCCAAGGAATCTATTAAGACCCGTGGCATTTCAATAGCCAGATTTATTCAAAAGTTATTAGCCTTTTTGGAAATTTTGTTATAACTTTTGACCACTAGGTGGCGCTGTCTTGAAATATTTTGGTTGCCTTCAGGGGATGGTGCTGATGACACAATCTGAGTTTCGTAATATTACACCAATGCATTTGTTTAGTATAGCATTTTATTTCACAAAACTGTATTGAAGTCAATGGGAATTTCATATTTTGTTCAATTATAGCGCCAGCAAGAGGCTCAGTCCCACAATTTTTTTTACGTGTCCTCAGAGTGAGCCCATACATATGTGTGTCAATTTTGGTGAAAATATCTCAATTCGCTTCGGAGTTATAGACATTTATATGAAAAAACACGAAAAAAATGACTGACACATGACTTTGATTGGAAATTAGTACCCCTAAACATCAATATTTTCGCATTTGGGCATTGGCGTATAGCTATCGACCTATGTTTCCAAACTTCTGACGGTGGTTTCGTCTCGATCGGACTAGCGGTTTCAAAGATATAGCCAAATGTTTTTTAAGCGCTAAATCACAACGCTACACAAACCGTAAGGCGAAACCTAGCATGTTTGGTATCGTAGGACTCGGCAATGATTCAGGAGTCTAAAAAGATGAGTTTCGTGAAAATAAGTCGACCACACCCAAAGTTATAAGCATTTGAAAAAAAAAATTCACCACTAGGTGGCGCTGTTTCGAAACTTCTCAGGCTCATTCAGGGCATTGTGCTGATGACCCATACCACGTTTCGTAACAATCCGTTCATGCGTTCATAAAATACAGAATTTTAGCACAAAATTCAAAATGGCCGACAGCCAAAATGACCGATATGGTCAAATTGGATATCAGTCGACTCGGCATGTTGCCCTGAATCTAACGAGACCAATTTTATGATTTTTGGACAAACTGTTCAGAAGTTATAAGCAAAAATAGCCATTTTTCATATCTCCGGACCAGTAGGTGGCACTGCGCCGAAACACAGCATGTAGCCTCAGGTCATGCTTGTGAGTACAAGTACCAAGTTTGGTCTGAATACGATAAACCGTTGCGGAGATATGGCCTTACGACTGTTTTTGCTGGCGCTACGTAAAATGTATTCGTGCGTTTATCGAAAACGGTTTGACGAATCAATTTGAATTCCATAACTTTTTGTCAGCACTACCTTAAGATGATCTGGTTCAATTTTCGTACAAATCGGACAAACCGTCTAGGACGAGTTCGAAAAAGTAGCTTTTTTTGAAAATTCAAGATGGCGGCCATATTTTTATGACGGAAAATGACGTCATAGGGTGCAATCGAATCGCCATGAGCTCAGGAATCAGAGGAAAAAATAATTTTGTTGATTGGCCTTACGGTTCAAAAGTTATTAGCAAAGTAAAAGTGAAACTTTGGACAGGTGGTGGCGCTAGAGGGAATGACTTAGAAACACCAAAATTGGTGTATTTAATGTTGGGACTGTCCTCTATCAGAATGTCAAACCAAAACAACTTTCCCGCAATCGGTTCTATGGGCTGCCATAGACTCCCATGGCGGAAGAAGAAGAAGAAGAATAATAATAAGAACGGGAACAGATACAATAGGTGCCTCCGCACCTTCGGTGCTTGGCCCCTAATAATAAGAACGGGAACAGATACAATAGGTGCCTCCGCACCTTCGGTGCTTGGCCCCTAATAATAATAATAAATATAGCTGCAAGCAGCAATTACCGGGGCCAAGCAGAATAAGACGACAAGACATGCCAACATGTCTGAAAGTGTCAGACCAACTGCAACAATGAGCAATTAAAGACATTTAAAGAGGATTTTAGGCGAAATGGCTGAAAAATCATGTAAAAAGTGATTCAAAATATGATTTAATGGATTGTCACTTTTGACCAAAAGGTGGCGCTGTTACGAAATTGATGTGGTGTGGTCAGAGTAAGGAGACAGTGACACATACAAAGTTTTGTGTCAATATGTCGAGGCATTGCAGATATAAAGCCTGAATAGTCATTTTGGCATCATGCCTCAAATTTGCTGCTGTGCTATACGAAAACGGTTTCATCAATCGACACGAAATCCATAACTTTTTGTCGGCACAGTCTGGAGATGATACGATTCGATTTTGGTGAAAATCGGACAAACGGTCTAGGAGGAGTTAGAAAAAGTAGGTTTTGAATGAAAATCAAGATGGCGGACAGGAAGTTTGGCCAAATAAGGAAAACTTGGTATCTATGTTCTCGGCTTGACCCAAGGAATCTATTAAGACCCGTGGCATTTCAATAGCCAGATTTATTCAAAAGTTATTAGCCTTTTTGGAAATTTTGTTATAACTTTTGACCACTAGGTGGCACTGTCTTGAAATATTTTGGTTGCCTTCAGGGGATGGTGCTGATGACACAATCTGAGTTTCGTAATATTACACCAATGCATTTGTTTAGTATAGCATTTTATTTCACAAAACTGTATTGAAGTCAATGGGAATTTCATATTTTGTTCAATTATAGCGCCACCAAGAGGCTCAGTCCCACAATTTTTTTTACGTGTCCTCAGAGTGAGCCCATACATATGTGTGTCAATTTTGGTGAAAATATCTCAATTCGCTTCGGAGTTATAGACATTTATATGAAAAAACACGAAAAAAATGACTGACACATGACTTTGATTGGAAATTAGTACCCCTAAACATCAATATTTTCGCATTTGGGCATTGGTGTATAGCTATCGACCTATGTTTTCAAACTTCTGACGGTGGTTTCGTCTCGATCGGACTAGCGGTTTCAAAGATATAGCCAAATGTTTTTTAAGCGCTAAATCACAACGCTACACAAACCGTAAGGCGAAACCTAGCATGTTTGGTATCGTAGGACTCGGCAACGATTCAGGAGTCTAAAAAGATGAGTTTCGTGAAAATAAGTCGACCACACCCAAAGTTATAAGCATTTGAAAAAAAAAATTCACCACTAGGTGGCGCTGTTTCGAAACTTCTCAGGCTCATTCAGGGCATTGTGCTGATGACCCATACCACATTTCGTAACAATCCGTTCATGCGTTCATAAAATACAGAATTTTAGCACAAAATTCAAAATGGCCGACAGCCAAAATGACCGATATGGTCAAATTGGATATCAGTCGACTCGGCATGTTGCCCTGAATCTAACGAGACCAATTGTATGATTTTTGGACAAACTGTTCAGAAGTTATAAGCAAAAATAGCCATTTTTCATATCTCCGGACCAGTAGGTGGCGCTGCGCCGAAACACAGCATGTAGCCTCAGGTCATGCTTGTGAGTACAAGTACCAAGTTTGGTCTGAATACGATAAACCGTTGCGGAGATACGGCCTTACGACTGTTTTTGCTAGCGCTACGTAAAATGTATTTGTGCGTTTATTGAAAACGGTTTGACGAATCCATTTGAATTCCATAACTTTTTGTCAGCACTACCTGAAGATGATCTGGTTCAATTTTCGTGCAAATCGGACAAACCGTCTAGGACGAGTTCGAAAAAGTAGCTTTTTTTGAAAATTCAAGATGGCGGCCATATTTTTATGATGGCAAATGACGTCATAGGGTGCAATCGAATCGCCATGAGCTCAGGAATCAGAGGAAAAAAGAATTTCGCTGATTGGCCTTACGGTTCAAAAGTTATTAGCAAAATAAAAGTGAAACTTTGGACAGGTGGTGGCGCTAGAGGGAATGACTTAGAAACACCAAAATTGGTGTATTTAATGTTGAGACGGTCCTCTATCAGAATGTCAAACCAAAACAACTTTCCCGCAATCGGTTCTATGGGCTGCCATAGACTCCCATGGCGGAAGAATAATAATAATAATAATAAATATAGCTGCAAGCAGCAATTACCGGGGCCAAGCAGAATAAGACGACAAGACATGCCAACATGTCTGAAAGTGTCAGACCAACTGCAACAATGAGCAATTAAAGACATTTAAAGAGGATTTTAGGCGAAATGGCTGAAAAATCATGTAAAAAGTGATTCAAAATATGATTTAATGGATTGTCACTTTTGACCAAAAGGTGGCGCTGTTACGAAATTGATGTGGTGTGGTCAGAGTAAGGAGACAGTGACACATACAAAGTTTTGTGTCAATATGTCGAGGCATTGCAGATATAAAGCCTGAATAGTCATTTTGGCATCATGCCTCAACTTTGCTGCTGTGCTATACGAAAACGGTTTCATCAATCGACACGAAATCCATAACTTTTTGTCGGCACAGTCTGGAGATGATACGATTTGATTTTGGTGAAAATCGGACAAACGGTCTAGGAGGAGTTCGAAAAAGTAGGTTTTGAATGAAAATCAAGATGGCGGACAGGAAGTTTGGCCAAATAAGGAAAACTTGGTATCTATGTTCTCGGCTTGACCCAAGGAATCTATTAAGACCCGTGGCATTTCAATAGCCAGATGTATTCAAAAGTTATTAGCCTTTTTGGAAATGTTGTTATAACTTTTGACCACTAGGTGGCGCTGTCTTGAAATATTTTGGTTGCCTTCAGGGGATGGTGCTGATGACACAATCTGAGTTTCGTAATATTACACTAATGCATTTGTTTAGTATAGCATTTTATTTCACAAAACTGTATTGAAGTCAATGGGAATTTCATATTTTGTTCAATTATAGCGCCACCAAGAGGCTCAGTCCCACAATTTTTTTTACGTGTCCTCAGAGTGAGCCCATACATATGTGTGTCAATTTTGGTGAAAATATCTCAATTCGCTTCGGAGTTATAGACATTTATATGAAAAAACACGAAAAAAATGACTGACACATGACTTTGATTGGAAATTAGTACCCCTAAACATCAATATTTTCGCATTTGGGCATTGGTGTATAGCTATCGACCTATGTTTCCAAACTTCTGACGGTGGTTTCGTCTCGATCGGACTAGCGGTTTCAAAGATATAGCCAAATGTTTTTTAAGCGCTAAATCACAACGCTACACAAACCGTAAGGCGAAACCTAGCATGTTTGGTATCGTAGGACTCGGCAACGATTCAGGAGTCTAAAAAGATGAGTTTCGTGAAAATAAGTCGACCACACCCAAAGTTATAAGCATTTGAAAAAAAAAATTCACCACTAGGTGGCGCTGTTTCGAAACTTCTCAGGCTCATTCAGGGCATTGTGCTGATGACCCATACCACATTTCGTAACAATCCGTTCATGCGTTCATAAAATACAGAATTTTAGCACAAAATTCAAAATGGCCGACAGCCAAAATGACCGATATGGTCAAATTGGATATCAGTCGACTCGGCATGTTGCCCTGAATCTAACGAGACCAATTGTATGATTTTTGGACAAACTGTTCAGAAGTTATAAGCAAAAATAGCCATTTTTCATATCTCCGGACCAGTAGGTGGCGCTGCGCCGAAACACAGCATGTAGCCTCAGGTCATGCTTGTGAGTACAAGTACCAAGTTTGGTCTGAATACGATAAACCGTTGCGGAGATACGGCCTTACGACTGTTTTTGCTAGCGCTACGTAAAATGTATTTGTGCGTTTATTGAAAACGGTTTGACGAATCCATTTGAATTCCATAACTTTTTGTCAGCACTACCTGAAGATGATCTGGTTCAATTTTCGTGCAAATCGGACAAACCGTCTAGGACGAGTTCGAAAAAGTAGCTTTTTTTGAAAATTCAAGATGGCGGCCATATTTTTATGACGGCAAATGACGTCATAGGGTGCAATCGAATCGCCATGAGCTCAGGAATCAGAGGAAAAAAGAATTTCGCTGATTGGCCTTACGGTTCAAAAGTTATTAGCAAAATAAAAGTGAAACTTTGGACAGGTGGTGGCGCTAGAGGGAATGACTTAGAAACACCAAAATTGGTGTATTTAATGTTGAGACGGTCCTCTATCAGAATGTCAAACCAAAACAACTTTCCCGCAATCGGTTCTATGGGCTGCCATAGACTCCCATGGCGGAAGAATAATAATAATAATAATAATAATAATAATAAATATAGCTGCAAGCAGCAATTATCGGGGCCAAGCGCAAGCAGATGACAGGATATGCCAACATGGCTGAAGGTGTCAGACCAACTGCAACAATGAGCAATTAAATACATTTAGAAAGGATTTTTTTCGAAATGGCTGAAAAATCATATAAAAAGTCATTCAAAATATGATTTAATGGATTATCACTTTCGACCAATAGGTGGAGCAGTTACAAAACTGATGTGATGAGGTCAGAGTGAAGTGACAATGACACATACAAAGTTTGGTGTCAATATGTCAAGGCATTGCAGAGATAAAGCCTGAATAGTCCTTTTGGCATCATGCCTCAACTTTGCTGCTGCACTATACGAAAACGGTTTCGTCTATTGACACGAAATCCATAACTTTTAGTCAGCACAGTCTGGAGATGATACGATTCGATTTTGGTGAAAATCGGAGCAATGGTCTAGGAGGAGTTCGAAAAAGTAGGTTTTTCGGAAAATTCAAAATGGCGGAAAACTTTCCATGACGGAAAATGACGTCATAGGATGCAATCGAATCGTCTTGAGCTAAGGAATAAGAGGAAAAAAGAATTTTGTTTCTAACCCTTGTGGTTCAAAAGTTATTAGCATAAACATGAGTGCAACTTTGGACAGTTGGTGGCGCTAGAGGGAATGAGTTGGAGACTCCAAATTTGCTATGCTGATAGATCAGACTCTCCTCTGTCAGTGTGCCAAATTTCATAACATTCCCACAAGCGTAAGCGTACGTAGTAAACAGTTATTAGTATTTTTGGGAATTTAATTATAACTTTTGACCAAAAGGTGGCGCTGTCTTGTAATCTTTTGAGTACCTTCAGGGCCTTGTACTGATGACCCATACCGAGTTTCATAACGATACGTTCATGCATTCCTAAAATACAGCATTTTAGCACATAATTCAAAATGGCCGACAGCCAAAATGGCTGATCGGGGAAAATTGGATATCAGTCGACTCAGCATGCTGCCCTGAATCTAACGAGACCACTTTTATGATTTTTGGACAAACCATTCAGAAGTTATAAGCAAAAACAGCCATTTTTCATATCTCCGGACCAGTAGGTGGCGCTGCGCCGAAACGCAGCATGTAGCCTCAGGTCATGCTTGTGATGACATGTACCAAGTTTGGTCTGAATATGATAAAGTGTTGAGGAGATACTGGCTTGTGTCTATTTTTGCAAGCGCTACATAAAATTTGTTTGCGCGGTATTCGAGAACGGTTTGACGAATCAACACGAATTCCATAACTTTTTGTCAGCATGGTCTGAAGATGATCTGATTCAATTTTCGTGGAAATTGGAGAAACGGCCTAGGAGGAGTTCGAAAAAGTAGCTTTTTCGGAAAATTCGAAATGGCGGAAAAATTATTATGACGGAAAATGACGTCATATGGTGCCCTCGAATCGCCATAAGCTCAGGAATCAGAGGAAAAAATAATTTTGTTTCTAGCCCTTGTGGTTCAAAAGTTATTAGCATAAACATGAGTGAAACTTTGGACAGTTGGTGGCGCTAGAGGGAATGACTTAGACACACCAAAATTGGTGTATTTAATGTTGGGACTGTCCTCTATTAGAATGTCAAACCATTACAACTTTCCTGCGATCGGTTCTATGGGCTGCCATAGACTCCCAGTCGGAAGAAGGAAGAATAATAATAATAATAATAATAATAAGAACGCGAACGAAAACAATAGGTGCCTCCGCACCTTCGGTGCTTGGCCCCTAATAATAATAATAATAAGAAACGGAACAGATACAATAGGTGCCTCCGCACCTTCGGTGCTTGGCCCCTAATAATAATAAGAAACGGAACAGATACAATAGGTGCCTCCGCACCTTCGGTGCTTGGCCCCTAATAATAATAATAAGAAACGGAACAGATACAATAGGTGCCTCCGCACCTTCGGTGCTTGGCCCCTAATAAATATAGCTGCAAGCAGCAATTACCGGGGCCAAGCAGAATAAGACGACAAGACATGCCAACATGTCTGAAAGTGTCAGACCAACTGCGGCAATGAGCAATTAAAGACAATAAAGAGGATTTTAGGCAAAATGCCTGAAAAATCATAGAAACAGTAAATAAAAATATGATTTAATGGATTATCACTTTCGACCAATAGGTGGCGCAGTTACAAAACTGATGTGATGTGGTCAGAGTGAAGTGACAATGACACATACAAAGTTTGGTGTCAATATGTCAAGGCATTGCAGAGATAAAGCCTGAATAATGCTTTTAGCATCATGCCTCAACTTTGCTGCTGCGCTATACGAAAACGGTTTCGTCAATCGACACGAAATCCATAACTTTTAGTCGGCACAGTCTGGAGATGATATGATTCGATTTTGGTGAAAATCGGACAAACGGTGTGGGAGGAGTTCGAAAAAGTAGATTGTGAATGAAAATAGCATTTTATTTCACAAAACTGTATTGAAGTCAATGGGAATTTCATGTTTTGTTCTGTTATAGCGCCACCAAGAGGCTCAGTCCCACAAATTTTTTTACGTGTCCTCAGAGTGAGCCCATGCATATGTGTGTCAGTTTTGGTGAAAATATCTCAATTCGCTTTAGAGTTATAGACATTTATATGAAAAAACACGTAAAAAATGACTGACACATGACTTTGATTGAATTTTACTACCCCTAAACATCAATATTTTCGCATTTGGGCATTGACATATAGCTATCGACCTATGTTTCCAAACTTCTGACGATGGTTTCGTCTCGATCGGACAAACGGTTTCGAAGATATAGCCTAATGTTTTTTAAGCGCTAAATCACAACGCTACACAAACCGTAAGGCGAAACCTAGCATGTTTGGTAATGTAGGACTCGGCAAGGTTTCAGGAGACTAATTAGACTAGTCTTGTGAAAATAAGTCGACCACACCCAAAGTTATAAGCGTTTGAAAAAAAAAAATCACCACTAGGTGGCGCTGTTTCGAAACTTCTCAGGCTCATTCAGGGCATTGTGCTGATGATCCATACCACGTTTCGTAACAATCCGTTCATGCGTTCATAAAATACAGAATTTTAGCACAAAATTCAAAATGGCCGACAGCCAAAATGACCGATATGGTAAAATTGGATATCAGTCGACTCGGCATGTTGCCCTGAATCTAACGAGACCAATTTTATGATTTTTGGACAAATTGTTCAGAAGTTATAAGCAAAAATAGCCATTTTTCATATCTCCGGACCAGTAGGTGGCGCTGCGCCGAAACGCAGCATGTTGCCTCAGGTCATGCTTGTGAGTACATGTACCAAGTTTGGTCTGAATACGATAAACCGTTGCGGAGATACAGCCTTACGACTGTTTTTGCTAGCGCTACGTAAAATGTATTCGTGCGTTTATCGAAAACGGTTTGACGAATCAATTTGAATTCCATAACTTTTGGTCAGCACTGCCTGAAGATGATCTGGTTCAATTTTCGTGCAAATCGGACAAACCGTCTAGGACGAGTTCGAAACAGTATATTTTTCAGAAAATTCAAAATGGCGGCCATATTTATATGACGGAAAATGACGTCATAGGGTGCAATCGAATCGGCATGAGCTCAGGAATCAGAGGAAAAAAGAATTTTGTTGATTGGCCTTACGGTTCAAAAGTTATTAGCAAAATAAAAGTGAAAATTTGGACAGGTGGTGGCGCTAGAGGGAATGACTTAGAAACACAAAAATTGGTGTATTTAATGTTGGGACTGTCCTCTATCAGAATGTCAAACCAAAACAACTTTCCCGCAATCGGTTCTATGGGCTGCCATAGACTCCCATGGCGGAAGAAGAAGAAGAAGAAGAAGAAGAATAATAATAAGAACGGGAACAGATACAATAGGTGCCTCCGCACCTTCGGTGCTTGGCCCCTAATAATAATAAGAAACGGAACAGATACAATAGGTGCCTCCGCACCTTCGGTGCTTGGCCCCTAAATAATAATAATAATAAATATAGCTGCAAGCAGCAATTACCGGGGCCAAGCAGAATAAGACGACAAGACATGCCAACATGTCTGAAAGTGTCAGACCAACTGCAACAATGAGCAATTAAAGACATTTAAAGAGGATTTTAGGCGAAATGGCTGAAAAATCATGTAAAAAGTGATTCAAAATATGATTTAATGGATTGTCACTTTTGACCAAAAGGTGGCGCTGTTACGAAATTGATGTGGTGTGGTCAGAGTAAGGAGACAGTGACACATACAAAGTTTTGTGTCAATATGTCGAGGCATTGCAGATATAAAGCCTGAATAGTCATTTTGGCATCATGCCTCAACTTTACTGCTGTGCTATACGAAAACGGTTTCATCAATCGACACGAAATCCATAACTTTTTGTCGGCACAGTCTGGAGATGATACGATTCGATTTTGGTGAAAATCGGACAAACGGTCTAGGAGGAGTTCGAAAAAGTAGGTTTTGAATGAAAATCAAGATGGCGGACAGGAAGTTTGGCCAAATAAGGAAAACTTGGTATCTATGTTCTCGGCTTGACCCAAGGAATCTATTAAGACCCGTGGCATTTCAATAGCCAGATTTATTCAAAAGTTATTAGCCTTTTTGGAAATTTTGTTATAACTTTTGACCACTAGGTGGCGCTGTCTTGAAATATTTTGGTTGCCTTCAGGGGATGGTGCTGATGACACATTCTGAGTTTGGTAATATTACACCAATGCATTTGTTTAGTATAGCATTTTATTTCACAAAACTGTATTGAAGTCAATGGGAATTCCATGTTTTGTTCTATTATAGCGCCACCAAGAGGCTCAGTCCCACCATTTTTTTTATGTGTCCTCAGAGTGAGCCCATACATATATGTGTCGATTTTGGTGCAAAAATCTCAATTTGCTTCGGAGTTATAGACATTTATATGAAAAAACACGTAAAAAATGACTGACACATGACTTTGATTGAATATTACTACTCCTAAACATCAATATTTTCGCATTTGGGCATTGGCGTATAGCTATCGACCTATGTTTCCAAACTTCTGACGGTGGTTTCGTCTCGATCGGACAAGCGGTTTCGAAGATATAGCCTAATGTTTTTTAAGCGCTAAATCACAACGCTACACAAACCGTTAGGCGAAACCTAACATGTTTGGTATCGTTGGACTCGGCAACGATTCAGGAGTCCAATGAGATGAGTTTCGTGAAAATAAGTCGATCACACCCAAAGTTATAAGCATTTGGAAAAAAAAATTCACCACTAGGTGGCGCTGTTACGAAACTTCTCACACTCCTTCAGGACATCGTGTTGATGACCCATACCAAGTTTCGTAACAATCCGTTCATGCGTTGTTAAAATACAGCATTTTAGCACAAAATTCAAAATGGCCGACAGTCAAAATGGCCGATATGGCAAAATTGGATATCAGTCGACTCGGCATGTCGTCCTGAATCTATCAAGACCAATTTTATGATTTTTGGACAAACTGTTCAGAAGTTATAAGCAAAAATAGCCATTTTTCATATCTCCGGACCAGTAGGTGGCGCTGCGCCGAAACGCAGCATGTTGCCTCAGGTCATGCTTGTGAGTACATGTACCAAGTTTGGTCTGAATACGATAAACCGTTGCGGAGATACAGCCTTACGACTGTTTTTGCAGGCGCTACGTAAAATTAGTTTGAGCGTTTATCGAAAACGGTTTGACAAATCAATTTGAATTCCATAACTTTTGGTCAGCACTACCTGAAGATGATCTGGTTCAATTTTCATGCAAATCGGACAAACCGTCTAGGACGAGTTCGAAAAAGTAGGTTTTACAAAAAATTCAAAATGGCGGACATATTTTTATGACGCAAAATGACGTCATAGGGTGCAATCGAATTGCCATAAGCTCAGGAATCAGAAGAAAAAAGAATTTTGTTGATTGGCCTTACGGTTCAAAAGTTATTAGCAAAATAAAAGTGAAACTTTGGACAGTTGGTGGCGCTAGAGGGAATGACTTAGACACACCAAAATTGGTGAATTTAATGTTGGGACTGTCCTCTATCAGAATGTCAAACCAAAACAACTTTCCCGCAATCGGTTCTATGGGCTGCCATAGACTCCCAGAGCGGAAGAATAATAATAATAATAAATATAGCTGCAAGCAGCAATTACCGGGGCCAAGCAGAATAAGACGACAAGACATGCCAACATGTCTGAAAGTGTCAGACCAACTGCAACAATGAGCAATTAAAGACATTTAAAGAGGATTTTAGGCGAAATGGCTGAAAAATCATGTAAAAAGTGATTCAAAATATGATTTAATGGATTGTCACTTTTGACCAAAAGGTGGCGCTGTTACGAAATTGATGTGGTGTGGTCAGAGTAAGGAGACAGTGACACATACAAAGTTTTGTGTCAATATGTCGAGGCATTGCAGATATAAAGCCTGAATAGTCATTTTGGCATCATGCCTCAACTTTGCTGCTGTGCTATACGAAAACGGTTTCATCAATCGACACGAAATCCATAACTTTTTGTCGGCACAGTCTGGAGATGATACGATTCGATTTTGGTGAAAATCGGACAAACGGTCTAGGAGGAGTTCGAAAAAGTAGGTTTTGAATGAAAATCAAGATGGCGGACAGGAAGTTTGGCCAAATAAGGAAAACTTGGTATCTATGTTCTCGGCTTGACCCAAGGAATCTATTAAGACCCGTGGCATTTCAATAGCCAGATTTATTCAAAAGTTATTAGCCTTTTTGGAAATTTTGTTATAACTTTTGACCACTAGGTGGCGCTGTCTTGAAATATTTTGGTTGCCTTCAGGGGATGGTGCTGATGACACAATCTGAGTTTCGTAATATTACACCAATGCATTTGTTTAGTATAGCATTTTATTTCACAAAACTGTATTGAAGTCAATGGGAATTTCATATTTTGTTCAATTATAGCACCACCAAGAGGCTCAGTCCCACAATTTTTTTTACGTGTCCTCAGAGTGAGCCCATACATATGTGTGTCAATTTTGGTGAAAATATCTCAATTCGCTTCGGAGTTATAGACATTTATATGAAAAAACACGAAAAAAATGACTGACACATGACTTTGATTGGAAATTAGTACCCCTAAACATCAATATTTTCGCATTTGGGCATTGGCGTATAGCTATCGACCTATGTTTCCAAACTTCTGACGGTGGTTTCGTCTCGATTGGACTAGCGGTTTCAAAGATATAGCCAAATGTTTTTTAAGCGCTAAATCACAACGCTACACAAACCGTAAGGCGAAACCTAGCATGTTTGGTATCGTAGGACTCGGCAACGATTCAGGAGTCTAAAAAGATGAGTTTCGTGAAAATAAGTCGACCACACCCAAAGTTATAAGCATTTGAAAAAAAAAATTCACCACTAGGTGGCGCTGTTTCGAAACTTCTCAGGCTCATTCAGGGCATTGTGCTGATGACCCATACCACGTTTCGTAACAATCCGTTCATGCGTTCATAAAATACAGAATTTTAGCACAAAATTCAAAATGGCCGACAGCCAAAATGACCGATATGGTCAAATTGGATATCAGTCGACTCAGCATGTTGCCCTGAATCTAACGAGACCAATTGTATGATTTTTGGACAAACTGTTCAGAAGTTATAAGCAAAAATAGCCATTTTTCATATCTCCGGACCAGTAGGTGGCGCTGCGCCGAAACACAGCATGTAGCCTCAGGTCATGCTTGTGAGTACAAGTACCAAGTTTGGTCTGAATACGATAAACCGTTGCGGAGATACAGCCTTACGACTGTTTTTGCTAGCGCTACGTAAAATGTATTTGTGCGTTTATCGAAAACGGTTTGACGAATCCATTTGAATTCCATAACTTTTTGTCAGCACTACCTGAAGATGATCTGGTTCAATTTTCGTGCAAATCGGACAAACCGTCTAGGACGAGTTCGAAAAAGTAGCTTTTTTTGAAAATTCAAGATGGCGGCCATATTTTTATGACGGCAAATGACGTCATAGGATGCAATCGAATCGCCATGAGCTCAGGAATCAGAGGAAAAAAGAATTTCGCTGATTGGCCTTATGGTTCAAAAGTTATTAGCAAAATAAAAGTGAAACTTTGGACAGGTGGTGGCGCTAGAGGGAATGACTTAGAAACACCAAAATTGGTGTATTTAATGTTGAGACGGTCCTCTATCAGAATGTCAAACCAAAACAACTTTCCCGCAATCGGTTCTATGGGCTGCCATAGACTCCCAGAGCGGAAGAATAATAATAATAATAATAATAATAATAATAATAATAAGAAACGGAACAGATACAATAGGTGCCTCCGCACCTTCGGTGCTTGGCCCCTAATAAATATAGCTGCAAGCAGCAATTATCGGGGCCAAGCGCAAGCAGACGACAGGATATGCCAACATGGCTGAAGGTGTCAGACCAACTGCAACAATGAGCAATTAAATACATTTAAAGAGGATTTTAGGCGAAATGGCTGAAAAATCATATAAAAAGTCATTCGAAATATGATTTAATGGATTATCACTTTCGACCAATCTGTGGCGCAGTTACAAAACTGATGTGATGTGGTCAGAGTGAAGTGACAATGACACATACAAAGTTTGGTGTCAATATGTCAAGGCATTGCAGAGATAAAGCCTGAATAGTGCTTTTAGCATCATGCCTCAACTTTGCTGCTACGCTATACGAAAACGGTTTCGTCTATAGACACGAAATCCATAACTTTTAGTCAGCACAGTCTGGAGATGATACGATTCGATTTTGGTGAAAATCGGACAAACGGTCTAGGAGGAGTTCGAAAAAGTAGGTTTTGACTGAAAATCAAGATGGCGGACAGGAAGCTAGGCCAAATAAGGAAACCTTGGTATCTATGTTCTCGTCTTGACCCAAGGAATCTATTAAGACCAGTTGCATTACAATAGGCCAACTTATTCAAAAGTTATTAGCAGTTTTGTAAATTTTGTTATAACTTTTGACCACTAGGTGGCACTGTCTCGAAATATTTTGGGTACCTTCAGGGGATGGTGCTGATGGCACATTTTGAGTTTCGTAATATTACACCAATGCATTTGTTTAGTATAGCATTTTATTTCACAAAACTGCATTGAAGTCAATGGGAATTTCATGTTTTGTTCTATTATAGCGCCACCAAGAGGCTGAGTCCCACCATCTTTTTTACATGTCCTCAGAGTGAGCTCATACATATGTGTGTCGATTTTGGTGAAAATATCTCAATTCGCTTCGGAGTTATAGACATTTATATGAAAAAACATGTAAAAAATGACTGACACATGACTTTGTTTGGAATTTACTACCCCTAAACATCAATATTTTCGCATTTGGGCATTGGCGTATAGCTATCGACCTATGTTTCCAAACTTCTGACGGTGGTTTCATCTCGATCGGACTAGCGGTTTCAAAGATATAGCCAAATGTTTTTTAAGCGCTAAATCACAACGCTACACAAACCGTAAGGCGAAACCTAGCATGTTTGGTATCATAGGACTCGGCAACGATTCAGGAGTCTAAAAAGATGAGTTTCGTGAAAATAAGTCGACCACACCCAAAGTTATAAGCATTTGGAAAAAAAAATTCACCACTAGGTGGCGCTGTTTCGAAACTTCTCAGGCTCATTCAGGGCATTGTGCTGATGACCCATACCACGTTTCGTAACAATCTGTTCATGCGTTCTTAAAATACAGCATTTTAGCACAAAATTCAAAATGGCCGACAGTCAAAATGGCCGATATGGTAATATTGGATATCAGTCGACTCGGCATGTTACCCTGAATCTAACGAGACCAATTGTATGATTTTTGGACAAACTGTTCAGAAGTTATAAGCAAAAATAGCCATTTTTCATATCTCCGGACCAGTAGGTGGCGCTGCGCCGAAACACAGCATGTAGCCTCAGGTCATGCTTGTGATGACATGTACCAAGTTTGGTCTGAATCCGATAAAGCGTTGCGGAGATACGGCCTTACATCTGTTTTCGCAAGCGCTACGTAAAATGTATTCGTGGGTTTATCGAAAACTGTTAAGCGAATCAACTTGAATTCCATAACTTTTTGTCAGCATGGTCTGTAGATGATCTGGTTCAATTTTCGTGCAAATCGGACAAACCGTCTAGGACGAGTTCGAAAAAGTAGCTTTTTAGATAAATTCAAAATGGCGGCCATATTGTTATGACAGAAATGATGTCATAGGGTGCAATCGAATTGGCATGAGCTCAGGAATCAGAGAGAAAAATAATTTTGTTGATTGGCCTTACGGTTCAAAAGTTATTAGCAAAATAAAAGTGAAACTTTGGACAGGTGGTGGCGCTAGAGGGAATGACTTAGACACACCAAAATTGGTGTATTTAATGTTGGGACTGTCCTCTATCAGAATGTCAAACCAAAACAACTTTCCCGCATTCGGTTCTATGGGCTGCCATAGACTCCCAGTTGGAAGAAGGAAGAATAATAATAATAAGAACAGGAACAGATACAATAGGTGCCTACGCACCTTCGGTGCTTGGCCCCTAATAATAATAAGAAACGGAACAGATACAATAGGTGCCTCCGCACCTTCGGTGCTTGGCCCCTAAATATAGCTGCAAGCAGCAATTACCGGGGCCAAGCAGAATAAGACGACAAGACATGCCAACATGTCTGAAAGTGTCAGACCAACTGCAACAATGAGCAATTAAAGACATTTAAAGAGGATTTTAGGCGAAATGGCTGAAAAATCATGTAAAAAGTGATTCAAAATATGATTTAATGGATTGTCACTTTTGACCAAAAGGTGGCGCTGTTACGAAATTGATGTGGTGTGGTCAGAGTAAGGAGACAGTGACACATACAAAGTTTTGTGTCAATATGTCGAGGCATTGCAGATATAAAGCCTGAATAGTCATTTTGGCATCATGCCTCAACTTTTCTGCTGTGCTATACGAAAACGGTTTCATAAATCGACACGAAATCCATAACTTTTTGTCGGCACAGTCTGGAGATGATACGATTCGATTTTGGTGAAAATCGGACAAACGGTCTAGGAGGAGTTCGAAAAAGTAGGTTTTGAATGAAAATCAAGATGGCGGACAGGAAGTTTGGCCAAATAAGGAAAACTTGGTATCTATGTTCTCGGCTTGACCCAAGGAATCTATTAAGACCCGTGGCATTTCAATAGCCAGATTTATTCAAAAGTTATTAGCCTTTTTGGAAATTTTGTTATAACTTTTGACCACTAGGTGGCGCTGTCTTGAAATATTTTGGTTGCCTTCAGGGGATGGTGCTGATGACACAATCTGAGTTTCGTAATATTACACCAATGCATTTGTTTAGTATAGCATTTTATTTCACAAAACTGTATTGAAGTCAATGGGAATTTCATATTTTGTTCAATTATAGCGCCACCAAGAGGCTCAGTCCCACAATTTTTTTTACGTGTCCTCAGAGTGAGCCCATACATATGTGTGTCAATTTTGGTGAAAATATCTCAATTCGCTTCGGAGTTATAGACATTTATATGAAAAAACACGAAAAAAATGACTGACACATGACTTTGATTGGAAATTAGTACCCCTAAACATCAATATTTTCGCATTTGGGCATTGGCGTATAGCTATCGACCTATGTTTCCAAACTTCTGACGGTGGTTTCGTCTCGATCCGACTAGCGGTTTCAAAGATATAGCCAAATGTTTTTTAAGCGCTAAATCACAACGCTACACAAACCGTAAGGCAAAACCTAGCATGTTTGGTATCGTAGGACTCGGCAACGATTCAGGAGTCTAAAAAGATGAGTTTCGTGAAAATAAGTCGACCACACCCAAAGTTATAAGCATTTGAAAAAGAAAATTCACCACTAGGTGGCGCTGTTTCGAAACTTCTCAGGCTCATTCAGGGCATTGTGCTGATGACCCATACCACGTTTCGTAACAATCCGTTCATGTGTTCATAAAATACAGAATTTTAGCACAAAATTCAAAATGGCCGACAGCCAAAATGACCGATATGGCAAAATTGGATATCAGTCGACTCGGCATGTTGCCCTGAATCTAACGAGACCAATTGTATGATTTTTGGACAAACTGTTCAGAAGTTATAAGCAAAAATAGCCATTTTTCATATCTCCGGACCAGTAGGTGGCGCTGCGCCGAAACACAGCATGTAGCCTCAGGTCATGCTTGTGAGTACAAGTACCAAGTTTGGTCTGAATACGATAAACCGTTGCAGAGATACGGCCTTACGACTGTTTTTGCTAGCGCTACGTAAAATGTATTCGTGCGTTTATCGAAAACGGTTTGACGAATCCATTTGAATTCCATAACTTTTTGTCAGCACTACCTGAAGATGATCTGGTTCAATTTTCGTGCAAATCGGACAAACCGTCTAGGACGAGTTCGAAAAAGTAGCTTTTTTTGAAAATTCAAGATGGTGGCCATATTTTTATGACGGCAAATGACGTCATAGGGTGCAATCGAATCGCCATGAGCTCAGGAATCAGAGGAAAAAAGAATTTCGCTGATTGGCCTTACGGTTCAAATGTTATTAGCAAAATAAAAGTGAAACTTTGGACAGGTGGTGGCGCTAGAGGGAATGACTTAGAAACACCAAAATTGGTGTATTTAATGTTGAGACGGTCCTCTATCAGAATGTCAAACCAAAACAACTTTCCCGCAATCGGTTCTATGGGCTGCCATAGACTCCCATGGCGGAAGAATAATAATAATAAATATAGCTGCAAGCAGCAATTACCGGGGCCAAGCAGAATAAGACGACAAGACATGCCAACATGTCTGAAAGTGTCAGACCAACTGCAACAATGAGCAATTAAAGACATTTAAAGAGGATTTTAGGCGAAATGGCTGAAAAATCATGTAAAAAGTGATTCAAAATATGATTTAATGGATTGTCACTTTTGACCAAAAGGTGGCGCTGTTACGAAATTGATGTGGTGTGGTCAGAGTAAGGAGACAGTGACACATACAAAGTTTTGTGTCAATATGTCGAGGCATTGCAGATATAAAGCCTGAATAGTCATTTTGGCATCATGCCTCAACTTTGCTGCTGTGCTATACGAAAACGGTTTCATCAATCGACACGAAATCCATAACTTTTTGTCGGCACAGTCTGGAGATGATACGATTCGATTTTGGTGAAAATCGGACAAACGGTCTAGGAGAAGTTCGAAAAAGTAGGTTTTGAATGAAAATCAAGATGACGGACAGGAAGTTTGGCCAAATAAGGAAAACTTGGTATCTATGTTCTCGGCTTGACCCAAGGAATCTATTAAGACCCGTGGCATTTCAATAGCCAGATTTATTCAAAAGTTATTAGCCTTTTTGGAAATTTTGTTATAACTTTTGACCACTAGGTGGCGCTGTCTTGAAATATTTTGGTTGCCTTCAGGGGATGGTGCTGATGACACAATCTGAGTTTCGTAATATTACACCAATGCATTTGTTTAGTATAGCATTTTATTTCACAAAACTGTATTGAAGTCAATGGGAATTTCATATTTTGTTCAATTATAGCGCCACCAAGAGGCTCAGTCCCACAATTTTTTTTACGTGTCCTCAGAGTGAGCCCATACATATGTGTGTCAATTTTGGTGAAAATATCTCAATTCGCTTCGGAGTTATAGACATTTATATGAAAAAACACGAAAAAAATGACTGACACATGACTTTGATTGGAAATTAGTACCCCTAAACATCAATATTTTCGCATTTGGGCATTGGTGTATAGCTATCGACCTATGTTTCCAAACTTCTGACGGTGGTTTCGTCTCGATCGGACTAGCGGTTTCAAAGATATAGCCAAATGTTTTTTAAGCGCTAAATCACAACGTTACACAAACCGTAAGGCAAAACCTAGCATGTTTGGTATCGTAGGACTCGGCAACGATTCAGGAGTCTAAAAAGATGAGTTTCGTGAAAATATGTCGACCACACCCAAAGTTATAAGCATTTGAAAAAAAAAATTCACCACTAGGTGGCGCTGTTTCGAAACTTCTCAGGCTCATTCAGGGCATTGTGCTGATGACCCATACCACGTTTCGTAACAATCCGTTCATGCGTTCATAAAATACAGAATTTTAGCACAAAATTCAAAATGGCCGACAGCCAAAATGACCGATATGGTCAAATTGGATATCAGTCGACTCGGCATGTTGCCCTGAATCTAACGAGACCAATTGTATGATTTTTGGACAAACTGTTCAGAAGTTATAAGCAAAAATAGCCATTTTTCATATCTCCGGACCAGTAGGTGGCGCTGCGCCGAAACACAGCATGTAGCCTCAGGTCATGCTTGTGAGTACAAGTACCAAGTTTGGTCTGAATACGATAAACCGTTGCGGAGATACGGCCTTACGACTGTTTTTGCTAGCGCTACGTAAAATGTATTTGTGCGTTTATCGAAAACGGTTTGACGAATCCATTTGAATTCCATAACTTTTTGTCAGCACTACCTGAAGATGATCTGGTTCAATTTTCGTGCAAATCGGACAAACCGTCTAGGACGAGTTCGAAAAAGTAGCTTTTTTTGAAAATTCAAGATGGCGGCCATATTTTTATGACGGAAAATGACGTCATAGGGTGCAATCGAATCGCCATGAGCTCAGGAATCAGAGAAAAAAAGAATTTCGCTGATTGGCCTTACGGTTCAAAAGTTATTAGCAAAGTAAAAGTGAAACTTTGGACAGGTGGTGGCGCTAGAGGGAATGACTTAGAAACACCAAAATTGGTGTATTTAATGTTGAGACGGTCCTCTATCAGAATGTCAAACCAAAACAACTTTCCCGCAATCGGTTCTATGGGCTGCCATAGACTCCCATGGCGGAAGAATAATAATAATAATAATAATAATAATAATAATAATAATAAATATAGCTGCAAGCAGCAATTACCGGGGCCAAGCAGAATAAGACGACAAGACATGCCAACATGTCTGAAAGTGTCAGACCAACTGCAACAATGAGCAATTAAAGACATTTAAAGAGGATTTTAGGCGAAATGGCTGAAAAATCATGTAAAAAGTGATTCAAAATATGATTTAATGGATTGTCACTTTTGACCAAAAGGTGGCGCTGTTACGAAATTGATGTGGTGTGGTCAGAGTAAGGAGACAGTGACACATACAAAGTTTTGTGTCAATATGTCGAGGCATTGCAGATATAAAGCCTGAATAGTCATTTTGGCATCATGCCTCAACTTTGCTGCTGTGCTATACAAAAACGGTTTCATCAATCGACACGAAATCCATAACTTTTTGTCGGCACAGTCTGGAGATGATACGATTCGATTTTGGTGAAAATCGGACAAACGGTCTAGGAGGAGTTAGAAAAAGTAGGTTTTGAATGAAAATCAAGATGGCGGACAGGAAGTTTGGCCAAATAAGGAAAACTTGGTATCTATGTTCTCGGCTTGACCCAAGGAATCTATTAAGACCCGTGGCATTTCAATAGCCAGATTTATTCAAAAGTTATTAGCCTTTTTGGAAATTTTGTTATAACTTTTGACCACTAGGTGGCGCTGTCTTGAAATATTTTGGTTGCCTTCAGGGGATGGTGCTGATGACACAATCTGAGTTTCGTAATATTACACCAATGCATTTGTTTAGTATAGCATTTTATTTCACAAAACTGTATTGAAGTCAATGGGAATTTCATATTTTGTTCAATTATAGCGCCACCAAGAGGCTCAGTCCCACAATTTTTTTTACGTGTCCTCAGAGTGAGCCCATACATATGTGTGTCAATTTTGGTGAAAATATCTCAATTCACTTCGGAGTTATAGACATTTATATGAAAAAACACGAAAAAAATGACTGACACATGACTTTGATTGGAAATTAGTACCCCTAAACATCAATATTTTCGCATTTGGGCATTGGCGTATAGCTATCGACCTATGTTTCCAAACTTCTGACGGTGGTTTCGTCTCGATCGGACTAGCGGTTTCAAAGATATAGCCAAATGTTTTTTAAGCGCTAAATCACAACGCTACACAAACCGTAAGGCAAAACCTAGCATGTTTGGTATCGTAGGACTCGGCAACGATTCAGGAGTCTAAAAAGATGAGTTTCGTGAAAATAAGTCGACCACACCCAAAGTTATAAGCATTTGAAAAAAAAAATTCACCACTAGGTGGCGCTGTTTCGAAACTTCTCAGGCTCATTCAGGGCATTGTGCTGATGACCCATACCACGTTTCGTAACAATCCGTTCATGCGTTCATAAAATACAGAATTTTAGCACAAAATTCAAAATGGCCGACAGCCAAAATGACCGATATGGTCAAATTGGATATCAGTCGACTCGGCATGTTGCCCTGAATCTAACGAGACCAATTGTATGATTTTTGGACAAACTGTTCAGAAGTTATAAGCAAAAATAGCCATTTTTCATATCTCCGGACCAGTAGGTGGCGCTGCGCCGAAACACAGCATGTAGCCTCAGGTCATGCTTGTGAGTACAAGTACCAAGTTTGGTCTGAATACGATAAACCGTTGCGGAGATACGGCCTTACGACTGTTTTTGCTAGCGCTACGTAAAATGTATTTGTGCGTTTATTGAAAACGGTTTGACGAATCCATTTGAATTCCATAACTTTTTGTCAGCACTACCTGAAGATGATCTGGTTCAATTTTCGTGCAAATCGGACAAACCGTCTAGGACGAGTTCGAAAAAGTAGCTTTTTTTGAAAATTCAAGATGGCGGCCATATTTTTATGACGGCAAATGACGTCATAGGGTGAAATCGAATCGCCATGAGCTCAGGAATCAGAGGAAAAAAGAATTTCGCTGATTGGCCTTACGGTTCAAAAGTTATTAGCAAAATAAAAGTGAAACTTTGGACAGGTGGTGGCGCTAGAGGGAATGACTTAGAAACACCAAAATTGGTGTATTTAATGTTGAGACGGTCCTCTATCAGAATGTCAAACCAAAACAACTTTCCCGCAATCGGTTCTATGGGCTGCCATAGACTCCCATGGCGGAAGAATAATAATAATAAATATAGCTGCAAGCAGCAATTACCGGGGCCAAGCAGAATAAGACGACAAGACATGCCAACATGTCTGAAAGTGTCAGACCAACTGCAACAATGAGCAATTAAAGACATTTAAAGAGGATTTTAGGCGAAATGGCTGAAAAATCATGTAAAAAGTGATTCAAAATATGATTTAATGGATTGTCACTTTTGACCAAAAGGTGGCGCTGTTACGAAATTGATGTGGTGTGGTCAGAGTAAGGAGACAGTGACACATACAAAGTTTTGTGTCAATATGTCGAGGCATTGCAGATATAAAGCCTGAATAGTCATTTTGGCATCATGCCTCAACTTTGCTGCTGTGCTATACGAAAACGGTTTCATCAATCGACACGAAATCCATAACTTTTTGTCGGCACAGTCTGGAGATGATACGATTCGATTTTGGTGAAAATCGGACAAACGGTCTAGGAGGAGTTCGAAAAAGTAGGTTTTGAATGAAAATCAAGATGGCGGACAGGAAGTTTGGCCAAATAAGGAAAACTTGGTATCTATGTTCTCGGCTTGACCCAAGGAATCTATTAAGACCAGTGGCATTTCAATAGCCAGATGTATTCAAAAGTTATTAGCCTTTTTGGAAATTTTGTTATAACTTTTGACCACTAGGTGGCGCTGTCTTGAAATATTTTGGTTGCCTTCAGGGGATGGTGCTGATGACACAATCTGAGTTTCGTAATATTACACCAATGCATTTGTTTAGTATAGCATTTTATTTCACAAAACTGTATTGAAGTCAATGGGAATTTCATATTTTGTTCAATTATAGCGCCACCAAGAGGCTCAGTCCCACAATTTTTTTTACGTGTCCTCAGAGTGAGCCCATACATATGTGTGTCAATTTTGGTGAAAATATCTCAATTCGCTTCGGAGTTATAGACATTTATATGAAAAAACACGAAAAAAATGACTGACACATGACTTTGATTGGAAATTAGTACCCCTAAACATCAATATTTTCGCATTTGGGCATTGGCGTATAGCTATCGACCTATGTTTCCAAACTTCTGACGGTGGTTTCGTCTCGATCGGACTAGCGGTTTCAAAGATATAGCCAAATGTTTTTTAAGCGCTAAATCACAACGCTACACAAACCGTAAGGCGAAACCTAGCATGTTTGGTATCGTAGAACTCGGCAATGATTCAGGAGTCTAAAAAGATGAGTTTCGTGAAAATAAGTCGACCACACCCAAAGTTATAAGCATTTGAAAAAAAAAATTCACCACTAGGTGGCGCTGTTTCGAAACTTCTCAGGCTCATTCAGGGCATCGTGCTGATGACCCATACCACGTTTCGTAACAATCCGTTCATGCGTTCATAAAATACAGAATTTTAGCACAAAATTCAAAATGGCCGACAGCCAAAATGACCGATATGGCAAAATTGGATATCAGTCGACTCGGCATGTTGCCCTGAATCTAACGAGACCAATTGTATGATTTTTGGACAAACTGTTCAGAAGTTATAAGCAAAAATAGCCATTTTTCATATCTCCGGACCAGTAGGTGGCGCTGCGCCGAAACACAGCATGTAGCCTCAGGTCATGCTTGTGAGTACAAGTACCAAGTTTGGTCTGAATACGATAAACCGTTGCGGAGATACGGCCTTACGACTGTTTTTGCTAGCGCTACGTAAAATGTATTCGTGCGTTTATCAAAAACGGTTTGACGAATCCATTTGAATTCCATAACTTTTTGTCAGCACTACCTGAAGATGATCTGGTTCAATTTTCGTGCAAATCGGACAAACCGTCTAGGACGAGTTCGAAAAAGTAGCTTTTTTTGAAAATTCAAGATGGTGGCCATATTTTTATGTCGGCAAATGACGTCATAGGGTGCAATCGAATCGCCATGAGCTCAGGAATCAGAGGAAAAAAGAATTTCGCTGATTGGCCTTACGGTTCAAAAGTTATTAGCAAAATAAAAGTGAAACTTTGGACAGGTGGTGGCGCTAGAGGGAATGACTTAGAAACACCAAAATTGGTGTATTTAATGTTGAGACGGTCCTCTATCAGAATGTCAAACCAAAACAACTTTCCCGCAATCGGTTCTATGGGCTGCCATAGACTCCCATGGCGGAAGAAGAAGAAGAAGAAGAAGAAGAAGAAGAATAATAATAAGAACGGGAACAGATACAATAGGTGCCTCCGCACCTTCGGTGCTTGGCCCCTAATAATAATAATAATAATAATAATAATAAGAAACGGAACAGATACAATAGGTGCCTCCGCACCTTCGGTGCTTGGCCCCTAATAATAAGAAACGGAACAGATACAATAGGTGCCTCCGCACCTTCGGTGCTTGGCCCCTAAATATAGCTGCAAGCAGCAATTACCGGGGCCAAGCAGAATAAGACGACAAGACATGCCAACATGTCTGAAAGTGTCAGACCAACTGCAACAATGAGCAATTAAAGACATTTAAAGAGGATTTTAGGCGAAATGGCTGAAAAATCATGTAAAAAGTGATTCAAAATATGATTTAATGGATTGTCACTTTTGACCAAAAGGTGGCGCTGTTACGAAATTGATGTGGTGTGGTCAGAGTAAGGAGACAGTGACACATACAAAGTTTTGTGTCAATATGTCGAGGCATTGCAGATATAAAGCCTGAATAGTCATTTTGGCATCATGCCTCAACTTTGCTGCTGTGCTATACGAAAACGGTTTCATCAATCGACACGAAATCCATAACTTTTTGTCGGCACAGTCTGGAGATGATACGATTCGATTTTGGTGAAAATCGGACAAACGGTCTAGGAGGAGTTCGAAAAAGTAGGTTTTGAATGAAAATCAAGATGGCGGACAGGAAGTTTGGCCAAATAAGGAAAACTTGGTATCTATGTTCTCGGCTTGACCCAAGGAATCTATTAAGACCCGTGGCATTTCAATATCCAGATTTATTCAAAAGTTATTAGCCTTTTTGGAAATTTTGTTATAACTTTTGACCACTAGGTGGCACTGTCTTGAAATATTTTGGTTGCCTTCAGGGGATGGTGCTGATGACACAATCTGAGTTTCGTAATATTACACCAATGCATTTGTTTAGTATAGCATTTTATTTCACAAAACTGTATTGAAGTCAATGGGAATTTCATATTTGGTTCAATTATAGCGCCACCAAGAGGCTCAGTCCCACAATTTTTTTTACGTGTCCTCAGAGTGAGCCCATACATATGTGTGTCAATTTTGGTGAAAATATCTCAATTCGCTTCAGAGTTATAGACATTTATATGAAAAAACACGAAAAAAATGACTGACACATGACTTTGATTGGAAATTAGTACCCCTAAACATCAATATTTTCGCATTTGGGCATTAGCGTATAGCTATCGACCTATGTTTCCAAACTTCTGACGGTGGTTTCGTCTCGATCGGACTAGCGGTTTCAAAGATATAGCCAAATGTTTTTTAAGCGCTAAATCACAACGCTACACAAACCGTAAGGCGAAACCTAGCATGTTTGGTATCGTAGGACTCGGCAACGATTCAGGAGTCTAAAAAGATGAGTTTCGTGAAAATAAGTCGACCACACCCAAAGTTATAAGCATTTGAAAAAAAAAAATCACCACTAGGTGGCGCTGTTTCGAAACTTCTCAGGCTCATTCAGGGCATTGTGCTGATGACCCATACCACGTTTCGTAACAATCCGTTCATGCGTTCATAAAATACAGAATTTTAGCACAAAATTCAAAATGGCCGACAGCCAAAATGACCGATATGGTCAAATTGGATATCAGTCGACTCGGCATGTTGCCCTGAATCTAACGAGACCAATTTTATGATTTTTGGACAAACTGTTCAGAAGTTATAAGCAAAAATAGCCATTTTTCATATCTCCGGACCAGTAGGTGGCGCTGCGCCGAAACACAGCATGTAGCCTCAGGTCATGCTTGTGAGTACAAGTACCAAGTTTGGTCTGAATACGATAAACCGTTGCGGAGATACGGCCTTACGACTGTATTTGCTAGCGCTACGTAAAATGTATTTGTGCGTTTATTGAAAACGGTTTGACGAATCCATTTGAATTCCATAACTTTTTGTCAGCACTACCTGAAGATGATCTGGTTCAATTTTCGTGCAAATCGGACAAACCGTCTAGGACGAGTTCGAAAAAGTAGCTTTTTTTGAAAATTCAAGATGGCGGCCATATTTTTATGACGGCAAATGACGTCATAGGGTGCAATCGAATCGCCATGAGCTCAGGAATCAGAGGAAAAAAGAATTTCGCTGATTGGCCTTACGGTTCAAAAGTTATTAGCAAAATAAAAGTGAAACTTTGGACAGGTGGTGGCGCTAGAGGGAATGACTTAGAAACACCAAAATTGGTGTATTTAATGTTGAGACGGTCCTCTATCAGAATGTCAAACCAAAACAACTTTCCCGCAATCGGTTCTATGGGCTGCCATAGACTCCCATGGCGGAAGAATAATAATAATAATAATAATAATAAATATAGCTGCAAGCAGCAATTACCGGGGCCAAGCAGAATAAGACGACAAGACATGCCAACATGTCTGAAAGTGTCAGACCAACTGCAACAATGAGCAATTAACCCTCTGATGGTCTTTATTTATGTCTACACTCTGGGTTTTGGGGTCTCTAGAGACCCCAGAAAATAACATTTAATTTTGTAACAAGATAATAGTTTTTTTTTTTTACAAATGTAATTTTATTCTGTTTGTTAATGTTTTTACTCAACATTTGTGCAGTTTTTGGAGAATTTATGATATTTTTTAAATTTCTATAAATAAATTAATAAATAAATATTTAAATAGCCTTTTTACAAAAAAACAGCATTTGATGTAAAATTCACTTTATAAAAGACCCAGATTTCTAACTTTCATTCATGGGGATAACATGGATGATTTTAAATGGTTTAATGTAACATTTTTGCCCATTTTTTGGAAAATGCAGTTTTAAAATAAAAAATAATAATTTTAACCACTAGATGGCTATAGAGCTCCAGTATATGCTATTTGCTATTAGACTACCTGAAAGATATCTTTTCACAAGTTGGATTCAGTTGGATTCATATCTAAATATTATAAAATCACAATTATAACAAAAATAAAATATTTTTGTCAAAGTTTAGCATTTTTTTGTACCAAAAAACCCCCCAGTTTTTCAATAATGTTACATTATGATTAGAATCAAACCTGAACAAAATGTTACAAAGAGAAATGTTGGAGTCTTAAGATTTTATCATTTATTTCAATCATTTATTTTTAATCTAATTCTAGATTCTAGACACACACAATTGCGTGTGTGTGTGTGTGTGTGTGTGTGTCTGAGAGATAAAGAGAGAGAGAGTGTGTGAGTACACATTGTCGATGTGCCAGTGTCACCACACCACTTTATATTTGAAGTGGTTTAGCATTTTGGATGATTTTATTTGACAAATTATAGCCTTACAAATGTGTGTGTGTGTGTGTGTGTGTGTGTGTGTGTGTGTGTGTGTGTGTGTGTGTGTGTGTGTGTGTGTGTGTGTGAGTACACATTGTCGATGTCAGTGTGACCACTTTATATTTGTGTTGGTTCTGCATTTTGGATGATTTTATTTGACAAATTATAGCCTTACAAATGTGTGTGTGTGTGTGTGTGTGTGTGTGTGTGTGTGTGTGTGTGTGTGCGTGTGTACATTTTCAATGTGTCAGTGTCACCAATTTATTTTTGTGGTGGTATTGCATTTTGGATTATTTTATTTTACAAATGATAAGAAAACAGTTTTTATAGTCTCAAAAATGTATTCCTCTATATGTGTGTGTGTGTGTGTGTGTGTGTATACACGTGTTGTGAGCAATATAATTTAGCATTGTGGATGTTTTTTGCATTGGTGGAAGTGTGCCACTTTATTTGTGCCATTTCTGTCGATGTGTTCTGCGTTGTTTCTGATTTTGATGATGAATTTTGTCTATTTTGATTGCGGGGTCTCCAGAGACCCCGAAGACCACGAGTGTCACAATTTTTGTCACGCTAACATAAAAACAGATATCATTCCACTTTATTTATTTTTTTGTAGATCTAGAAAGTGTTGAGAGCCGTAGAAGGTTTCATACCATTTGGACAAAGGGAACATTTTTTTTAATTTGAGCAAAAGTCATTTGGGGTCCCAAAAGACCCCATAAACCATCAGAGGGTTAAAGACATTTAAAGAGGATTTTAGGCGAAATGGCTGAAAAATCATGTAAAAAGTGATTCAAAATATGATTTAATGGATTGTCACTTTTGACCAAAAGGTGGCGCTGTTACGAAATTGATGTGGTGTGGTCAGAGTAAGGAGACAGTGACACATACAAAGTTTTGTGTCAATATGTCGAGGCATTGCAGATATAAAGCCTGAATAGTCATTTTGGCATCATGCCTCAAATTTGCTGCTGTGCTATACGAAAACGGTTTCATCAATCGACACGAAATCCATAACTTTTTGTCGGCACAGTCTGGAGATGATACGATTCGATTTTGGTGAAAATCGGACAAACGGTCTAGGAGGAGTTAGAAAAAGTAGGTTTTGAATGAAAATCAAGATGGCGGACAGGAAGTTTGGCCAAATAAGGAAAACTTGGTATCTATGTTCTCGGCTTGACCCAAGGAATCTATTAAGACCCGTGGCATTTCAATAGCCAGATTTATTCAAAAGTTATTAGCCTTTTTGGAAATTTTGTTATAACTTTTGACCACTAGGTGGCACTGTCTTGAAATATTTTGGTTGCCTTCAGGGGATGGTGCTGATGACACAATCTGAGTTTCGTAATATTACACCAATGCATTTGTTTAGTATAGCATTTTATTTCACAAAACTGTATTGAAGTCAATGGGAATTTCATATTTTGTTCAATTATAGCGCCACCAAGAGGCTCAGTCCCACAATTTTTTTTACGTGTCCTCAGAGTGAGCCCATACATATGTGTGTCAATTTTGGTGAAAATATCTCAATTCGCTTCGGAGTTATAGACATTTATATGAAAAAACACGAAAAAAATGACTGACACATGACTTTGATTGGAAATTAGTACCCCTAAACATCAATATTTTCGCATTTGGGCATTGGTGTATAGCTATCGACCTATGTTTCCAAACTTCTGACGGTGGTTTCGTCTCGATCGGACTAGCGGTTTCAAAGATATAGCCAAATGTTTTTTAAGCGCTAAATCACAACGCTACACAAACCGTAAGGCGAAACCTAGCATGTTTGGTATCGTAGGACTCGGCAACGATTCAGGAGTCTAAAAAGATGAGTTTCGTGAAAATAAGTCGACCACACCCAAAGTTATAAGCATTTGAAAAAAAAAATTCACCACTAGGTGGCGCTGTTTCGAAACTTCTCAGGCTCATTCAGGGCATTGTGCTGATGACCCATACCACATTTCGTAACAATCCGTTCATGCGTTCATAAAATACAGAATTTTAGCACAAAATTCAAAATGGCCGACAGCCAAAATGACCGATATGGTCAAATTGGATATCAGTCGACTCGGCATGTTGCCCTGAATCTAACGAGACCAATTGTATGATTTTTGGACAAACTGTTCAGAAGTTATAAGCAAAAATAGCCATTTTTCATATCTCCGGACCAGTAGGTGGCGCTGCGCCGAAACACAGCATGTAGCCTCAGGTCATGCTTGTGAGTACAAGTACCAAGTTTGGTCTGAATACGATAAACCGTTGCGGAGATACGGCCTTACGACTGTTTTTGCTAGCGCTACGTAAAATGTATTTGTGCGTTTATTGAAAACGGTTTGACGAATCCATTTGAATTCCATAACTTTTTGTCAGCACTACCTGAAGATGATCTGGTTCAATTTTCGTGCAAATCGGACAAACCGTCTAGGACGAGTTCGAAAAAGTAGCTTTTTTTGAAAATTCAAGATGGCGGCCATATTTTTATGATGGCAAATGACGTCATAGGGTGCAATCGAATCGCCATGAGCTCAGGAATCAGAGGAAAAAAGAATTTCGCTGATTGGCCTTACGGTTCAAAAGTTATTAGCAAAATAAAAGTGAAACTTTGGACAGGTGGTGGCGCTAGAGGGAATGACTTAGAAACACCAAAATTGGTGTATTTAATGTTGAGACGGTCCTCTATCAGAATGTCAAACCAAAACAACTTTCCCGCAATCGGTTCTATGGGCTGCCATAGACTCCCATGGCGGAAGAATAATAATAATAATAATAATAATAATAAATATAGCTGCAAGCAGCAATTATCGGGGCCAAGCGCAAGCAGATGACAGGATATGCCAACATGGCTGAAGGTGTCAGACCAACTGCAACAATGAGCAATTAAATACATTTAGAAAGGATTTTTTTCGAAATGGCTGAAAAATCATATAAAAAGTCATTCAAAATATGATTTAATGGATTATCACTTTCGACCAATAGGTGGAGCAGTTACAAAACTGATGTGATGAGGTCAGAGTGAAGTGACAATGACACATACAAAGTTTGGTGTCAATATGTCAAGGCATTGCAGAGATAAAGCCTGAATAGTCCTTTTGGCATCATGCCTCAACTTTGCTGCTGCACTATACGAAAACGGTTTCGTCTATTGACACGAAATCCATAACTTTTAGTCAGCACAGTCTGGAGATGATACGATTCGATTTTGGTGAAAATCGGAGCAATGGTCTAGGAGGAGTTCGAAAAAGTAGGTTTTTCGGAAAATTCAAAATGGCGGAAAACTTTCCATGACGGAAAATGACGTCATAGGATGCAATCGAATCGTCTTGAGCTAAGGAATAAGAGGAAAAAAGAATTTTGTTTCTAACCCTTGTGGTTCAAAAGTTATTAGCATAAACATGAGTGCAACTTTGGACAGTTGGTGGCGCTAGAGGGAATGAGTTGGAGACTCCAAATTTGCTATGCTGATAGATCAGACTCTCCTCTGTCAGTGTGCCAAATTTCATAACATTCCCACAAGCGTAAGCGTACGTAGTAAACAGTTATTAGCATTTTTGGGAATTTAATTATAACTTTTGACCAAAAGGTGGCGCTGTCTTGTAATCTTTTGAGTACCTTCAGGGCCTTGTACTGATGACCCATACCGAGTTTCATAACGATACGTTCATGCATTCCTAAAATACAGCATTTTAGCACATAATTCAAAATGGCCGACAGCCAAAATGGCTGATCGGGGAAAATTGGATATCAGTCGACTCAGCATGCTGCCCTGAATCTAACGAGACCACTTTTATGATTTTTGGACAAACCATTCAGAAGTTATAAGCAAAAACAGCCATTTTTCATATCTCCGGACCAGTAGGTGGCGCTGCGCCGAAACGCAGCATGTAGCCTCAGGTCATGCTTGTGATGACATGTACCAAGTTTGGTCTGAATATGATAAAGTGTTGAGGAGATACTGGCTTGTGTCTATTTTTGCAAGCGCTACATAAAATTTGTTTGCGCGGTATTCGAGAACGGTTTGACGAATCAACACGAATTCCATAACTTTTTGTCAGCATGGTCTGAAGATGATCTGATTCAATTTTCGTGGAAATTGGAGAAACGGCCTAGGAGGAGTTCGAAAAAGTAGCTTTTTCGGAAAATTCGAAATGGCGGAAAATTATTATGACGGAAAATGACGTCATATGGTGCCCTCGAATCGCCATGAGCTCAGGAATCAGAGGAAAAAATAATTTTGTTTCTAGCCCTTGTGGTTCAAAAGTTATTAGCATAAACATGAGTGAAACTTTGGACAGTTGGTGGCGCTAGAGGGAATGACTTAGACACACCAAAATTGGTGTATTTAATGTTGGGACTGTCCTCTATTAGAATGTCAAACCATTACAACTTTCCCGCGATCGGTTCTATGGGCTGCCATAGACTCCCAGTCGGAAGAAGGAAGAATAATAATAATAATAATAATAATAAGAACGCGAACGAAAACAATAGGTGCCTCCGCACCTTCGGTGCTTGGCCCCTAATAATAAGAAACGGAACAGATACAATAGGTGCCTCCGCACCTTCGGTGCTTGGCCCCTAATAATAATAAGAAACGGAACAGATACAATAGGTGCCTCCGCACCTTCGGTGCTTGGCCCCTAATAATAATAATAAGAAACGGAACAGATACAATAGGTGCCTCCGCACCTTCGGTGCTTGGCCCCTAATAAATATAGCTGCAAGCAGCAATTACCGGGGCCAAGCAGAATAAGACGACAAGACATGCCAACATGTCTGAAAGTGTCAGACCAACTGCGGCAATGAGCAATTAAAGACAATAAAGAGGATTTTAGGCAAAATGCCTGAAAAATCATAGAAACAGTAAATAAAAATATGATTTAATGGATTATCACTTTCGACCAATAGGTGGCGCAGTTACAAAACTGATGTGATGTGGTCAGAGTGAAGTGACAATGACACATACAAAGTTTGGTGTCAATATGTCAAGGCATTGCAGAGATAAAGCCTGAATAATGCTTTTAGCATCATGCCTCAACTTTGCTGCTGCGCTATACGAAAACGGTTTCGTCAATCGACACGAAATCCATAACTTTTAGTCGGCACAGTCTGGAGATGATATGATTCGATTTTGGTGAAAATCGGACAAACGGTGTGGGAGGAGTTCGAAAAAGTAGATTGTGAATGAAAATAGCATTTTATTTCACAAAACTGTATTGAAGTCAATGGGAATTTCATGTTTTGTTCTGTTATAGCGCCACCAAGAGGCTCAGTCCCACAAATTTTTTTACGTGTCCTCAGAGTGAGCCCATGCATATGTGTGTCAGTTTTGGTGAAAATATCTCAATTCGCTTTAGAGTTATAGACATTTATATGAAAAAACACGTAAAAAATGACTGACACATGACTTTGATTGAATTTTACTACCCCTAAACATCAATATTTTCGCATTTGGGCATTGACATATAGCTATCGACCTATGTTTCCAAACTTCTGACGATGGTTTCGTCTCGATCGGACAAACGGTTTCGAAGATATAGCCTAATGTTTTTTAAGCGCTAAATCACAACGCTACACAAACCGTAAGGCGAAACCTAGCATGTTTGGTAATGTAGGACTCGGCAAGGTTTCAGGAGACTAATTAGACTAGTCTTGTGAAAATAAGTCGACCACACCCAAAGTTATAAGCGTTTGAAAAAAAAAAATCACCACTAGGTGGCGCTGTTTCGAAACTTCTCAGGCTCATTCAGGGCATTGTGCTGATGATCCATACCACGTTTCGTAACAATCCGTTCATGCGTTCATAAAATACAGAATTTTAGCACAAAATTCAAAATGGCCGACAGCCAAAATGACCGATATGGTAAAATTGGATATCAGTCGACTCGGCATGTTGCCCTGAATCTAACGAGACCAATTTTATGATTTTTGGACAAATTGTTCAGAAGTTATAAGCAAAAATAGCCATTTTTCATATCTCCGGACCAGTAGGTGGCGCTGCGCCGAAACGCAGCATGTTGCCTCAGGTCATGCTTGTGAGTACATGTACCAAGTTTGGTCTGAATACGATAAACCGTTGCGGAGATACAGCCTTACGACTGTTTTTGCTAGCGCTACGTAAAATGTATTCGTGCGTTTATCGAAAACGGTTTGACGAATCAATTTGAATTCCATAACTTTTGGTCAGCACTGCCTGAAGATGATCTGGTTCAATTTTCGTGCAAATCGGACAAACCGTCTAGGACGAGTTCGAAACAGTATATTTTTCAGAAAATTCAAAATGGCGGCCATATTTATATGACGGAAAATGACGTCATAGGGTGCAATCGAATCGGCATGAGCTCAGGAATCAGAGGAAAAAAGAATTTTGTTGATTGGCCTTACGGTTCAAAAGTTATTAGCAAAATAAAAGTGAAAATTTGGACAGGTGGTGGCGCTAGAGGGAATGACTTAGAAACACAAAAATTGGTGTATTTAATGTTGGGACTGTCCTCTATCAGAATGTCAAACCAAAACAACTTTCCCGCAATCGGTTCTATGGGCTGCCATAGACGCCCAGTCGGAAGAAGAATAATAATAATAATAAGAACCGGAACAAACACAATAGGTGCCTCCGCACCTTCGGTGCTTGGCCCCTAATAAGAACGGGAACAGATACAATAGGTGCCTCCGCACCTTCGGTGCTTGGCCCCTAATAATAATAATAATAAATATAGCTGCAAGCAGCAATTACCGGGGCCAAGCACAATCAGATGACAAGACATGCCAACATTGCTGAAAGTGTCAGACCAATGAGCAATTAAAGACATTAAAGAGGATTTTAGGCAAAATGCCTGAAAAATCATAGAAACAGTGAAGAAAAATATGATTTAATGGACTATCACTTTCGACCAATAGGTGGCGCAGTTACAAAACTGATGTGATGTGGTCAGAGTGAAGTGACAATGACACATACAAAGTTTGGTGTTAATATGTCAAGGCATTGCAGAGATAAAGCCTGAATAGTGCTATTAGCATCATGCCTCAACTTTGCTGCTGCGCTATACGAAAACGGTTTCGTCTATCGACACGAAATCCATAACTTTTAGTCGGCACGGTCTGGAGATGATACGATTCGATTTTGGTGAAAATCGGACAAACGGTCTAGGAGGAGTTCGAAAAAGTAGGTTTTGACTGAAAATCAAGATGGCGGACAGGAAGTTCGGCCAAATAAGGAAAACTTGGTATCTATGTTCTCGGCTTGACCCAAGGACTCTATTAAGACCAGTGGCATTTCAATAGCCAGATTTATTCAAAAGTTATTAGCCTTTTTGGAAAATTTGTTATAACTTTTGACCACTAGGTGGCGCTGTTTCGAAATATTTTGAATACCTTCAGGGGATGGTGCTGAAGGAACATTCTGAGTTTCGTAATATTACACCAATGCATTTGTTTAGTATAGCATTTTATTTCACAAAACTGTATTGAAATCAATGGGAATTTCATGTTTTGTTCTATTATAGCGCCACCAAGAGGCTCAGTCCCACCATTTTTTTTATGTGTCATCAGAGTGAGCCCATACATATATGTGTCGATTTTGGTGCAAAAATCTCAATTTGCTTCGGAGTTATAGACATTTATATGAAAAAACACGTAAAAAATGACTGACACATGACTTTGATTGAATATTACTACCCCTAAACATCAATATTTTCGCATTTGGGCATTGGTGTATAGCTATCGACCTATGTTTCCAAACTTCTGACGGTGGTTTCGTCTCGATCGGACAAGCGGTTTCGAAGATATAGCCTAATGTTTTTTAAGCGCTAAATCACAACGCTACACAAACCGTTAGGCGAAACCTAACATGTTTGGTATCGTTGGACTCGGCAACGATTCAGGAGTCCAATGAGATGAGTTTCGTGAAAATAAGTCGATCACACCCAAAGTTATAAGCATTTGAAAAAAAAAATTCACCACTAGGTGGCGCTGTTACGAAACTTCTCACACTCCTTCAGGACATCGTGTTGATGACCCATACCAAGTTTCGTAACAATCCGTTCATGCGTTGTTAAAATACAGCATTTTAGCACAAAATTCAAAATGGCCGACAGTCAAAATGGCCGATATGGCAAAATTGGATATCAGTCGACTCGGCATGTCGTCCTGAATCTATCAAGACCAATTTTATGATTTTTGGACAAACTGTTCAGAAGTTATAAGCAAAAATAGCCATTTTTCATATCTCCGGACCAGTAGGTGGCGCTGCGCCGAAACGCAGCATGTAGCCTCAGGTCATGCTTGTGAGTATATGTACCAAGTTTGGTCTGAATACGATAAACCGTTGCGGAGATACAGCCTTACGACTGTTTTTGCTAGGGCTACGTAAAATGTATTCGTGCGTTTATCGAAAACAGTTTGACGAATCAATTTGAATTCCATAACTTTTGGTCAGCACTGCCTGAAGATGATCTGGTTCAATTTTCGTGCAAATCGGACACACCGTCTAGGACGAGTTCGAAAAAGTAGCTTTTTCAGAAAATTCAAAATGGCGGCCATATTTATATGACGGAAAATGACGTCATAGGGTGCAATCGAATCTGCATGAGCTCAGGAATCAGAGGAAAAAAGAATTTTGTTGATTGGCCTTACGGTTCAAAAGTTATTAGCAAAATAAAAGTGAAACTTTGGACAGGTGGTGGCGCTAGAGGGAATGACTTAGAAACACAAAAATTGGTGTATTTAATGTTGGGACTGTCCTCTATCAGAATGTCAAACCAAAACAACTTTCCCGCAATCGGTTCTATGGGCTGCCATAGACTCCCATGGCGGAAGAAGAAGAAGAAGAAGAAGAAGAATAATAATAAGAACGGGAACAGATACAATAGGTGCCTCCGCACCTTCGGTGCTTGGCCCCTAATAATAATAAGAAACGGAACAGATACAATAGGTGCCTCCGCACCTTCGGTGCTTGGCCCCTAAATAATAATAATAATAAATATAGCTGCAAGCAGCAATTACCGGGGCCAAGCAGAATAAGACGACAAGACATGCCAACATGTCTGAAAGTGTCAGACCAACTGCAACAATGAGCAATTAAAGACATTTAAAGAGGATTTTAGGCGAAATGGCTGAAAAATCATGTAAAAAGTGATTCAAAATATGATTTAATGGATTGTCACTTTTGACCAAAAGGTGGCGCTGTTACGAAATTGATGTGGTGTGGTCAGAGTAAGGAGACAGTGACACATACAAAGTTTTGTGTCAATATGTCGAGGCATTGCAGATATAAAGCCTGAATAGTCATTTTGGCATCATGCCTCAACTTTACTGCTGTGCTATACGAAAACGGTTTCATCAATCGACACGAAATCCATAACTTTTTGTCGGCACAGTCTGGAGATGATACGATTCGATTTTGGTGAAAATCGGACAAACGGTCTAGGAGGAGTTCGAAAAAGTAGGTTTTGAATGAAAATCAAGATGGCGGACAGGAAGTTTGGCCAAATAAGGAAAACTTGGTATCTATGTTCTCGGCTTGACCCAAGGAATCTATTAAGACCCGTGGCATTTCAATAGCCAGATTTATTCAAAAGTTATTAGCCTTTTTGGAAATTTTGTTATAACTTTTGACCACTAGGTGGCGCTGTCTTGAAATATTTTGGTTGCCTTCAGGGGATGGTGCTGATGACACATTCTGAGTTTGGTAATATTACACCAATGCATTTGTTTAGTATAGCATTTTATTTCACAAAACTGTATTGAAGTCAATGGGAATTCCATGTTTTGTTCTATTATAGCGCCACCAAGAGGCTCAGTCCCACCATTTTTTTTATGTGTCCTCAGAGTGAGCCCATACATATATGTGTCGATTTTGGTGCAAAAATCTCAATTTGCTTCGGAGTTATAGACATTTATATGAAAAAACACGTAAAAAATGACTGACACATGACTTTGATTGAATATTACTACTCCTAAACATCAATATTTTCGCATTTGGGCATTGGCGTATAGCTATCGACCTATGTTTCCAAACTTCTGACGGTGGTTTCGTCTCGATCGGACAAGCGGTTTCGAAGATATAGCCTAATGTTTTTTAAGCGCTAAATCACAACGCTACACAAACCGTTAGGCGAAACCTAACATGTTTGGTATCGTTGGACTCGGCAACGATTCAGGAGTCCAATGAGATGAGTTTCGTGAAAATAAGTCGATCACACCCAAAGTTATAAGCATTTGGAAAAAAAAATTCACCACTAGGTGGCGCTGTTACGAAACTTCTCACACTCCTTCAGGACATCGTGTTGATGACCCATACCAAGTTTCGTAACAATCCGTTCATGCGTTGTTAAAATACAGCATTTTAGCACAAAATTCAAAATGGCCGACAGTCAAAATGGCCGATATGGCAAAATTGGATATCAGTCGACTCGGCATGTCGTCCTGAATCTATCAAGACCAATTTTATGATTTTTGGACAAACTGTTCAGAAGTTATAAGCAAAAATAGCCATTTTTCATATCTCCGGACCAGTAGGTGGCGCTGCGCCGAAACGCAGCATGTTGCCTCAGGTCATGCTTGTGAGTACATGTACCAAGTTTGGTCTGAATACGATAAACCGTTGCGGAGATACAGCCTTACGACTGTTTTTGCAGGCGCTACGTAAAATTAGTTTGAGCGTTTATCGAAAACGGTTTGACAAATCAATTTGAATTCCATAACTTTTGGTCAGCACTACCTGAAGATGATCTGGTTCAATTTTCATGCAAATCGGACAAACCGTCTAGGACGAGTTCGAAAAAGTAGGTTTTACAAAAAATTCAAAATGGCGGACATATTTTTATGACGCAAAATGACGTCATAGGGTGCAATCGAATTGCCATAAGCTCAGGAATCAGAAGAAAAAAGAATTTTGTTGATTGGCCTTACGGTTCAAAAGTTATTAGCAAAATAAAAGTGAAACTTTGGACAGTTGGTGGCGCTAGAGGGAATGACTTAGACACACCAAAATTGGTGAATTTAATGTTGGGACTGTCCTCTATCAGAATGTCAAACCAAAACAACTTTCCCGCAATCGGTTCTATGGGCTGCCATAGACTCCCAGAGCGGAAGAATAATAATAATAATAATAAATATAGCTGCAAGCAGCAATTATCGGGGCCAAGCGCAAGCAGACGACAGGATATGCCAACATGGCTGAAGGTGTCAGACCAACTGCAACAATGAGCAATTAAATACATTTAAAGAGGATTTTAGGCGAAATGGCTGAAAAATCATATAAAAAGTCATTCGAAATATGATTTAATGGATTATCACTTTCGACCAATCTGTGGCGCAGTTACAAAACTGATGTGATGTGGTCAGAGTGAAGTGACAATGACACATACAAAGTTTGGTGTCAATATGTCAAGGCATTGCAGAGATAAAGCCTGAATAGTGCTTTTAGCATCATGCCTCAACTTTGCTGCTACGCTATACGAAAACGGTTTCGTCTATAGACACGAAATCCATAACTTTTAGTCAGCACAGTCTGGAGATGATACGATTCGATTTTGGTGAAAATCGGACAAACGGTCTAGGAGGAGTTCGAAAAAGTAGGTTTTGACTGAAAATCAAGATGGCGGACAGGAAGCTAGGCCAAATAAGGAAACCTTGGTATCTATGTTCTCGTCTTGACCCAAGGAATCTATTAAGACCAGTTGCATTACAATAGGCCAACTTATTCAAAAGTTATTAGCAGTTTTGTAAATTTTGTTATAACTTTTGACCACTAGGTGGCACTGTCTCGAAATATTTTGGGTACCTTCAGGGGATGGTGCTGATGGCACATTTTGAGTTTCGTAATATTACACCAATGCATTTGTTTAGTATAGCATTTTATTTCACAAAACTGCATTGAAGTCAATGGGAATTTCATGTTTTGTTCTATTATAGCGCCACCAAGAGGCTGAGTCCCACCATCTTTTTTACATGTCCTCAGAGTGAGCTCATACATATGTGTGTCGATTTTGGTGAAAATATCTCAATTCGCTTCGGAGTTATAGACATTTATATGAAAAAACATGTAAAAAATGACTGACACATGACTTTGTTTGGAATTTACTACCCCTAAACATCAATATTTTCGCATTTGGGCATTGGCGTATAGCTATCGACCTATGTTTCCAAACTTCTGACGGTGGTTTCATCTCGATCGGACTAGCGGTTTCAAAGATATAGCCAAATGTTTTTTAAGCGCTAAATCACAACGCTACACAAACCGTAAGGCGAAACCTAGCATGTTTGGTATCATAGGACTCGGCAACGATTCAGGAGTCTAAAAAGATGAGTTTCGTGAAAATAAGTCGACCACACCCAAAGTTATAAGCATTTGGAAAAAAAAATTCACCACTAGGTGGCGCTGTTTCGAAACTTCTCAGGCTCATTCAGGGCATTGTGCTGATGACCCATACCACGTTTCGTAACAATCTGTTCATGCGTTCTTAAAATACAGCATTTTAGCACAAAATTCAAAATGGCCGACAGTCAAAATGGCCGATATGGTAATATTGGATATCAGTCGACTCGGCATGTTACCCTGAATCTAACGAGACCAATTGTATGATTTTTGGACAAACTGTTCAGAAGTTATAAGCAAAAATAGCCATTTTTCATATCTCCGGACCAGTAGGTGGCGCTGCGCCGAAACACAGCATGTAGCCTCAGGTCATGCTTGTGATGACATGTACCAAGTTTGGTCTGAATCCGATAAAGCGTTGCGGAGATACGGCCTTACATCTGTTTTCGCAAGCGCTACGTAAAATGTATTCGTGGGTTTATCGAAAACTGTTAAGCGAATCAACTTGAATTCCATAACTTTTTGTCAGCATGGTCTGTAGATGATCTGGTTCAATTTTCGTGCAAATCGGACAAACCGTCTAGGACGAGTTCGAAAAAGTAGCTTTTTAGATAAATTCAAAATGGCGGCCATATTGTTATGACAGAAATGATGTCATAGGGTGCAATCGAATTGGCATGAGCTCAGGAATCAGAGAGAAAAATAATTTTGTTGATTGGCCTTACGGTTCAAAAGTTATTAGCAAAATAAAAGTGAAACTTTGGACAGGTGGTGGCGCTAGAGGGAATGACTTAGACACACCAAAATTGGTGTATTTAATGTTGGGACTGTCCTCTATCAGAATGTCAAACCAAAACAACTTTCCCGCATTCGGTTCTATGGGCTGCCATAGACTCCCAGTTGGAAGAAGGAAGAATAATAATAATAAGAACAGGAACAGATACAATAGGTGCCTACGCACCTTCGGTGCTTGGCCCCTAATAATAATAAGAAACGGAACAGATACAATAGGTGCCTCCGCACCTTCGGTGCTTGGCCCCTAAATATAGCTGCAAGCAGCAATTACCGGGGCCAAGCAGAATAAGACGACAAGACATGCCAACATGTCTGAAAGTGTCAGACCAACTGCAACAATGAGCAATTAAAGACATTTAAAGAGGATTTTAGGCGAAATGGCTGAAAAATCATGTAAAAAGTGATTCAAAATATGATTTAATGGATTGTCACTTTTGACCAAAAGGTGGCGCTGTTACGAAATTGATGTGGTGTGGTCAGAGTAAGGAGACAGTGACACATACAAAGTTTTGTGTCAATATGTCGAGGCATTGCAGATATAAAGCCTGAATAGTCATTTTGGCATCATGCCTCAACTTTTCTGCTGTGCTATACGAAAACGGTTTCATAAATCGACACGAAATCCATAACTTTTTGTCGGCACAGTCTGGAGATGATACGATTCGATTTTGGTGAAAATCGGACAAACGGTCTAGGAGGAGTTCGAAAAAGTAGGTTTTGAATGAAAATCAAGATGGCGGACAGGAAGTTTGGCCAAATAAGGAAAACTTGGTATCTATGTTCTCGGCTTGACCCAAGGAATCTATTAAGACCCGTGGCATTTCAATAGCCAGATTTATTCAAAAGTTATTAGCCTTTTTGGAAATTTTGTTATAACTTTTGACCACTAGGTGGCGCTGTCTTGAAATATTTTGGTTGCCTTCAGGGGATGGTGCTGATGACACAATCTGAGTTTCGTAATATTACACCAATGCATTTGTTTAGTATAGCATTTTATTTCACAAAACTGTATTGAAGTCAATGGGAATTTCATATTTTGTTCAATTATAGCGCCACCAAGAGGCTCAGTCCCACAATTTTTTTTACGTGTCCTCAGAGTGAGCCCATACATATGTGTGTCAATTTTGGTGAAAATATCTCAATTCGCTTCGGAGTTATAGACATTTATATGAAAAAACACGAAAAAAATGACTGACACATGACTTTGATTGGAAATTAGTACCCCTAAACATCAATATTTTCGCATTTGGGCATTGGCGTATAGCTATCGACCTATGTTTCCAAACTTCTGACGGTGGTTTCGTCTCGATCCGACTAGCGGTTTCAAAGATATAGCCAAATGTTTTTTAAGCGCTAAATCACAACGCTACACAAACCGTAAGGCAAAACCTAGCATGTTTGGTATCGTAGGACTCGGCAACGATTCAGGAGTCTAAAAAGATGAGTTTCGTGAAAATAAGTCGACCACACCCAAAGTTATAAGCATTTGAAAAAAAAAATTCACCACTAGGTGGCGCTGTTTCGAAACTTCTCAGGCTCATTCAGGGCATTGTGCTGATGACCCATACCACGTTTCGTAACAATCCGTTCATGCGTTCATAAAATACAGAATTTTAGCACAAAATTCAAAATGGCCGACAGCCAAAATGACCGATATGGTCAAATTGGATATCAGTCGACTCGGCATGTTGCCCTGAATCTAACGAGACCAATTGTATGATTTTTGGACAAACTGTTCAGAAGTTATAAGCAAAAATAGCCATTTTTCATATCTCCGGACCAGTAGGTGGCGCTGCGCCGAAACACAGCATGTAGCCTCAGGTCATGCTTGTGAGTACAAGTACCAAGTTTGGTCTGAATACGATAAACCGTTGCGGAGATACGGCCTTACGACTGTTTTTGCTAGCGCTACGTAAAATGTATTCGTGCGTTTATCGAAAACGGTTTGACGAATCCATTTGAATTCCATAACTTTTTGTCAGCACTACCTGAAGATGATCTGGTTCAATTTTCGTGCAAATCGGACAAACCGTCTAGGACGAGTTCGAAAAAGTAGCTTTTTTTGAAAATTCAAGATCACGGCCATATTTTTATGACGGCAAATGACGTCATAGGGTGCAATCGAATCGCCATGAGCTCAGGAATCAGAGGGAAAAAGAATTTCGCTGATTGGCCTTACGGTTCAAAAGTTATTAGCAAAATAAAAGTGAAACTTTGGACAGGTGGTGGCGCTAGAGGGAATGACTTAGAAACACCAAAATTGGTGTATTTAATGTTGAGACGGTCCTCTATCAGAATGTCAAACCAAAACAACTTTCCCGCAATCGGTTCTATGGGCTGCCATAGACTCCCATGGCGGAAGAAGAAGAAGAAGAAGAAGAAGAAGAAGAAATATAGCTGCAAGCAGCAATTACCGGGGCCAAGCAGAATAAGACGACAAGACATGCCAACATGTCTGAAAGTGTCAGACCAACTGCAACAATGAGCAATTAAAGACATTTAAAGAGGATTTTAGGCGAAATGGCTGAAAAATCATGTAAAAAGTGATTCAAAATATGATTTAATGGATTGTCACTTTTGACCAAAAGGTGGCGCTGTTACGAAATTGATGTGGTGTGGTCAGAGTAAGTAGACAGTGACACATACAAAGTTTTGTGTCAATATGTCGAGGCATTGCAGATATAAAGCCTGAATAGTCATTTTGGCATCATGCCTCAACTTTGCTGCTGTGCTATACGAAAACGGTTTCATCAATCGACACGAAATCCATAACTTTTTGTCGGCACAGTCTGGAGATGATACGATTCGATTTTGGTGAAAATCGGACAAACGGTCTAGGAGGAGTTCGAAAAAGTAGGTTTTGAATGAAAATCAAGATGGCGGACAGGAAGTTTGGCCAAATAAGGAAAACTTGGTATCTATGTTCTCGGCTTGACCCAAGGAATCTATTAAGACCCGTGGCATTTCAATAGCCAGATTTATTCAAAAGTTATTAGCCTTTTTGGAAATTTTGTTATAACTTTTGACCACTAGGTGGCGCTGTCTTGAAATATTTTGGTTGCCTTCAGGGGATGGTGCTGATGACACAATCTGAGTTTCGTAATATTACACCAATGCATTTGTTTAGTATAGCATTTTATTTCACAAAACTGTATTGAAGTCAATGGGAATTTCATATTTTGTTCAATTATAGCGCCACCAAGAGGCTCAGTCCCACAATTTTTTTTACGTGTCCTCAGAGTGAGCCCATACATATGTGTGTCAATTTTGGTGAAAATATCTCAATTCGCTTCGGAGTTATAGACATTTATATGAAAAAACACGAAAAAAATGACTGACACATGACTTTGATTGGAAATTAGTACCCCTAAACATCAATATTTTCGCATTTGGGCATTGGCGTATAGCTATCGACCTATGTTTCCAAACTTCTGACGGTGGTTTCGTCTCGATCGGACTAGCGGTTTCAAAGATATAGCCAAATGTTTTTTAAGCGCTAAATCACAACGCTACACAAACCGTAAGGCGAAACCTAGCATGTTTGGTATCGTAGGACTCGGCAACGATTCAGGAGTCTAAAAAGATGAGTTTCGTGAAAATAAGTCGACCACACCCAAAGTTATAAGCATTTGAAAAAAAAAATTCACCACTAGGTGGCGCTGTTTCGAAACTTCTCAGGCTCATTCAGGGCATTGTGCTGATGACCCATACCACGTTTCGTAACAATCCGTTCATGCGTTCATAAAATACAGAATTTTAGCACAAAATTCAAAATGGCCGACAGCCAAAATGACCGATATGGTCAAATTGGATATCAGTCGACTCGGCATGTTGCCCTGAATCTAACGAGACCAATTGTATGATTTTTGGACAAACTGTTCAGAAGTTATAAGCAAAAATAGCCATTTTTCATATCTCCGGACCAGTAGGTGGCGCTGCGCCGAAACACAGCATGTAGCCTCAGGTCATGCTTGTGAGTACAAGTACCAAGTTTGGTCTGAATACGATAAACCGTTGCGGAGATACGGCCTTATGACTGTTTTTGCTAGCGCTACGTAAAATGTATTTGTGCGTTTATTGAAAACGGTTTGACGAATCCATTTGAATTCCATAACTTTTTGTCAGCACTACCTGAAGATGATCTGGTTCAATTTTCGTGCAAATCGGACAAACCGTCTAGGACGAGTTCGAAAAAGTAGCTTTTTTTGAAAATTCAAGATGGCGGCCATATTTTTATGACGGAAAATGACGTCATAGGGTGCAATCGAATCGCCATGAGCTCAGGAATCAGAGGAAAAAAGAATTTCGCTGATTGGCCTTTTGGTTCAAAAGTTATTAGCAAAATAAAAGTGAAACTTTGGACAGGTGGTGGCGCTAGAGGGAATGACTTAGAAACACCAAAATTGGTGTATTTAATGTTGAGACGGTCCTCTATCAGAATGTCAAACCAAAACAACTTTCCCGCAATCGGTTCTATGGGCTGCCATAGACTCCCATGGCGGAAGAATAATAATAATAAATATAGCTGCAAGCAGCAATTACCGGGGCCAAGCAGAATAAGACGACAAGACATGCCAACATGTCTGAAAGTGTCAGACCAACTGCAACAATGAGCAATTAAAGACATTTAAAGAGGATTTTAGGCGAAATGGCTGAAAAATCATGTAAAAAGTGATTCAAAATATGATTTAATGGATTGTCACTTTTGACCAAAAGGTGGCGCTGTTACGAAATTGATGTGGTGTGGTCAGAGTAAGGAGACAGTGACACATACAAAGTTTTGTGTCAATATGTCGAGGCATTGCAGATATAAAGCCTGAATAGTCATTTTGGCATCATGCCTCAACTTTGCTGCTGTGCTATACGAAAACGGTTTCATCAATCGACACGAAATCCATAACTTTTTGTCGGCACAGTCTGGAGATGATACGATTCGATTTTGGTGAAAATCGGACAAACGGTCTAGGAGGAGTTCGAAAAAGTAGGTTTTGAATGAAAATCAAGATGGCGGACAGGAAGTTTGGCCAAATAAGGAAAACTTGGTATCTATGTTCTCGGCTTGACCCAAGGAATCTATTAAGACCCGTGGCATTTCAATAGCCAGATTTATTCAAAAGTTATTAGCCTTTTTGGAAATTTTGTTATAACTTTTGACCACTAGGTGGCGCTGTCTTGAAATATTTTGGTTGCCTTCAGGGGATGGTGCTGATGACACAATCTGAGTTTCGTAATATTACACCAATGCATTTGTTTAGTATAGCATTTTATTTCACAAAACTGTATTGAAGTCAATGGGAATTTCATATTTTGTTCAATTATAGCGCCACCAAGAGGCTCAGTCCCACAATTTTTTTTACGTGTCCTCAGAGTGAGCCCATACATATGTGTGTCAATTTTGGTGAAAATATCTCAATTCGCTTCGGAGTTATAGACATTTATATGAAAAAACACGAAAAAAATGACTGACTCATGACTTTGATTGGAAATTAGTACCCCTAAACATCAATATTTTCGCATTTGGGCATTGGCGTATAGCTATCGACCTATGTTTCCAAACTTCTGACGGTGGTTTCGTCTCGATCGGACTAGCGGTTTCAAAGATATAGCCAAATGTTTTTTAAGCGCTAAATCACAACGCTACACAAACCGTAAGGCGAAACCTAGCATGTTTGGTATCGTAGGACTCGGCAACGATTCAGGAGTCTAAAAAGATGAGTTTCGTGAAAATAAGTCGACCACACCCAAAGTTATAAGCATTTGGAAAAAAAAATTCACCACTAGGTGGCGCTGTTTCGAAACTTCTCAGGCTCATTCAGGGCATTGTGCTGATGACCCATACCACGTTTCGTAACAATCCGTTCATGCGTTCATAAAATACAGAATTTTAGCACAAAATTCAAAATGGCCGACAGCCAAAATGACCGATATGGTCAAATTGGATATCAGTCGACTCGGCATGTTGCCCTGAATCTAACGAGACCAATTTTATGATTTTTGGACAAACTGTTCAGAAGTTATAAGCAAAAATAGCCATTTTTCATATCTCCGGACCAGTAGGTGGCACTGCGCCGAAACACAGCATGTAGCCTCAGGTCATGGTTGTGAGTACAAGTACCAAGTTTGGTCTGAATACGATAAACCGTTGCGGAGATATGGCCTTACGACTGTTTTTGCTGGCGCTACGTAAAATGTATTCGTGCGTTTATCGAAAACGGTTTGACGAATCAATTTGAATTCCATAACTTTTTGTCAGCACTACCTTAAGATGATCTGGTTCAATTTTCGTGCAAATCGGACAAACCGTCTAGGACGAGTTCGAAAAAGTAGCTTTTTTTGAAAATTCAAGATGGCGGCCATATTTTTATGACGGAAAATGACGTCATAGGGTGCAATCGAATCGCCATGAGCTCAGGAATCAGAGGAAAAAATAATTTTGTTGATTGGCCTTACGGTTCAAAAGTTATTAGCAAAGTAAAAGTGAAACTTTGGACAGGTGGTGGCGCTAGAGGGAATGACTTAGAAACACCAAAATTGGTGTATTTAATGTTGGGACTGTCCTCTATCAGAATGTCAAACCAAAACAACTTTCCCGCAATCGGTTCTATGGGCTGCCATAGACTCCCAGAGCGGAAGAATAATAATAATAATAATAATAATAAATATAGCTGCAAGCAGCAATTACCGGGGCCAAGCAGAATAAGACGACAAGACATGCCGACATGTCTGAAAGTGTCAGACCAACTGCAACAATGAGCAATTAAAGACATTTAAAGAGGATTTTAGACGAAATGGCTGAAAAATCATAGAAACTAATTAAAAATATGATTTAATGGATTATCACTTTCGACAAATAGGTGGCGCAGTTACAAAACTGATGTGATGTGGTCAGAGTGAGGAGACAATGACACATACAAAGTTTGGTGTCAATATGTCAAGGCATTGCAGAGATAAAGCCTGAATAGTGCTATTAGCATCATGCCTCAAATTTGCTGCTGCGCTATACGAAAACGGTTTCGTCAATTGACACGAAATCCATAACTTTTAGTCGGCACAGTCTGGGGATGATACGATTCGATTTTGGTGAAAATCGGACAAACGGTGTGGGAGGAGTTCGAAAAAGTAGGTTTTGAATGAAAATAGCATTTTATCTCACAAAACTGTATTGAAGTCAATGGGAATTTCATGTTTTGTTCTATTATAGCGCCACCAAGAGGCTCAGTCCCACAATTTTTTTTACGTGTCCTCAGAGTGAGCCCATACATATGTGTGTCAGTTTTGGTGAAAATATCTCAATTTGCTTTAGAGTTATAAACATTTATATGAAAAAACACGTAAAAAATGACTGACACATGACTTTGTTTGAATTTTACTACCCCTAAACATCAATATTTTCGCATTTGGGCATTGGCGTATAGCTATCGACCTATGTTTCCAAACTTCTGACGGTGGTTTCGTCTCGATCGGACAAGCGGTTTCGAAGATATAGCCTAATGTTTTTTAAGCGCTAAATCACAACGCTACACAAACCGTAAGGCGAAACCTAGCATGTTTGGTATCGTAGAACTCGGCAAGGTTTCAGGAGTCTAATTAGATGAGTCTCGTGAAAATAAGTCGACCGCACCCAAAGTTATAAGCATTTGAAAAAAAAAATTCCCCACTAGGTGGCGCTGTTTCGAAACTTCTCACACTCCTTCAGGACATCGTGCTGATGACCCATGCCAAGTTTCGTAACAATCCGTTCATGCGTTCATAAAATACAGCATTTTAGCACATAATTCAAAATGGCCGACAGTCAAAATGGCCGATATGGTAAAATTGGATATCAGTCGACTCGGCATGTCGCCCTGAATCTAACGAGACCAATTTTATGATTTTTGGACAAACTGTTCAGAAGTTATAAGCAAAAATAGCCATTTTTCATATCTCCGGACCAGTAGGTGGCGCTGCGCCGAAACGCAGCATGTAGCCTCAGGTCATGCTTGTGATGACATGTACCAAGTTTGGTCTGAATACGATAAACCGTTGCAGAGATACAGCCTTACGACTGTTTTTGCAGGCGCTACGTAAAATTTGTTCGTGCGTTTATTGAAAACGGTTTGACGAATCAATTTGAATTCCATAACTTTTGGTCAGCACTGCCTGAAGATGATCTGGTTCAATTTTCGTGCAAATCGGACAAACCGTCTAGGACGAGTTCGAAAAAGTAGGTTTTTCGAATGAATCAAAATGGCGGCCATATTTTTATTACAGAAAATGAAGTCATAGGATGCAATCGAATCGGCATGAGCTCAGGAATCAGAGGAAAAAATAATTTTGTTGATTGGCCTTACAGTTCAAAAGTTATTAGCAAAATAAAAGTGAAACTTTGGACAGGTGGTGGCGCTAGAGGGAATGACTTAGAAACACCAAAATTGGTGTATTTAATGTTGGGACTGTGCTCTATCAGAATGTCAAACCAAAACAACTTTCCCGCAATCGGTTCTATGGGCTGCCATAGACTCCAAGAGCGGAAGAAGAAGAAGAAGAAGAAGAAGAAGAAGAATAATAATAATAAGAACGCGAACGGATACAATAGGTGCCTCCGCACCTTCGGTGCTTGGCCCCTAAATATAGCTGCAAGCAGCAATTACCGGGGCCAAGCAGAATAAGACGACAAGACATGCCAACATGTCTGAAAGTGTCAGACCAACTGCAACAATGAGCAATTAAAGACATTTAAAGAGGATTTTAGGCGAAATGGCTGAAAAATCATGTAAAAAGTGATTCAAAATATGATTTAATGGATTGTCACTTTTGACCAAAAGGTGGCGCTGTTACGAAATTGATGTGGTGTGGTCAGAGTAAGGAGACAGTGACACATACAAAGTTTTGTGTCAATATGTCGAGGCATTGCAGATATAAAGCCTGAATAGTCATTTTGGCATCATGCCTCAACTTTGCTGCTGTGCTATACGAAAACGGTTTCATCAATCGACACGAAATCCATAACTTTTTGTCGGCACAGTCTGGAGATGATACGATTTGATTTTGGTGAAAATCGGACAAACGGTCTAGGAGGAGTTCGAAAAAGTAGGTTTTGAATGAAAATCAAAATGGCGGACAGGAAGTTTGGCCAAATAAGGAAAACTTGGTATCTATGTTCTCGGCTTGACCCAAGGAATCTATTAAGACCCGTGGCATTTCAATAGCCAGATCTATTCAAAAGTTATTAGCCTTTTTGGAAATTTTGTTATAACTTTTGACCACTAGGTGGCGCTGTCTTGAAATATTTTGGTTGCCTTCAGGGGATGGTGCTGATGACACAATCTGAGTTTCGTAATATTACACCAATGCATTTGTTTAGTATAGCATTTTATTTCACAAAACTGTATTGAAGTCAATGGGAATTTCATATTTTGTTCAATTATAGCGCCACCAAGAGGCTCAGTCCCACAATTTTTTTTACGTGTCCTCAGAGTGAGCCCATACATATGTGTGTCAATTTTGGTGAAAATATCTCAATTCGCTTCGGAGTTATAGACATTTATATGAAAAAACACGAAAAAAATGACTGACACATGACTTTGATTGGAAATTAGTACCCCTAAACATCAATATTTTCGCATTTGGGCATTGGCGTTTAGCTATCGACCTATGTTTCCAAACTTCTGACGGTGGTTTCGTCTCGATCGGACTAGCGGTTTCAAAGATATAGCCAAATGTTTTTTAAGCGCTAAATCACAACGCTACACAAACCGTAAGGCAAAACCTAGCATGTTTGGTATCGTAGGACTCGGCAACGATTCAGGAGTCTAAAAAGATGAGTTTCGTGAAAATAAGTCGACCACACCCAAAGTTATAAGCATTTGAAAAAAAAAATTCACCACTAGGTGGCGCTGTTTCGAAACTTCTCAGGCTCATTCAGGGCATTGTGCTGATGACCCATACCACGTTTCGTAACAATCCGTTCATGCGTTCATAAAATACAGAATTTTAGCACAAAATTCAAAATGGCCGACAGCCAAAATGACCGATATGGTCAAATTGGATATCAGTCGACTCGGCATGTTGCCCTGAATCTAACGAGACGAATTGTATGATTTTTGGACAAACTGTTCAGAAGTTATAAGCAAAAATAGCCATTTTTCATATCTCCGGACCAGTAGGTGGCGCTGCGCCGAAACACAGCATGTAGCCTCAGGTCATGCTTGTGAGTACAAGTACCAAGTTTGGTCTGAATACGATAAACCGTTGCGGAGATACGGCCTTACGACTGTTTTTGCTAGCGCTACGTAAAATGTATTTGTGCGTTTATTGAAAACGGTTTGACGAATCCATTTGAATTCCATAACTTTTTGTCAGCACTACCTGAAGATGATCTGGTTCAATTTTCGTGCAAATCGGACAAACCGTCTAGGACGAGTTCGAAAAAGTAGCTTTTTTTGAAAATTCAAGATGGCGGCCATATTTTTATGACGGCAAATGACGTCATAGGGTGCAATCGAATCGCCATGAGCTCAGGAATCAGAGGAAAAAAGAATTTCGCTGATTGGCCTTACGGTTCAAAAGTTATTAGCAAAATAAAAGTGAAACTTTGGACAGGTGGTGGCGCTAGAGGGAATGACTTAGAAACACCAAAATTGGTGTATTTAATGTTGAGACGGTCCTCTATCAGAATGTCAAACCAAAACAACTTTCCCGCAATCGGTTCTATGGGCTGCCATAGACTCCCATGGCGGAAGAATAATAATAATAATAATAATAATAATAATAATAAGAAACGGAACAGATACAATAGGTGCCTCCGCACCTTCGGTGCTTGGCCCCTAATAATAATAAGAAACGGAACAGATACAATAGGTGCCTCCGCACCTTCGGTGCTTGGCCCCTAATAATAAGAAACGGAACAGATACAATAGGTGCCTCCGCACCTTCGGTGCTTGGCCCCTAATAATAATAATAATAATAATAAGAAACGGAACAGATACAATAGGTGCCTCCGCACCTTCGGTGCTTGGCCCCTAATAATAATAATAATAAGAAACGGAACAGATACAATAGGTGCCTCCGCACCTTCGGTGCTTGGCCCCTAATAATAATAATAATAAGAAACGGAACAGATACAATAGGTGCCTCCGCACCTTCGGTGCTTGGCCCCTAAATATAGCTGCAAGCAGCAATTACCGGGGCCAAGCAGAATAAGACGACAAGACATGCCAACATGTCTGAAAGTGTCAGACCAACTGCAACAATGAGCAATTAAAGACATTTAAAGAGGATTTTAGGCGAAATGGCTGAAAAATCATGTAAAAAGTGATTCAAAATATGATTTAATGGATTGTCACTTTTTACCAAAAGGTGGCGCTGTTAAGAAATTGATGTGGTGTGGTCAGAGTAAGGAGACAGTGACACATACAAAGTTGTGTGTCAATATGTCGAGGCATTGCAGATATAAAGCCTGAATAGTCATTTTGGCATCATGCCTCAACTTTGCTGCTGTGCTATACGAAAACGGTTTCATCAATCGACACGAAATCCATAACTTTTTGTCGGCACAGTCTGGAGATGATACGATTCGATTTTGGTGAAAATCGGACAAACGGTCTAGGAGGAGTTCGAAAAAGTAGGTTTTGAATGAAAATCAAGATGGCGGACAGGAAGTTTGGCCAAATAAGGAAAACTTGGTATCTATGTTCTCGGCTTGACCCAAGGAATCTATTAAGACCCGTGGCATTTCAATAGCCAGATTTATTCAAAAGTTATTAGCCTTTTTGGAAATTTTGTTATAACTTTTGACCACTAGGTGGCGCTGTCTTGAAATATTTTGGTTGCCTTCAGGGGATGGTGCTGATGACACAATCTGAGTTTCGTAATATTACACCAATGCATTTGTTTAGTATAGCATTTTATTTCACAAAACTGTATTGAAGTCAATGGGAATTTCATATTTTGTTCAATTATAGCGCCACCAAGAGGCTCAGTCCCACAATTTTTTTTACGTGTCCTCAGAGTGAGCCCATACATATGTGTGTCAATTTTGGTGAAAATATCTCAATTCGCTTCGGAGTTATAGACATTTATATGAAAAAACACGAAAAAAATGACTGACACATGACTTTGATTGGAAATTAGTACCCCTAAACATCAATATTTTCGCATTTGGGCATTGGCGTATAGCTATCGACCTATGTTTCCAAACTTCTGACGGTGGTTTCGTCTCGATCGGACTAGCGGTTTCAAAGATATAGCCAAATGTTTTTTAAGCGCTAAATCACAACGCTACACAAACCGTAAGGCGAAACCTAGCATGTTTGGTATCGTAGGACTCGGCAACGATTCAGGAGTCTAAAAAGATGAGTTTCGTGAAAATAAGTCGACCACACCCAAAGTTATAAGCATTTGGAAAAAAAAATTCACCACTAGGTGGCGCTGTTTCGAAACTTCTCAGGCTCATTCAGGGCATTGTGCTGATGACCCATACCACGTTTCGTAACAATCCGTTCATGCGTTCATAAAATACAGAATTTTAGCACAAAATTCAAAATGGCCGACAGCCAAAATGACCGATATGGTCAAATTGGATATCAGTCGACTCGGCATGTTGCCCTGAATCTAACGAGACCAATTTTATGATTTTTGGACAAACTGTTCAGAAGTTATAAGCAAAAATAGCCATTTTTCATATCTCCGGACCAGTAGGTGGCACTGCGCCGAAACACAGCATGTAGCCTCAGGTCATGCTTGTGAGTACAAGTACCAAGTTTGGTCTGAATACGATAAACCGTTGCGGAGATATGGCCTTACGACTGTTTTTGCTGGCGCTACGTAAAATGTATTCGTGCGTTTATCGAAAACGGTTTGACGAATCAATTTGAATTCCATAACTTTTTGTCAGCACTACCTTAAGATGATCTGGTTCAATTTTCGTGCAAATCGGACAAACCGTCTAGGACGAGTTCGAAAAAGTAGCTTTTTTTGAAAATTCAAGATGGCGGCCATATTTTTATGACGGAAAATGACGTCATAGGGTGCAATCGAATCGCCATGAGCTCAGGAATCAGAGGAAAAAATAATTTTGTTGATTGGCCTTACGGTTCAAAAGTTATTAGCAAAGTAAAAGTGAAACTTTGGACAGGTGGTGGCGCTAGAGGGAATGACTTAGAAACACCAAAATTGGTGTATTTAATGTTGGGACTGTCCTCTATCAGAATGTCAAACCAAAACAACTTTCCCGCAATCGGTTCTATGGGCTGCCATAGACGCCCAGTCGGAAGAAGAATAATAATAAATATAGCTGCAAGCAGCAATTACCGGGGCCAAGCAGAATAAGACGACAAGACATGCCAACATGTCTGAAAGTGTCAGACCAACTGCAACAATGAGCAATTAAAGACATTTAAAGAGGATTTTAGGCGAAATGGCTGAAAAATCATGTAAAAAGTGATTCAAAATATGATTTAATGGATTGTCACTTTTGACCAAAAGGTGGCGCTGTTACGAAATTGATGTGGTGTGGTCAGAGTAAGGAGACAGTGACACATACAAAGTTTTGTGTCAATATGTCGAGGCATTGCAGATATAAAGCCTGAATAGTCATTTTGGCATCATGCCTCAAATTTGCTGCTGTGCTATACGAAAACGGTTTCATCAATCGACACGAAATCCATAACTTTTTGTCGGCACAGTCTGGAGATGATACGATTCGATTTTGGTGAAAATCGGACAAACGGTCTAGGAGGAGCTCGAAAAAGTAGGTTTTGAATGAAAATCAAGATGGCGGACAGGAAGTTTGGCCAAATAAGGAAAACTTGGTATCTATGTTCTCGGCTTGACCCAAGGAATCTATTAAGACCCGTGCCATTTCAATAGCCAGATGTATTCAAAAGTTATTAGCCTTTTTGGAAATTTTGTTATAACTTTTGACCACTAGGTGGCGCTGTCTTGAAATATTTTGGTTGCCTTCAGGGGATGGTGCTGATGACACAATCTGAGTTTCGTAATATTACACCAATGCATTTGTTTAGTATAGCATTTTATTTCACAAAACTGTATTGAAGTCAATGGGAATTTCATATTTTGTTCAATTATAGCGCCACCAAGAGGCTCAGTCCCACAATTTTTTTTACGTGTCCTCAGAGTGAGCCCATACATATGTGTGTCAATTTTGGTGAAAATATCTCAATTCGCTTCGGAGTTATAGACATTTATATGAAAAAACACGAAAAAAATGACTGACACATGACTTTGATTGGAAATTAGTACCCCTAAACATCAATATTTTCGCATTTGGGCATTGGCGTATAGCTATCGACCTATGTTTCCAAACTTCTGACGGTGGTTTCGTCTCGATCGGACTAGCGGTTTCAAAGATATAGCCAAATGTTTTTTAAGCGCTAAATCACAACGCTACACAAACCGTAAGGCAAAACCTAGCATGTTTGGTATCGTAGGACTCGGCAACGATTCAGGAGTCTAAAAAGATGAGTTTCGTGAAAATAAGTCGACCACACCCAAAGTTATAAGCATTTGAAAAAAAAAATTCACCACTAGGTGGCGCTGTTTCGAAACTTCTCAGGCTCATTCAGGGCATCGTGCTGATGACCCATACCACGTTTCGTAACAATTCGTTCATGCGTTCATAAAATACAGAATTTTAGCACAAAATTCAAAATGGCCGACAGCCAAAATGACCGATATGGCAAAATTGGATATCAGTCGACTCGGCATGTTGCCCTGAATCTAACGAGACCAATTGTATGATTTTTGGACAAACTGTTCAGAAGTTATAAGCAAAAATAGCCATTTTTCATATCTCCGGACCAGTAGGTGGCGCTGCGCCGAAACACAGCATGTAGCCTCAGGTCATGCTTGTGAGTACAAGTACCAAGTTTGGTCTGAATACGATAAACCGTTGCGGAGATACGGCCTTACGACTGTTTTTGCTAGCGCTACGTAAAATGTATTCGTGCGTTTATCGAAAACGGTTTGACGAATCCATTTGAATTCCATAACTTTTTGTCAGCACTACCTGAAGATGATCTGGTTCAATTTTCGTGCAAATCGGACAAACCGTCTAGGACGAGTTCGAAAAAGTAGCTTTTTTTGAAAATTCAAGATGGCGGCCATATTTTTATGACGGCAAATGACGTCATAGGGTGCAATCGAATCGCCATGAGCTCAGGAATCAGAGGAAAAAAGAATTTCGCTGATTGGCCTTACGATTCAAAAGTTATTAGCAAAATAAAAGTGAAACTTTGGACAGGTGGTGGCGCTAGAGGGAATGACTTAGAAACACCAAAATTGGTGTATTTAATGTTGAGACGGTCCTCTATCAGAATGTCAAACCAAAACAACTTTCCCGCAATCGGTTCTATGGGCTGCCATAGACTCCCATGGCGGAAGAAGAAGAAGAAGAAGAAGAAGAAGAATAATAATAAGAACGGGAACAGATACAATAGGTGCCTCCGCACCTTCGGTGCTTGGCCCCTAAATATAGCTGCAAGCAGCAATTACCGGGGCCAAGCAGAATAAGACGACAAGACATGCCAACATGTCTGAAAGTGTCAGACCAACTGCAACAATGAGCAATTATAGACTTTAAAGAGGATTTTATGCAAAATGCCTGAAAAATCATAGAAACAATAATTAAAAATATGATTTTATGGATTATCACTTTCGACCAATAGGTGGCGCAGTTACAAAACTGATGTGATGTGGTCAGAGTGAAGTTACAATGACACATACAAAGTTTGGTGTCAATATGTCAAGGCATTGCAGAGATAAAGCCTGAATAGTGCTATTAGCATCATGCCTCAACTTTGCTGCTGCGCTATACGAAAACGGTTTCGTCTATCGACACGAAATCCATAACTTTTAGTCGGCACGGTCTGGAGATGATACGATTCGATTTTGGTGAAAATCGGACAAACGGTCTAGGAGGAGATCGAAAAAGTAGGTTTTGACTGAACATCAAGATGGCGGACAGGAAGTTCGGCCAAATAAGGAAAACTTGGTATCTATGTTCTCGGCTTGACCCAAGGAATCTATTAAGACCAGTGGCATTTCAATAGACAGATTTATTCAAAAGTTATTAGCCTTTTTGGAAATTTTGTTATAACTTTTGACCACTAGGTGGCGCTGTTTCGAAATATTTTGAGTACCTTCAGGGGATGGTGCTGAAGGCACATTCTGAGTTTCGTAATATTACACCAATGCATTTGTTTAGTATAGCATTTTATTTCACAAAACTCTATTGAAATCAATGGGAATTTCATGTTTTGTTCTATTATAGCGCCACCAAGAGGCTCAGTCCCACAATTTTTTTTACGTGTCCTCAGAGTGAGCCCATACATATGTGTGTCAATTTTGGTGAAAATATCTCAATTCGCTTCGGAGTTATAGACATTTATATGAAAAAACACGAAAAAAATGACTGACACATGACTTTGATTGGAAATTAGTACCCCTAAACATCAATATTTTCGCATTTGGGCATTGGCGTATAGCTATCGACCTATGTTTACAAACTTCTGACGGTGGTTTCGTCTCGATTGGACTAGCGGTTTCAAAGATATAGCCAAATGTTTTTTAAGCGCTAAATCACAACGCTACACAAACCGTAAGGCGAAACCTAGCATGTTTGGTATCGTAGGACTCGGCAACGATTCAGGAGTCTAAAAAGATGAGTTTCGTGAAAATAAGTCGACCACACCCAAAGTTATAAGCATTTGAAAAAAAAAATTCACCACTAGGTGGCGCTGTTTCGAAACTTCTCAGGCTCATTCAGGGCATTGTGCTGATGACCCATACCACGTTTCGTAACAATCCGTTCATGCGTTCATAAAATACAGAATTTTAGCACAAAATTCAAAATGGCCGACAGCCAAAATGACCGATATGGTCAAATTGGATATCAGTCGACTCGGCATGTTGCCCTGAATCTAACGAGACCAATTGTATGATTTTTGGACAAACTGTTCAGAAGTTATAAGCAAAAATAGCCATTTTTCATATCTCCGGACCAGTAGGTGGCGCTGCGCCGAAACACAGCATGTAGCCTCAGGTCATGCTTGTGAGTACAAGTACCAAGTTTGGTCTGAATACGATAAACCGTTGCGGAGATACGGCCTTACGACTGTTTTTGCTAGCGCTACGTAAAATGTATTTGTGCGTTTATTGAAAACGGTTTGACGAATCCATTTGAATTCCATAACTTTTTGTCAGCACTACCTGAAGATGATCTGGTTCAATTTTCGTGCAAATCGGACAAACCGTCTAGGACGAGTTCGAAAAAGTAGCTTTTTTTGAAAATTCAAGATGGCGGCCATATTTTTATGACGGCAAATGACGTCATAGGGTGCAATCGAATCGCCATGAGCTCAGGAATCAGAGGAAAAAAGAATTTCGCTGATTGGCCTTACGGTTCAAAAGTTATTAGCAAAATAAAAGTGAAACTTTGGACAGGTGGTGGCGCTAGAGGGAATGACTTAGAAACACCAAAATTGGTGTATTTAATGTTGAGACGGTCCTCTATCAGAATGTCAAACCAAAACAACTTTCCCGCAATCGGTTCTATGGGCTGCCATAGACTCCCATGGCGGAAGAATAATAATAATAAATATAGCTGCAAGCAGCAATTACCGGGGCCAAGCAGAATAAGACGACAAGACATGCGAAAATGTCTGAAAGTGTCAGACCAACTGCAACAATGAGCAATTAAAGACATTTAAAGAGGATTTTAGGCGAAATGGCTGAAAAATCATGTAAAAAGTGATTCAAAATATGATTTAATGGATTGTCACTTTTGACCAAAAGGTGGCGCTGTTACGAAATTGATGTGGTGTGGTCAGAGTAAGGAGACAGTGACACATACAAAGTTTTGTGTCAATATGTCGAGGCATTGCAGATATAAAGCCTGAATAGTCATTTTGGCATCATGCCTCAACTTTGCTGCTGTGCTATACGAAAACGGTTTCATCAATCGACACGAAATCCATAACTTTTTGTCGGCACAGTCTGGAGATGATACGATTCGATTTTGGTGAAAATCGGACAAACGGTCTAGGAGGAGTTCGAAAAAGTAGGTTTTGAATGAAAATCAAGATGGCGGACAGGAAGTTTGGCCAAATAAGGAAAACTTGGTATCTATGTTCTCGGCTTGACCCAAGGAATCTATTAAGACCCGTGGCATTTCAATAGCCAGATTTATTCAAAAGTTATTAGCCTTTTTGGAAATTTTGTTATAACTTTTGACCACTAGGTGGCGCTGTCTTGAAATATTTTGGTTGCCTTCAGGGGATGGTGCTGATGACACAATCTGAGTTTCGTAATATTACACCAATGCATTTGTTTAGTATAGCATTTTATTTCACAAAACTGTATTGAAGTCAATGGGAATTTCATATTTTGTTCAATTATAGCGCCACCAAGAGGCTCAGTCCCACAATTTTTTTTACGTGTCCTCAGAGTGAGCCCATACATATGTGTGTCAATTTTGGTGAAAATATCTCAATTCGCTTCAGAGTTATAGACATTTATATGAAAAAACACGAAAAAAATGACTGACACATGACTTTGATTGGAAATTAGTACCCCTAAACATCAATATTTTCGCATTTGGGCATTGGCATTTAGCTATCGACCTATGTTTCCAAACTTCTGACGGTGGTTTCGTCTCGATCGGACTAGCGGTTTCAAAGATATAGCCAAATGTTTTTTAAGCGCTAAATCACAACGCTACACAAACCGTAAGGCAAAACCTAGCATGTTTGGTATCGTAGGACTCGGCAACGATTCAGGAGTCTAAAAAGATGAGTTTCGTGAAAATAAGTTGACCACACCCAAAGTTATAAGCATTTGAAAAAAAAAATTCACCACTAGGTGGCGCTGTTTCGAAACTTCTCAGGCTCATTCAGGGCATTGTGCTGATGACCCATACCACGTTTCGTAACAATCCGTTCATGCGTTCATAAAATACAGAATTTTAGCACAAAATTCAAAATGGCCGACAGCCAAAATGACCGATATGGTCAAATTGGATATCAGTCGACTCGGCATGTTGCCCTGAATCTAACGAGACCAATTGTATGATTTTTGGAAAAACTGTTCAGAAGTTATAAGCAAAAATAGCCATTTTTCATATCTCCGGACCAGTAGGTGGCGCTGCGCCGAAACACAGCATGTAGCCTCAGGTCATGCTTGTGAGTACAAGTACCAAGTTTGGTCTGAATACGATAAACCGTTGCGGAGATACAGCCTTACGACTGTTTTTGCTAGCGCTACGTAAAATGTATTTGTGCGTTTATTGAAAACGGTTTGACGAATCCATTTGAATTCCATAACTTTTTGTCAGCACTACCTGAAGATGATCTGGTTCAATTTTCGTGCAAATCGGACAAACCGTCTAGGACGAGTTCGAAAAAGTAGCTTTTTTTGAAAATTCAAGATGGCGGCCATATTTTTATGAAGGCAAATGACGTCATAGGGTGAAATCGAATCGCCATGAGCTCAGGAATCAGAGGAAAAAAGAATTTCGCTGATTGGCCTTACGGTTCAAAAGTTATTAGCAAAATAAAAGTGAAACTTTGGACAGGTGGTGGCGCTAGAGGGAATGACTTAGAAACACCAAAATTGGTGTATTTAATGTTGAGACGGTCCTCTATCAGAATGTCAAACCAAAACAACTTTCCCGCAATCGGTTCTATGGGCTGCCATAGACTCCCATGGCGGAAGAATAATAATAATAAATATAGCTGCAAGCAGCAATTACCGGGGCCAAGCAGAATAAGACGACAAGACATGCCAACATGTCTGAAAGTGTCAGACCAACTGCAACAATGAGCAATTAAAGACATTTAAAGAGGATTTTAGGCGAAATGGCTGAAAAATCATGTAAAAAGTGATTCAAAATATGATTTAATGGATTGTCACTTTTGACCAAAAGGTGGCGCTGTTACGAAATTGATGTGGTGTGGTCAGAGTAAGGAGACAGTGACACATACAAAGTTTTGTGTCAATATGTCGAGGCATTGCAGATATAAAGCCTGAATAGTCATTTTGGCATCATGCCTCAACTTTGCTGCTGTGCTATACGAAAACGGTTTCATCAATCGACACGAAATCCATAACTTTTTGTCGGCACAGTCTGGAGATGATACGATTCGATTTTGGTGAAAATCGGACAAACGGTCTAGGAGGAGTTCGAAAAAGTAGGTTTTGAATGAAAATCAAGATGGCGGACAGGAAGTTTGGCCAAATAAGGAAAACTTGGTATCTATGTTCTCGGCTTGACCCAAGGAATCTATTAAGACCCGTGCCATTTCAATAGCCAGATTTATTCAAAAGTTATTAGCCTTTTTGGAAATTTTGTTATAACTTTTGACCACTAGGTGGCGCTGTCTTGAAATATTTTGGTTGCCTTCAGGGGATGGTGCTGATGACACAATCTGAGTTTCGTAATATTACACCAATGCATTTGTTTAGTATAGCATTTTATTTCACAAAACTGTATTGAAGTCAATGGGAATTTCATATTTTGTTCAATTATAGCGCCACCAAGAGGCTCAGTCCCACAATTTTTTTTACGTGTCCTCAGAGTGAGCCCATACATATGTGTGTCAATTTTGGTGAAAATATCTCAATTCGCTTCGGAGTTATAGACATTTATATGAAAAAACACGAAAAAAATGACTGACACATGACTTTGATTGGAAATTAGTACCCCTAAACATCAATATTTTCGCATTTGGGCATTGGCGTATAGCTATCGACCTATGTTTCCAAACTTCTGACGGTGGTTTCGTCTCGATCGGACTAGCGGTTTCAAAGATATAGCCAAATGTTTTTTAAGCGCTAAATCACAACGCTACACAAACCGTAAGGCAAAACCTAGCATGTTTGGTATCGTAGGACTCGGCAACGATTCAGGAGTCTAAAAAGATGAGTTTCGTGAAAATAAGTCGACCACACCCAAAGTTATAAGCATTTGAAAAAAAAAATTCACCACTAGGTGGCGCTGTTTCGAAACTTCTCAGGCTCATTCAGGGCATTGTGCTGATGACCCATACCACGTTTCGTAACAATCCGTTCATGCGTTCATAAAATACAGAATTTTAGCACAAAATTCAAAATGGCCGACAGCCAAAATGACCGATATGGTCAAATTGGATATCAGTCGACTCGGCATGTTGCCCTGAATCTAACGAGACCAATTGTATGATTTTTGGACAAACTGTTCAGAAGTTATAAGCAAAAATAGCCATTTTTCATATCTCCGGACCAGTAGGTGGCGCTGCGCCGAAACACAGCATGTAGCCTCAGGTCATGCTTGTGAGTACAAGTACCAAGTTTGGTCTGAATACGATAAACCGTTGCGGAGATACGGCCTTACGACTGTTTTTGCTAGCGCTACGTAAAATGTATTTGTGCGTTTATTGAAAACGGTTTGACGAATCCATTTGAATTCCATAACTTTTTGTCAGCACTACCTGAAGATGATCTGGTTCAATTTTCGTGCAAATCGGACAAACCGTCTAGGACGAGTTCGAAAAAGTAGCTTTTTTTGAAAATTCAAGATGGCGGCCATATTTTTATGACGGCAAATGACGTCATAGGGTGCAATCGAATCGCCATGAGCTCAGGAATCAGAGGAAAAAAGAATTTCGCTGATTGGCCTTACGGTTCAAAAGTTATTAGCAAAATAAAAGTGAAACTTTGGACAGGTGGTGGCGCTAGAGGGAATGACTTAGAAACACCAAAATTGGTGTATTTAATGTTGAGACGGTCCTCTATCAGAATGTCAAACCAAAACAACTTTCCCGCAATCGGTTCTATGGGCTGCCATAGACTCCCATGGCGGAAGAATAATAATAATAATAATAAATATAGCTGCAAGCAGCAATTACCGGGGCCAAGCAGAATAAGACGACAAGACATGCCAACATGTCTGAAAGTGTCAGACCAACTGCAACAATGAGCAATTAAAGACATTTAAAGAGGATTTTAGGCGAAATGGCTGAAAAATCATGTAAAAAGTGATTCAAAATATGATTTAATGGATTGTCACTTTTGACCAAAAGGTGGCGCTGTTACGAAATTGATGTGGTGTGGTCAGAGTAAGGAGACAGTGACACATACAAAGTTTTGTGTCAATATGTCGAGGCATTGCAGATATAAAGCCTGAATAGTCATTTTGGCATCATGCCTCAACTTTGCTGCTGTGCTATACGAAAACGGTTTCATCAATCGACACGAAATCCATAACTTTTTGTCGGCACAGTCTGGAGATGATACGATTCGATTTTGGTGAAAATCGGACAAACGGTCTAGGAGGAGTTCGAAAAAGTAGGTTTTGAATGAAAATCAAGATGGCGGACAGGAAGTTTGGCCAAATAAGGAAAACTTGGTATCTATGTTCTCGGCTTGACCCAAGGAATCTATTAAGACCCGTGGCATTTCAATAGCCAGATTTATTCAAAAGTTATTAGCCTTTTTGGAAATTTTGTTATAACTTTTGACCACTAGGTGGCACTGTCTTGAAATATTTTGGTTGCCTTCAGGGGATGGTGCTGATGACACAATCTGAGTTTCGTAATATTACACCAATGCATTTGTTTAGTATAGCATTTTATTTCACAAAACTGTATTGAAGTCAATGGGAATTTCATATTTTGTTCAATTATAGCGCCACCAAGAGGCTCAGTCCCACAATTTTTTTTACGTGTCCTCAGAGTGAGCCCATACATATGTGTGTCAATTTTGGTGAAAATATCTCAATTCGCTTCGGAGTTATAGACATTTATATGAAAAAACACGAAAAAAATGACTGACACATGACTTTGATTGGAAATTAGTACCCCTAAACATCAATATTTTTGCATTTGGGCATTGGCGTATAGCTATCGACCTATGTTTCCAAACTTCTGACGGTGGTTTCGTCTCGATCGGACTAGCGGTTTCAAAGATATAGCCAAATGTTTTTTAAGCGCTAAATCACAACGCTACACAAAACGTAAGGCAAAACCTAGCATGTTTGGTATCGTAGGACTCGGCAACGATTCAGGAGTCTAAAAAGATGAGTTTCGTGAAAATAAGTCGACCACACCCAAAGTTATAAGCATTTGAAAAAAAAAATTCACCACTAGGTGGCGCTGTTTCGAAACTTCTCAGGCTCATTCAGGGCATTGTGGTGATGACCCATACCACGTTTCGTAACAATCCGTTCATGCGTTCATAAAATACAGCATTTTAGCACAAAATTCAAAATGGCCGACAGCCAAAATGACCGATATGGTCAAATTGGATATCAGTCGACTCGGCATGTTGCCCTGAATCTAACGAGACCAATTGTATGATTTTTGGACAAACTGTTCAGAAGTTATAAGCAAAAATAGCCATTTTTCATATCTCCGGACCAGTAGGTGGCGCTGCGCCGAAACACAGCATGTAGCCTCAGGTCATGCTTGTGAGTACAAGTACCAAGTTTGGTCTGAATACGATAAACCGTTGCGGAGATACGGCCTTACGACTGTTTTTGCTAGCGCTACGTAAAATGTATTTGTGCGTTTATTGAAAACGGTTTGACGAATCCATTTGAATTCCATAACTTTTTGTCAGCACTACCTGAAGATGATCTGGTTCAATTTTCGTGCAAATCGGACAAACCGTCTAGGACGAGTTCGAAAAAGTAGCTTTTTTTGAAAATTCAAGATGGCGGCCATATTTTTATGACGGCAAATGACGTCATAGGGTGCAATCGAATCGCCATGAGCTCAGGAATCAGAGGAAAAAAGAATTTCGCTGATTGGCCTTACGGTTCAAAAGTTATTAGCAAAATAAAAGTGAAACTTTGGACAGGTGGTGGCGCTAGAGGGAATGACTTAGAAACACCAAAATTGGTGTATTTAATGTTGAGACGGTCCTCTATCAGAATGTCAAACCAAAACAACTTTCCCGCAATCGGTTCTATGGGCTGCCATAGACTCCCATGGCGGAAGAATAATAATAATAAATATAGCTGCAAGCAGCAATTACCGGGGCCAAGCAGAATAAGACGACAAGACATGCCAACATGTCTGAAAGTGTCAGACCAACTGCAACAATGAGCAATTAAAGACATTTAAAGAGGATTTTAGGCGAAATGGCTGAAAAATCATGTAAAAAGTGATTCAAAATATGATTTAATGGATTGTCACTTTTGACCAAAAGGTGGCGCTGTTACGAAATTGATGTGGTGTGGTCAGAGTAAGGAGACAGTGACACATACAAAGTTTTGTGTCAATATGTCGAGGCATTGCAGATATAAAGCCTGAATAGTCATTTTGGCATCATGCCTCAACTTTGCTGCTGTGCTATACGAAAACGGTTTCATCAATTGACACGAAATCCATAACTTTTTGTCGGCACAGTCTGGAGATGATACGATTCGATTTTGGTGAAAATCGGACAAACGGTCTAGGAGGAGTTCGAAAAAGTAGGTTTTGAATGAAAATCAAGATGGCGGACAGGAAGTTTGGCCAAATAAGGAAAACTTGGTATCTATGTTCTCGGCTTGACCCAAGGAATCTATTAAGACCAGTGGCATTTCAATAGCCAGATGTATTCAAAAGTTATTAGCCTTTTTGGAAATTTTGTTATAACTTTTGACCACTAGGTGGCGCTGTCTTGAAATATTTTGGTTGCCTTCAGGGGATGGTGCTGATGACACAATCTGAGTTTCGTAATATTACACCAATGCATTTGTTTAGTATAGCATTTTATTTCACAAAACTGTATTGAAGTCAATGGGAATTTCATATTTTGTTCAATTATAGCGCCACCAAGAGGCTCAGTCCCACAATTTTTTTTACGTGTCCTCAGAGTGAGCCCATACATATGTGTGTCAATTTTGGTGAAAATATCTCAATTCGCTTCGGAGTTATAGACATTTATATGAAAAAACACGAAAAAAATGACTGACACATGACTTTGATTGGAAATTAGTACCCCTAAACATCAATATTTTCGCATTTGGGCATTGGCGTATAGCTATCGACCTATGTTTCCAAACTTCTGACGGTGGTTTCGTCTCGATCGGACTAGCGGTTTCAAAGATATAGCCAAATGTTTTTTAAGCGCTAAATCACAACGCTACACAAACCGTAAGGCGAAACCTAGCATGTTTGGTATCGTAGGACTCGGCAACGATTCAGGAGTCTAAAAAGATGAGTTTCGTGAAAATAAGTCGACCACACCCAAAGTTATAAGCATTTGAAAAAAAAAATTCACCACTAGGTGGCGCTGTTTCGAAACTTCTCAGGCTCATTCAGGGCATCGTGCTGATGACCCATACCACGTTTCGTAACAATCCGTTCATGCGTTCATAAAATACAGAATTTTAGCACAAAATTCAAAATGGCCGACAGCCAAAATGACCGATATGGCAAAATTGGATATCAGTCGACTCGGCATGTTGCCCTGAATCTAACGAGACCAATTGTATGATTTTTGGACAAACTGTTCAGAAGTTATAAGCAAAAATAGCCATTTTTCATATCTCCGGACCAGTAGGTGGCGCTGCGCCGAAACACAGCATGTAGCCTCAGGTCATGCTTGTGAGTACAAGTACCAAGTTTGGTCTGAATACGATAAACCGTTGCGGAGATACGGCCTTACGACTGTTTTTGCTAGCGCTACGTAAAATGTATTCGTGCGTTTATCGAAAACGGTTTGACGAATCCATTTGAATTCCATAACTTTTTGTCAGCACTACCTGAAGATGATCTGGTTCAATTTTCGTGCAAATCGGACAAACCGTCTAGGACGAGTTCGAAAAAGTAGCTTTTTTTGAAAATTCAAGATGGCGGCCATATTTTTATGACGGCAAATGACGTCATAGGATGCAATCGAATCGCCATGAGCTCAGGAATCAGAGGAAAAAAGAATTTCGCTGATTGGCCTTACGGTTCAAAAGTTATTAGCAAAATAAAAGTGAAACTTTGGACAGGTGGTGGCGCTAGAGGGAATGACTTAGAAACACCAAAATTGGTGTATTTAATGTTGAGACGGTCCTCTATCAGAATGTCAAACCAAAACAACTTTCCCGCAATCGGTTCTATGGGCTGCCATAGACTCCCATGGCGGAAGAATAATAATAATAATAATAATAATAATAATAATAAGAAACGGAACAGATACAATAGGTGCCTCCGCACCTTCGGTGCTTGGCCCCTAAATATAGCTGCAAGCAGCAATTACCGGGGCCAAGCAGAATAAGACGACAAGACATGCCAACATGTCTGAAAGTGTCAGACCAACTGCAACAATGAGCAATTAAAGACATTTAAAGAGGATTTTAGGCGAAATGGCTGAAAAATCATGTAAAAAGTGATTCAAAATATGATTTAATGGATTGTCACTTTTGACCAAAAGGTGGCGCTGTTACGAAATTGATGTGGTGTGGTCAGAGTAAGGAGACAGTGACACATACAAAGTTTTGTGTCAATATGTCGAGGCATTGCAGATATAAAGCCTGAATAGTCATTTTGGCATCATGCCTCAACTTTGCTGCTGTGCTATACGAAAACGGTTTCATCAATCGACACGAAATCCATAACTTTTTGTCGGCACAGTCTGGAGATGATACGATTCGATTTTGGTGAAAATCGGACAAACGGTCTAGGAGGAGTTCGAAAAAGTAGGTTTTGAATGAAAATCAAGATGGCGGACAGGAAGTTTGGCCAAATAAGGAAAACTTGGTATCTATGTTCTCGGCTTGACCCAAGGAATCTATTAAGACCAGTGGCATTTCAATAGCCAGATGTATTCAAAAGTTATTAGCCTTTTTGGAAATTTTATTATAACTTTTGACCACTAGGTGGCGCTGTCTTGAAATATTTTGGTTGCCTTCAGGGGATGGTGCTGATGACACAATCTGAGTTTCGTAATATTACACCAATGCATTTGTTTAGTATAGCATTTTATTTCACAAAACTGTATTGAAGTCAATGGGAATTTCATATTTTGTTCAATTATAGCGCCACCAAGAGGCTCAGTCCCACAATTTTTTTTACGTGTCCTCAGAGTGAGCCCATACATATGTGTGTCAATTTTGGTGAAAATATCTCAATTCGCTTCGGAGTTATAGACATTTATATGAAAAAACACGAAAAAAATGACTGACACATGACTTTGATTGGAAATTAGTACCCCTAAACATCAATATTTTCGCATTTGGGCATTGGCGTATAGCTATCGACCTATGTTTCCAAACTTCTGACGGTGGTTTCGTCTCGATCGGACTAGCGGTTTCAAAGATATAGCCAAATGTTTTTTAAGCGCTAAATCACAACGCTACACAAACCGTAAGGCGAAACCTAGCATGTTTGGTATCGTAGGACTCGGCAACGATTCAGGAGTCTACAAAGATGAGTTTCGTGAAAATAAGTCGACCACACCCAAAGTTATAAGCATTTGAAAAAAAAAATTCACCACTAGGTGGCGCTGTTTCGAAACTTCTCAGGCTCATTCAGGGCATCGTGCTGATGACCCATACCACGTTTCGTAACAATCCGTTCATGCGTTCATAAAATACAGAATTTTAGCACAAAATTCAAAATGGCCGACAGCCAAAATGACCGATATGGCAAAATTGGATATCAGTCGACTCGGCATGTTGCTCTGAATCTAACGAGACCAATTGTATGATTTTTGGACAAACTGTTCAGAAGTTATAAGCAAAAATAGCCATTTTTCATATCTCCGGACCAGTAGGTGGCGCTGCGCCGAAACACAGCATGTAGCCTCAGGTCATGCTTGTGAGTACAAGTACCAAGTTTGGTCTGAATACGATAAACCGTTGCGGAGATACGGCCTTACGACTGTTTTTGCTAGCGCTACGTAAAATGTATTCGTGCGTTTATCGAAAACGGTTTGACGAATCCATTTGAATTCCATAACTTTTTGTCAGCACTACCTGAAGATGATCTGGTTCAATTTTCGTGCAAATCGGACAAACCGTCTAGGACGAGTTCGAAAAAGTAGCTTTTTTTGAAAATTCAAGATGGTGGCCATATTTGTATGACGGCAAATGACGTCATAGGGTGCAATCGAATCGCCATGAGCTCAGGAATCAGAGGAAAAAAGAATTTCGCTGATTGGCCTTACGGTTCAAAAGTTATTAGCAAAATAAAAGTGAAACTTTGGACAGGTGGTGGCGCTAGAGGGAATGACTTAGAAACACCAAAATTGGTGTATTTAATGTTGAGACGGTCCTCTATCAGAATGTCAAACCAAAACAACTTTCCCGCAATCGGTTCTATGGGCTGCCATAGACTCCCATGGCGGAAGAAGAAGAAGAAGAAGAAGAAGAAGAAGAAGAATAATAAGAACGGGAACAGATACAATAGGTGCCTCCGCACCTTCGGTGCTTGGCCCCTAAATATAGCTGCAAGCAGCAATTACCGGGGCCAAGCAGAATTAGACGACAAGACATTTCGACATGTCTGAAAGTGTCAGACCAACTGCAACAATGAGCAATTAAAGACGTTTGAAGAGGATTTTAGGCAAAATGCCTGAAAAATCATAGACACAATAATTAAAAATATGATTTAATGGATTATCACTTTCGACCAATAGGTGGCGCAGTTAACAAAACTGATGTGATGTGGTCAGAGTGAAGTGACAATGACACGTACAAAGTTTGGTGTCAATATCTCAAGGCATTGCAGAGATAAAGCCTGAATAATGCTTTTAGCATCATGCCTCAACTTTGCTGCTGCGCTATACGAAAACGGTTTCGTCTATCGACACGAAATCCATAACTTTTAGTCGGCACGGTCTGGAGATGATACGATTCGATTTTGGTGAAAATCGGACAAACGGTCTAGGAGGAGTTCGAAAAAGTAGGTTTTGACTGAACATCAAGATGGCGGACAGGAAGTTCGGCCAAATAAGGAAAACTTGGTATCTATGTTCTCGGCTTGACCCAAGGAATCTATTAAGACCAGTGGCATTTCAATAGATAGATTTATTCAAAAGTTATTAGCCTTTTTGGAAATTTTGTTATAACTTTTGACCACTAGGTGGCGCTGTTTCGAAATATTTTGAGTACCTTCAGGGGATGGTGCTGAAGGCACATTCTGAGTTTCGTAATATTACACCAATGCATTTGTTTAGTATAGCATTTTATTTCACAAAACTCTATTGAAATCAATGGGAATTTCATGTTTTGTTCTATTATAGCGCCACCAAGAGGCTCAGTCCCACCATTTTTTTTATGTGTCATCAGAGTGAGCCCATACATATATGTGTCGATTTTGGTGCAAAAATCTCAATTTGCTTCGGAGTTATAGACATTTATATGAAAAAACACGTAAAAAATTACTGACACATGACTTTGATTGAATATTACTACCCCTAAACATCAATATTTTCACATTTGGGCATTAGCATATAGTTAACAAGCTATGATTCCAAACTTCTGACGGTGGTTTCGTCTCAATCGGACAAACGGTTTCGAAGATATAGCCTAATGTTTTTTAAGCGCTAAATCACAATGCTACACAAACCGTTAGGCGAAACCTAACATGTTTGGTATCGTTGGACTCGGCAACGATTCAGGAGTCCAATGAGATGAGTTTCGTGAAAATAAGTCGATCACACCCAAAGTTATAAGCATTTGAAAAAAAAAATTCACCACTAGGTGGCGCTGTTTCGAAACTTCTCACACTCCTTCAGGACATCGTGCTGATGACCCATACCAAGTTTCGTAACAATCCGTTCATGCGTTGTTAAAATACAGCATTTTAGCACAAAATTCAAAATGGCCGACAGTCAAATTGGCCGATATGGCAAAATTGGATATCAGTCGACTCGGCATGACGCCCTGAATCTATCAAGACCAATTTTATGATTTTTGGACAAACTGTTCAGAAGTTATAAGCAAAAATAGCCATTTTTCATATCTCCGGACCTGTAGGTGGCGCTGTGCCGAAACGCAGCATGTAGCCTCAGGTCATGCTTGTGAGTACATGTACCAAGTTTGGTCTGAATACGATAAACCGTTGCGGAGATACAGCCTTACGACTGTTTTTGCAAGCGCTACGTAAAATTTGTTAGAGCGTTTATCGAAAACGGTTTGACGAATCAACAAGATTTTAATAACTTTTTGTCAACCCTGCCTGAAGATGATCCGATTCAATTTTCGTGCAAATCGGACAAACCGTCTAGGACGAGTTCGAAAAAGTACCTTTTTAGGATAATTCAAAATGGCGGCCATGTTTTTATGACGGAAAATGACGATATAGGGTGCAATCGAATCGTCATGAGCTCAGGAATCAGAGGAAAAAAGGATTTCGCTGATTGGCCTTACGGTTCAAAAGTTATTAGCAAAGTAAAAGTGAAACTTTGGACAGGTGGTGGCGCTAGAGGGAATGACTTAGACACACCAAAATTGGTGTACTTAATGTTGGGACTGTCCTCTATCAGAATGTCAAACCAAAACAACTTTCCCGCAATCGGTTCTATGGGCTGCCATAGACTCCCATGGCGGAAGAAGAAGAAGAATAATAATAAGAACGGGAACAGATACAATAGGTGCCTCCGCACCTTCGGTGCTTGGCCCCTAATAATAAGAAACGGAACAGATACAATAGGTGCCTCCGCACCTTCGGTGCTTGGCCCCTAATAATAAATATAGCTGCAAGCAGCAATTACCGGGGCCAAGCACAATCAGATGACAAGACATGCCAACATTGCTGAAAGTGTCAGACCAATGAGCAATTAAAGACATTAAAGAGGATTTTAGGCAAAATGCCTGAAAAATCATAGAAACAGTGAAGAAAAATATGATTTAATGGACTATCACTTTCGACCAATAGGTGGCGCAGTTACAAAACTGATGTGATGTGGTCAGAGTGAAGTGACAATGACACATACAAAGTTTGGTGTTAATATGTCAAGGCATTGCAGAGATAAAGCCTGAATAGTCATTTTGGCATCATGCCTCAGCTTTGCTGCTGTGCTATACGAAAACGGTTTCATCAATCGACACGAAATCCATAACTTTTTGTCGGCACAGTCTGGAGATGATACGATTCGATTTTGGTGAAAATCGGACAAACGGTCTAGGAGGAGTTCGAAAAAGTAGGTTTTGAATGAAAATCAAGATGGCGGACAGGAAGTTTGGCCAAATAAGGAAAACTTGGTATCTATGTTCTCGGCTTGACCCAAGGAATCTATTAAGACCCGTGGCATTTCAATAGCCAGATTTATTCAAAAGTTATTAGCCTTTTTGGAAATTTTGTTATAACTTTTGACCACTAGGTGGCGCTGTCTTGAAATATTTTGGTTGCCTTCAGGGGATGGTGCTGATGACACAATCTGAGTTTCGTAATATTACACCAATGCATTTGTTTAGTATAGCATTTTATTTCACAAAACTGTATTGAAGTCAATGGGAATTTCATATTTTGTTCAATTATAGCGCCACCAAGAGGCTCAGTCCCACAATTTTTTTTACGTGTCCTCAGAGTGAGCCCATACATATGTGTGTCAATTTTGGTGAAAATATCTCAATTCGCTTCGGAGTTATAGACATTTATATGAAAAAACACGAAAAAAATGACTGACACATGACTTTGATTGGAAATTAGTACCCCTAAACATCAATATTTTCGCATTTGGGCATTGGCGTATAGCTATCGACCTATGTTTCCAAACTTCTGACGGTGGTTTCGTCTCGATCGGACTAGCGGTTTCAAAGATATAGCCAAATGTTTTTTAAGCGCTAAATCACAACGCTACACAAACCGTAAGGCGAAACCTAGCATGTTTGGTATCGTAGGACTCGGCAACGATTCAGGAGTCTAAAAAGATGAGTTTCGTGAAAATAAGTCGACCACACCCAAAGTTATAAGCATTTGAAAAAAAAAATTCACCACTAGGTGGCGCTGTTTCGAAACTTCTCAGGCTCATTCAGGGCATTGTGCTGATGACCCATACCACATTTCGTAACAATCCGTTCATGCGTTCATAAAATACAGAATTTTAGCACAAAATTCAAAATGGCCGACAGCCAAAATGACCGATATGGTCAAATTGGATATCAGTCGACTCGGCATGTTGCCCTGAATCTAACGAGACCAATTGTATGATTTTTGGACAAACTGTTCAGAAGTTATAAGCAAAAATAGCCATTTTTCATATCTCCGGACCAGTAGGTGGCGCTGCGCCGAAACACAGCATGTAGCCTCAGGACATGCTTGTGAGTACAAGTACCAAGTTTGGTCTGAATACGATAAACCGTTGCGGAGATACGGCCTTACGACTGTTTTTGCTAGCGCTACGTAAAATGTATTTGTGCGTTTATTGAAAACGGTTTGACGAATCCATTTGAATTCCATAACTTTTTGTCAGCACTACCTGAAGATGATCTGGTTCAATTTTCGTGCAAATCGGACAAACCGTCTAGGACGAGTTCGAAAAAGTAGCTTTTTTTGAAAATTCAAGATGGCGGCCATATTTTTATGACGGAAAATGACGTCATAGGGTGCAATCGAATCGCCATGAGCTCAGGAATCAGAGGAAAAAAGAATTTCGCTGATTGGCCTTACGGTTCAAAAGTTATTAGCAAAATAAAAGTGAAACTTTGGACAGGTGGTGGCGCTAGAGGGAATGACTTAGAAACACCAAAATTGGTGTATTTAATGTTGAGACGGTCCTCTATCAGAATGTCAAACCAAAACAACTTTCCCGCAATCGGTTCTATGGGCTGCCATAGACTCCCATGGCGGAAGAATAATAATAATAAATATAGCTGCAAGCAGCAATTACCGGGGCCAAGCAGAATAAGACGACAAGACATGCCAACATGTCTGAAAGTGTCAGACCAACTGCAACAATGAGCAATTAAAGACATTTAAAGAGGATTTTAGGCGAAATGGCTGAAAAATCATGTAAAAAGTGATTCAAAATATGATTTAATGGATTGTCACTTTTGACCAAAAGGTGGCGCTGTTACGAAATTGATGTGGTGTGGTCAGAGTAAGTAGACAGTGACACATACAAAGTTTTGTGTCAATATGTCGAGGCATTGCAGATATAAAGCCTGAATAGTCATTTTGGCATCATGCCTCAACTTTGCTGCTGTGCTATACGAAAACGGTTTCATCAATCGACACGAAATCCATAACTTTTTGTCGGCACAGTCTGGAGATGATACGATTCGATTTTGGTGAAAATCGGACAAACGGTCTAGGAGGAGTTCGAAAAAGTAGGTTTTGAATGAAAATCAAGATGGCGGACAGGAAGTTTGGCCAAATAAGGAAAACTTGGTATCTATGTTCTCGGCTTGACCCAAGGAATCTATTAAGAACCGTGGAATTTCAATAGCCAGATTTATTCAAAAGTTATTAGCCTTTTTGGAAATTTTGTTATAACTTTTGACCACTAGGTGGCGCTGTCTTGAAATATTTTGGTTGCCTTCAGGGGATGGTGCTGATGACACAATCTGAATTTCGTAATATTACACCAATGCATTTGTTTAGTATAGCATTTTATTTCACAAAACTGTATTGAAGTCAATGGGAATTTCATATTTTGTTCAATTATAGCGCCACCAAGAGGCTCAGTCCCACAATTTTTTTTACGTGTCCTCAGAGTGAGCCCATACATATGTGTGTCAATTTTGGTGAAAATATCTCAATTCGCTTCGGAGTTATAGACATTTATATGAAAAAACACGAAAAAAATGACTGACACATGACTTTGATTGGAAATTAGTACCCCTAAACATCAATATTTTCGCATTTGGGCATTGGCATATATCTATCGACCTATGTTTCCAAACTTCTGACGGTGGTTTCGTCTCGATCGGACTAGCGGTTTCAAAGATATAGCCAAATGTTTTTTAAGCGCTAAATCACAACGCTACACAAACCGTAAGGCGAAACCTAGCATGTTTGGTATCGTAGGACTCGGCAACGATTCAGGAGTCTAAAAAGATGAGTTTCGTGAAAATAAGTCGACCACACCCAAAGTTATAAGCATTTGAAAAAAAAAATTCACCACTAGGTGGCGCTGTTTCGAAACTTCTCAGGCTCATTCAGGGCATTGTGCTGATGACCCATACCACGTTTCGTAACAATCCGTTCATGCGTTCATAAAATACAGAATTTTAGCACAAAATTCAAAATGGCCGACAGCCAAAATGACCGATATGGTCAAATTGGATATCAGTCGACTCGGCATGTTGCCCTGAATCTAACGAGACCAATTGTATGATTTTTGGACAAACTGTTCAGAAGTTATAAGCAAAAATAGCCATTTTTCATATCTCCGGACCAGTAGGTGGCGCTGCGCCGAAACACAGCATGTAGCCTCAGGTCATGCTTGTGAGTACAAGTACCAAGTTTGGTCTGAATACGATAAACCGTTGCGGAGATACGGCCTTATGACTGTTTTTGCTAGCGCTACGTAAAATGTATTTGTGCGTTTATTGAAAACGGTTTGACGAATCCATTTGAATTCCATAACTTTTTGTCAGCACTACCTGAAGATGATCTGGTTCAATTTTCGTGCAAATCGGACAAACCGTCTAGGACGAGTTCGAAAAAGTAGCTTTTTTTGAAAATTCAAGATGGCGGCCATATTTTTATGACGGAAAATGACGTCATAGGGTGCAATCGAATCGCCATGAGCTCAGGAATCAGAGGAAAAAAGAATTTCGCTGATTGGCCTTTTGGTTCAAAAGTTATTAGCAAAATAAAAGTGAAACTTTGGACAGGTGGTGGCGCTAGAGGGAATGACTTAGAAACACCAAAATTGGTGTATTTAATGTTGAGACGGTCCTCTATCAGAATGTCAAACCAAAACAACTTTCCCGCAATCGGTTCTATGGGCTGCCATAGACTCCCATGGCGGAAGAATAATAATAATAATAATAATAATAATAATAATAATAATAATAAGAAACGGAACAGATACAATAGGTGCCTCCGCACCTTCGGTGCTTGGCCCCTAATAAGAAACGGAACAGATACAATAGGTGCCTCCGCACCTTCGGTGCTTGGCCCCTAATAATAATAAGAAACGGAACAGATACAATAGGTGCCTCCGCACCTTCGGTGCTTGGCCCCTAAATATAGCTGCAAGCAGCAATTACCGGGGCCAAGCAGAATAAGACGACAAGACATGCCAACATGTCTGAAAGTGTCAGACCAACTGCAACAATGAGCAATTAAAGACATTTAAAGAGGATTTTAGGCGAAATGGCTGAAAAATCATGTAAAAAGTGATTCAAAATATGATTTAATGGATTGTCACTTTTGACCAAAAGGTGGCGCTGTTACGAAATTGATGTGGTGTGGTCAGAGTAAGGAGACAGTGACACATACAAAGTTTTGTGTCAATATGTCGAGGCATTGCAGATATAAAGCCTGAATAGTCATTTTGGCATCATGCCTCAACTTTGCTGCTGTGCTATACGAAAACGGTTTCATCAATCGACACGAAATCCATAACTTTTTGTCGGCACAGTCTGGAGATGATACGATTCGATTTTGGTGAAAATCGGACAAACGGTCTAGGAGGAGTTCGAAAAAGTAGGTTTTGAATGAAAATCAAGATGGCGGACAGGAAGTTTGGCCAAATAAGGAAAACTTGGTATCTATGTTCTCGGCTTGACCCAAGGAATCTATTAAGACCCGTGCCATTTCAATAGCCAGATTTATTCAAAAGTTATTAGCCTTTTTGGAAATTTTGTTATAACTTTTGACCACTAGGTGGCGCTGTCTTGAAATATTTTGGTTGCCTTCAGGGGATGGTGCTGATGACACAATCTGAGTTTCGTAATATTACACCAATGCATTTGTTTAGTATAGCATTTTATTTCACAAAACTGTATTGAAGTCAATGGGAATTTCATATTTTGTTCAATTATAGCGCCACCAAGAGGCTCAGTCCCACAATTTTTTTTACGTGTCCTCAGAGTGAGCCCATACATATGTGTGTCAATTTTGGTGAAAATATCTCAATTCGCTTCGGAGTTATAGACATTTATATGAATAAACATGAAAAAAATGACTGACACATGACTTTGATTGGAAATTAGTACCCCTAAACATCAATATTTTCGCATTTGGGCATTGGCGTATAGCTATCGACCTATGTTTCCAAACTTCTGACGGTGGTTTCGTCTCGATCGGACTAGCGGTTTCAAAGATATAGCCAAATGTTTTTTAAGCGCTAAATCACAACGCTACACAAACCGTAAGGCAAAACCTAGCATGTTTGGTATCGTAGGACTCGGCAACGATTCAGGAGTCTAAAAAGATGAGTTTCGTGAAAATAAGTCGATCACACCCAAAGTTATAAGCATTTAAAAAAAAAAAATTACCACTAGGTGGCGCTGTTTCGAAACTTCTCACACTCCTTCAGGACATCGTGTTGATGACCCATACCAAGTTTCTTAACAATCCGTTTGTGCGTTCTTAAAATATAGCATTTTAGCACAAAATTCAAAATGGCCGACAGTCAAAATGGCCGATATGGCAAAATTGGATATCAGTCGACTCGGCATGTTGCCCTGAATCTATCGAGACCAATTTTATGATTTTTGGACAAACTGTTCAGAAGTTATAAGCAAAAATAGCCATTTTTCATATCTCCGGACCAGTAGGTGGCGCTGCGCCGAAACGCAGCATGTAGCCTCAGGTCATGCTTGTGAGTACATGTACCAAGTTTGGTCTGAATACGATAAACCGTTGCGGAGATACGGCCTTACGACTCTTTTTGCTAGGGCTACGTAAAATGTATTCGTGCGTTTATCGAAAACGGTTTGACGAATCAATTTGAATTCCATAACTTTTGGTCAGCACTGCCTGAAGATGATCTGGTTAAATTTTCGTGCAAATCGGACAAACCGTCTAGGACGAGTTCGAAAAAGTAGCTTTTTCAGAAAATTCAAAATGGCGGCCATATTTATATGACGGAAAATGACGTCATAGGGTGCAATCGAATCTGCATGAGCTCAGGAATCAGAGGAAAAAAGAATTTTGTTGATTGGCCTTACGGTTCAAAAGTTATTAGCAAAATAAAAGTGAAACTTTGGACAGGTGGTGGCGCTAGAGGGAATGACTTAGAAACACAAAAATTGGTGTATTTAATGTTGGGACTGTCCTCTATCAGAATGTCAAACCAAAACAACTTTCCCGCAATCGGTTCTATGGGCTGCCATAGACTCCCATGGCGGAAGAAGAAGAAGAAGAAGAAGAAGAAGAAGAAGAATAATAAGAACGGGAACAGATACAATAGGTGCCTCCGCACCTTCGGTGCTTGGCCCCTAAATATAGCTGCAAGCAGCAATTACCGGGGCCAAGCAGAATAAGACGACAAGACATGCCAACATGTCTGAAAGTGTCAGACCAACTGCAACAATGAGCAATTAAAGACATTTAAAGAGGATTTTAGGCGAAATGGCTGAAAAATCATGTAAAAAGTGATTCAAAATATGATTTAATGGATTGTCACTTTTGACCAAAAGGTGGCGCTGTTACGAAATTGATGTGGTGTGGTCAGAGTAAGGAGACAGTGACACATACAAAGTTTTGTGTCAATATGTCGAGGCATTGCAGATATAAAGCCTGAATAGTCATTTTGGCATCATGCCTCAACTTTGCTGCTGTGCTATACGAAAACGGTTTCATCAATCGACACGAAATCCATAACTTTTTGTCGGCACAGTCTGGAGATGATACGATTCGATTTTGGTGAAAATCGGACAAACGGTCTAGGAGGAGTTCGAAAAAGTAGGTTTTGAATGAAAATCAAGATGGCGGACAGGAAGTTTGGCCAAATAAGGAAAACTTGGTATCTATGTTCTCGGCTTGACCCAAGGAATCTATTAAGACCAGTGGCATTTCAATAGCCAGATGTATTCAAAAGTTATTAGCCTTTTTGGAAATTTTGTTATAACTTTTGACCACTAGGTGGCGCTGTCTTGAAATATTTTGGTTGCCTTCAGGGGATGGTGCTGATGACACAATCTGAGTTTCGTAATATTACACCAATGCATTTGTTTAGTATAGCATTTTATTTCACAAAACTGTATTGAAGTCAATGGGAATTTCATATTTTGTTCAATTATAGCGCCACCAAGAGGCTCAGTCCCACAATTTTTTTTACGTGTCCTCAGAGTGAGCCCATACATATGTGTGTCAATTTTGGTGAAAATATCTCAATTCGCTTCGGAGTTATAGACATTTATATGAAAAAACACGAAAAAAATGACTGACACATGACTTTGATTGGAAATTAGTACCCCTAAACATCAATATTTTCGCATTTGGGCATTGGCGTATAGCTATCGACCTATGTTTCCAAACTTCTGACGGTGGTTTCGTCTCGATCGGACTAGCGGTTTCAAAGATATAGCCAAATGTTTTTTAAGCGCTAAATCACAACGCTACACAAACCGTAAGGCGAAACCTAGCATGTTTGGTATCGTAGGACTCGGCAACGATTCAGGAGTCTAAAAAGATGAGTTTCGTGAAAATAAGTCGACCACACCCAAAGTTATAAGCATTTGAAAAAAAAAATTCACCACTAGGTGGCGCTGTTTCGAAACTTCTCAGGCTCATTCAGGGCATCGTGCTGATGACCCATACCACGTTTCGTAACAATCCGTTCATGCGTTCATAAAATACAGAATTTTAGCACAAAATTCAAAATGGCCGACAGCCAAAATGACCGATATGGCAAAATTGGATATCAGTCGACTCGGCATGTTGCCCTGAATCTAACGAGACCAATTGTATGATTTTTGGACAAACTGTTCAGAAGTTATAAGCAAAAATAGCCATTTTTCATATCTCCGGACCAGTAGGTGGCGCTGCGCCGAAACACAGCATGTAGCCTCAGGTCATGCTTGTGAGTACAGGTACCAAGTTTGGTCTGAATACGATAAACCGTTGCGGAGATACGGCCTTACGACTGTTTTTGCTAGCGCTACGTAAAATGTATTCGTGCGTTTATCGAAAACGGTTTGACGAATCCATTTGAATTCCATAACTTTTTGTCAGCACTACCTGAAGATGATCTGGTTCAATTTTCGTGCAAATCGGACAAACCGTCTAGGACGAGTTCGAAAAAGTAGCTTTTTTTGAAAATTCAAGATGGTGGCCATATTTTTATGACGGCAAATGACGTCATAGGGTGCAATCGAATCGCCATGAGCTCAGGAATCAGAGGAAAAAAGAATTTCGCTGATTGGCCTTACGGTTCAAAAGTTATTAGCAAAATAAAAGTGAAACTTTGGACAGGTGGTGGCGCTAGAGGGAATGACTTAGAAACACCAAAATTGGTGTATTTAATGTTGAGACGGTCCTCTATCAGAATGTCAAACCAAAACAACTTTCCCGCAATCGGTTCTATGGGCTGCCATAGACTCCCATGGCGGAAGAAGAAGAAGAAGAAGAAGAAGAAGAAGAATAATAATAAGAACGGGAACAGATACAATAGGTGCCTCCGCACCTTCGGTGCTTGGCCCCTAATAACAAGCGCAAGCAGACGACAGGATATGCCAACATGGCTGAAGGTGTCAGACCAACTGCAACAATGAGCAATTAAATACATTTAAAGAGGATTTTAGGCGAAATGGCTGAAAAATCATATAAAAAGTCATTCGAAATATGATTTAATGGATTATCACTTTCGACCAATCTGTGGCGCAGTTACAAAACTGATGTGATGTGGTCAGAGTGAAGTGACAATGACACATACAAAGTTTGGTGTCAATATGTCAAGGCATTGCAGAGATAAAGCCTGAATAGTGCTTTTAGCATCATGCCTCAACTTTGCTGCTACGCTATACGAAAACGGTTTCGTCTATAGACACGAAATCCATAACTTTTAGTCAGCACAGTCTGGAGATGATACGATTCGATTTTGGTGAAAATCGGACAAACGGTCTAGGAGGAGTTCGAAAAAGTAGGTTTTGACTGAAAATCAAGATGGCGGACAGGAAGCTAGGCCAAATAAGGAAACCTTGGTATCTATGTTCTCGTCTTGACCCAAGGAATCTATTAAGACCAGTTGCATTACAATAGGCCAACTTATTCAAAAGTTATTAGCAGTTTTGTAAATTTTGTTATAACTTTTGACCACTAGGTGGCACTGTCTCGAAATATTTTGGGTACCTTCAGGGGATGGTGCTGATGGCACATTTTGAGTTTCGTAATATTACACCAATGCATTTGTTTAGTATAGCATTTTATTTCACAAAACTGCATTGAAGTCAATGGGAATTTCATGTTTTGTTCTATTATAGCGCCACCAAGAGGCTGAGTCCCACCATCTTTTTTACATGTCCTCAGAGTGAGCTCATACATATGTGTGTCGATTTTGGTGAAAATATCTCAATTCGCTTCGGAGTTATAGACATTTATATGAAAAAACATGTAAAAAATGACTGACACATGACTTTGTTTGGAATTTACTACCCCTAAACATCAATATTTTCGCATTTGGGCATTGGCGTATAGCTATCGACCTATGTTTCCAAACTTCTGACGGTGGTTTCATCTCGATCGGACTAGCGGTTTCAAAGATATAGCCAAATGTTTTTTAAGCGCTAAATCACAACGCTACACAAACCGTAAGGCGAAACCTAGCATGTTTGGTATCATAGGACTCGGCAACGATTCAGGAGTCTAAAAAGATGAGTTTCGTGAAAATAAGTCGACCACACCCAAAGTTATAAGCATTTGAAAAAAAAAATTCACCACTAGGTGGCGCTGTTTCGAAACTTCTCAGGCTCATTCAGGGCATTGTGCTGATGACCCATACCACGTTTCGTAACAATCTGTTCATGCGTTCTTAAAATACAGCATTTTAGCACAAAATTCAAAATGGCCGACAGTCAAAATGGCCGATATGGTAATATTGGATATCAGTCGACTCGGCATGTTACCCTGAATCTAACGAGACCAATTGTATGATTTTTGGACAAACTGTTCAGAAGTTATAAGCAAAAATAGCCATTTTTCATATCTCCGGACCAGTAGGTGGCGCTGCGCCGAAACACAGCATGTAGCCTCAGGTCATGCTTGTGATGACATGTACCAAGTTTGGTCTGAATCCGATAAAGCGTTGCGGAGATACGGCCTTACATCTGTTTTCGCAAGCGCTACGTAAAATGTATTCGTGGGTTTATCGAAAACTGTTAAGCGAATCAACTTGAATTCCATAACTTTTTGTCAGCATGGTCTGTAGATGATCTGGTTCAATTTTCGTGCAAATCGGACAAACCGTCTAGGACGAGTTCGAAAAAGTAGCTTTTTAGATAAATTCAAAATGGCGGCCATATTGTTATGACAGAAATGATGTCATAGGGTGCAATCGAATTGGCATGAGCTCAGGAATCAGAGAGAAAAATAATTTTGTTGATTGGCCTTACGGTTCAAAAGTTATTAGCAAAATAAAAGTGAAACTTTGGACAGGTGGTGGCGCTAGAGGGAATGACTTAGACACACCAAAATTGGTGTATTTAATGTTGGGACTGTCCTCTATCAGAATGTCAAACCAAAACAACTTTCCCGCATTCGGTTCTATGGGCTGCCATAGACTCCCAGTTGGAAGAAGGAAGAATAATAATAAATATAGCTGCAAGCAGCCATTACCGGGGCCAAGCAGAATAAGACGACAAGACATGCCAACATGTCTGAAAGTGTCAGACCAACTGCAACAATGAGCAATTAAAGACATTTAAAGAGGATTTTAGGCGAAATGGCTGAAAAATCATGTAAAAAGTGATTCAAAATATGATTTAATGGATTGTCACTTTTGACCAAAAGGTGGCGCTGTTACGAAATTGATGTGGTGTGGTCAGAGTAAGGAGACAGTGACACATACAAAGTTTTGTGTCAATATGTCGAGGCATTGCAGATATAAAGCCTGAATAGTCATTTTGGCATCATGCCTCAACTTTTCTGCTGTGCTATACGAAAACGGTTTCATCAATCGACACGAAATCCATAACTTTTTGTCGGCACAGTCTGGAGATGATACGATTCGATTTTGGTGAAAATCGGACAAACGGTCTAGGAGGAGTTTGAAAAAGTAGGTTTTGAATGAAAATCAAGATGGCGGACAGGAAGTTTGGCCAAATAAGGAAAACTTGGTATCTATGTTCTCGGCTTGACCCAAGGAATCTATTAAGACCCGTGGCATATCAATAGCCAGATTTATTCAAAAGTTATTAGCCTTTTTGGAAATTTTGTTATAACTTTTGACCACTAGGTGGCGCTGTCTTGAAATATTTTGGTTGCCTTCAGGGGATGGTGCTGATGACACAATCTGAGTTTCGTAATATTACACCAATGCATTTGTTTAGTATAGCATTTTATTTCACAAAACTGTATTGAAGTCAATGGGAATTTCATATTTTGTTCAATTATAGCGCCACCAAGAGGCTCAGTCCCACAATTTTTTTTACGTGTCCTCAGAGTGAGCCCATACATATGTGTGTCAATTTTGGTGAAAATATCTCAATTCGCTTCGGAGTTATAGACATTTATATGAAAAAACACGAAAAAAATGACTGACACATGACTTTGATTGGAAATTAGTACCCCTAAACATCAATATTTTCGCATTTGGGCATTGGCGTATAGCTATCGACCTATGTTTCCAAACTTCTGACGGTGGTTTCGTCTCGATTGGACTAGCGGTTTCAAAGATATAGCCAAATGTTTTTTAAGCGCTAAATCACAACGCTACACAAACCGTAAGGCGAAACCTAGCATGTTTGGTATCGTAGGACTCGGCAACGATTCAGGAGTCTAAAAAGATGAGTTTCGTGAAAATAAGTCGACCACACCCAAAGTTATAAGCATTTGAAAAAAAAAATTCACCACTAGGTGGCGCTGTTTCGAAACTTCTCAGGCTCATTCAGGGCATTGTGCTGATGACCCATACCACGTTTCGTAACAATCCGTTCATGCGTTCATAAAATACAGAATTTTAGCACAAAATTCAAAATGGCCGACAGCCAAAATGACCGATATGGTCAAATTGGATATCAGTCGACTCAGCATGTTGCCCTGAATCTAACGAGACCAATTGTATGATTTTTGGACAAACTGTTCAGAAGTTATAAGCAAAAATAGCCATTTTTCATATCTCCGGACCAGTAGGTGGCGCTGCGCCGAAACACAGCATGTAGCCTCAGGTCATGCTTGTGAGTACAAGTACCAAGTTTGGTCTGAATACGATAAACCGTTGCGGAGATACAGCCTTACGACTGTTTTTGCTAGCGCTACGTAAAATGTATTTGTGCGTTTATCGAAAACGGTTTGACGAATCCATTTGAATTCCATAACTTTTTGTCAGCACTACCTGAAGATGATCTGGTTCAATTTTCGTGCAAATCGGACAAACCGTCTAGGACGAGTTCGAAAAAGTAGCTTTTTTTGAAAATTCAAGATGGCGGCCATATTTTTATGACGGCAAATGACGTCATAGGATGCAATCGAATCGCCATGAGCTCAGGAATCAGAGGAAAAAAGAATTTCGCTGATTGGCCTTATGGTTCAAAAGTTATTAGCAAAATAAAAGTGAAACTTTGGACAGGTGGTGGCGCTAGAGGGAATGACTTAGAAACACCAAAATTGGTGTATTTAATGTTGAGACGGTCCTCTATCAGAATGTCAAACCAAAACAACTTTCCCGCAATCGGTTCTATGGGCTGCCATAGACTCCCAGAGCGGAAGAATAATAATAATAATAATAATAAATATAGCTGCAAGCAGCAATTACCGGGGCCAAGCAGAATAAGACGACAAGACATGCCAACATGTCTGAAAGTGTCAGACCAACTGCAACAATGAGCAATTAAAGACATTTAAAGAGGATTTTAGGCGAAATGGCTGAAAAATCATGTAAAAAGTGATTCAAAATATGATTTAATGGATTGTCACTTTTGACCAAAAGGTGGCGCTGTTACGAAATTGATGTGGTGTGGTCAGAGTAAGGAGACAGTGACACATACAAAGTTTTGTGTCAATATGTCGAGGCATTGCAGATATAAAGCCTGAATAGTCATTTTGGCATCATGCCTCAACTTTGCTGCTGTGCTATACGAAAACGGTTTCATCAATCGACACGAAATCCATAACTTTTTGTCGGCACAGTCTGGAGATGATACGATTCGATTTTGGTGAAAATCGGACAAACGGTCTAGGAGGAGTTCGAAAAAGTAGGTTTTGAATGAAAATCAAGATGGCGGACAGGAATTTTGGCCAAATAAGGAAAACTTGGTATCTATGTTCTCGGCTTGACCCAAGGAATCTATTAAGACCCGTGGCATTTCAATAGCCAGATTTATTCAAAAGTTATTAGCCTTTTTGGAAATTTTGTTATAACTTTTGACCACTAGGTGGCGCTGTCTTGAAATATTTTGGTTGCCTTCAGGGGATGGTGCTGATGACACAATCTGAGTTTCGTAATATTACACCAATGCATTTGTTTAGTATAGCATTTTATTTCACAAAACTGTATTGAAGTCAATGGGAATTTCATATTTTGTTCAATTATAGCGCCACCAAGAGGCTCAGTCCCACAATTTTTTTTACGTGTCCTCAGAGTGAGCCCATACATATGTGTGTCAATTTTGGTGAAAATATCTCAATTCGCTTCGGAGTTATAGACATTTATATGAAAAAACACGAAAAAAATGGCTGACACATGACTTTGATTGGAAATTAGTACCCCTAAACATCAATATTTTCGCATTTGGGCATTGGCGTATAGCTATCGACCTATGTTTCCAAACTTCTGACGGTGGTTTCGTCTCGATCGGACTAGCGGTTTCAAAGATATAGCCAAATGTTTTTTAAGCGCTAAATCACAACGCTACACAAACCGTAAGGCGAAACCTAGCATGTTTGGTATCGTAGGACTCGGCAACGATTCAGGAGTCTAAAAAGATGAGTTTCGTGAAAATAAGTCAACCACACCCAAAGTTATAAGCATTTGAATAAAAAAATTCACCACTAGGTGGCGCTGTTTCGAAACTTCTCAGGCTCATTCAGGGCATTGTGCTGATGACCCATACCACGTTTCGTAACAATCCGTTCATGCGTTCATAAAATACAGAATTTTAGCACAAAATTCAAAATGGCCGACAGCCAAAATGACTGATATGGTCAAATTGGATATCAGTCGACTCGGCATGTTGCCCTGAATCTAACGAGACCAATTTTATGATTTTTGGACAAACTGTTCAGAAGTTATAAGCAAAAATAGCCATTTTTCATATCTCCGGACCAGTAGGTGGCGCTGCGCCGAAACACAGCATGTAGCCTCAGGTCATGCTTGTGAGTACAAGTACCAAGTTTGGTCTGAATACGATAAACCGTTGCGGAGATACGGCCTTACGACTGTTTTTGCTAGCGCTACGTAAAATGTATTCGTGCGTTTATCGAAAACGGTTTGACGAATCAATTTGAATTCCATAACTTTTTGTCAGCACTACCTGAAGATGATCTGGTTCAATTTTCGTGCAAATCGGACAAACCGTCTAGGACGAGTTCGAAAAAGTAGCTTTTTTTGAAAATTCAAGATGGCGGCCATATTTTTATGACGGAAAATGACGTCATAGGGTGCAATCGAATCGCCATGAGCTCAGGAATCAGAGGAAAAAATAATTTTGTTGATTGGCCTTACGGTTCAAAAGTTATTAGCAAAGTAAAAGTGAAATTTTGGACAGGTGGTGGCGCTAGAGGGAATGACTTAGAAACACCAAAATTGGTGTATTTAATGTTGGGACTGTCCTCTATCAGAATGTCAAACCAAAACAACTTTCCCGCAATCGGTTCTATGGGCTGCCATAGACTCCCAGAGCGGAAGAATAATAATAATAATTAAAGCTGCAAGCAGCATTTATCGGGGTTCAAGCATTTAAGGCCTTTAAGCACATAAGCATTTAAGACATTAAGTTTTATTTAGAAAGCTTTTAACCACTGAAATAATAGATGGAAAAGTCCATTTACAGCCAATACAGGCAATTTACCATAGGAAATATATGGTTTTCAAACCTTTTTAACAGTTATAGCGCCACCTATGGTCCGATCAACATGAAATTTGGCATGCTTGTTTAGAATATTATGGCACATATGCTCACCAATTTTCGTGAAGTTCTGAGTTTTCGTTTAGGATTTATAAGCTTTTGAGTGCATTTTGCCACGCCCATTTTCTTTATGACCCAATTATAGCCATACGAAAAATTCAAAAGTTCAACTTTTTTTCGATAATTATTGATCAGGAGAGTCCAGAGAATTGTCCTAGACTGGTCTGGTTCCGATCGGGCGAAAAACCAGGGACTAGTTCGCAAAAGTAGGTTTTTAACATATTCGCGAATAATTAATGAACGATTTGATTGACAGCAATGGTTCTTGAGGCAATGTTGTTCAGCATGAGCAGATCTATCAAATGATATGCATTTTGTGACAATAAGTGTAACACCACGTGATTACAGAGCCGTAAAACTCGTTAGCGCCAACTAGTGGCCGATTTCTTTCAAAATTCTTACAGACCTCTAGGGCTATGAGTTGAACATGCCCATCGAGTTTCGTTCCGATCGGCCTCCGTTAACCTTGTCTAATAGGTGCTCAACCTTCATTGGTCGATGGCGGCCATGTTTTTTGAGATACACCAATGTCCTCATAGACATACATGACACCTTGGGCCAAGACACTGCATACCAATTTTCAAGTCAATCGGACTAACGGTCAGGTGGTTAAAGCCTGTTTTATGTTTTTTTCATGTTATAGCGCCACCATGTGGCCAATCGCCGCGATTTTTTTACTGTGACCTCAGATTGACCTCTTACACATGTGTACCGAGTTTGGTGAAGATACCTCATTTACTTCTGGAGTTATAGCCATTTTAGTAAAATAGGCCCCTCCCACAACGTACGTTTTGGCGCCCCTTAGCGTCCGTGAATCGAAATTTCAACTTTTTTTCGATAATTATTGATATTCAGACTCCAGAGAACATTTCTGTACTGGTTTGGTTCCGATCAGGCAAAAAACCTAGGACTAGTTCGCAAAAGTAGGTTTTTGGCAAAATTCAAAATGGCGGAAAATCTATCATGGCGGAAATGAAATCGGAGATATACGTTTTGTTCGTCAGGCATCCAGCTTTCCAATGATATAAGACACTTGAGTCTACGACATACGGTCTAGGAGTTCTGAGCAGTTTCGCGCTTTTGGTCGCTGTAGCGCCACCTATGGGCCGATTTGGCTAAGTCCGTGTATCTGAGTAGCGAGCAATACTACTACCATTTGACCAAGTATCACATCTCTAGGCCTTACGGTTTTGGCTGCACGATGCGTTTTAGGGAAGAATAATAATAATAATAAAAATCAGGGCAATTACAATAGGGTTTCAGCACTTCGTGCTTGAACCCCTAATAATTAAAGCTGCAAGCAGCATTTATCGGGGTTCAAGCATTTAAGGCCTTTAAGCACATAAGCATTTAAGACATTAAGTTTTATTTAGAAAGCTTTTAACCACTGAAATAATAGATGGAAAAGTCCATTTACAGCCAATACAGGCAATTTACCATAGGAAATATATGGTTTTCAAACCTTTTTAACAGTTATAGCGCCACCTATGGTCCGATCAACATGAAATTTGGCATGCTTGTTTAGAATATTATGGCACATATGCTCACCAATTTTCGTGAAGTTCTGAGTTTTCGTTTAGGATTTATAAGCTTTTGAGTGCATTTTGCCACGCCCATTTTCTTTATGACCCAATTATAGCCATACGAAAAATTCAAAAGTTCAACTTTTTTTCGATAATTATTGATCAGGAGAGTCCAGAGAATTGTCCTAGACTGGTCTGGTTCCGATCGGCCGAAAAACCAGGGACTAGTTCGCAAAAGTAGGTTTTTAACATATTCGCGAATAATTAATGAACGATTTGATTGACAGCAATGGTTCTTGAGGCAATGTTGTTCAGCATGAGCAGATCTATCAAATGATATGCAGTTTGTGACAATAAGTGTAACACCACGTGATTACAGAGCCGTAAAACTCGTTAGCGCCAACTAGTGGCTGATTTCTTTCAAAATTCTTACAGACCTCTAGGGCTATGAGTTGAACATGCCCATCGAGTTTCGTTCCGATCGGCCTCCGTTAACCTTGTCTAATAGGTGCTCAAACTTCATTGGCCGATGGCGGCCATGTTTTTCGAGATACACCAATGTCCTCATAGACATACATGACACCTTGGGCCAAGACACTGCATACCAATTTTCAAGTCAATCGGACTAACGGTCAGGTGGTTAAAGCCTGTTTTATGTTTTTTTCATGTTATAGCGCCACCATGTGGCCAATCGCCGCAATTTTTTTACTGTGACCTCAGATTGACCTCTTACACATGTTTACCGAGTTTGGTGAAGATACCTCATTTACTTCTGGAGTTATAGCCATTTTAGTAAAATAGGCCCCTCCCACAACGTACGTTTTGGCGCCCCTTAGCGTCCGTGAATCGAAATTTCAACTTTTTTTCGATAATTATTGATATTCAGACTCCAGAGAACATTTCTGTACTGGTTTGGTTCCGATCGGGCGAAAAACCTAGGACTAGTTCGCAAAAGTAGGTTTTTGGCAAAATTCAAAATGGCGGAAAATCTATCATGGCGGAAATGAAATCGGAGATATACGTTTTGTTCGTCAGGCATCCAGCTTTCCAATGATATAAGACACTTGAGTCTACGACATACGGTCTAGGAGTTCTGAGCAGTTTCGCGCTTTTGGTCGCTGTAGCGCCACCTATGGGCCGATTTGGCTAAGTCCGTGTATCTGAGTAGCGAGCAATACTACTACCATTTGACCAAGTATCACGTCTCTAGGCCTTACGGTTTTGGCTGCACGATGCGTTTTAGGGAAGAATAATAATAATAATAATTAAAGCTGCAAGCAGCATTTATCGGGGTTCAAGCATTTAAGGCCTTTAAGCACATAAGCATTTAAGACATTACGTTTTATTTAACAAGCTTTTAACCACTGAAATTATAGATGGAAAAATCCATTTACAGCCAATATAGGCAATTTACCATAGGAAATATGTAGTTTTAAAACTTTTTGCCAGTTATAGCGCCACCTATGGTCCGATCTACATGAAATTTTGCATGCTTGTTTAGAATGTTATGGCACATATGCTCACCCATTTTCGTGAAGTTCTGAGTTTTCGTTTAGGATTTATAGGCTTCTGAGTGCATTTTGCCACGCCCATTTTCTTTATGACCCAATTATACCCATGCGAAAAATGCAAAAGTTCAACTTTTTTTCGATAATTATTGATCTAGAGAGTCCAGAGAATTGTCCTAGACTGGTCTGGTTCTGATCGGGCGAAAAACCAGGGACTAGTTCGCAAAAGTAGGTTTTTAACATATTCATGAATATTTAATGAACAGTTTGATTGACAGTGATGGTTCTTGAGGCAAAGTTGTTCAGCATGAGCAGATCTATCAGATGATATGCATTTTGTGATGATAAGTGTAACACCACGTGATTACAGAGCCTTAAAACTCGTTAGCGCCAACTAGTGGCCGATTTCTTTCAAAATTCTTACAGACCTCTAGGGGCTTGAGCCGAACATGCCCATCGAGTTTCGCTCCGATCGGACGTCGTTAACGGTGCTCAAACCTCATTGGCCAATGGCGGCCATGTTTTTTGAGATACGCCAATATCCTTTTAGACATACATGGCCCCTTGGGCCAAGACACTGCATACCAAATTTCAAGTCATTCGGAAAAACGGTCAGTTGTCTATATGTTTTTATTTGTTTTATAGCGCCACCATGTGGCCAATCGACGCAATTTTTTTACTGTGACCTCAGATTGACCTCTTACACATGTGTACCAAGTTTGGTGAAGTTTACTTAATTACTTCTTGAGTTATAGCCATTTTAGTAAAATAGGCTCCTCCCACAACGTTAATTTTGCACCCCCTAGCGACCATTAATCGAAATTTCAACTTTTTTTCGATAATTATTGATCTTCAGACTCCAGAGAACAATTCCGCACTGGTTTGGTTCCGATCGGGCGAAAAACCAGGGACTAGTTCGCAAAAGTAGGTTTTTGACAAAATTCAAAATGGCGAAAAATCTATCATGGCGGAAATGAAATCGGAGATATACGTTTTTTTCTTCAGAAGCTCTGGATTTCAATGATATAAGACACTTGAAGCTACGCCTTACGGTCTGGGAGTTCTGAGCAGTTTTGCGCTTTTGATTGCTATAGCGCCACCTATGGGCCGATTGGGCTGAGTCCGTGTATCTGAGTAGCGAGCAATAGTACTACCATCTGGCAAAGTTTCAAGTCTCTAGGTCTTACGGTTTGGGCTGCACGATGCGTTTTATGGCGGAAAAATAATAATAATAAAAATCAGGACGATTACAATAGGGTTTCAGCACTTCGTGCTTGAACCCCTAAAAATCAGGGCAATTACAATAGGGTTTCAGCACTTCGTGCTTGAACCCCTAATTAAAGCTGCAAGCAGCATTTATCGGGGTTCAAGCAATTAAGGCCTGTAAGGCCTCAAAGCACAAAAGCATAAAAAGTTATTAAGTTTTATTTAGCAAGCATTTAACCACTGACATCATAGATGGAAAAGATCATGTTCTAGCATGATTTACCATGATATACCACATTCTAAAATTATTTACCATAGTTCATCATGATTTATCATGGTTTACCATGATTTACCCTGTTCTAGCATAGTTTACCATGATTTACCATGTTATAGCATGATAAACCACGTTCTAGAAAGATTTAACAGGATTCTTACTGATTTACCTTAATACACCACATTCTACTATTATTTACTATGACTTACCATGCTTCTAGCGTGATTTACCATGATTTACCACATTACTAGCAATTATGTGAAGTGTCAGTGCAAATGAAGTGATAAACACTGACAAAATATGATTGTGTTATAATAGTTATTGTTATACAAGAGATTTTTTTTAGTGTCTACCCTAAATATGAATTAATCCAAAAGCACATGTGAAAAGACTTCATTAATAAGTAGAATGGCCAGCAGAAGCCAGTAGAAGACCACTTATTGGCTCACTTTCACTTTAAACTTAATGATTTGCACCAGTTTTCTGCACTAAATCAAACCAGTTTTTCCATGTCAACTCAATAATGCATGCTCACACACACACACACACACACACACACGCACGCACACACACGCACACACACACACACACACGTTTTTTGGATATGCTATTGAGAAAATATATTTATTTGTCTATAGGCATTTCTTTGTGATCTAATAATATAAAACTATGTTACCAGTATAGGGCTGTAACGATTCCTCAATTATAGTCAAGTACTCGATTAAAAAAAATCCTTGATTGCAATTTACCCCTAGAGTAATTGGCAAAATACCAAAAGTGGTGCATTCCACAGACGAGAATCAAACAACCGCAGAATTACAGTTTTCTAAGACAACGCGATATTTAAAACCATTTACAGTCATAGTATAGCATAGTGCCATTGTGAAATCACAAAGTCTGTGATTCAGTTAAATAAATATATCCTCTGTTTTTTGCTTGTTTGTTTTTTTTTTTCACACAGAAGACACATGGGTGCAGATTAGCCTACATGTTAAAATTACCTCAGCTCCATCCACAGTAAACGCTGCTCCAAGCAAACTCAGTCTCTGCAGTGCTGTTTGTTTAGGTTTCCAATAACGTGCAAATATGGGAACGCAAGTCGGACGCAATTTGTGTTTCATAGTTGCACTGTTATCATTTGTGGAGCACATCTGGGTTTCTCAAACTGCTGTCCATCGCGATTTCAAAATAAAAGTTTAAACTCTTGCTCTGAATTTGCATGTTTTGATGTGCACATGTTCTCGTTCAAGAAATTACAGTGACTGTAGCATTTCTATCGTACAGAAGTGGTCAAATATTAAAGTTTAAGTTGACATTTGAATTAGTTGTTTGGACAATATTAAACAAGGATTTGATAATGCCAGGCTTAGTGTAACAACAACCAGGCAGCTGGCGCCCTCTGCAGGCATTTGTTATTTATGTACATAAGTTATGTTTATATTAGTTTATATAATTTATTTTACATGGGTATATTTTAACAGTGTTCTTCAATAAAACCAATATAATTACTTACTTTGATACTTTACTTGAACCAATTATTGTTGCTTGTTATTATATATTTCTATTTTAAGTCATTTTAAAGGCTGTTGTTAACTTGAATCTATTTTTTACCACAATTTTTTTTATCCGATTACTTGAATAGAATACTAAAATACTAAATACTAAAATACTAAAATAATCGATAGCTACAGCCCTATCATAATAAAAAAGATTGCTTTTTAAAGCATTTGTTTGTTTCCCAATACTGAAAGCTAATGAAAAGGTAATGTGCAATCCTGCTGCTCCCTCGAGTGGACAAAAGTGGTATTAAAGCTTGCATTTTACAATTGAAGTGTTTTAATGAATTAATGAATGGGAATTTATATCTCGGGAACCAGAAGGCAAAAAAGCATATATAGTGCTTGAGGAGCCCTGTTAAATGAGACCATCAATGTGTTTTTGGGCGATTGATGCTGGAAGTTATGACTGTTCAAATGCAAATATTTGGGGGCTTTTATCTCTGGAATGCGCAGGACAAATTACACCACATTTGAATCGAAGCTAGCCAAGGATGGGCCCTTTCCAACGAGCTCTCACAAAAGGTTCGGGGTGGTCTGGATCGGGAGTTACGGCCGTTCAAAATCGGGGGTCCCGCGGACTAGATCCGCGCGGGGGGCGCGCTCCCGAGGCCCGCGACGACACGTTTCGATCAAGAGCCTGGAGAAGACCTTACCATCAAAATTTGAGCGCGAAACGACTTCCCGTTTTCGAGTTATGAGTGAATTTGTATTTGGGGGCGGGGCTTAAATGCCCGTTTTACTTTCGTTTCATTTCATTAATTTACTTTAGTCCATTTCCATATCTCAGTGTGACACAATTGTCAAGTAATACTCCAATAGAGAATAGATACAAAATATGATTTAAAATGTTAAAATAATGATTTTATAAAGTCTAAATATGAATTATATGACAATATTAGGGAGCAGTATGATGAAATGGCAGCAGGGGGCAGTAAAATACCACTTATTGGCTTAATGACATGTTATATAATTTTTACCTTTTTAACTGTTATAGAGGCAAATTTTGTCTGATCTGTCTGAAATTTTTCATGCTTATTAAGAGTCATGAACATTATTATATGAGAATTATATGAACATAGATAGGAATAGGAATTTTTCCTAGGAAAAGACCATTCACAGCCAATACAGGCAATTTACCATAGAAAATATATGGTTTTAAAGCGTTTTAACAGTTATAGCGCCACCTTTGGTCCGATCTCCATACAAATTTCCAGGCTTCTTTAGCATGTTATGACAAATATGCGCATCAATTTTTGTGAAGTTCTGTGTTTTCGTTTAGGATTTATAGGCTTTTGAGTGCATTTTGCCACGCCCATTTTCTTTATGACCCAATATACCCATGCGAAAAATGCAAAAGTTCGACTTTTTTTGATAATTATTTATCTAGAGAGTCCATAGAATTGTCTTAGACTCGTTTGGTTCCGATCGGGCGAAAAACCAGGGACTAGTTCGCAAAAGTAGGTTTTTAACATAATTACGAGGATTTAATGAACGGTTTGATTGACAGCAATGGTTCTTGAGGCAAAGTTGTTTTCCATGAGAAGGTCTATCAAATGATATGCATATTGTGTGGATATTTGTAACACCACGTGATTACGGAGCTGTAAAACTCGTTAGCGCCAACTAGTGGCCGATTTCTTTCAAAATTCTTACAGACCTCTAGGGCCATGAGTCGAACATGCCTACCGAGTTTTGTTCCGATCAGCCTCCGTTAACCTTGTCTAATAGGTGCTCAAATTTCATTGGCCGATGGCGGCCATGTTTTTTGAGATACGCCAATGTCCTCATAGACATACAAGGCACCTTGGACCAAGACACTGCATACCAATTTTCAAGTCAATCGGACTAACGGTCAGGTCGTCATAGCCCTTTTCATGTTTTTTTCATGTTATAGCGACACCTAGAGTTTAATCGTCGCAATTTTTTTACTGTGACCCAAGATTGAACTCCTACACATGTGGACCGAGTTTGGTGAAGATACCTCATTTACATCTTGAGTTATAGCCCTTTTAGTAAAATAGGCTCCTCCCACAACATTAGTTTTGCGCCCCCTAGCGACTGTGAATCGAAATTTCAACTTTTTTTCGATAATTATTGATAATCAGACTCCAGAGAACATTTCTGCACTGGTTTGGTTCCGATCGGACGAAAAACCTAGGACTAGTTCGCAAAAGTAGGTTTTTGACAAAATTCAAAATGGCGGAAAAATTTGCATACCGGAAATGAAATCGGAGATATACGTTTTGTTCTTCAGGGTTCCAGCTTTCCAATGATATAAGACACTTGAGTCTACAACATATGGTCTAGGAGTTATGAGCAGTTTCACGCTTTTGGTCGCTATAGCGCCACCTATGGGCCAATCGGAGTCATACTCTTTGAACCTCTCCTCGATTTTTGTACTACCATTTGGCAAAGTTTCAAGTCTCCAGCACTTACGGTTTAGGCTGCACGATGCGTTTTACGGCAGAAGAAAAATAATAAAAATCAGCACAATTACAATAGGGTTTCAGCACTTCGTGCTTGAACCCCTAATAATAAAAATCAGCACAATTACAATAGGGTTTCAGCACTTCGTGCTTGAACCCCTAATAAAAATCAGTACAATTACAATAGGGTTTCAGCACTTCGTGCTTGAACCCCTAAAAATCAGTACAATTACAATAGGGTTTCAGCACTTCGTGCTTGAACCCCTAATAAAAATCAGTACAATTACAATAGGGTTTCAGCACTTCGTGCTTGAACCCCTAATAAAAATCAGTACAATTACAATAGGGTTTCAGCACTTCGTGCTTGAACCCCTAATAAAAACCAGTACAATTACAATAGGGTTTCAGCACTTCGTGCTTGAACCCCTAATAAAAATCAGTACAAAAAATTACAATAGGGTTTCAGCACTACGTGCTTGAACCCCTAAAAATCAGTAAAATTACAATAGGGTTTCAGCACTTCGTGCTTGAACCCCTAATAATAATAAAAATCAGCACAATTACAATAGGGTTTCAGCACTTCGTGCTTGAACCCCTAATAAAAATCAGCACAATTACAATAGGGTTTCAGCACTTCGTGCTTGAACCCCTAATAAGAAGAGACGTTTTGGACAGTTATAGCGCCACCTATGGTCCGATCTTCACGAAACTTGGCATGCTTCTTCACCATGTTCTGACACATATGCTCATCGATTTTTGTGAAGTTTGGGGTTTTCCCTTAGGTTGTATAGGCCTTTGAGTGTTTTTTTGTCCCACCCCTTTCCTAAATGACCCTGTTACAGCCAGGCAAATGCAAAAGTTAAACTTTTTTTCAATAATTATTGATCTAGAGAGTCCAGAGAATTGCACTAGACTGGTCTGGTCTGGATTGGGCCAAAAACCAGGGACTAGTTCGCAAAAGTAGGTTTTGGACTAAATTGGCCATTCCAAATCGGGATTTGGAGATAGCCATTTTGTCCGTCTGGATCCAGGGATCACAGTGATGCTAAAATGGACAAACTGTCTAGGAGTTGTGAGCAATTTAGTAAATTTGGTCATTATAGCGCCACCTATGGGCCAATCTGGGTCATACTTTGATAGGTTCTCCCCAAATTGAGGACTACCATTTGGCCAAGTTTCAAGGTTCCAGCTCATACGGTTTGGGCTGCACGATGCGTTTTAGGGCGGAATAATAATAATAATAATAATAATAATAAAAATCAGCACAATTACAATAGGGTACGAAAAAAAGTACCTGGAAGCAGGTACAGGTACAACTTTTACACAGTGGAAAACCAAACAAAGCCGAGTCGAGTCGAGTCGAGTCGAGCCGAGCCGAGCCGAGGCGAGCTGGTACTGTGTAGTGGAAAAGCGTCATTTGTTTCATATCAAAAGTACTTGTCTGTCAGCGCGCAGTCTCCTCTCTGATCCACAATGTATTTTTCACTGCGTGAGAACTTGGTGTGGTGTGAGAGTGGCGTTGCTTGTCAGACATAGCAACAGTAACTAAAGTGGGCGGGTCTTTGCGAATGGTCATTGACAGTATGGACGGGGATTCGCCAGTCCCAATTCAAAACAAATTTCATGACAATCCATCATTGTTTGGTTCAAACATGTGAGAGCATCAAAATGATCCATGGGTGAAATTGATTGGATTTAATTCATTTTTTTGTCAGTTCCTATCATAATTTTAACATTTTGGCGTTATTGTTTAGCTATTTACCTATGTTTTCAAATTTCCTTTGTTTTTTTGTTGTTGTCTCGATCGGACTAATGGCTTTGAAGATAAACACAATTTTTTAAAGCTCTAAATGACACTTACAAAAACCATAAGGCAAATCCTGGCATGTTTGGTATTGTTGGACTCGGCAAGGATTCAGGAGTCTTAGGAGGTCACTCCTGTGAAAAAACACTGTCTTGAAACTTCTAAGGCTCCTTCAAGGCATTGTGCCAATGACGTATACTGAGTTTTTTGAGATACACCAATGTTCTCATAGACTATCATGGCACCCTGGAAAAAGACACTGCGTGCCAATTTTCAGTAGACTAACAGTTGGGTGCGCTTATAGCTATTTTCATGATTTTTTTCACTGTTATAGCGCCACCAAGTGGCCAATTGTCACGATTTTTTTCATGTCAACTCAGATTGAGCTTATGAACATGTGTCCCAAGTTTAGCGAAAATATCTCTTTCCGCTCACAAGTTATAACCATTTTATTGTGCCACCAAGTGGCAAATTGTCATGATTTTTTTTTTTCACGTGACCTCAGAATGAGCTCATGAACGTGTCCCAAGTTTTGCGAAAATATCTCTTTCCATTCACAAGTTATAACCGTTTAATAGTGCCACCAATTGGCCAATTGTTGCGATTTTTATCAAGTGATCTCAGGTTGAGCTCAGGAAGATGTATCCCGAGTTTAGCAAAAAAATCGTTTTCCGTTCACAATTTATAACCGTTTTAGTAAAAGTGGCCCTGGTGCCATCAAATATTTTGGTTCCCCTTATCGACCGTTAATTGAAATTTTGAATTTTTTGGATGATTATTGATTGTCAGACTCCAGAGAATATTCTTGCAGTGGTTTGGTTCCGATTGGGCCAAAAACCTAAGAGAAGGTCGCAAAAATAGGTTTTTCAAAAAAATGCAATTTACTCGAAATTGGCGCCTGAAGGCGAGCAAATCGGAGATAGCCATTTCGCCCGCCTTGAGCCAAGGATTCCAACGATATAAGACACTTGATCCTGGGACAAACGGTCTAAGAGTTATGAGCGATTTTCAACTTTTGGCTGCTGTAGCGCCACCTATGGGCCAATCGGGGTCATACTCTGATAGGTTGTCCCCAAATTGAGGCCTACCATCTGGCCAGGTTTCAAGTCTCTAGGCCTTACGGTTTGTCCTGCACGATGCGTTTTACGAATCCTTACAATTACAATAGGGTTTCAGCATTTCATGCTTGAACCCCTAATAAGAATGAAGGCTTTTTGCCAGTTATAGCGCCACCTATGGTCCGATCTCCATGAAACTCTGCATGCTTCCTCACCATGTTCTGACACATATGCTCATCAATTTTTGTGAAGTTCCGAGTTTTTCTTTGGGATTTATAGGCTTTTGAGTGTATTTTGCCACGCCCCTTTTCTAAGTGACCCCGTTACAGCCACCCAAATGCCAAAGTTCAACTTTTTTTTGATAATTATTGATCTAGAGAGTCCAGAGAATTGTCCTAGACTGGTTTGGTTCCGATCGGGCGAAAAACCAGGGACTAGTTCGCAAAAGTAGGTTTTGGACAAAATTCGACATAGCAGAAAATTTTCCCTGCCTACATCCAAATCGGAGATAGCCATTTCGCCCGCCTTGAGCCAAGGATTCCAACGATATAAGACACTTGATCCTGGGACAAACGGTCTAAGAGTTATGAGCGATTTTCAACTTTTGGCTGCTGTAGCGCCACCTATGGGCCAATCGGGGTCATACTCTGATAGGTTGTCCCCAAATTGAGGCCTACCATCTGGCCAGGTTTCAAGTCTCTAGGCCTTACGGTTTGTCCTGCACGATGCGTTTTACGAATCCTTACAATTACAATAGGGTTTCAGCATTTCATGCTTGAACCCCTAATAAGAATGAAGGCTTTTTGCCAGTTATAGCGCCACCTATGGTCCGATCTCCATGAAACTCTGCATGCTTCCTCACCATGTTCTGACACATATGCTCATCAATTTTTGTGAAGTTCCGAGTTTTTCTTTGGGATTTATAGGCTTTTGAGTGTATTTTGCCACGCCCCTTTTCTAAGTGACCCCGTTACAGCCACCCAAATGCCAAAGTTCAACTTTTTTTTGATAATTATTGATCTAGAGAGTCCAGAGAATTGTCCTAGACTGGTTTGGTTCCGATCGGGCGAAAAACCAGGGACTAGTTCGCAAAAGTAGGTTTTGGACAAAATTCGACATAGCAGAAAATTTTCCCTGCCTACATCCAAATCGGAGATAGCCATTTCGCCCGCCTTGAGCCAAGGATTCCAACGATATAAGACACTTGATCCTGGGACAAACGGTCTAAGAGTTATGAGCGATTTTCAACTTTTGGCTGCTGTAGCGCCACCTATGGGCCAATCGGGGTCATACTCTGATAGGTTGTCCCCAAATTGAGGCCTACCATCTGGCCAGGTTTCAAGTCTCTAGGCCTTACGGTTTGTCCTGCACGATGCGTTTTACGAATCCTTACAATTACAATAGGGTTTCAGCATTTCATGCTTGAACCCCTAAATATAGCTGCAAGCAGCAATTACCGGGGCCAAGCAGAATAAGACGACAAGACATGCCAACATGTCTGAAAGTGTCAGACCAACTGCAACAATGAGCAATTAAAGACATTTAAAGAGGATTTTAGGCGAAATGGCTGAAAAATCATGTAAAAAGTGATTCAAAATATGATTTAATGGATTGTCACTTTTGACCAAAAGGTGGCGCTGTTACGAAATTGGTGTGGTGTGGTCAGAGTAAGGAGACAGTGACACATACAAAGTTTTGTGTCAATATGTCGAGGCATTGCAGATATAAAGCCTGAATAGTCATTTTGGCATCATGCCTCAACTTTGCTGCTGTGCTATACGAAAACGGTTTCATCAATCGACACGAAATCCATAACTTTTTGTCGGCACAGTCTGGAGATGATACGATTCGATTTTGGTGAAAATCGGACAAACGGTCTAGGAGGAGTTCGAAAAAGTAGGTTTTGAATGAAAATCAAGATGGCGGACAGGAAGTTTGGCCAAATAAGGAAAACTTGGTATCTATGTTCTCGGCTTGACCCAAGGAATCTATTAAGACCCGTGGCATTTCAATAGCCAGATTTATTCAAAAGTTATTAGCCTTTTTGGAAATTTTGTTATAACTTTTGACCACTAGGTGGCGCTGTCTTGAAATATTTTGGTTGCCTTCAGGGGATGGTGCTGATGACACAATCTGAGTTTCGTAATATTACACCAATGCATTTGTTTAGTATAGCATTTTATTTCACAAAACTGTATTGAAGTCAATGGGAATTTCATATTTTGTTCAATTATAGCGCCACCAAGAGGCTCAGTCCCACAATTTTTTTTACGTGTCCTCAGAGTGAGCCCATACATATGTGTGTCAATTTTGGTGAAAATATCTCAATTCGCTTCGGAGTTATAGACATTTATATGAAAAAACACGAAAAAAATGACTGACACATGACTTTGATTGGAAATTAGTACCCCTAAACATCAATATTTTCGCATTTGGGCATTGGCGTATAGCTATCGACCTATGTTTCCAAACTTCTGACGGTGGTTTCGTCTCGATCGGACTAGCGGTTTCAAAGATATAGCCAAATGTTTTTTAAGCGCTAAATCACAACGTTACACAAACCGTAAGGCAAAACCTAGCATGTTTGGTATCGTAGGACTCGGCAACGATTCAGGAGTCTAAAAAGATGAGTTTCGTGAAAATAAGTCGACCACACCCAAAGTTATAAGCATTTGAAAAAAAAAATTCACCACTAGGTGGCGCTGTTTCGAAACTTCTCAGGCTCATTCAGGGCATTGTGCTGATGACCCATACCACGTTTCGTAACAATCCGTTCATGCGTTCATAAAATACAGAATTTTAGCACAAAATTCAAAATGGCCGACAGCCAAAATGACCGATATGGTCAAATTGGATATCAGTCGACTCGGCATGTTGCCCTGAATCTAACGAGACCAATTGTATGATTTTTGGACAAACTGTTCAGAAGTTATAAGCAAAAATAGCCATTTTTCATATCTCCGGACCAGTAGGTGGCGCTGCGCCGAAACACAGCATGTAGCCTCAGGTCATGCTTGTGAGTACAAGTACCAAGTTTGGTCTGAATACGATAAACCGTTGCGGAGATACGGCCTTACGACTGTTTTTGCTAGCGCTACGTAAAATGTATTTGTGCGTTTATCGAAAACGGTTTGACGAATCCATTTGAATTCCATAACTTTTTGTCAGCACTACCTGAAGATGATCTGGTTCAATTTTCGTGCAAATCGGACAAACCGTCTAGGACGAGTTCGAAAAAGTAGCTTTTTTTGAAAATTCAAGATGGCGGCCATATTTTTATGACAGAAAATGACGTCATAGGGTGCAATCGAATCGCCATGAGCTCAGGAATCAGAGAAAAAAAGAATTTCGCTGATTGGCCTTACGGTTCAAAAGTTATTAGCAAAGTAAAAGTGAAACTTTGGACAGGTGGTGGCGCTAGAGGGAATGACTTAGAAACACCAAAATTGGTGTATTTAATGTTGAGACGGTCCTCTATCAGAATGTCAAACCAAAACAACTTTCCCGCAATCGGTTCTATGGGCTGCCATAGACTCCCATGGCGGAAGAATAATAATAATAATAATAAATATAGCTGCAAGCAGCAATTATCGGGGCCAAGCGCAAGCAGATGACAGGATATGCCAACATGGCTGAAGGTGTCAGACCAACTGCAACAATGAGCAATTAAAGACATTTAGAGAGGATTTTAGGCGAAATGGCTGAAAAATCATATAAAAAGTAATTCAGAATATAATTTAATGGATTATCACTTTCGACCAATAGGTGGAGCAGTTACAAAACTGATGTGATGTGGTCAGAGTGAAGTGACAATGACATATACAAAGTTTGGTGTCAATATTTCAAGGGATTTCAGAGATAAAGCCTGAATAGTGCTTTTGGCATCATGCCTCAACTTTGCTGCTGCGCTATACGAAAACGGTTTCGTCTATCGACACGAAATCCATAACTTTTAGTCGGCACAGTCTGGAGATGATACGATTCGATTTTGGTGGAAATCGGACAAACGGTCTAGGAGGAGTTCGAAAAAGTAGGTTTTGAATGAAAATCAAGATGGCGGACAGGAAGTTTGGCCAAATAAGGAAAACTTGGTATCTATGTTCTCGGCTTGACCCAGGGAATCTATTAAGACCAGTGGCATTTCAATAGCCAGATTTATTCAAAAGTTATTAGCCTTTTTGAAAATTTTGTTATAACTTTTGACCACTAGGTGGCGCTGTCTCGAAATATTTTGGGTACCTTCAGGGGATGGAGCTGATGGCACATTCTGAGTTTCGTAATATTACACCAATGCATTTGTTTAGTATAGCATTTTATTTCACAAAACTGTATTGAAGTCAATGGGAATTTCATGTTTTGTTCTGTTATAGCGCCACCAAGAGGCTCAGTCCCACAATTTTTTTTACGTGTCCTCAGAGTGAGCCCATACATATTTGTGTCAATTTTGGTGAAAATATCTCAATTCGCTTCGGAGTTATAGACATTTATATGGAAAAACACGAAAAAAATGACTGACACATGACTTTGATTGGAAATTAGTACCCCTAAACATCAATATTTTCGCATTTGGGCATTGGCGTATAGCTATCGACCTATGTTTCCAAACTTCTGACGGTGGTTTCGTCTCGATCGGACTAGCGGTTTCAAAGATATAGCCAAATGTTTTTTAAGCGCTAAATCACAACGCTACACAAACCGTAATGCAAAACCTAGCATGTTTGGTATCGTAGGACTCGGCAACGATTCAGGAGTCTAAAAAGATGAGTTTCGTGAAAATAAGTCGACCACACCCAAAGTTATAAGCATTTGAAAAAAAAAATTCACCACTAGGTGGCGCTGTTTCGAAACTTCTCAGGCTCATTCAGGGCATCGTGCTGATGACCCATACCACGTTTCGTAACAATCCGTTCATGCGTTCATAAAATACAGAATTTTAGCACAAAATTCAAAATGGCCGACAGCCAAAATGACCGATATGGCAAAATTGGATATCAGTCGACTCGGCATGTTGCCCTGAATCTAACGAGACCAATTGTATGATTTTTGGACAAACTGTTCAGAAGTTATAAGCAAAAATAGCCATTTTTCATATCTCCGGACCAGTAGGTGGCGCTGCGCCGAAACACAGCATGTAGCCTCAGGTCATGCTTGTGAGTACAAGTACCAAGTTTGGTCTGAATACGATAAACCGTTGCGGAGATACGGCCTTACGACTGTTTTTGCTAGCGCTACATAAAATGTATTCGTGCGTTTATCAAAAACGGTTTGACGAATCCAATTGAATTCCATAACTTTTTGTCAGCACTACCTGAAGATGATCTGGTTCAATTTTCGTGCAAATCGGACAAACCGTCTAGGACGAGTTCGAAAAAGTAGCTTTTTTTGAAAATTCAAGATGGTGGCCATATTTTTATGACGGCAAATGACGTCATAGGGTGCAATCGAATCGCCATGAGCTCAGGAATCAGAGGAAAAAAGAATTTCGCTGATTGGCCTTACGGTTCAAAAGTTATTAGCAAAATAAAAGTGAAACTTTGGACAGGTGGTGGCGCTAGAGGGAATGACTTAGAAACACCAAAATTGGTGTATTTAATGTTGAGACGGTCCTCTATCAGAATGTCAAACCAAAACAACTTTCCCGCAATCGGTTCTATGGGCTGCCATAGACTCCCATGGCGGAAGAATAATAATAATAATAATAATAATAAATATAGCTGCAAGCAGCAATTACCGGGGCCAAGCAGAATAAGACGACAAGACATGCCAACATGTCTGAAAGTGTCAGACCAACTGCAACAATGAGCAATTATAGACTTTAAAGAGGATTTTATGCAAAATGCCTGAAAAATCATAGAAACAATAATTAAAAATATGATTTTATGGATTATCACTTTCGACCAATAGGTGGCGCAGTTACAAAACTGATGTGATGTGGTCAGAGTGAAGTGACAATGACACATACAAAGTTTGGTGTCAATATGTCAAGGCATTGCAGAGATAAAGCCTGAATAGTGCTATTAGCATCATGCCTCAACTTTGCTGCTGCGCTATACGAAAACGGTTTCGTCTATCGACACGAAATCCATAACTTTTAGTCGGCACGGTCTGGAGATGATACGATTCGATTTTGGTGAAAATCGGACAAACGGTCTAGGAGGAGTTCGAAAAAGTAGGTTTTGACTGAACATCAAGATGGCGGACAGGAAGTTAGGCCAAATAAGGAAAACTTGGTATCTATGTTCTCGGCTTGACCCAAGGAATCTATTAAGACCAGTGGCATTTCAATAGATAGATTTATTCAAAAGTTATTAGCCTTTTTGGAAATTTTGTTATAACTTTTGACCACTAGGTGGCGCTGTTTCGAAATATTTTGAGTACCTTCAGGGGATGGTGCTGAAGGCACATTCTGAGTTTCGTAATATTACACCAATGCATTTGTTTAGTATAGCATTTTATTTCACAAAACTCTATTGAAATCAATGGGAATTTCATGTTTTGTTCTATTATAGCGCCACCAAGAGGCTCAGTCCCACCATTTTTTTTATGTGTCATCAGAGTGAGCCCATACATATATGTGTCGATTTTGGTGCAAAAATCTCAATTTGCTTCGGAGTTATAGACATTTATATGAAAAAACACGTAAAAAATTACTGACACATGACTTTGATTGAATATTACTACCCCTAAACATCAATATTTTCACATTTGGGCATTAGTGTATAGTTAACAAGCTATGATTCCAAACTTCTGACGGTGGTTTCGTCTCAATCGGACAAACGGTTTCGAAGATATAGCCTAATGTTTTTTAAGCGCTAAATCACAATGCTACACAAACCGTTAGGCGAAACCTAACATGTTTGGTATCGTTGGACTCGGCAACGATTCAGGAGTCCAATGAGATGAGTTTCGTGAAAATAAGTCGATCACACCCAAAGTTATAAGCATTTGAAAAAAAAAATTCACCACTAGGTGGCGCTGTTTCGAAACTTCTCACACTCCTTCAGGACATCGTGCTGATGACCCATACCAAGTTTCGTAACAATCCGTTCATGCGTTGTTAAAATACAGCATTTTAGCACAAAATTCAAAATGGCCGACAGTCAAATTGGCCGATATGGCAAAATTGGATATCAGTCGACTCGGCATGACGCCCTGAATCTATCAAGACCAATTTTATGATTTTTGGACAAACTGTTCAGAAGTTATAAGCAAAAATAGCCATTTTTCATATCTCCGGACCTGTAGGTGGCGCTGTGCCGAAACGCAGCATGTAGCCTCAGGTCATGCTTGTGAGTACATGTACCAAGTTTGGTCTGAATACGATAAACCGTTGCGGAGATACAGCCTTACGACTGTTTTTGCAAGCGCTACGTAAAATTTGTTCGAGCGTTTATCGAAAACGGTTTGACGAATCAAAAAGATTTTAATAACTTTTTGTCAGCCCTGCCTGAAGATGATCCGATTCAATTTTCGTGCAAATCGGACAAACCGTCTAGGACGAGTTCGAAAAAGTACCTTTTTAGGAAAATTCAAAATGGCGGCCATGTTTTTATGACGGAAAATGACGATATAGGGTGCAATCGAATCGTCATGAGCTCAGGAATCAGAGGAAAAACGGATTTTGCTGATTGGCCTTACGGTTCAAAAGTTATTAGCAAAGTAAAAGTGAAACTTTGGACAGGTGGTGGCGCTAGAGGGAATGACTTAGACACACCAAAATTGGTGTACTTAATGTTGGGACTGTCCTCTATCAGAATGTCAAACCAAAACAACTTTCCCGCAATCGGTTCTATGGGCTGCCATAGACTCCCATGGCGGAAGAAGAAGAATAATAATAATAAGAACGGGAACAGATACAATAGGTGCCTCCGCACCTTCGGTGCTTGGCCCCTAAATATAGCTGCAAGCAGCAATTACCGGGGCCAAGCAGAATAAGACGACAAGACATGCCGACATGTCTGAAAGTGTCAGACCAACTGCAACAATGAGCAATTAAAGACATTTAAAGAGGATTTTAGGCGAAATGGCTGAAAAATCATGTAAAAAGTGATTCAAAATATGATTTAATGGATTGTCACTTTTGACCAAAAGGTGGCGCTGTTACGAAATTGATGTGGTGTGGTCAGAGTAAGGAGACAGTGACACATACAAAGTTTTGTGTCAATATGTCGAGGCATTGCAGATATAAAGCCTGAATAGTCATTTTGGCATCATGCCTCAACTTTGCTGCTGTGCTATACGAAAACGGTTTCATCAATCGACACGAAATCCATAACTTTTTGTCGGCACAGTCTGGAGATGATACGATTCGATTTTGGTGAAAATCGGACAAACGGTCTAGGAGGAGTTCGAAAAAGTAGGTTTTGAATGAAAATCAAGATGGCGGACAGGAAGTTTGGCCAAATAAGGAAAACTTGGTATCTATGTTCTCGGCTTGACCCAAGGAATCTATTAAGAACCGTGGAATTTCAATAGCCAGATTTATTCAAAAGTTATTAGCCTTTTTGGAAATTTTGTTATAACTTTTGACCACTAGGTGGCGCTGTCTTGAAATATTTTGGTTGCCTTCAGGGGATGGTGCTGATGACACAATCTGAGTTTCGTAATATTACACCAATGCATTTGTTTAGTATAGCATTTTATTTCACAAAACTGTATTGAAGTCAATGGGAATTTCATATTTTGTTCAATTATAGCGCCACCAAGAGGCTCAGTCCCACAATTTTTTTTATGTGTCCTCAGAGTGAGCCCATTCATATGTGTGTCAATTTTGGTGAAAATATCTCAATTCGCTTCGGAGTTATAGACATTTATATGAAAAAACACGAAAAAAATGACTGACACATGACTTTGATTGGAAATTAGTACCCCTAAACATCAATATTTTCGCATTTGGGCATTGGCGTATAGCTATCGACCTATGTTTTCAAACTTCTGACGGTGGTTTCGTCTCGATCGGACTAGCGGTTTCAAAGATATAGCCAAATGTTTTTTAAGCGCTAAATCACAACGCTACACAAACCGTAAGGCGAAACCTAGCATGTTTGGTATCGTAGGACTCGGCAACGATTCAGGAGTCTAAAAAGATGAGTTTCGTGAAAATAAGTCGACCACACCCAAAGTTATAAGCATTTGAAAAAAAAAATTCACCACTAGGTGGCGCTGTTTCGAAACTTCTCAGGCTCATTCAGGGCATTGTGCTGATGACCCATACCACGTTTCGTAACAATCCGTTCATGCGTTCATAAAATACAGAATTTTAGCACAAAATTCAAAATGGCCGACAGCCAAAATGACCGATATGGTCAAATTGGATATCAGTCGACTCGGCATGTTGCCCTGAATCTAACGAGACCAATTTTATGATTTTTGGACAAACTGTTCAGAAGTTATAAGCAAAAATAGCCATTTTTCATATCTCCGGACCAGTAGGTGGCGCTGCGCCGAAACACAGCATGTAGCCTCAGGTCATGCTTGTGAGTACAAGTACCAAGTTTGGTCTGAATACGATAAACCGTTGCGGAGATACGGCCTTACGACTGTTTTTGCTAGCGCTACGTAAAATGTATTTGTGCGTTTATCGAAAACGGTTTGACGAATCCATTTGAATTCCATAACTTTTTGTCAGCACTACCTGAAGATGATCTGGTTCAATTTTCGTGCAAATCGGACAAACCGTCTAGGACGAGTTCGAAAAAGTAGCTTTTTTTGAAAATTCAAGATGGCGGCCATATTTTTATGACGGAAAATGACGTCATAGGGTGCAATCGAATCGCCATGAGCTCAGGAATCAGAGGAAAAAATAATTTTGTTGATTGGCCTTACGGTTCAAAAGTTATTAGCAAAGTAAAAGTGAAACTTTGGACAGGTGGTGGCGCTAGAGGGAATGACTTAGAAACACCAAAATTGGTGTATTTAATGTTGGGACTGTCCTCTATCAGAATGTCAAACCAAAACAACTTTCCCGCAATCGGTTCTATGGGCTGCCATAGACTCCCAGAGCGGAAGAATAATAATAATAATAAATATAGCTGCAAGCAGCAATTACCGGGGCCAAGCAGAATAAGACGACAAGACATGCCAACATGTCTGAAAGTGTCAGACCAACTGCAACAATGAGCAATTAAAGACATTTAAAGAGGATTTTAGGCGAAATGGCTGAAAAATCATGTAAAAAGTGATTCAAAATATGATTTAATGGATTGTCACTTTTGACCAAAAGGTGGCGCTGTTACGAAATTGATGTGGTGTGGTCAGAGTAAGGAGACAGTGACACATACAAAGTTTTGTGTCAATATGTCGAGGCATTGCAGATATAAAGCCTGAATAGTCATTTTGGCATCATGCCTCAACTTTGCTGCTGTGCTATACGATAACGGTTTCATAAATCGACACGAAATCCATAACTTTTTGTCGGCACAGTCTGGAGATGATACGATTCGATTTTGGTGAAAATCGGACAAACGGTCTAGGAGGAGTTCGAAAAAGTAGGTTTTGAATGAAAATCAAGATGGCGGACAGGAAGTTTGGCCAAATAAGGAAAACTTGGTATCTATGTTCTCGGCTTGACCCAAGGAATCTATTAAGACCCGTGGCATTTCAATAGCCAGATTTATTCAAAAGTTATTAGCCTTTTTGGAAATTTTGTTATAACTTTTGACCACTAGGTGGCGCTGTCTTGAAATATTTTGGTTGCCTTCAGGGGATGGTGCTGATGACACAATCTGAGTTTCGTAATATTACACCAATGCATTTGTTTAGTATAGCATTTTATTTCACAAAACTGTATTGAAGTCAATGGGAATTTCATATTTTGTTCAATTATAGCGCCACCAAGAGGCTCAGTCCCACAATTTTTTTTACGTGTCCTCAGAGTGAGCCCATACATATGTGTGTCAATTTTGGTGAAAATATCTCAATTCGCTTCGGAGTTATAGACATTTATATGAAAAAACACGAAAAAAATGACTGACACATGACTTTGATTGGAAATTAGTACCCCTAAACATCAATATTTTCGCATTTGGGCATTGGCGTATAGCTATCGACCTATGTTTCCAAACTTCTGACGGTGGTTTCGTCTCGATCGGACAAATGGTTTCGAAGATATAGCCAAATGTTTTTTAAGCGCTAAATCACAACGTTACACAAACCGTAAGGCGAAACCTAGCATGTTTGATATCGTTGGACTCGGCAAGGATTCAGTAGTCTAATGAGATGAGTTTGGTGAAAATAAGTCGACCACACCCAAAGTTATAAGCATTTGAAAAAAAAAATTCACCACTAGGTGGCGCTGTTTCGAAACTTCTCAGGCTCCTTCAGAACATCGTGTTGATGACCCATACCAAGTTTCGTAACAATCCGTTCATGCGTTCTTAAAATACAGCATTTTAGCACAAAATTCAAAATGGCCGACAGTCAAAATGGCCGATATGGTAAAATTGGATATCAGTCGACTCGGCATGTTGCCCTGAATCTAACGAGACCAATTTTATGATTTTTGGACAAATTGTTCAGAAGTTATAAGCAAAAATAGCCATTTTTCATATCTCCGGACCAGTAGGTGGCGCTGCGCCGAAACGCAGCATGTAGCCTCAGGTCATGCTTGTGAGTACAAGTACCAAGTTTGGTCTGAATACGATAAACCGTTGCGGAGATACGGCCTTACGACTGTTTTTGCTAGCGCTACGTAAAATGTATTTGTGCGTTTATTGAAAACGGTTTGACGAATCCATTTGAATTCCATAACTTTTTGTCAGCACTACCTGAAGATGATCTGGTTCAATTTTCGTGCAAATCGGACAAACCGTCTAGGACGAGTTCGAAAAAGTAGCTTTTTTTGAAAATTCAAGATGGCGGCCATATTTTTATGACGGCAAATGACGTCATAGGGTGCAATCGAATCGCCATGAGCTCAGGAATCAGAGGAAAAAAGAATTTCGCTGATTGGCCTTACGGTTCAAAAGTTATTAGCAAAATAAAAGTGAAACTTTGGACAGGTGGTGGCGCTAGAGGGAATGACTTAGAAACACCAAAATTGGTGTATTTAATGTTGAGACGGTCCTCTATCAGAATGTCAAACCAAAACAACTTTCCCGCAATCGGTTCTATGGGCTGCCATAGACTCCCATGGCGGAAGAATAATAATAATAATAATAATAATAATAATAATAAGAAACGGAACAGATACAATAGGTGCCTCCGCACCTTCGGTGCTTGGCCCCTAATAATAAGAAACGGAACAGATACAATAGGTGCCTCCGCACCTTCGGTGCTTGGCCCCTAATAAATATAGCTGCAAGCAGCCATTACCGGGGCCAAGCACAATAAGACGACAAGACATGCCGACATGTCTGAAAGTGTCAGACCAACTGCAACAATGAGCAATTAAAGACATTTAAAGAGGATTTTAGGCAAAATGCCTGAAAAATCATAGAAACAATAATTAAAAATATGATTTGATGGATTATCACTTTCGACCAATAGGTGGCGCAGTTACAAAACTGATGTGATGTGGTCAGAGTGAAGTTACAATGACACATACAAAGTTTGGTGTCAATATGTCAAGGCATTGCAGAGATAAAGCCTTAATTAATGCTATTAGCATCATGCCTCAACTTTGCTGCTGCGCTATACGAAAACGGTTTCGTCTATCGACACGAAATCCATAACTTTTAGTCGGCACGGTCTGGAGATGATACGATTCGATTTTGGTGAAAATCGGACAAACGGTCTAGGAGGAGTTCGAAAAAGTAGGTTTTGAATGAAAATCAAGATGGCGGACAAGAAGTTTGACCAAATAAGGAAAATTTGGTATCTATGTTCTCGGCTTGACCCAAGGAATCTATTAAGACCAGTGGCATTTACATAGGCCGATGTATTCAAAAGTTATTAGCAGTTTTGGAAATGTTGTTATAACTTTTGACCACTAGGTGGCGCTGTCTCTAAATATTTTGGGTACCTTCAGGGGATGGTGCTGATGGCACATTCTGAGTTTCGTAATATTACACCAATGCATTTGTTTAGTATAGCATTTTATTTCACAAAACTGCATTGAAGTCAATGGGAATTTCATGTTTTGTTCTATTATAGCGCCACCAAGAGGCTCAGTCCCACAATTTTTTTTATGTGTCCTCAGAGTGAGCCCATACATATATGTGTCGATTTTGGTGCAAAAATCTCAATTTGCTTCGGAGTTATAGACATTTATATGAAAAAACACGAAAAAAATGACTGACACATGACTTTGATTGAATATTACTACCCCTAAACATCAATATTTTCGCATTTGGGCATTGGCATATAGCTATCGACCTATGTTTCCAAACTTCTGACGGTGGTTTCGTCTCGATCGGACAAGCGGTTACGAAGATATAGCCAAATGTTTTTTAAGCGCTAAATCACAACGCTACACAAACCGTTAGGCGAAACCTAACATGTTTGGTATCGTTGGACTCGGCAACGATTCAGGAGTCCAATGAGATGAGTTTCGTGAAAATAAGTCGATCACACCCAAAGTTATAAGCTTTTGAAAAAAAAAATTCACCACTAGGTGGCGCTGTTACGAAACTTCTCACACTCCTTCAGGACATCGTGTTGATGACCCATACCAAGTTTCGTAACAATCTGTTCATGCGTTGTTAAAATACAGCATTTTAGCACAAAATTCAAAATGGCCGACAGTCAAAATGGCCGATATGGCAAAATTGGATATCAGTCGACTCGGCATGTCGTCCTGAATCTATCAAGACCAATTTTATGATTTTTGGACAAACTGTTCAGAAGTTATAAGCAAAAATATCCATTTTTCATATCTCCGGACCAGTAGGTGGCGCTGCGCCGAAACGCAGCATGTAGCCTCAGGTCATGCTTGTGAGTATATGGACCAAGTTTGGTCTGAATACGATAAACCGTTGCGGAGATACAGCCTTACGACTGTTTTTGCTAGGGCTACGTAAAATGTATTCGTGCGTTTATCAAAAACGGTTTGACGAATCAATTTGAATTCCATAACTTTTGGTCAGCACTGCCTGAAGATGATCTGGTTCAATTTTCGTGCAAATCGGACAAACCGTCTAGGACGAGTTCGAAAAAGTAGCTTTTTCAGCCCATTAAAAATGGCGGCCATATTTATAAGCCGGAAAATGACGTCATAGGGTGCAATCGAATCGGCATGAGCTCGGGAATCAGAGGAAAAAAGAATTTTGTTGATTGGCCAAACGGTTCAAAAGTTATTAGCAAAATAAAAGTGAAATTTTGGACAGTTGGTGGCGCTAGAGGGATTGGTTTTAAGACACCAAATTTGGTATGGTGACTTTTTGGACTGTCCTCTATCATTGTGCCAAATTTCATAACTTTCCCGCAATCGGTTCTATGGGCTGCCATAGACTCCCATGGCGGAAGAAGAATAATAATAATAAATATAGCTGCAAGCAGCAATTACCGGGGCCAAGCAGAATAAGACGACAAGACATGCCAACATGTCTGAAAGTGTCAGACCAACTGCAACAATGAGCAATTAAAGACATTTAAAGAGGATTTTAGGCGAAATGGCTGAAAAATCATGTAAAAAGTGATTCAAAATATGATTTAATGGATTGTCACTTTTGACCAAAAGGTGGCGCTGTTACGAAATTGATGTGGTGTGGTCAGAGTAAGGAGACAGTGACACATACAAAGTTTTGTGTCAATATGTCGAGGCATTGCAGATATAAAGCCTGAATAGTCATTTTGGCATCATGCCTCAACTTTGCTGCTGTGCTATACGAAAACGGTTTCATCAATCGACACGAAATCCATAACTTTTTGTCGGCACAGTCTGGAGATGATACGATTCGATTTTGGTGAAAATCGGACAAACGGTCTAGGAGGAGTTCGAAAAAGTAGGTTTTGAATGAAAATCAAGATGGCGGACAGGAAGTTTGGCCAAATAAGGAAAACTTGGTATCTATGTTCTCGGCTTGACCCAAGGAATCTATTAAGACCAGTGGCATTTACATAGGCCGATGTATTCAAAAGTTATTAGCCTTTTTGGAAATTTTGTTATAACTTTTGACCACTAGGTGGCGCTGTCTTGAAATATTTTGGTTGCCTTCAGGGGATGGTGCTGATGACACAATCTGAGTTTCGTAATATTACACCAATGCATTTGTTTAGTATAGCATTGTATTTCACAAAACTGTATTGAAGTCAATGGGAATTTCATATTTTGTTCAATTATAGCGCCACCAAGAGGCTCAGTCCCACAATTTTTTTTACGTGTCCTCAGAGTGAGCCCATACATATGTGTGTCAATTTTGGTGAAAATATCTCAATTCGCTTCGGAGTTATAGACATTTATATGAAAAAACACGAAAAAAATGACTGACACATGACTTTGATTGGAAATTAGTACCCCTAAACATCAATATTTTCGCATTTGGGCATTGGCGTATAGCTATCGACCTATGTTTCCAAACTTCTGACGGTGGTTTCGTCTCGATCGGACTAGCGGTTTCAAAGATATAGCCAAATGTTTTTTAAGCGCTAAATCACAACGCTACACAAACCGTAAGGCGAAACCTAGCATGTTTGGTATCGTAGGACTCGGCAACGATTCAGGAGTCTAAAAAGATGAGTTTCGTGAAAATAAGTCGACCACACCCAAAGTTATAAGCTTTTGAAAAAAAAAATTCACCACTAGGTGGCGCTGTTTCGAAACTTCTCAGGCTCATTCAGGGCATTGTGCTGATGACCCATACCAAGTTTCGTAACAATCTGTTCATGCGTTGTTAAAATACAGCATTTTAGCACAAAATTCAAAATGGCCGACAGTCAAAATGGCCGATATGGCAAAATTGGATATCAGTCGACTCGGCATGTCGTCCTGAATCTATCAAGACCAATTTTATGATTTTTGGACAAACTGTTCAGAAGTTATAAGCAAAAATATCCATTTTTCATATCTCCGGACCAGTAGGTGGCGCTGCGCCGAAACGCAGCATGTAGCCTCAGGTCATGCTTGTGAGTATATGTACCAAGTTTGGTCTGAATACGATAAACCGTTGCGGAGATACAGCCTTACGACTGTTTTTGCTAGGGCTACGTAAAATGTATTCGTGCGTTTATCAAAAACGGTTTGACGAATCAATTTGAATTCCATAACTTTTGGTCAGCACTGCCTGAAGATGATCTGGTTCAATTTTCGTGCAAATCGGACAAACCGTCTAGGACGAGTTCGAAAAAGTAGCTTTTTCAGCCCATTAAAAATGGCGGCCATATTTATAAGCCGGAAAATGACGTCATAGGGTGCAATCGAATCGGCATGAGCTCGGGAATCAGAGGAAAAAAGAATTTTGTTGATTGGCCAAACGGTTCAAAAGTTATTAGCAAAATAAAAGTGAAATTTTGGACAGTTGGTGGCGCTAGAGGGATTGGTTTTAAGACACCAAATTTGGTATGGTGACTTTTTGGACTGTCCTCTATCATTGTGCCAAATTTCATAACTTTCCCGCAATCGGTTCTATGGGCTGCCATAGACTCCCATGGCGGAAGAATAATAATAATAAATATAGCTGCAAGCAGCCATTACCGGGGCCAAGCACAATAAGACGACAAGACATGCCGACATGTCTGAAAGTGTCAGACCAACTGCAACAATGAGCAATTAAAGACATTTAAAGAGGATTTTAGGCAAAATGCCTGAAAAATCATAGAAACAATAATTAAAAATATGATTTGATGGATTATCACTTTCGACCAATAGGTGGCGCAGTTACAAAACTGATGTGATGTGGTCAGAGTGAAGTTACAATGACACATACAAAGTTTGGTGTCAATATGTCAAGGCATTGCAGAGATAAAGCCTTAATTAATGCTATTAGCATCATGCCTCAACTTTGCTGCTGCGCTATACGAAAACGGTTTCGTCTATCGACACGAAATCCATAACTTTTAGTCGGCACGGTCTGGAGATGATACGATTCGATTTTGGTGAAAATCGGACAAACGGTCTAGGAGGAGTTCGAAAAAGTAGGTTTTGAATGAAAATCAAGATGGCGGACAAGAAGTTTGACCAAATAAGGAAAATTTGGTATCTATGTTCTCGGCTTGACCCAAGGAATCTATTAAGACCAGTGGCATTTACATAGGCCGTTGTATTCAAAAGTTATTAGCAGTTTTGGAAATGTTGTTATAACTTTTGACCACTAGGTGGCGCTGTCTCTAAATATTTTGGGTACCTTCAGGGGATGGTGCTGATGGCACATTCTGAGTTTCGTAATATTACACCAATGCATTTGTTTAGTATAGCATTTTATTTCACAAAACTGCATTGAAGTCAATGGGAATTTCATGTTTTGTTCTATTATAGCGCCACCAAGAGGCTCAGTCCCACCATTTTTTTTATGTGTCCTCAGAGTGAGCCCATACATATATGTGTCGATTTTGGTGCAAAAATCTCAATTTGCTTCGGAGTTATAGACATTTATATGAAAAAACACGAAAAAAATGACTGACACATGACTTTGATTGAATATTACTACCCCTAAACATCAATATTTTCGCATTTGGGCATTGGCGTATAGCTATCGACCTATGTTTCCAAACTTCTGACGGTGGTTTCGTCTCGATCGGACAAGCGGTTTCGAAGATATAGCCAAATGTTTTTTAAGCGCTAAATCACAACGCTACACAAACCGTTAGGCGAAACCTAACATGTTTGGTATCGTTGGACTCGGCAACGATTCAGGAGTCCAATGAGATGAGTTTCGTGAAAATAAGTCGATCACACCCAAAGTTATAAGCTTTTGAAAAAAAAAATTCACCACTAGGTGGCGCTGTTACGAAACTTCTCACACTCCTTCAGGACATCGTGTTGATGACCCATACCAAGTTTCGTAACAATCTGTTCATGCGTTGTTAAAATACAGCATTTTAGCACAAAATTCAAAATGGCCGACAGTCAAAATGGCCGATATGGCAAAATTGGATATCAGTCGACTCGGCATGTCGTCCTGAATCTATCAAGACCAATTTTATGATTTTTGGACAAACTGTTCAGAAGTTATAAGCAAAAATATCCATTTTTCATATCTCCGGACCAGTAGGTGGCGCTGCGCCGAAACGCAGCATGTAGCCTCAGGTCATGCTTGTGAGTATATGTACCAAGTTTGGTCTGAATACGATAAACCGTTGCGGAGATACAGCCTTACGACTGTTTTTGCTAGGGCTACGTAAAATGTATTCGTGCGTTTATCAAAAACGGTTTGACGAATCAATTTGAATTCCATAACTTTTGGTCAGCACTGCCTGAAGATGATCTGGTTCAATTTTCGTGCAAATCGGACAAACCGTCTAGGACGAGTTCGAAAAAGTAGCTTTTTCAGCCCATTAAAAATGGCGGCCATATTTATAAGCCGGAAAATGACGTCATAGGGTGCAATCGAATCGGCATGAGCTCGGGAATCAGAGGAAAAAAGAATTTTGTTGATTGGCCAAACGGTTCAAAAGTTATTAGCAAAATAAAAGTGAAATTTTGGACAGTTGGTGGCGCTAGAGGGATTGGTTTTAAGACACCAAATTTGGTATGGTGACTTTTTGGACTGTCCTCTATCATTGTGCCAAATTTCATAACTTTCCCGCAATCGGTTCTATGGGCTGCCATAGACTCCCATGGCGGAAGAAGAATAATAATAATAAATATAGCTGCAAGCAGCAATTACCGGGGCCAAGCAGAATAAGACGACAAGACATGCCAACATGTCTGAAACAATGAGCAATTAAAGACATTTAAAGAGGATTTTAGGCGAAATGGCTGAAAAATCATGTAAAAAGTGATTCAAAATATGATTTAATGGATTGTCACTTTTGACCAAAAGGTGGCGCTGTTACGAAATTGATGTGGTGTGGTCAGAGTAAGGAGACAGTGACACATACAAAGTTTTGTGTCAATATGTCGAGGCATTGCAGATATAAAGCCTGAATAGTCATTTTGGCATCATGCCTCAACTTTTCTGCTGTGCTATACGAAAACGGTTTCATAAATCGACACGAAATCCATAACTTTTTGTCGGCACAGTCTGGAGATGATACGATTCGATTTTGGTGAAAATCGGACAAACGGTCTAGGAGGAGTTCGAAAAAGTAGGTTTTGAATGAAAATCAAGATGGCGGACAGGAAGTTTGGCCAAATAAGGAAAACTTGGTATCTATGTTCTCGGCTTGACCCAAGGAATCTATTAAGACCCGTGGCATTTCAATAGCCAGATTTATTCAAAAGTTATTAGCCTTTTTGGAAATTTTGTTATAACTTTTGACCACTAGGTGGCGCTGTCTTGAAATATTTTGGTTGCCTTCAGGGGATGGTGCTGATGACACAATCTGAGTTTCGTAATATTACACCAATGCATTTGTTTAGTATAGCATTTTATTTCACAAAACTGTATTGAAGTCAATGGGAATTTCATATTTTGTTCAATTATAGCGCCACCAAGAGGCTCAGTCCCACAATTTTTTTTATGTGTCCTCAGAGTGAGCCCATTCATATGTGTGTCAATTTTGGTGAAAATATCTCAATTCGCTTCGGAGTTATAGACATTTATATGAAAAAACACGAAAAAAATGACTGACACATGACTTTGATTGGAAATTAGTACCCCTAAACATCAATATTTTCGCATTTGGGCATTGGCGTATAGCTATCGACCTATGTTTTCAAACTTCTGACGGTGGTTTCGTCTCGATCGGACTAGCGGTTTCAAAGATATAGCCAAATGTTTTTTAAGCGCTAAATCACAACGCTACACAAACCGTAAGGCGAAACCTAGCATGTTTGGTATCGTAGGACTCGGCAACGATTCAGGAGTCTAAAAAGATGAGTTTCGTGAAAATAAGTCGACCACACCCAAAGTTATAAGCATTTGAAAAAAAAAATTCACCACTAGGTGGCGCTGTTTCGAAACTTCTCAGGCTCATTCAGGGCATTGTGCTGATGACCCATACCACGTTTCGTAACAATCCGTTCATGCGTTCATAAAATACAGAATTTTAGCACAAAATTCAAAATGGCCGACAGCCAAAATGACCGATATGGTCAAATTGGATATCAGTCGACTCGGCATGTTGCCCTGAATCTAACGAGACCAATTTTATGATTTTTGGACAAACTGTTCAGAAGTTATAAGCAAAAATAGCCATTTTTCATATCTCCGGACCAGTAGGTGGCGCTGCGCCGAAACACAGCATGTAGCCTCAGGTCATGCTTGTGAGTACAAGTACCAAGTTTGGTCTGAATACGATAAACCGTTGCGGAGATACGGCCTTACGACTGTTTTTGCTAGCGCTACGTAAAATGTATTTGTGCGTTTATCGAAAACGGTTTGACGAATCCATTTGAATTCCATAACTTTTTGTCAGCACTACCTGAAGATGATCTGGTTCAATTTTCGTGCAAATCGGACAAACCGTCTAGGACGAGTTCGAAAAAGTAGCTTTTTTTGAAAATTCAAGATGGCGGCCATATTTTTATGACGGAAAATGACGTCATAGGGTGCAATCGAATCGCCATGAGCTCAGGAATCAGAGGAAAAAATAATTTTGTTGATTGGCCTTACGGTTCAAAAGTTATTAGCAAAGTAAAAGTGAAACTTTGGACAGGTGGTGGCGCTAGAGGGAATGACTTAGAAACACCAAAATTGGTGTATTTAATGTTGGGACTGTCCTCTATCAGAATGTCAAACCAAAACAACTTTCCCGCAATCGGTTCTATGGGCTGCCATAGACTCCCAGAGCGGAAGAATAATAATAATAATAAATATAGCTGCAAGCAGCAATTACCGGGGCCAAGCAGAATAAGACGACAAGACATGCCAACATGTCTGAAAGTGTCAGACCAACTGCAACAATGAGCAATTAAAGACATTTAAAGAGGATTTTAGGCGAAATGGCTGAAAAATCATGTAAAAAGTGATTCAAAATATGATTTAATGGATTGTCACTTTTGACCAAAAGGTGGCGCTGTTACGAAATTGATGTGGTGTGGTCAGAGTAAGGAGACAGTGACACATACAAAGTTTTGTGTCAATATGTCGAGGCATTGCAGATATAAAGCCTGAATAGTCATTTTGGCATCATGCCTCAACTTTGCTGCTGTGCTATACGATAACGGTTTCATAAATCGACACGAAATCCATAACTTTTTGTCGGCACAGTCTGGAGATGATACGATTCGATTTTGGTGAAAATCGGACAAACGGTCTAGGAGGAGTTCGAAAAAGTAGGTTTTGAATGAAAATCAAGATGGCGGACAGGAAGTTTGGCCAAATAAGGAAAACTTGGTATCTATGTTCTCGGCTTGACCCAAGGAATCTATTAAGACCCGTGGCATTTCAATAGCCAGATTTATTCAAAAGTTATTAGCCTTTTTGGAAATTTTGTTATAACTTTTGACCACTAGGTGGCGCTGTCTTGAAATATTTTGGTTGCCTTCAGGGGATGGTGCTGATGACACAATCTGAGTTTCGTAATATTACACCAATGCATTTGTTTAGTATAGCATTTTATTTCACAAAACTGTATTGAAGTCAATGGGAATTTCATATTTTGTTCAATTATAGCGCCACCAAGAGGCTCAGTCCCACAATTTTTTTTACGTGTCCTCAGAGTGAGCCCATACATATGTGTGTCAATTTTGGTGAAAATATCTCAATTCGCTTCGGAGTTATAGACATTTATATGAAAAAACACGAAAAAAATGACTGACACATGACTTTGATTGGAAATTAGTACCCCTAAACATCAATATTTTCGCATTTGGGCATTGGCGTATAGCTATCGACCTATGTTTCCAAACTTCTGACGGTGGTTTCGTCTCGATCGGACAAATGGTTTCGAAGATATAGCCAAATGTTTTTTAAGCGCTAAATCACAACGTTACACAAACCGTAAGGCGAAACCTAGCATGTTTGATATCGTTGGACTCGGCAAGGATTCAGTAGTCTAATGAGATGAGTTTGGTGAAAATAAGTCGACCACACCCAAAGTTATAAGCATTTGAAAAAAAAAATTCACCACTAGGTGGCGCTGTTTCGAAACTTCTCAGGCTCCTTCAGAACATCGTGTTGATGACCCATACCAAGTTTCGTAACAATCCGTTCATGCGTTCTTAAAATACAGCATTTTAGCACAAAATTCAAAATGGCCGACAGTCAAAATGGCCGATATGGTAAAATTGGATATCAGTCGACTCGGCATGTTGCCCTGAATCTAACGAGACCAATTTTATGATTTTTGGACAAATTGTTCAGAAGTTATAAGCAAAAATAGCCATTTTTCATATCTCCGGACCAGTAGGTGGCGCTGCGCCGAAACGCAGCATGTAGCCTCAGGTCATGCTTGTGAGTACAAGTACCAAGTTTGGTCTGAATACGATAAACCGTTGCGGAGATACGGCCTTACGACTGTTTTTGCTAGCGCTACGTAAAATGTATTTGTGCGTTTATTGAAAACGGTTTGACGAATCCATTTGAATTCCATAACTTTTTGTCAGCACTACCTGAAGATGATCTGGTTCAATTTTCGTGCAAATCGGACAAACCGTCTAGGACGAGTTCGAAAAAGTAGCTTTTTTTGAAAATTCAAGATGGCGGCCATATTTTTATGACGGCAAATGACGTCATAGGGTGCAATCGAATCGCCATGAGCTCAGGAATCAGAGGAAAAAAGAATTTCGCTGATTGGCCTTACGGTTCAAAAGTTATTAGCAAAATAAAAGTGAAACTTTGGACAGGTGGTGGCGCTAGAGGGAATGACTTAGAAACACCAAAATTGGTGTATTTAATGTTGAGACGGTCCTCTATCAGAATGTCAAACCAAAACAACTTTCCCGCAATCGGTTCTATGGGCTGCCATAGACTCCCATGGCGGAAGAATAATAATAATAATAATAATAATAATAATAATAAGAAACGGAACAGATACAATAGGTGCCTCCGCACCTTCGGTGCTTGGCCCCTAATAATAAGAAACGGAACAGATACAATAGGTGCCTCCGCACCTTCGGTGCTTGGCCCCTAATAAATATAGCTGCAAGCAGCCATTACCGGGGCCAAGCACAATAAGACGACAAGACATGCCGACATGTCTGAAAGTGTCAGACCAACTGCAACAATGAGCAATTAAAGACATTTAAAGAGGATTTTAGGCAAAATGCCTGAAAAATCATAGAAACAATAATTAAAAATATGATTTGATGGATTATCACTTTCGACCAATAGGTGGCGCAGTTACAAAACTGATGTGATGTGGTCAGAGTGAAGTTACAATGACACATACAAAGTTTGGTGTCAATATGTCAAGGCATTGCAGAGATAAAGCCTTAATTAATGCTATTAGCATCATGCCTCAACTTTGCTGCTGCGCTATACGAAAACGGTTTCGTCTATCGACACGAAATCCATAACTTTTAGTCGGCACGGTCTGGAGATGATACGATTCGATTTTGGTGAAAATCGGACAAACGGTCTAGGAGGAGTTCGAAAAAGTAGGTTTTGAATGAAAATCAAGATGGCGGACAAGAAGTTTGACCAAATAAGGAAAATTTGGTATCTATGTTCTCGGCTTGACCCAAGGAATCTATTAAGACCAGTGGCATTTACATAGGCCGATGTATTCAAAAGTTATTAGCAGTTTTGGAAATGTTGTTATAACTTTTGACCACTAGGTGGCGCTGTCTCTAAATATTTTGGGTACCTTCAGGGGATGGTGCTGATGGCACATTCTGAGTTTCGTAATATTACACCAATGCATTTGTTTAGTATAGCATTTTATTTCACAAAACTGCATTGAAGTCAATGGGAATTTCATGTTTTGTTCTATTATAGCGCCACCAAGAGGCTCAGTCCCACAATTTTTTTTATGTGTCCTCAGAGTGAGCCCATACATATATGTGTCGATTTTGGTGCAAAAATCTCAATTTGCTTCGGAGTTATAGACATTTATATGAAAAAACACGAAAAAAATGACTGACACATGACTTTGATTGAATATTACTACCCCTAAACATCAATATTTTCGCATTTGGGCATTGGCATATAGCTATCGACCTATGTTTCCAAACTTCTGACGGTGGTTTCGTCTCGATCGGACAAGCGGTTACGAAGATATAGCCAAATGTTTTTTAAGCGCTAAATCACAACGCTACACAAACCGTTAGGCGAAACCTAACATGTTTGGTATCGTTGGACTCGGCAACGATTCAGGAGTCCAATGAGATGAGTTTCGTGAAAATAAGTCGATCACACCCAAAGTTATAAGCTTTTGAAAAAAAAAATTCACCACTAGGTGGCGCTGTTACGAAACTTCTCACACTCCTTCAGGACATCGTGTTGATGACCCATACCAAGTTTCGTAACAATCTGTTCATGCGTTGTTAAAATACAGCATTTTAGCACAAAATTCAAAATGGCCGACAGTCAAAATGGCCGATATGGCAAAATTGGATATCAGTCGACTCGGCATGTCGTCCTGAATCTATCAAGACCAATTTTATGATTTTTGGACAAACTGTTCAGAAGTTATAAGCAAAAATATCCATTTTTCATATCTCCGGACCAGTAGGTGGCGCTGCGCCGAAACGCAGCATGTAGCCTCAGGTCATGCTTGTGAGTATATGGACCAAGTTTGGTCTGAATACGATAAACCGTTGCGGAGATACAGCCTTACGACTGTTTTTGCTAGGGCTACGTAAAATGTATTCGTGCGTTTATCAAAAACGGTTTGACGAATCAATTTGAATTCCATAACTTTTGGTCAGCACTGCCTGAAGATGATCTGGTTCAATTTTCGTGCAAATCGGACAAACCGTCTAGGACGAGTTCGAAAAAGTAGCTTTTTCAGCCCATTAAAAATGGCGGCCATATTTATAAGCCGGAAAATGACGTCATAGGGTGCAATCGAATCGGCATGAGCTCGGGAATCAGAGGAAAAAAGAATTTTGTTGATTGGCCAAACGGTTCAAAAGTTATTAGCAAAATAAAAGTGAAATTTTGGACAGTTGGTGGCGCTAGAGGGATTGGTTTTAAGACACCAAATTTGGTATGGTGACTTTTTGGACTGTCCTCTATCATTGTGCCAAATTTCATAACTTTCCCGCAATCGGTTCTATGGGCTGCCATAGACTCCCATGGCGGAAGAAGAATAATAATAATAAATATAGCTGCAAGCAGCAATTACCGGGGCCAAGCAGAATAAGACGACAAGACATGCCAACATGTCTGAAAGTGTCAGACCAACTGCAACAATGAGCAATTAAAGACATTTAAAGAGGATTTTAGGCGAAATGGCTGAAAAATCATGTAAAAAGTGATTCAAAATATGATTTAATGGATTGTCACTTTTGACCAAAAGGTGGCGCTGTTACGAAATTGATGTGGTGTGGTCAGAGTAAGGAGACAGTGACACATACAAAGTTTTGTGTCAATATGTCGAGGCATTGCAGATATAAAGCCTGAATAGTCATTTTGGCATCATGCCTCAACTTTGCTGCTGTGCTATACGAAAACGGTTTCATCAATCGACACGAAATCCATAACTTTTTGTCGGCACAGTCTGGAGATGATACGATTCGATTTTGGTGAAAATCGGACAAACGGTCTAGGAGGAGTTCGAAAAAGTAGGTTTTGAATGAAAATCAAGATGGCGGACAGGAAGTTTGGCCAAATAAGGAAAACTTGGTATCTATGTTCTCGGCTTGACCCAAGGAATCTATTAAGACCAGTGGCATTTACATAGGCCGATGTATTCAAAAGTTATTAGCCTTTTTGGAAATTTTGTTATAACTTTTGACCACTAGGTGGCGCTGTCTTGAAATATTTTGGTTGCCTTCAGGGGATGGTGCTGATGACACAATCTGAGTTTCGTAATATTACACCAATGCATTTGTTTAGTATAGCATTGTATTTCACAAAACTGTATTGAAGTCAATGGGAATTTCATATTTTGTTCAATTATAGCGCCACCAAGAGGCTCAGTCCCACAATTTTTTTTACGTGTCCTCAGAGTGAGCCCATACATATGTGTGTCAATTTTGGTGAAAATATCTCAATTCGCTTCGGAGTTATAGACATTTATATGAAAAAACACGAAAAAAATGACTGACACATGACTTTGATTGGAAATTAGTACCCCTAAACATCAATATTTTCGCATTTGGGCATTGGCGTATAGCTATCGACCTATGTTTCCAAACTTCTGACGGTGGTTTCGTCTCGATCGGACTAGCGGTTTCAAAGATATAGCCAAATGTTTTTTAAGCGCTAAATCACAACGCTACACAAACCGTAAGGCGAAACCTAGCATGTTTGGTATCGTAGGACTCGGCAACGATTCAGGAGTCTAAAAAGATGAGTTTCGTGAAAATAAGTCGACCACACCCAAAGTTATAAGCTTTTGAAAAAAAAAATTCACCACTAGGTGGCGCTGTTTCGAAACTTCTCAGGCTCATTCAGGGCATTGTGCTGATGACCCATACCAAGTTTCGTAACAATCTGTTCATGCGTTGTTAAAATACAGCATTTTAGCACAAAATTCAAAATGGCCGACAGTCAAAATGGCCGATATGGCAAAATTGGATATCAGTCGACTCGGCATGTCGTCCTGAATCTATCAAGACCAATTTTATGATTTTTGGACAAACTGTTCAGAAGTTATAAGCAAAAATATCCATTTTTCATATCTCCGGACCAGTAGGTGGCGCTGCGCCGAAACGCAGCATGTAGCCTCAGGTCATGCTTGTGAGTATATGTACCAAGTTTGGTCTGAATACGATAAACCGTTGCGGAGATACAGCCTTACGACTGTTTTTGCTAGGGCTACGTAAAATGTATTCGTGCGTTTATCAAAAACGGTTTGACGAATCAATTTGAATTCCATAACTTTTGGTCAGCACTGCCTGAAGATGATCTGGTTCAATTTTCGTGCAAATCGGACAAACCGTCTAGGACGAGTTCGAAAAAGTAGCTTTTTCAGCCCATTAAAAATGGCGGCCATATTTATAAGCCGGAAAATGACGTCATAGGGTGCAATCGAATCGGCATGAGCTCGGGAATCAGAGGAAAAAAGAATTTTGTTGATTGGCCAAACGGTTCAAAAGTTATTAGCAAAATAAAAGTGAAATTTTGGACAGTTGGTGGCGCTAGAGGGATTGGTTTTAAGACACCAAATTTGGTATGGTGACTTTTTGGACTGTCCTCTATCATTGTGCCAAATTTCATAACTTTCCCGCAATCGGTTCTATGGGCTGCCATAGACTCCCATGGCGGAAGAATAATAATAATAAATATAGCTGCAAGCAGCCATTACCGGGGCCAAGCACAATAAGACGACAAGACATGCCGACATGTCTGAAAGTGTCAGACCAACTGCAACAATGAGCAATTAAAGACATTTAAAGAGGATTTTAGGCAAAATGCCTGAAAAATCATAGAAACAATAATTAAAAATATGATTTGATGGATTATCACTTTCGACCAATAGGTGGCGCAGTTACAAAACTGATGTGATGTGGTCAGAGTGAAGTTACAATGACACATACAAAGTTTGGTGTCAATATGTCAAGGCATTGCAGAGATAAAGCCTTAATTAATGCTATTAGCATCATGCCTCAACTTTGCTGCTGCGCTATACGAAAACGGTTTCGTCTATCGACACGAAATCCATAACTTTTAGTCGGCACGGTCTGGAGATGATACGATTCGATTTTGGTGAAAATCGGACAAACGGTCTAGGAGGAGTTCGAAAAAGTAGGTTTTGAATGAAAATCAAGATGGCGGACAAGAAGTTTGACCAAATAAGGAAAATTTGGTATCTATGTTCTCGGCTTGACCCAAGGAATCTATTAAGACCAGTGGCATTTACATAGGCCGTTGTATTCAAAAGTTATTAGCAGTTTTGGAAATGTTGTTATAACTTTTGACCACTAGGTGGCGCTGTCTCTAAATATTTTGGGTACCTTCAGGGGATGGTGCTGATGGCACATTCTGAGTTTCGTAATATTACACCAATGCATTTGTTTAGTATAGCATTTTATTTCACAAAACTGCATTGAAGTCAATGGGAATTTCATGTTTTGTTCTATTATAGCGCCACCAAGAGGCTCAGTCCCACCATTTTTTTTATGTGTCCTCAGAGTGAGCCCATACATATATGTGTCGATTTTGGTGCAAAAATCTCAATTTGCTTCGGAGTTATAGACATTTATATGAAAAAACACGAAAAAAATGACTGACACATGACTTTGATTGAATATTACTACCCCTAAACATCAATATTTTCGCATTTGGGCATTGGCGTATAGCTATCGACCTATGTTTCCAAACTTCTGACGGTGGTTTCGTCTCGATCGGACAAGCGGTTTCGAAGATATAGCCAAATGTTTTTTAAGCGCTAAATCACAACGCTACACAAACCGTTAGGCGAAACCTAACATGTTTGGTATCGTTGGACTCGGCAACGATTCAGGAGTCCAATGAGATGAGTTTCGTGAAAATAAGTCGATCACACCCAAAGTTATAAGCTTTTGAAAAAAAAAATTCACCACTAGGTGGCGCTGTTACGAAACTTCTCACACTCCTTCAGGACATCGTGTTGATGACCCATACCAAGTTTCGTAACAATCTGTTCATGCGTTGTTAAAATACAGCATTTTAGCACAAAATTCAAAATGGCCGACAGTCAAAATGGCCGATATGGCAAAATTGGATATCAGTCGACTCGGCATGTCGTCCTGAATCTATCAAGACCAATTTTATGATTTTTGGACAAACTGTTCAGAAGTTATAAGCAAAAATATCCATTTTTCATATCTCCGGACCAGTAGGTGGCGCTGCGCCGAAACGCAGCATGTAGCCTCAGGTCATGCTTGTGAGTATATGTACCAAGTTTGGTCTGAATACGATAAACCGTTGCGGAGATACAGCCTTACGACTGTTTTTGCTAGGGCTACGTAAAATGTATTCGTGCGTTTATCAAAAACGGTTTGACGAATCAATTTGAATTCCATAACTTTTGGTCAGCACTGCCTGAAGATGATCTGGTTCAATTTTCGTGCAAATCGGACAAACCGTCTAGGACGAGTTCGAAAAAGTAGCTTTTTCAGCCCATTAAAAATGGCGGCCATATTTATAAGCCGGAAAATGACGTCATAGGGTGCAATCGAATCGGCATGAGCTCGGGAATCAGAGGAAAAAAGAATTTTGTTGATTGGCCAAACGGTTCAAAAGTTATTAGCAAAATAAAAGTGAAATTTTGGACAGTTGGTGGCGCTAGAGGGATTGGTTTTAAGACACCAAATTTGGTATGGTGACTTTTTGGACTGTCCTCTATCATTGTGCCAAATTTCATAACTTTCCCGCAATCGGTTCTATGGGCTGCCATAGACTCCCATGGCGGAAGAAGAATAATAATAAATATAGCTGCAAGCAGCAATTACCGGGGCCAAGCAGAATAAGACGACAAGACATGCCAACATGTCTGAAACAATGAGCAATTAAAGACATTTAAAGAGGATTTTAGGCGAAATGGCTGAAAAATCATGTAAAAAGTGATTCAAAATATGATTTAATGGATTGTCACTTTTGACCAAAAGGTGGCGCTGTTACGAAATTGATGTGGTGTGGTCAGAGTAAGGAGACAGTGACACATACAAAGTTTTGTGTCAATATGTCGAGGCATTGCAGATATAAAGCCTGAATAGTCATTTTGGCATCATGCCTCAACTTTTCTGCTGTGCTATACGAAAACGGTTTCATAAATCGACACGAAATCCATAACTTTTTGTCGGCACAGTCTGGAGATGATACGATTCGATTTTGGTGAAAATCGGACAAACGGTCTAGGAGGAGTTCGAAAAAGTAGGTTTTGAATGAAAATCAAGATGGCGGACAGGAAGTTTGGCCAAATAAGGAAAACTTGGTATCTATGTTCTCGGCTTGACCCAAGGAATCTATTAAGACCCGTGGCATTTCAATAGCCAGATTTATTCAAAAGTTATTAGCCTTTTTGGAAATTTTGTTATAACTTTTGACCACTAGGTGGCGCTGTCTTGAAATATTTTGGTTGCCTTCAGGGGATGGTGCTGATGACACAATCTGAGTTTCGTAATATTACACCAATGCATTTGTTTAGTATAGCATTTTATTTCACAAAACTGTATTGAAGTCAATGGGAATTTCATATTTTGTTCAATTATAGCGCCACCAAGAGGCTCAGTCCCACAATTTTTTTTTACGTGTCCTCAGAGTGAGCCCATACATATGTGTGTCAATTTTGGTGAAAATATCTCAATTCGCTTCGGAGTTATAGACATTTATATGAAAAAACACGAAAAAAATGACTGACACATGACTTTGATTGGAAATTAGTACCCCTAAACATCAATATTTTCGCATTTGGGCATTGGCGTATAGCTATCGACCTATGTTTCCAAACTTCTGACGGTGGTTTCGTCTCGATCGGACTAGCGGTTTCAAAGATATAGCCAAATGTTTTTTAAGCGCTAAATCACAACGCTACACAAACCGTAAGGCGAAACCTAGCATGTTTGGTATCGTAGGACTCGGCAACGATTCAGGAGTCTAAAAAGATGAGTTTCGTGAAAATAAGTCGACCACACCCAAAGTTATAAGCATTTGAAAAAAAAAATTCACCACTAGGTGGCGCTGTTTCGAAACTTCTCAGGCTCATTCAGGGCATTGTGCTGATGACCCATACCACATTTCGTAACAATCCGTTCATGCGTTCATAAAATACAGAATTTTAGCACAAAATTCAAAATGGCCGACAGCCAAAATGACCGATATGGTCAAATTGGATATCAGTCGACTCGGCATGTTGCCCTGAATCTAACGAGACCAATTGTATGATTTTTGGACAAACTGTTCAGAAGTTATAAGCAAAAATAGCCATTTTTCATATCTCCGGACCAGTAGGTGGCGCTGCGCCGAAACACAGCATGTAGCCTCAGGTCATGCTTGTGAGTACAAGTACCAAGTTTGGTCTGAATACGATAAACCGTTGCGGAGATACGGCCTTACGACTGTTTTTGCTAGCGCTACGTAAAATGTATTTGTGCGTTTATTGAAAACGGTTTGACGAATCCATTTGAATTCCATAACTTTTTGTCAGCACTACCTGAAGATGATCTGGTTCAATTTTCGTGCAAATCGGACAAACCGTCTAGGACGAGTTCGAAAAAGTAGCTTTTTTTGAAAATTCAAGATGGCGGCCATATTTTTATGACGGCAAATGACGTCATATGGTGCAATCGAATCGCCATGAGCTCAGGAATCAGAGGAAAAAAGAATTTCGCTGATTGGCCTTACGGTTCAAAAGTTATTAGCAAAATAAAAGTGAAACTTTGGACAGGTGGTGGCGCTAGAGGGAATGACTTAGAAACACCAAAATTGGTGTATTTAATGTTGAGACGGTCCTCTATCAGAATGTCAAACCAAAACAACTTTCCCGCAATCGGTTCTATGGGCTGCCATAGACTCCCATGGCGGAAGAATAATAATAATAATAATAATAATAATAATAATAATAATAAGAAACGGAACAGATACAATAGGTGCCTCCGCACCTTCGGTGCTTGGCCCCTAATAATAATAAGAACGCGAACAAAAACAATAGGTGCCTCCGCACCTTCGGTGCTTGGCCCCTAATAATAATAATAATAATAAGAAACGGAACAGATACAATAGGTGCCTCCGCACCTTCGGTGCTTGGCCCCTAATAATAATAATAAGAAACGGAACAGATACAATAGGTGCCTCCGCACCTTCGGTGCTTGGCCCCTAAATATAGCTGCAAGCAGCAATTACCGGGGCCAAGCAGAATAAGACGACAAGACATGCCAACATGTCTGAAAGTGTCAGACCAACTGCAACAATGAGCAATTAAAGACATTTAAAGAGGATTTTAGGCGAAATGGCTGAAAAATCATGTAAAAAGTGATTCAAAATATGATTTAATGGATTGTCACTTTTGACCAAAAGGTGGCGCTGTTACGAAATTGATGTGGTGTGGTCAGAGTAAGGAGACAGTGACACATACAAAGTTTTGTGTCAATATGTCGAGGCATTGCAGATATAAAGCCTGAATAGTCATTTTGGCATCATGCCTCAACTTTGCTGCTGTGCTATACGAAAACGGTTTCATCAATCGACACGAAATCCATAACTTTTTGTCGGCACAGTCTGGAGATGATACGATTCGATTTTGGTGAAAATCGGACAAACGGTCTAGGAGGAGTTCGAAAAAGTAGGTTTTGAATGAAAATCAAGATGGAGGACAGGAAGTTTGGCCAAATAAGGAAAACTTGGTATCTATGTTCTCGGCTTGACCCAAGGAATCTATTAAGACCAGTGGCATTTCAATAGCCAGATGTATTCAAAAGTTATTAGCCTTTTTGGAAATTTTGTTATAACTTTTGACCACTAGGTGGCGCTGTCTTGAAATATTTTGGTTGCCTTCAGGGGATGGTGCTGATGACACAATCTGAGTTTCGTAATATTACACCAATGCATTTGTTTAGTATAGCATTTTATTTCACAAAACTGTATTGAAGTCAATGGGAATTTCATATTTTGTTCAATTATAGCGCCACCAAGAGGCTCAGTCCCACAATTTTTTTTACGTGTCCTCAGAGTGAGCCCATACATATGTGTGTCAATTTTGGTGAAAATATCTCAATTCGCTTCGGAATTATAGACATTTATATGAAAAAACACGAAAAAAATGACTGACACATGACTTTGATTGGAAATTAGTACCCCTAAACATCAATATTTTCGCATTTGGGCATTGGCATATAGCTATCGACCTATGTTTCCAAACTTCTGACGGTGGTTTCGTCTCGATCGGACTAGCGGTTTCAAAGATATAGCCAAATGTTTTTTAAGCGCTAAATCACAACGCTACACAAACCGTAAGGCGAAACCTAGCATGTTTGGTATCGTAGGACTCGGCAACGATTCAGGAGTCTAAAAAGATGAGTTTCGTGAAAATAAGTCGACCACACCCAAAGTTATAAGCATTTGAAAAAAAAAATTCACCACTAGGTGGCGCTGTTTCGAAACTTCTCAGGCTCATTCAGGGCATCGTGCTGATGACCCATACCACGTTTCGTAACAATCCGTTCATGCGTTCATAAAATACAGAATTTTAGCACAAAATTCAAAATGGCCGACAGCCAAAATGACCGATATGGCAAAATTGGATATCAGTCGACTCGGCATGTTGCCCTGAATCTAACGAGACCAATTGTATGATTTTTGGACAAACTGTTCAGAAGTTATAAGCAAAAATAGCCATTTTTCATATCTCCGGACCAGTAGGTGGCGCTGCGCCGAAACACAGCATGTAGCCTCAGGTCATGCTTGTGAGTACAAGTACCAAGTTTGGTCTGAATACGATAAACCGTTGCGGAGATACGGCCTTACGACTGTTTTTGCTAGCGCTACGTAAAATGTATTCGTGCGTTTATCGAAAACGGTTTGATGAATCCATTTGAATTCCATAACTTTTTGTCAGCACTACCTGAAGATGATCTGGTTCAATTTTCGTGCAAATCGGACAAACCGTCTAGGACGAGTTCGAAAAAGTAGCTTTTTTTGAAAATTCAAGATGGTGGCCATATTTTTATGACGGCAAATGACGTCATAGGGTGCAATCGAATCGCCATGAGCTCAGGAATCAGAGGAAAAAAGAATTTCGCTGATTGGCCTTACGGTTCAAAAGTTATTAGCAAAATAAAAGTGAAACTTTGGACAGGTGGTGGCGCTAGAGGGAATGACTTAGAAACACCAAAATTGGTGTATTTAATGTTGAGACGGTCCTCTATCAGAATGTCAAACCAAAACAACTTTCCCGCAATCGGTTCTATGGGCTGCCATAGACTCCCATGGCGGAAGAAGAAGAAGAAGAAGAAGAAGAAGAATAATAATAAGAACGGGAACAGATACAATAGGTGCCTCCGCACCTTCGGTGCTTGGCCCCTAAATATAGCTGCAAGCAGCAATTACCGGGGCCAAGCAGAATAAGACGACAAGACATGCCAACATGTCTGAAAGTGTCAGACCAACTGCAACAATGAGCAATTAAAGACATTTAAAGAGGATTTTAGGCGAAATGGCTGAAAAATCATGTAAAAAGTGATTCAAAATATGATTTAATGGATTGTCACTTTTGACCAAAAGGTGGCGCTGTTACGAAATTGATGTGGTGTGGTCAGAGTAAGGAGACAGTGACACATACAAAGTTTTGTGTCAATATGTCGAGGCATTGCAGATATAAAGCCTGAATAGTCATTTTGGCATCATGCCTCAACTTTGCTGCTGTGCTATACGAAAACGGTTTCATCAATCGACACGAAATCCATAACTTTTTGTCGGCACAGTCTGGAGATGATACGATTCGATTTTGGTGAAAATCGGACAAACGGTCTAGGAGGAGTTCGAAAAAGTAGGTTTTGAATGAAAATCAAGATGGCGGACAGGAAGTTTGGCCAAATAAGGAAAACTTGGTATCTATGTTCTCGGCTTGACCCAAGGAATCTATTAAGACCCGTGCCATTTCAATAGCCAGATTTATTCAAAAGTTATTAGCCTTTTTGGAAATTTTGTTATAACTTTTGACCACTAGGTGGCGCTGTCTTGAAATATTTTGGTTGCCTTCAGGGGATGGTGCTGATGACACAATCTGAGTTTCGTAATATTACACCAATGCATTTGTTTAGTATAGCATTTTATTTCACAAAACTGTATTGAAGTCAATGGGAATTTCATATTTTGTTCAATTATAGCGCCACCAAGAGGCTCAGTCCCACAATTTTTTTTACGTGTCCTCAGAGTGAGCCCATACATATGTGTGTCAATTTTGGTGAAAATATCTCAATTCGCTTCGGAGTTATAGACATTTATATGAATAAACATGAAAAAAATGACTGTCACATGACTTTGATTGGAAATTAGTACCCCTAAACATCAATATTTTCGCATTTGGGCATTGGTGTATAGCGATCGACCTATGTTTACAAACTTCTGACGGTGGTTTCGTCTCGATCGGACTAGCGGTTTCAAAGATATAGCCAAATGTTTTTTAAGCGCTAAATCACAACGCTACACAAACCGTAAGGCAAAACCTAGCATGTTTGGTATCGTAGGACTCGGCAACGATTCAGGAGTCTAAAAAGATGAGTTTCGTGAAAATAAGTCGATCACACCCAAAGTTATAAGCATTTAAAAAAAAAAAATTACCACTAGGTGGCGCTGTTTCGAAACTTCTCACACTCCTTCAGGACATCGTGTTGATGACCCATACCAAGTTTCGTAACAATCCGTTTGTGCGTTCTTAAAATATAGCATTTTAGCACAAAATTCAAAATGGCCGACAGTCAAAATGGCCGATATGGCAAAATTGGATATCAGTCGACTCGGCATGTTGCCCTGAATCTATCGAGACCAATTTTATGATTTTTGGACAAACTGTTCAGAAGTTATAAGCAAAAATAGCCATTTTTCATATCTCCGGACCAGTAGGTGGCGCTGCGCCGAAACGCAGCATGTAGCCTCAGGTCATGCTTGTGAGTACATGTACCAAGTTTGGTCTGAATACGATAAACCGTTGCGGAGATACGGCCTTACGACTCTTTTTGCTAGGGCTACTTAAAATGTATTCGTGCGTTTATCGAAAACGGTTTGACGAATCAATTTGAATTCCATAACTTTTGGTCAGCACTGCCTGAAGATGATCTGGTTCAATTTTCGTGCAAATCGGACAAACCGTCTAGGACGAGTTCGAAAAAGTAGCTTTTTCAGAAAATTAAAAATGGCGGCCATATTTATATGACGGAAAATGACGTCATAGGGTGCAATCGAATCGCCATGAGCTCAGGAATCAGAGGAAAAAAGAATTTCGCTGATTGGCCTTACGGTTCAAAAGTTATTAGCAAAATAAAAGTGAAACTTTGGACAGGTGGTGGCGCTAGAGGGAATGACTTAGAAACACAAAAATTGGTGTATTTAATGTTGGGACTGTCCTCTATCAGAATGTCAAACCAAAACAACTTTCCCGCAATCGGTTCTATGGGCTGCCATAGACTCCCATGGCGGAAGAAGAAGAAGAAGAAGAATAATAAATATAGCTGCAAGCAGCAATTACCGGGGCCAAGCAGAATAAGACGACAAGACATGCCAACATGTCTGAAAGTGTCAGACCAACTGCAACAATGAGCAATTAAAGACATTTAAAGAGGATTTTAGGCGAAATGGCTGAAAAATCATGTAAAAAGTGATTCAAAATATGATTTAATGGATTGTCACTTTTGACCAAAAGGTGGCGCTGTTACGAAATTGATGTGGTGTGGTCAGAGTAAGGAGACAGTGACACATACAAAGTTTTGTGTCAATATGTCGAGGCATTGCAGATATAAAGCCTGAATAGTCATTTTGGCATCATGCCTCAACTTTGCTGCTGTGCTATACAAAAACGGTTTCATCAATCGACACGAAATCCATAACTTTTTGTCGGCACAGTCTGGAGATGATACGATTCGATTTTGGTGAAAATCGGACAAACGGTCTAGGAGGAGTTAGAAAAAGTAGGTTTTGAATGAAAATCAAGATGGCGGACAGGAAGTTTGGCCAAATAAGGAAAACTTGGTATCTATGTTCTCGGCTTGACCCAAGGAATCTATTAAGACCCGTGGCATTTCAATAGCCAGATTTATTCAAAAGTTATTAGCCTTTTTGGAAATTTTGTTATAACTTTTGACCACTAGGTGGCGCTGTCTTGAAATATTTTGGTTGCCTTCAGGGGATGGTGCTGATGACACAATCTGAGTTTCGTAATATTACACCAATGCATTTGTTTAGTATAGCATTTTATTTCACAAAACTGTATTGAAGTCAATGGGAATTTCATATTTTGTTCAATTATAGCGCCACCAAGAGGCTCAGTCCCACAATTTTTTTTACGTGTCCTCAGAGTGAGCCCATACATATGTGTGTCAATTTTGGTGAAAATATCTCAATTCGCTTCGGAGTTATAGACATTTATATGAAAAAATACGAAAAAAATGACTGACACATGACTTTGATTGGAAATTAGTACCCCTAAACATCAATATTTTCGCATTTGGGCATTGGCGTATAGCTATCGACCTATGTTTCCAAACTTCTGACGGTGGTTTCGTCTCGATCGGACTAGCGGTTTCAAAGATATAGCCAAATGTTTTTTAAGCGCTAAATCACAACGCTACACAAACCGTAAGGCGAAACCTAGCATGTTTGGTATCGTAGGACTCGGCAACGATTCAGGAGTCTAAAAAGATGAGTTTCGTGAAAATAAGTCGACCACACCCAAAGTTATAAGCATTTGAAAAAAAAAATTCACCACTAGGTGGCGCTGTTTCGAAACTTCTCAGGCTCATTCAGGGCATTGTGCTGATGACCCATACCACATTTCGTAACAATCCGTTCATGCGTTCATAAAATACAGAATTTTAGCACAAAATTCAAAATGGCCGACAGCCAAAATGACCGATATGGTCAAATTGGATATCAGTCGACTCGGCATGTTGCCCTGAATCTAACGAGACCAATTGTATGATTTTTGGACAAACTGTTCAGAAGTTATAAGCAAAAATAGCCATTTTTCATATCTCCGGACCAGTAGGTGGCGCTGCGCCGAAACACAGCATGTAGCCTCAGGTCATGCTTGTGAGTACAAGTACCAAGTTTGGTCTGAATACGATAAACCGTTGCGGAGATACGGCCTTACGACTGTTTTTGCTAGCGCTACGTAAAATGTATTTGTGCGTTTATTGAAAACGGTTTGACGAATCCATTTGAATTCCATAACTTTTTGTCAGCACTACCTGAAGATGATCTGGTTCAATTTTCGTGCAAATCGGACAAACCGTCTAGGACGAGTTCGAAAAAGTAGCTTTTTTTGAAAATTCAAGATGGCGGCCATATTTTTATGACGGCAAATGACGTCATAGGGTGCAATCGAATCGCCATGAGCTCAGGAATCAGAGGAAAAAAGAATTTCGCTGATTGGCCTTACGGTTCAAAAGTTATTAGCAAAATAAAAGTGAAACTTTGGACAGGTGGTGGCGCTAGAGGGAATGACTTAGAAACACCAAAATTGGTGTATTTAATGTTGAGACGGTCCTCTATCAGAATGTCAAACCAAAACAACTTTCCCGCAATCGGTTCTATGGGCTGCCATAGACTCCCATGGCGGAAGAATAATAATAATAATAATAATAAATATAGCTGCAAGCAGCAATTACCGGGGCCAAGCAGAATAAGACGACAAGACATGCCAACATGTCTGAAAGTGTCAGACCAACTGCAACAATGAGCAATTAAAGACATTTAAAGAGGATTTTAGGCGAAATGGCTGAAAAATCATGTAAAAAGTGATTCAAAATATGATTTAATGGATTGTCACTTTTGACCAAAAGGTGGCGCTGTTACGAAATTGATGTGGTGTGGTCAGAGTAAGGAGACAGTGACACATACAAAGTTTTGTGTCAATATGTCGAGGCATTGCAGATATAAAGCCTGAATAGTCATTTTGGCATCATGCCTCAACTTTGCTGCTGTGCTATACGAAAACGGTTTCATCAATCGACACGAAATCCATAACTTTTTGTCGGCACAGTCTGGAGATGATACGATTCGATTTTGGTGAAAATCGGACAAACGGTCTAGGAGGAGTTCGAAAAAGTAGGTTTTGAATGAAAATCAAGATGGCGGACAGGAAGTTTGGCCAAATAAGGAAAACTTGGTATCTATGTTCTCGGCTTGACCCAAGGAATCTATTAAGACCCGTGGCATTTCAATATCCAGATTTATTCAAAAGTTATTAGCCTTTTTGGAAATTTTGTTATAACTTTTGACCACTAGGTGGCACTGTCTTGAAATATTTTGGTTGCCTTCAGGGGATGGTGCTGATGACACAATCTGAGTTTCGTAATATTACACCAATGCATTTGTTTAGTATAGCATTTTATTTCACAAAACTGTATTGAAGTCAATGGGAATTTCATATTTTGTTCAATTATAGCGCCACCAAGAGGCTCAGTCCCACAATTTTTTTTACGTGTCCTCAGAGTGAGCCCATACATATGTGTGTCAATTTTGGTGAAAATATCTCAATTCGCTTCAGAGTTATAGACATTTATATGAAAAAACACGAAAAAAATGACTGACACATGACTTTGATTGGAAATTAGTACCCCTAAACATCAATATTTTCGCATTTGGGCATTAGCGTATAGCTATCGACCTATGTTTCCAAACTTCTGACGGTGGTTTCGTCTCGATCGGACTAGCGGTTTCAAAGATATAGCCAAATGTTTTTTAAGCGCTAAATCACAACGCTACACAAACCGTAAGGCGAAACCTAGCATGTTTGGTATCGTAGGACTCGGCAACGATTCAGGAGTCTAAAAAGATGAGTTTCGTGAAAATAAGTCGACCACACCCAAAGTTATAAGCATTTGAAAAAAAAAATTCACCACTAGGTGGCGCTGTTTCGAAACTTCTCAGGCTCATTCAGGGCATTGTGCTGATGACCCATACCACGTTTCGTAACAATCCGTTCATGCGTTCATAAAATACAGAATTTTAGCACAAAATTCAAAATGGCCGACAGCCAAAATGACCGATATGGTCAAATTGGATATCAGTCGACTCGGCATGTTGCCCTGAATCTAACGAGACCAATTGTATGATTTTTGGACAAACTGTTCAGAAGTTATAAGCAAAAATAGCCATTTTTCATATCTCCGGACCAGTAGGTGGCGCTGCGCCGAAACACAGCATGTAGCCTCAGGTCATGCTTGTGAGTACAAGTACCAAGTTTGGTCTGAATACGATAAACCGTTGCGGAGATACGGCCTTACGACTGTTTTTGCTAGCGCTACGTAAAATGTATTTGTGCGTTTATTGAAAACGGTTTGACGAATCCATTTGAATTCCATAACTTTTTGTCAGCACTACCTGAAGATGATCTGGTTCAATTTTCGTGCAAATCGGACAAACCGTCTAGGACGAGTTCGAAAAAGTAGCTTTTTTTGAAAATTCAAGATGGCGGCCATATTTTTATGACGGCAAATGACGTCATAGGGTGCAATCGAATCGCCATGAGCTCAGGAATCAGAGGAAAAAAGAATTTCGCTGATTGGCCTTACGGTTCAAAAGTTATTAGCAAAATAAAAGTGAAACTTTGGACAGGTGGTGGCGCTAGAGGGAATGACTTAGAAACACCAAAATTGGTGTATTTAATGTTGAGACGGTCCTCTATCAGAATGTCAAACCAAAACAACTTTCCCGCAATCGGTTCTATGGGCTGCCATAGACTCCCATGGCGGAAGAATAATAATAATAATAATAATAATAATAATAATAAGAAATGGAACAGATACAATAGGTGCCTCCGCACCTTCGGTGCTTGGCCCCTAATAAATATAGCTGCAAGCAGCAATTATCGGGGCCAAGCGCAAGCAGATGACAGGATATGCCAACATGGCTGAAGGTGTCAGACCAACTGCAACAATGAGCAATTAAAGACATTTAAAGAGGATTTTAGGTGAAATGGCTGTAAAATCACATAAACAGTAATACAAAATATGATTTAATTGATTATCACTTTCGACCACAGTTACGAAACTGATGTGATGTGGTCAGAGAGAAGTGACAATGACACATACAAAGTTTGGTGTCAATATGTCAAGGCATTGCAGAGATAAAGCCTGAATAGTCCTTTTGGCATCATGCCTCAACTTTGCTGTTGCGCTATACGAAAACGGTTTCGTCTATCGACACGAAATCCATAACTTTTAGTCAGCACGGTCTGGAGATGATACGATTCGATTTTGGTGAAAATCGGACAAACGGTCTAGGAGGAGTTCGAAAAAGTAGGTTTTGAATGAAAATCAAGATGGCGGACAGGAAGTTTGGCCAAATAAGGAAAACTTGGTATCTATGTTCTCGGCTTGACCCAAGGAATCTATTAAGACCCGTGGCATTTCAATAGCCAGATTTATTCAAAAGTTATTAGCCTTTTTGGAAATTTTGTTATAACTTTTGACCACTAGGTGGCGCTGTCTTGAAATATTTTGGTTGCCTTCAGGGGATGGTGCTGATGACACAATCTGAGTTTCGTAATATTACACCAATGCATTTGTTTAGTATAGCATTTTATTTCACAAAACTGTATTGAAGTCAATGGGAATTTCATATTTTGTTCAATTATAGCGCCACCAAGAGGCTCAGTCCCACAATTTTTTTTACGTGTCCTCAGAGTGAGCCCATACATATGTGTGTCAATTTTGGTGAAAATATCTCAATTCGCTTCGGAGTTATAGACATTTATATGAAAAAACACGAAAAAAATGACTGACACATGACTTTGATTGGAAATTAGTACCCCTAAACATCAATATTTTCGCATTTGGGCATTGGCGTATAGCTATCGACCTATGTTTCCAAACTTCTGACGGTGGTTTCGTCTCGATCGGACTAGCGGTTTCAAAGATATAGCCAAATGTTTTTTAAGCGCTAAATCACAACGCTACACAAACCGTAAGGCGAAACCTAGCATGTTTGGTATCGTAGGACTCGGCAACGATTCAGGAGTCTAAAAAGATGAGTTTCGTGAAAATAAGTCGACCACACCCAAAGTTATAAGCATTTGAAAAAAAAAATTCACCACTAGGTGGCGCTGTTTCGAAACTTCTCAGGCTCATTCAGGGCATTGTGCTGATGACCCATACCACATTTCGTAACAATCCGTTCATGCGTTCATAAAATACAGAATTTTAGCACAAAATTCAAAATGGCCGACAGCCAAAATGACCGATATGGTCAAATTGGATATCAGTCGACTCGGCATGTTGCCCTGAATCTAACGAGACCAATTGTATGATTTTTGGACAAACTGTTCAGAAGTTATAAGCAAAAATAGCCATTTTTCATATCTCCGGACCAGTAGGTGGCGCTGCGCCGAAACACAGCATGTAGCCTCAGGTCATGCTTGTGAGTACAAGTACCAAGTTTGGTCTGAATACGATAAACCGTTGCGGAGATACGGCCTTACGACTGTTTTTGCTAGCGCTACGTAAAATGTATTTGTGCGTTTATTGAAAACGGTTTGACGAATCCATTTGAATTCCATAACTTTTTGTCAGCACTACCTGAAGATGATCTGGTTCAATTTTCGTGCAAATCGGACAAACCGTCTAGGACGAGTTCGAAAAAGTAGCTTTTTTTGAAAATTCAAGATGGCGGCCATATTTTTATGACGGCAAATGACGTCATAGGGTGCAATCGAATCGCCATGAGCTCAGGAATCAGAGGAAAAAAGAATTTCGCTGATTGGCCTTACGGTTCAAAAGTTATTAGCAAAATAAAAGTGAAACTTTGGACAGGTGGTGGCGCTAGAGGGAATGACTTAGAAACACCAAAATTGGTGTATTTAATGTTGAGACGGTCCTCTATCAGAATGTCAAACCAAAACAACTTTCCCGCAATCGGTTCTATGGGCTGCCATAGACTCCCATGGCGGAAGAATAATAATAATAATAATAATAATAATAATAATAATAATAATAATAAGAAACGGAACAGATACAATAGGTGCCTCCGCACCTTCGGTGCTTGGCCCCTAAATATAGCTGCAAGCAGCAATTACCGGGGCCAAGCACAATCAGATGACAAGACATGCCAACATTGCTGAAAGTGTCAGACCAATGAGCAATTAAAGACATTAAAGAGGATTTTAGGCAAAATGCCTGAAAAATCATAGAAACAGTGAAGAAAAATATGATTTAATGGACTATCACTTTCGACCAATAGGTGGCGCAGTTACAAAACTGATGTGATGTGGTCAGAGTGAAGTGACAATGACACATACAAAGTTTGGTGTTAATATGTCAAGGCATTGCAGAGATAAAGCCTGAATAGTGCTATTAGCATCATGCCTCAACTTTGCTGCTGCGCTATACGAAAACGGTTTCGTCTATCGACACGAAATCCATAACTTTTAGTCGGCACGGTCTGGAGATGATACGATTCGATTTTGGTGAAAATCGGACAAACGGTCTAGGAGGAGTTCGAAAAAGTAGGTTTTGACTGAAAATCAAGATGGCGGACAGGAAGTTCGGCCAAATAAGGAAAACTTGGTATCTATGTTCTCGGCTTGACCCAAGGACTCTATTAAGACCAGTGGCATTTCAATAGCCAGATTTATTCAAAAGTTATTAGCCTTTTTGGAAAATTTGTTATAACTTTTGACCACTAGGTGGCGCTGTTTCGAAATATTTTGAATACCTTCAGGGGATGGTGCTGAAGGAACATTCTGAGTTTCGTAATATTACACCAATGCATTTGTTTAGTATAGCATTTTATTTCACAAAACAGTATTGAAATCAATGGGAATTTCATGTTTTGTTCTATTATAGCGCCACCAAGAGGCTCAGTCCCACCATTTTTTTTATGTGTCATCAGAGTGAGCCCATACATATATGTGTCGATTTTGGTGCAAAAATCTCAATTTGCTTCGGAGTTATAGACATTTATATGAAAAAACACGTAAAAAATGACTGACACATGACTTTGATTGAATATTACTACCCCTAAACATCAATATTTTCGCATTTGGGCATTGGCGTATAGCTATCGACCTATGTTTCAAACTTCTGACGGTGGTTTCGTCTCGATCGGACAAGCGGTTTCGAAGATATAGCCTAATGTTTTTTAAGCGCTAAATCACAACGCTACACAAACCGTTAGGCGAAACCTAACATGTTTGGTATCGTAGGACTCGGCAATGATTCAGGAGTCCAAGGAGATGAGTTTCGTGAAAATAAGTCGATCACACCCAAAGTTATAAGCATTTGAAAAAAAAAATTCACCACTAGGTGGCGCTGTTACGAAACTTCTCACACTCCTTCAGGACATCGTGTTGATGACCCATACCAAGTTTCGTAACAATCCGTTCATGCGTTGTTAAAATACAGCATTTTAGCACAAAATTCAAAATGGCCGACAGTCAAAATGGCCGATATGGCAAAATTGGATATCAGTCGACTCGGCATGTCGTCCTGAATCTATCAAGACCAATTTTATGATTTTTGGACAAACTGTTCAGAAGTTATAAGCAAAAATAGCCATTTTTCATATCTCCGGACCAGTAGGTGGCGCTGCGCCGAAACGCAGCATGTAGCCTCAGGTCATGCTTGTGAGTACATGTACCAAGTTTGGTCTGAATACGATAAACCGTTGCGGAGATACAGCCTTACGACTGTTTCTGCAGGCGCTACGTAAAATTAGTTTGAGCGTTTATCGAAAACGGTTTGACGAATCAATTTGAATTCCATAACTTTTGGTCAGCACTACCTGAAGATGATCTGGTTCAATTTTCATGCAAATCGGACAAACCGTCTAGGACGAGTTCGAAAAAGTAGGTTTTACAAAAAATTCAAAATGGCGGACATATTTTTATGACGCAAAATGACGACATAGGGTGCAATCGAATCGCCATGAGCTCAGGAATCAGAAGAAAAAAGAATTTTGTTGATTGGCCTTACGGTTCAAAAGTTATTAGCAAAATAAAAGTGAAACTTTGGACAGTTGGTGGCGCTAGAGGGAATGACTTAGACACACCAAAATTGGTGAATTTAATGTTGGGACTGTCCTCTATCAGAATGTCAAACCAAAACAACTTTCCCGCAATCGGTTCTATGGGCTGCCATAGACTCCCAGAGCGGAAGAATAATAATAATAAATATAGCTGCAAGCAGCAATTACCGGGGCCAAGCAGAATAAGACGACAAGACATGCCAACATGTCTGAAAGTGTCAGACCAACTGCAACAATGAGCAATTAAAGACATTTAAAGAGGATTTTAGGCGAAATGGCTGAAAAATCATGTAAAAAGTGATTCAAAATATGATTTAATGGATTGTCACTTTTGACCAAAAGGTGGCGCTGTTACGAAATTGATGTGGTGTGGTCAGAGTAAGGAGACAGTGACACATACAAAGTTTTGTGTCAATATGTCGAGGCATTGCAGATATAAAGCCTGAATAGTCATTTTGGCATCATGCCTCAACTTTGCTGCTGTGCTATACGAAAACGGTTTCATCAATCGACACGAAATCCATAACTTTTTGTCGGCACAGTCTGGAGATGATACGATTCGATTTTGGTGAAAATCGGACAAACGGTCTAGGAGGAGTTCGAAAAAGTAGGTTTTGAATGAAAATCAAGATGGCGGACAGGAAGTTTGGCCAAATAAGGAAAACTTGGTATCTATGTTCTCGGCTTGACCCAAGGAATCTATTAAGACCAGTGGCATTTCAATAGCCAGATGTATTCAAAAGTTATTAGCCTTTTTGGAAATTTTGTTATAACTTTTGACCACTAGGTGGCGCTGTCTTGAAATATTTTGGTTGCCTTCAGGGGATGGTGCTGATGACACAATCTGAGTTTCGTAATATTACACCAATGCATTTGTTTAGTATAGCATTTTATTTCACAAAACTGTATTGAAGTCAATGGGAATTTCATATTTTGTTCAATTATAGCGCCACCAAGAGGCTCAGTCCCACAATTTTTTTTACGTGTCCTCAGAGTGAGCCCATACATATGTGTGTCAATTTTGGTGAAAATATCTCAATTCGCTTCGGAGTTATAGACATTTATATGAAAAAACACGAAAAAAATGACTGACACATGACTTTGATTGGAAATTAGTACCCCTAAACATCAATATTTTCGCATTTGGGCATTGGCGTATAGCTATCGACCTATGTTTCCAAACTTCTGACGGTGGTTTCGTCTCGATCGGACTAGCGGTTTCAAAGATATAGCCAAATGTTTTTTAAGCGCTAAATCACAACGCTACACAAACCGTAAGGCGAAACCTAGCATGTTTGGTATCGTAGGACTCGGCAACGATTCAGGAGTCTAAAAAGATGAGTTTCGTGAAAATAAGTCGACCACACCCAAAGTTATAAGCATTTGGAAAAAAAAATTCACCACTAGGTGGCGCTGTTTCGAAACTTCTCAGGCTCATTCAGGGCATTGTGCTGATGACCCATACCACGTTTCGTAACAATCCGTTCATGCGTTCATAAAATACAGAATTTTAGCACAAAATTCAAAATGGCCGACAGCCAAAATGACCGATATGGTCAAATTGGATATCAGTCGACTCGGCATGTTGCCCTGAATCTAACGAGACCAATTGTATGATTTTTGGACAAACTGTTCAGAAGTTATAAGCAAAAATAGCCATTTTTCATATCTCCGGACCAGTAGGTGGCGCTGCGCCGAAACACAGCATGTAGCCTCAGGTCATGCTTGTGAGTACAAGTACCAAGTTTGGTCTGAATACGATAAACCGTTGCGGAGATACGGCCTTACGACTGTTTTTGCTAGCGCTACGTAAAATGTATTTGTGCGTTTATCGAAAACGGTTTGACGAATCCATTTGAATTCCATAACTTTTTGTCAGCACTACCTGAAGATGATCTGGTTCAATTTTCGTGCAAATCGGACAAACCGTCTAGGACGAGTTCGAAAAAGTAGCTTTTTTTGAAAATTCAAGATGGCGGCCATATTTTTATGACGGCAAATGACGTCATAGGGTGCAATCGAATCGCCATGAGCTCAGGAATCAGAGGAAAAAAGAATTTCGCTGATTGGCCTTACGGTTCAAAAGTTATTAGCAAAATAAAAGTGAAACTTTGGACAGGTGGTGGCGCTAGAGGGAATGACTTAGAAACACCAAAATTGGTGTATTTAATGCTGAGACGGTCCTCTATCAGAATGTCAAACCAAAACAACTTTCCCGCAATCGGTTCTATGGGCTGCCATAGACTCCCATGGCGGAAGAATAATAATAATAATAATAATAATAATAATAAGAAACGGAACAGATACAATAGGTGCCTCCGCACCTTCGGTGCTTGGCCCCTAAATATAGCTGCAAGCAGCCATTACCGGGGCCAAGCAGAATAAGACGACAAGACATGCCGACATGTCTGAAAGTGTCAGACCAACTGCAACAATGAGCAATTAAAGACATTTAAAGAGGATTTTAGGCAAAATGCCTGAAAAATCATAGAAACAATAATTAAAAATATGATTTGATGGATTATCACTTTCGACCAATAGGTGGCGCAGTTACAAAACTGATGTGATGTGGTCAGAGTGAAGTTACAATGACACATACAAAGTTTGGTGTCAATATGTCAAGGCATTGCAGAGATAAAGCCTTAATTAATGCTATTAGCATCATGCCTCAACTTTGCTGCTGCGCTATACGAAAACGGTTTCGTCTATCGACACGAAATCCATAACTTTTAGTCGGCACGGTCTGGAGATGATACGATTCGATTTTGGTGAAAATCGGACAAACGGTCTAGGAGGAGTTCGAAAAAGTAGGTTTTGAATGAAAATCAAGATGGCGGACAAGAAGTTTGACCAAATAAGGAAAATTTGGTATCTATGTTCTCGGCTTGACCCAAGGAATCTATTAAGACCAGTGACATTTACATAGGCCGATGTATTCAAAAGTTATTAGCAGTTTTGGAAATGTTGTTATAACTTTTGACCACTAGGTGGCGCTGTCTCTAAATATTTTGGGTACCTTCAGGGGATGGTGCTGATGGCACATTCTGAGTTTCGTAATATTACACCAATGCATTTGTTTAGTATAGCATTTTATTTCACAAAACTGCACTGAAGTCAATGGGAATTTCATGTTTTGTTCTATTATAGCGCCACCAAGAGGCTCAGTCCCACCATTTTTTTAATGTGTCCTCAGAGTGAGCCCATACATATATGTGTCGATTTTGGTGCAAAAATCTCAATTTGCTTCGGAGTTATAGACATTTATATGAAAAAACACGAAAAAAATGACTGACACATGACTTTGATTGAATATTACTACCCCTAAACATCAATATTTTCGCATTTGGGCATTGGCGTATAGCTATCGACCTATGTTTCCAAACTTCTGACGGTGGTTTCGTCTCGATCGGACTAGCGGTTTCAAAGATATAGCCAAATGTTTTTTAAGCGCTAAATCACAACGCTACACAAACCGTAAGGCGAAACCTAGCATGTTTGGTATCGTAGGACTCGGCAACGATTCAGGAGTCTAAAAAGATGAGTTTCGTGAAAATAAGTCGACCACACCCAAAGTTATAAGCATTTGAAAAAAAAAATTCACCACTAGGTGGCGCTGTTTCGAAACTTCTCAGGCTCATTCAGGGCATTGTGCTGATGACCCATACCACATTTCGTAACAATCCGTTCATGCGTTCATAAAATACAGAATTTTAGCACAAAATTCAAAATGGCCGACAGCCAAAATGACCGATATGGTCAAATTGGATATCAATCGACTCGGCATGTTGCCCTGAATCTAACGAGACCAATTGTATGATTTTTGGACAAACTGTTCAGAAGTTATAAGCAAAAATAGCCATTTTTCATATCTCCGGACCAGTAGGTGGCGCTGCGCCGAAACGCAGCATGTAGCCTCAGGTCATGCTTGTGAGTACAAGTACCAAGTTTGGTCTGAATACGATAAACCGTTGCGGAGATACGGCCTTACGACTGTTTTTGCTAGCGCTACGTAAAATGTATTTGTGCGTTTATTGAAAACGGTTTGACGAATCCATTTGAATTCCATAACTTTTGGTCAGCACTACCTGAAGATGATCTGGTTCAATTTTCGTGCAAATCGGACAAACCGTCTAGGACGAGTTCGAAAAAGTAGCTTTTTTTGAAAATTCAAGATGGCGGCCATATTTTTATGACGGCAAATGACGTCATAGGGTGCAATCGAATCGCCATGAGCTCAGGAATCAGAGGAAAAAAGAATTTCGCTAATTGGCCTTACGGTTCAAAAGTTATTAGCAAAATAAAAGTGAAACTTTGGACAGGTGGTGGCGCTAGAGGGAATGACTTAGAAACACCAAAATTGGTGTATTTAATGTTGAGACGGTCCTCTATCAGAATGTCAAACCAAAACAACTTTCCCGCAATCGGTTCTATGGGCTGCCATAGACTCCCATGGCGGAAGAATAATAATAATAATAATAAATATAGCTGCAAGCAGCAATTACCGGGGCCAAGCAGAATAAGACGACAAGACATGCCGACATGTCTGAAAGTGTCAGACCAACTGCAACAATGAGCAATTAAAGACATTTAAAGAGGATTTTAGACGAAATGGCTGAAAAATCATAGAAACAGTAATTAAAAATATGATTTAATGGATTATCACTTTCGACAAATAGGTGGCGCAGTTACAAAACTGATGTGATGTGGTCAGAGTGAGGAGACAATGACACATACAAAGTTTGGTGTCAATATGTCAAGGCATTGCAGAGATAAAGCCTGAATAGTGCTATTAGCATCATGCCTCAAATTTGCTGCTGCGCTATACGAAAACGGTTTCGTCAATTGACACGAAATCCATAACTTTTAGTCGGCACAGTCTGGGGATGATACGATTCGATTTTGGTGAAAATCGGACAAACGGTGTGGGAGGAGTTCGAAAAAGTAGGTTTTGAATGAAAATAGCATTTTATCTCACAAAACTGTATTGAAGTCAATGGGAATTTCATGTTTTGTTCTATTATAGCGCCACCAAGAGGCTCAGTCCCACAATTTTTTTTACGTGTCCTCAGAGTGAGCCCATACATATGTGTGTCAGTTTTGGTGAAAATATCTCAATTTGCTTTAGAGTTATAAACATTTATATGAAAAAACACGTAAAAAATGACTGACACATGACTTTGTTTGAATTTTACTACCCCTAAACATCAATATTTTCGCATTTGGGCATTGGCGTATAGCTATCGACCTATGTTTCCAAACTTCTGACGGTGGTTTCGTCTCGATCGGACAAGCGGTTTCGAAGATATAGCCTAATGTTTTTTAAGCGCTAAATCACAACGCTACACAAACCGTAAGGCGAAACCTAGCATGTTTGGTATCGTAGGACTCGGCAAGGTTTCAGGAGTCTAATTAGATGAGTCTCGTGAAAATAAGTCGACCGCACCCAAAGTTATAAGCATTTGAAAAAAAAAATTCCCCACTAGGTGGCGCTGTTTCGAAACTTCTCACACTCCTTCAGGACATCGTGCTGATGACCCATGCCAAGTTTCGTAACAATCCGTTCATGCGTTCATAAAATACAGCATTTTAGCACATAATTCAAAATGGCCGACAGTCAAAATGGCCGATATGGTAAAATTGGATATCAGTCGACTCGGCATGTCGCCCTGAATCTAACGAGACCAATTTTATGATTTTTGGACAAACTGTTCAGAAGTTATAAGTAAAAATAGCCATTTTTCATATCTCCGGACCAGTAGGTGGCGCTGCGCCGAAACGCAGCATGTAGCCTCAGGTCATGCTTGTGATGACATGTACCAAGTTTGGTCTGAATACGATAAACCGTTGCAGAGATACAGCCTTACGACTGTTTTTGCAGGCGCTACGTAAAATTTGTTCGTGCGTTTATTGAAAACGGTTTGACGAATCAATTTGAATTCCATAACTTTTGGTCAGCACTGCCTGAAGATGATCTGGTTCAATTTTCGTGCAAATCGGACAAACCGTCTAGGACGAGTTCGAAAAAGTAGCTTTTTCAGAAAATTAAAAATGGCGGCCATATTTATATGACGGAAAATGACGTCATAGGGTGCAATCGAATCGGCATGAGCTCAGAAATAAGAGGAAAAAAGAATTTTGTTGATTGGCCTTACGGTTCAAAAGTTATTAGCAAAATAAAAGTGAAACTTTGGACAGGTGGTGGCGCTAGAGGGAATGACTTAGAAACACAAAAATTGGTGTATTTAATGTTGGGACTGTCCTCTATCAGAATGTCAAACCAAAACAACTTTCCCGCAATCGGTTCTATGGGCTGCCATAGACGCCCAGTCGGAAGAAGAATAATAATAATAAGAACCGGAACAAACACAATAGGTGCCTCCGCACCTTCGGTGCTTGGCCCCTAATAATAATAATAAGAAACGGAACAGATACAATAGGTGCCTCCGCACCTTCGGTGCTTGGCCCCTAATAATAATAATAATAATAATAAGAAACGGAACAGATACAATAGGTGCCTCCGCACCTTCGGTGCTTGGCCCCTAATAATAAGAACGGGAACAGATACAATAGGTGCCTCCGCACCTTCGGTGCTTGGCCCCTAATAAGAACGGGAACAGATACAATAGGTGCCTCCGCACCTTCGGTGCTTGGCCCCTAAATATAGCTGCAAGCAGCAATTACCGGGGCCAAGCAGAATAAGACGACAAGACATGCCAACATGTCTGAAAGTGTCAGACCAACTGCAACAATGAGCAATTAAAGACATTTAAAGAGGATTTTAGGCGAAATGGCTGAAAAATCATGTAAAAAGTGATTCAAAATATGATTTAATGGATTGTCACTTTTGACCAAAAGGTGGCGCTGTTACGAAATTGATGTGGTGTGGTCAGAGTAAGGAGACAGTGACACATACAAAGTTTTGTGTCAATATGTCGAGGCATTGCAGATATAAAGCCTGAATAGTCATTTTGGCATCATGCCTCAACTTTGCTGCTGTGCTATACAAAAACGGTTTCATCAATCAACACGAAATCCATAACTTTTTGTCGGCACAGTCTGGAGATGATACGATTCGATTTTGGTGAAAATCGGACAAACGGTCTAGGAGGAGTTCGAAAAAGTAGGTTTTGAATGAAAATCAAGATGGCGGACAGGAAGTTTGGCCAAATAAGGAAAACTTGGTATCTATGTTCTCGGCTTGACCCAAGGAATCTATTAAGACCCGTGGCATTTCAATAGCCAGATTTATTCAAAAGTTATTAGCCTTTTTGGAAATTTTGTTATAACTTTTGACCACTAGGTGGCGCTGTCTTGAAATATTTTGGTTGCCTTCAGGGGATGGTGCTGATGACACAATCTGAGTTTCGTAATATTACACCAATGCATTTGTTTAGTATAGCATTTTATTTCACAAAACTGTATTGAAGTCAATGGGAATTTCATATTTTGTTCAATTATAGCGCCACCAAGAGGCTCAGTCCCACAATTTTTTTTACGTGTCCTCAGAGTGAGCCCATACATATGTGTGTCAATTTTGGTGAAAATATCTCAATTCGCTTCGGAGTTATAGACATTTATATGAAAAAACACGAAAAAAATGACTGACACATGACTTTGATTGGAAATTAGTACCCCTAAACATCAATATTTTCGCATTTGGGCATTGGCGTATAGCTATCGACCTATGTTTCCAAACTTCTGACGGTGGTTTCGTCTCGATCGGACTAGCGGTTTCAAAGATATAGCCAAATGTTTTTTAAGCGCTAAATCACAACGCTACACAAACCGTAAGGCGAAACCTAGCATGTTTGGTATCGTAGGACTCGGCAACGATTCAGGAGTCTAAAAAGATGAGTTTCGTGAAAATAAGTCGACCACACCCAAAGTTATAAGCATTTGAAAAAAAAAATTCACCACTAGGTGGCGCTGTTTCGAAACTTCTCAGGCTCATTCAGGGCATTGTGCTGATGACCCATACCACATTTCGTAACAATCCGTTCATGCGTTCATAAAATACAGCATTTTAGCACAAAATTCAAAATGGCCGACAGCCAAAATGACCGATATGGTCAAATTGGATATCAGTCGACTCGGCATGTTGCCCTGAATCTAACGAGACCAATTGTATGATTTTTGGACAAACTGTTCAGAAGTTATAAGCAAAAATAGCCATTTTTCATATCTCCGGACCAGTAGGTGGCGCTGCGCCGAAACACAGCATGTAGCCTCAGGTCATGCTTGTGAGTACAAGTACCAAGTTTGGTCTGAATACGATAAACCGTTGCGGAGATACGGCCTTACGACTGTTTTTGCTAGCGCTACGTAAAATGTATTTGTGCGTTTATTGAAAACGGTTTGACGAATCCATTTGAATTCCATAACTTTTTGTCAGCACTACCTGAAGATGATCTGGTTCAATTTTCGTGCAAATCGGACAAACCGTCTAGGACGAGTTCGAAAAAGTAGCTTTTTTTGAAAATTCAAGATGGCGGCCATATTTTTATGACGGCAAATGACGTCATAGGGTGCAATCGAATCGCCATGAGCTCAGGAATCAGAGGAAAAAAGAATTTCGCTGATTGGCCTTACGGTTCAAAAGTTATTAGCAAAATAAAAGTGAAACTTTGGACAGGTGGTGGCGCTAGAGGGAATGACTTAGAAACACCAAAATTGGTGTATTTAATGTTGAGACGGTCCTCTATCAGAATGTCAAACCAAAACAACTTTCCCGCAATCGGTTCTATGGGCTGCCATAGACTCCCATGGCGGAAGAAGAAGAAGAAGAAGAAGAAGAATAATAATAAGAACGGGAACAGATACAATAGGTGCCTCCGCACCTTCGGTGCTTGGCCCCTAATAATAATAATAATAATAATAATAAGAAACGGAACAGATACAATAGGTGCCTCCGCACCTTCGGTGCTTGGCCCCTAAATATAGCTGCAAGCAGCAATTACCGGGGCCAAGCAGAATAAGACGACAAGACATGCCAACATGTCTGAAAGTGTCAGACCAACTGCAACAATGAGCAATTAAAGACATTTAAAGAGGATTTTAGGCGAAATGGCTGAAAAATCATGTAAAAAGTGATTCAAAATATGATTTAATGGATTGTCACTTTTGACCAAAAGGTGGCGCTGTTACGAAATTGATGTGGTGTGGTCAGAGTAAGGAGACAGTGACACATACAAAGTTTTGTGTCAATATGTCGAGGCATTGCAGATATAAAGCCTGAATAGTCATTTTGGCATCATGCCTCAACTTTGCTGCTGTGCTATACGAAAACGGTTTCATCAATCAACACGAAATCCATAACTTTTTGTCGGCACAATCTGGAGATGATACGATTCGATTTTGGTGAAAATCGGACAAACGGTCTAGGAGGAGTTCGAAAAAGTAGGTTTTGACTGAAAATCAAGATGGCGGACAGGAAGTTCGGCCAAATAAGGAAAACTTGGTATCTATGTTCTCGGCTTGACCCAAGGACTCTATTAAGACCAGTGGCATTTCAATAGCCAGATTTATTCAAAAGTTATTAGCCTTTTTGGAAAATTTGTTATAACTTTTGACCACTAGGTGGCGCTGTTTCGAAATATTTTGAATACCTTCAGGGGATGGTGCTGAAGGAACATTCTGAGTTTCGTAATATTACACCAATGCATTTGTTTAGTATAGCATTTTATTTCACAAAACAGTATTGAAATCAATGGGAATTTCATGTTTTGTTCTATTATAGCGCCACCAAGAGGCTCAGTCCCACCATTTTTTTTATGTGTCATCAGAGTGAGCCCATACATATATGTGTCGATTTTGGTGCAAAAATCTCAATTTGCTTCGGAGTTATAGACATTTATATGAAAAAACACGTAAAAAATGACTGACACATGACTTTGATTGAATATTACTACCCCTAAACATCAATATTTTCGCATTTGGGCATTGGCGTATAGCTATCGACCTATGTTTCAAACTTCTGACGGTGGTTTCGTCTCGATCGGACAAGCGGTTTCGAAGATATAGCCTAATGTTTTTTAAGCGCTAAATCACAACGCTACACAAACCGTTAGGCGAAACCTAACATGTTTGGTATCGTAGGACTCGGCAATGATTCAGGAGTCCAAGGAGATGAGTTTCGTGAAAATAAGTCGATCACACCCAAAGTTATAAGCATTTGAAAAAAAAAATTCACCACTAGGTGGCGCTGTTACGAAACTTCTCACACTCCTTCAGGACATCGTGTTGATGACCCATACCAAGTTTCGTAACAATCCGTTCATGCGTTGTTAAAATACAGCATTTTAGCACAAAATTCAAAATGGCCGACAGTCAAAATGGCCGATATGGCAAAATTGGATATCAGTCGACTCGGCATGTCGTCCTGAATCTATCAAGACCAATTTTATGATTTTTGGACAAACTGTTCAGAAGTTATAAGCAAAAATAGCCATTTTTCATATCTCCGGACCAGTAGGTGGCGCTGCGCCGAAACGCAGCATGTAGCCTCAGGTCATGCTTGTGAGTACATGTACCAAGTTTGGTCTGAATACGATAAACCGTTGCGGAGATACAGCCTTACGACTGTTTCTGCAGGCGCTACGTAAAATTAGTTTGAGCGTTTATCGAAAACGGTTTGACGAATCAATTTGAATTCCATAACTTTTGGTCAGCACTACCTGAAGATGATCTGGTTCAATTTTCATGCAAATCGGACAAACCGTCTAGGACGAGTTCGAAAAAGTAGGTTTTACAAAAAATTCAAAATGGCGGACATATTTTTATGACGCAAAATGACGACATAGGGTGCAATCGAATCGCCATGAGCTCAGGAATCAGAAGAAAAAAGAATTTTGTTGATTGGCCTTACGGTTCAAAAGTTATTAGCAAAATAAAAGTGAAACTTTGGACAGTTGGTGGCGCTAGAGGGAATGACTTAGACACACCAAAATTGGTGAATTTAATGTTGGGACTGTCCTCTATCAGAATGTCAAACCAAAACAACTTTCCCGCAATCGGTTCTATGGGCTGCCATAGACTCCCAGAGCGGAAGAATAATAATAATAAATATAGCTGCAAGCAGCCATTACCGGGGCCAAGCAGAATAAGACGACAAGACATGCCGACATGTCTGAAAGTGTCAGACCAACTGCAACAATGAGCAATTAAAGACATTTAAAGAGGATTTTAGGCAAAATGCCTGAAAAATCATAGAAACAATAATTAAAAATATGATTTGATGGATTATCACTTTCGACCAATAGGTGGCGCAGTTACAAAACTGATGTGATGTGGTCAGAGTGAAGTTACAATGACACATACAAAGTTTGGTGTCAATATGTCAAGGCATTGCAGAGATAAAGCCTTAATTAATGCTATTAGCATCATGCCTCAACTTTGCTGCTGCGCTATACGAAAACGGTTTCGTCTATCGACACGAAATCCATAACTTTTAGTCGGCACGGTCTGGAGATGATACGATTCGATTTTGGTGAAAATCGGACAAACGGTCTAGGAGGAGTTCGAAAAAGTAGGTTTTGAATGAAAATCAAGATGGCGGACAAGAAGTTTGACCAAATAAGGAAAATTTGGTATCTATGTTCTCGGCTTGACCCAAGGAATCTATTAAGACCAGTGACATTTACATAGGCCGATGTATTCAAAAGTTATTAGCAGTTTTGGAAATGTTGTTATAACTTTTGACCACTAGGTGGCGCTGTCTCTAAATATTTTGGGTACCTTCAGGGGATGGTGCTGATGGCACATTCTGAGTTTCGTAATATTACACCAATGCATTTGTTTAGTATAGCATTTTATTTCACAAAACTGCACTGAAGTCAATGGGAATTTCATGTTTTGTTCTATTATAGCGCCACCAAGAGGCTCAGTCCCACCATTTTTTTAATGTGTCCTCAGAGTGAGCCCATACATATATGTGTCGATTTTGGTGCAAAAATCTCAATTTGCTTCGGAGTTATAGACATTTATATGAAAAAACACGAAAAAAATGACTGACACATGACTTTGATTGAATATTACTACCCCTAAACATCAATATTTTCGCATTTGGGCATTGGCGTATAGCTATCGACCTATGTTTCCAAACTTCTGACGGTGGTTTCGTCTCGATCGGACTAGCGGTTTCAAAGATATAGCCAAATGTTTTTTAAGCGCTAAATCACAACGCTACACAAACCGTAAGGCGAAACCTAGCATGTTTGGTATCGTAGGACTCGGCAACGATTCAGGAGTCTAAAAAGATGAGTTTCGTGAAAATAAGTCGACCACACCCAAAGTTATAAGCATTTGAAAAAAAAAATTCACCACTAGGTGGCGCTGTTTCGAAACTTCTCAGGCTCATTCAGGGCATTGTGCTGATGACCCATACCACATTTCGTAACAATCCGTTCATGCGTTCATAAAATACAGAATTTTAGCACAAAATTCAAAATGGCCGACAGCCAAAATGACCGATATGGTCAAATTGGATATCAATCGACTCGGCATGTTGCCCTGAATCTAACGAGACCAATTGTATGATTTTTGGACAAACTGTTCAGAAGTTATAAGCAAAAATAGCCATTTTTCATATCTCCGGACCAGTAGGTGGCGCTGCGCCGAAACGCAGCATGTAGCCTCAGGTCATGCTTGTGAGTACAAGTACCAAGTTTGGTCTGAATACGATAAACCGTTGCGGAGATACGGCCTTACGACTGTTTTTGCTAGCGCTACGTAAAATGTATTTGTGCGTTTATTGAAAACGGTTTGACGAATCCATTTGAATTCCATAACTTTTGGTCAGCACTACCTGAAGATGATCTGGTTCAATTTTCGTGCAAATCGGACAAACCGTCTAGGACGAGTTCGAAAAAGTAGCTTTTTTTGAAAATTCAAGATGGCGGCCATATTTTTATGACGGCAAATGACGTCATAGGGTGCAATCGAATCGCCATGAGCTCAGGAATCAGAGGAAAAAAGAATTTCGCTAATTGGCCTTACGGTTCAAAAGTTATTAGCAAAATAAAAGTGAAACTTTGGACAGGTGGTGGCGCTAGAGGGAATGACTTAGAAACACCAAAATTGGTGTATTTAATGTTGAGACGGTCCTCTATCAGAATGTCAAACCAAAACAACTTTCCCGCAATCGGTTCTATGGGCTGCCATAGACTCCCATGGCGGAAGAATAATAATAATAATAATAATAATAATAATAAGAAACGGAACAGATACAATAGGTGCCTCCGCACCTTCGGTGCTTGGCCCCTAATAATAATAATAATAATAATAAGAAACGGAACAGATACAATAGGTGCCTCCGCACCTTCGGTGCTTGGCCCCTAATAATAAGAACGGGAACAGATACAATAGGTGCCTCCGCACCTTCGGTGCTTGGCCCCTAATAAGAACGGGAACAGATACAATAGGTGCCTCCGCACCTTCGGTGCTTGGCCCCTAAATATAGCTGCAAGCAGCAATTACCGGGGCCAAGCAGAATAAGACGACAAGACATGCCAACATGTCTGAAAGTGTCAGACCAACTGCAACAATGAGCAATTAAAGACATTTAAAGAGGATTTTAGGCGAAATGGCTGAAAAATCATGTAAAAAGTGATTCAAAATATGATTTAATGGATTGTCACTTTTGACCAAAAGGTGGCGCTGTTACGAAATTGATGTGGTGTGGTCAGAGTAAGGAGACAGTGACACATACAAAGTTTTGTGTCAATATGTCGAGGCATTGCAGATATAAAGCCTGAATAGTCATTTTGGCATCATGCCTCAACTTTGCTGCTGTGCTATACAAAAACGGTTTCATCAATCAACACGAAATCCATAACTTTTTGTCGGCACAGTCTGGAGATGATACGATTCGATTTTGGTGAAAATCGGACAAACGGTCTAGGAGGAGTTCGAAAAAGTAGGTTTTGAATGAAAATCAAGATGGCGGACAGGAAGTTTGGCCAAATAAGGAAAACTTGGTATCTATGTTCTCGGCTTGACCCAAGGAATCTATTAAGACCCGTGGCATTTCAATAGCCAGATTTATTCAAAAGTTATTAGCCTTTTTGGAAATTTTGTTATAACTTTTGACCACTAGGTGGCGCTGTCTTGAAATATTTTGGTTGCCTTCAGGGGATGGTGCTGATGACACAATCTGAGTTTCGTAATATTACACCAATGCATTTGTTTAGTATAGCATTTTATTTCACAAAACTGTATTGAAGTCAATGGGAATTTCATATTTTGTTCAATTATAGCGCCACCAAGAGGCTCAGTCCCACAATTTTTTTTACGTGTCCTCAGAGTGAGCCCATACATATGTGTGTCAATTTTGGTGAAAATATCTCAATTCGCTTCGGAGTTATAGACATTTATATGAAAAAACACGAAAAAAATGACTGACACATGACTTTGATTGGAAATTAGTACCCCTAAACATCAATATTTTCGCATTTGGGCATTGGCGTATAGCTATCGACCTATGTTTCCAAACTTCTGACGGTGGTTTCGTCTCGATCGGACTAGCGGTTTCAAAGATATAGCCAAATGTTTTTTAAGCGCTAAATCACAACGCTACACAAACCGTAAGGCGAAACCTAGCATGTTTGGTATCGTAGGACTCGGCAACGATTCAGGAGTCTAAAAAGATGAGTTTCGTGAAAATAAGTCGACCACACCCAAAGTTATAAGCATTTGAAAAAAAAAATTCACCACTAGGTGGCGCTGTTTCGAAACTTCTCAGGCTCATTCAGGGCATTGTGCTGATGACCCATACCACATTTCGTAACAATCCGTTCATGCGTTCATAAAATACAGCATTTTAGCACAAAATTCAAAATGGCCGACAGCCAAAATGACCGATATGGTCAAATTGGATATCAGTCGACTCGGCATGTTGCCCTGAATCTAACGAGACCAATTGTATGATTTTTGGACAAACTGTTCAGAAGTTATAAGCAAAAATAGCCATTTTTCATATCTCCGGACCAGTAGGTGGCGCTGCGCCGAAACACAGCATGTAGCCTCAGGTCATGCTTGTGAGTACAAGTACCAAGTTTGGTCTGAATACGATAAACCGTTGCGGAGATACGGCCTTACGACTGTTTTTGCTAGCGCTACGTAAAATGTATTTGTGCGTTTATTGAAAACGGTTTGACGAATCCATTTGAATTCCATAACTTTTTGTCAGCACTACCTGAAGATGATCTGGTTCAATTTTCGTGCAAATCGGACAAACCGTCTAGGACGAGTTCGAAAAAGTAGCTTTTTTTGAAAATTCAAGATGGCGGCCATATTTTTATGACGGCAAATGACGTCATAGGGTGCAATCGAATCGCCATGAGCTCAGGAATCAGAGGAAAAAAGAATTTCGCTGATTGGCCTTACGGTTCAAAAGTTATTAGCAAAATAAAAGTGAAACTTTGGACAGGTGGTGGCGCTAGAGGGAATGACTTAGAAACACCAAAATTGGTGTATTTAATGTTGAGACGGTCCTCTATCAGAATGTCAAACCAAAACAACTTTCCCGCAATCGGTTCTATGGGCTGCCATAGACTCCCATGGCGGAAGAAGAAGAAGAAGAAGAAGAAGAATAATAATAAGAACGGGAACAGATACAATAGGTGCCTCCGCACCTTCGGTGCTTGGCCCCTAATAATAATAATAATAATAATAATAAGAAACGGAACAGATACAATAGGTGCCTCCGCACCTTCGGTGCTTGGCCCCTAAATATAGCTGCAAGCAGCAATTACCGGGGCCAAGCAGAATAAGACGACAAGACATGCCAACATGTCTGAAAGTGTCAGACCAACTGCAACAATGAGCAATTAAAGACATTTAAAGAGGATTTTAGGCGAAATGGCTGAAAAATCATGTAAAAAGTGATTCAAAATATGATTTAATGGATTGTCACTTTTGACCAAAAGGTGGCGCTGTTACGAAATTGATGTGGTGTGGTCAGAGTAAGGAGACAGTGACACATACAAAGTTTTGTGTCAATATGTCGAGGCATTGCAGATATAAAGCCTGAATAGTCATTTTGGCATCATGCCTCAACTTTGCTGCTGTGCTATACGAAAACGGTTTCATCAATCAACACGAAATCCATAACTTTTTGTCGGCACAATCTGGAGATGATACGATTCGATTTTGGTGAAAATCGGACAAACGGTCTAGGAGGAGTTCGAAAAAGTAGGTTTTGAATGAAAATCAAGATGGCGGACAGGAAGTTTGGCCAAATAAGGAAAACTTGGTATCTATGTTCTCGGCTTGACCCAAGGAATCTATTAAGACCCGTGGCATTTCAATAGCCAGATTTATTCAAAAGTTATTAGCCTTTTTGGAAATTTTGTTATAACTTTTGACCACTAGGTGGCGCTGTCTTGAAATATTTTGGTTGCCTTCAGGGGATGGTGCTGATGACACAATCTGAGTTTCGTAATATTACACCAATGCATTTGTTTAGTATAGCATTTTATTTCACAAAACTGTATTGAAGTCAATGGGAATTTCATATTTTGTTCAATTATAGCGCCACCAAGAGGCTCAGTCCCACAATTTTTTTTACGTGTCCTCAGAGTGAGCCCATACATATGTGTGTCAATTTTGGTGAAAATATCTCAATTCGCTTCGGAGTTATAGACATTTATATGAAAAAACACGAAAAAAATGACTGACACATGACTTTGATTGGAAATTAGTACCCCTAAACATCAATATTTTCGCATTTGGGCATTGGCGTATAGCTATCGACCTATGTTTCCAAACTTCTGACGGTAGTTTCGTCTCGATCGGACTAGCGGTTTCAAAGATATAGCCAAATGTTTTTTAAGCGCTAAATCACAACGCTACACAAACCGTAAGGCAAAACCTAGCATGTTTGGTATCGTAGGACTCGGCAACGATTCAGGAGTCTAAAAAGATGAGTTTCGTGAAAATAAGTCGACCACACCCAAAGTTATAAGCATTTGAAAAAAAAAATTCACCACTAGGTGGCGCTGTTTCGAAACTTCTCAGGCTCATTCAGGGCATTGTGCTGATGACCCATACCACGTTTCGTAACAATCCGTTCATGCGTTCATAAAATACAGAATTTTAGCACAAAATTCAAAATGGCCGACAGCCAAAATGACCGATATGGTCAAATTGGATATCAGTCGACTCGGCATGTTGCCCTGAATCTAACGAGACCAATTGTATGATTTTTGGACAAACTGTTCAGAAGTTATAAGCAAAAATAGCCATTTTTCATATCTCCGGACCAGTAGGTGGCGCTGCGCCGAAACACAGCATGTAGCCTCAGGTCATGCTTGTGAGTACATGTACCAAGTTTGGTCTGAATACGATAAACCGTTGCGGAGATACGGCCTTACGACTGTTTTTGCTAGCGCTACGTAAAATGTATTTGTGCGTTTATCGAAAACGGTTTGACGAATCCATTTGAATTCCATAACTTTTTGTCAGCACTACCTGAAGATGATCTGGTTCAATTTTCGTGCAAATCGGACAAACCGTCTAGGACGAGTTCGAAAAAGTAGCTTTTTTTGAAAATTCAAGATGGCGGCCATATTTTTATGACGGCAAATGACGTCATAGGGTGCTATCGAATCGCCATGAGCTCAGGAATCAGAGGAGAAAAGAATTTCGCTGATTGGCCTTACGGTTCAAAAGTTATTAGCAAAATAAAAGTGAAACTTTGGACAGGTGGTGGCGCTAGAGGGAATGACTTAGAAACACCAAAATTGGTGTATTTAATGTTGAGACGGTCCTCTATCAGAATGTCAAACCAAAACAACTTTCCCGCAATCGGTTCTATGGGCTGCCATAGACTCCCATGGCGGAAGAATAATAATAATAAATATAGCTGCAAGCAGCAATTACCGGGGCCAAGCAGAATAAGACGACAAGACATTTCGACCTGTTTGAAAGTGTCAGACCAACTGCAACAATGAGCAATTAAAGACATTTAAAGAGGATTTTAGGCAAAATGGCTGAAAAATCATAGAAACAATAATTAAAAATATGATGTAATGGATTATCACTTTCGACCAATAGGTGGTGCAGTTACAAAACTGATGTGATGTGGTCAGAGTGAAGTGACAATGACACATGCAAAGTTTGGTGTCAATATGTCAAGGCATTGCAGACATAAAGCCTGAATAATGCTTTTAGCATCATGCCTCAAATTTGCTGCTGCGCTATACGAAAACGGTTTCGTCAATCGACACGAAATCCATAACTTTCAGTCGGCACGGTCTGGAGATGATATGATTCGATTTTGGTGAAAATCGGACAAACGGTGTAGGAGGAGTTCGAAAAAGTAGGTTTTTAATGAAAATAGCATTTTATTTCACAAAACTGTATTGAAGTCAATGGGAATTTTATGTTTTGTTCTATTATAGCGCCACCAAGAGGCTCAGTCTCACAATTTTTTTTACGTGTCCTCAGAGTGAGCCCATACATATGTGTGTCAGTTTTGGTGAAAAAATCTCAATTTGCTTCAGAGTTATAGGCATTTATATGAAAAAACACGTAAAAAATGACTGACACATGACTTTGTTTGGAATTTACTACCCCTAAACATCAATATTTTCGCATTTGGGCATTGGCATATAGCTATCGACCTATGTTTCCAAACTTCTGACGGTGGTTTCGTCTCGATCGGACTAGCGGTTTCGAAGATATAGCCAAATGTTTTTTAAGCGCTAAATCACAACGCTACACAAACCGTAAGGCAGAACCTAGCATGTTTGGTATCGTAGGACTCGGCAAGGTTTCAGGAGTCTAATTAGATGAGTCTCGTGAAAATAAGTTGACCACACCCAAAGTTATAAGCATTTGAAAAAAAAAATTCACCACTAGGTGGCGCTGTTTCGAAACTTCTCACGCTCCTTCAGGACAACGTGCTGATGACCGATACCAAGTTTCGTAACAATTCGTTCATGCATTCTTAAAATACAGTATTTTAGCACAAAATTCAAAATGGCCGACAGTCAAAAGGGCCGATATGGTAAAACTGGATATCATACGAATCGGCATATTGCCCTGAATCTAACGATACCAATTTTATGATTTTTGGACAAACTGTTCAGAAGTTATAAGCAAAAATAGCCATTTTTCATATCTCCGGACCAGTAGGTGGCGCTGCGCCGAAACGCAGCATGTAGCCTCAGGTCATGCTTGTGAGTACATGTACCAAGTTTGGTCTGAATACGATAAACCTTTGCGGAGATACAGCCTTACGACTGTTTTTGCTAGCGCTACGTAAAATGTATTCGTGCGTTTATCGAAAACGGTTTGACGAATCAATTTGAATTCCATAACTTTTGGTCAACACTGCCTGAAGATGATCTGGTTCAATTTTCGTGCAAATCGGACAAACCGTCTAGGACGAGTTCGAAAAAGTAGCTTTTTCAGAAAATTAAAAATGGCGGCCATATTTATATGACGGAAAATGACGTCATAGGGTGCAATCGAATCGGCATGAGCTCAGAAATAAGAGGAAAAAAGAATTTTGTTGATTGGCCTTACGGTTCAAAAGTTATTAGCAAAATAAAAGTGAAACTTTGGACAGGTGGTGGCGCTAGAGGGAATGACTTAGAAACACAAAAATTGGTGTATTTAATGTTGGGACTGTCCTCTATCAGAATGTCAAACCAAAACAACTTTCCCGCAATCGGTTCTATGGGCTGCCATAGACGCCCAGTCGGAAGAAGAATAATAATAAATATAGCTGCAAGCAGCAATTACCGGGGCCAAGCAGAATTAGACGACAAGACATTTCGACATGTCTGAAAGTGTCAGACCAACTGCAACAATGAGCAATTAAAGACGTTTGAAGAGGATTTTAGGCAAAATGCCTGAAAAATCATAGACACAATAATTAAAAATATGATTTAATGGATTATCACTTTCGACCAATAGGTGGCGCAGTTAACAAAACTGATGTGATGTGGTCAGAGTGAAGTGACAATGACACGTACAAAGTTTGGTGTCAATATCTCAAGGCATTGCAGAGATAAAGCCTGAATAATGCTTTTAGCATCATGCCTCAACTTTGCTGCTGCGCTATACGAAAACGGTTTCGTCAATTGACACGAAATCCATAACTTTTAGTCGGCACAGTCTGGAGATGATACAATTCGATTTTGGTGAAAATCGGACAAACGGTGTGGGAGGAGTTCGAAAAAGTAGATTTTGAATGAAAATAGCATTTTATATCACAAAACTGTATTGAAGTCAATGGGAATTTCATGTTTTGTTCTATTATAGCGCCACCAAGAGGCTCAGTCCCACAATTTTTTTTACGTGTCCTCAGAGTGAGCCCATACATATGTGTGTCAGTTTTGGTGAAAATATCTCAATTTGCTTTAGAGTTATAGACATTTATATGAAAAAACACGTAAAAAATGACTGACACAAGACTTTGTTTGAATTTTACTACCCCTAAACATCAATATTTTCGCATTTGGGCATTGGCGTATAGCTATCGACCTATGTTTCCAAACTTCTGACGGAGGTTTCGTCTCGATCGGACAATCGGTTTCGAAGATATAGCCAAATGTTTTTTAAGCGCTAAATCACAACGCTACACAAACCGTAAGGCGAAACCTAGCATGTTTGGTATCGTAGGACTCGGCAAGGTTTCAGGATACTAATTAGATGAGTCTCGTGAAAATAAGTCGACCACACCCAAAGTTATAAGCGTTTGAAAAAAAAAATTCACCACAAGGTGGCGCTGTTTCGAAACTTCTCACGCTCCTTCAGGACATTGTGCTGATGACCCATACCAAGTTTCGTAACAATCCGTTCATGCGTTCTTAAAATACAGCATTTTAGCACAAAATTCAAAATGGCCGACAGTCAAAATGGCCGATATGGTAAAATTGGATATCAGTCGACTCGGCATGTTGCTCTGAATCTAACAAGACCAATTTTATGATTTTTGGACAAATTGTTCAGAAGTTATAAGCAAAAATAGCCATTTTTCATATCTCCGGACCAGTAGGTGGCGCTGCGCCGAAACACAGCATGTTGCCTCAGGTCATGCTTGGCATTACATGTACCAAGTTTGGTCTGAATACGATAAACCGTTGCGGAGATACAGCCTTACGACTGTTTTTGCAAGCACTACGTAAAATTTGTTTGTGCGTTTATCGAAAACGGTTTGACGAATCAATTTGAATTCCATAACTTTTTGTCAGCACTGCCTGAAGATGATCTGGTTCAATTTTCGTGCAAATCGGACAAACCGTCTAGGACGAGTTCGAAAAAGTAGGTTTCTCGAATGATTCAAAATGGCGGCCCTATTTTACTACGGAAAATGAAGTCATAGGATGCAATCGAATCGGCATGAGCTCAGGAATCAGAGGAAAAAATAATTTTGTTGATTGGCCTTACATTTCAAAAGTTATTAGCAAAATAAAAGTGAAACTTTGGACAGTTGGTGGCGCTAGAGGGAATGACTTAGAAACACCAAAATTGGTGTATTTAATGTTGGGACTGTCCTCTATCAGAATGTCAAACCAAAACAACTTTCCCGCAATCGGTACTATGGGCTGCCATAGACGCCAAGTCGGAAGAAAAAAAAGAAGAATAATAATAATAAGAACGGGAACAGATACAATAGGTGCCTCCGCACCTTCGGTGCTTGGCCCCTAATAATAATAATAAGAACGGGAACAGATACAATAGGTGCCTCCGCACCTTCGGTGCTTGGCCCCTAAATATAGCTGCAAGCAGCAATTACCGGGGCCAAGCAGAATTAGACGACAAGACATTTCGACATGTCTGAAAGTGTCAGACCAACTGCAACAATGAGCAATTAAAGACGTTTGAAGAGGATTTTAGGCAAAATGCCTGAAAAATCATAGACACAATAATTAAAAATATGATTTAATGGATTATCACTTTCGACCAATAGGTGGCGCAGTTAACAAAACTGATGTGATGTGGTCAGAGTGAAGTGACAATGACACGTACAAAGTTTGGTGTCAATATCTCAAGGCATTGCAGAGATAAAGCCTGAATAATGCTTTTAGCATCATGCCTCAACTTTGCTGCTGCGCTATACGAAAACGGTTTCGTCAATTGACACGAAATCCATAACTTTTAGTCGGCACAGTCTGGAGATGATACAATTCGATTTTGGTGAAAATCGGACAAACGGTGTGGGAGGAGTTCGAAAAAGTAGATTTTGAATGAAAATAGCATTTTATATCACAAAACTGTATTGAAGTCAATGGGAATTTCATGTTTTGTTCTATTATAGCGCCACCAAGAGGCTCAGTCCCACAATTTTTTTTACGTGTCCTCAGAGTGAGCCCATACATATGTGTGTCAGTTTTGGTGAAAATATCTCAATTTGCTTTAGAGTTATAGACATTTATATGAAAAAACACGTAAAAAATGACTGACACAAGACTTTGTTTGAATTTTACTACCCCTAAACATCAATATTTTCGCATTTGGGCATTGTCGTATAGCTATCGACCTATGTTTCCAAACTTCTGACGGAGGTTTCGTCTCGATCGGACAATCGGTTTCGAAGATATAGCCAAATGTTTTTTAAGCGCTAAATCACAACGCTACACAAACCGTAAGGCGAAACCTAGCATGTTTGGTATCGTAGGACTCGGCAAGGTTTCAGGATACTAATTAGATGAGTCTCGTGAAAATAAGTCGACCACACCCAAAGTTATAAGCGTTTGGAAAAAAAAATTCACCACAAGGTGGCGCTGTTTCGAAACTTCTCACGCTCCTTCAGGACATTGTGCTGATGACCCATACCAAGTTTCGTAACAATCCGTTCATGCGTTCTTAAAATACAGCATTTTAGCACAAAATTCAAAATGGCCGACAGTCAAAATGGCCGATATGGTAAAATTGGATATCAGTCGACTCGGCATGTTGCTCTGAATCTAACAAGACCAATTTTATGATTTTTGGACAAATTGTTCAGAAGTTATAAGCAAAAATAGCCATTTTTCATATCTCCGGACCAGTAGGTGGCGCTGCGACGAAACGCAGCATGTTGCCTCAGGTCATGCTTGGGATTACATGTACCAAGTTTGGTCTGAATACGATAAACCGTTGCGGAGATACAGCCTTACGACTGTTTTTGCAAGCACTACGTAAAATTTGTTTGTGCGTTTATCGAAAACGGTTTGACGAATCAATTTGAATTCCATAACTTTTTGTCAGCACTGCCTGAAGATGATCTGGTTCAATTTTCGTGCAAATCGGACAAACCGTCTAGGACGAGTTCGAAAAAGTAGGTTTCTCGAATGATTCAAAATGGCGGCCCTATTTTACTACGGAAAATGAAGTCATAGGATGCAATCGAATCGGCATGAGCTCAGGAATCAGAGGAAAAAATAATTTTGTTGATTGGCCTTACATTTCAAAAGTTATTAGCAAAATAAAAGTGAAACTTTGGACAGTTGGTGGCGCTAGAGGGAATGACTTAGAAACACCAAAATTGGTGTATTTAATGTTGGGACTGTCCTCTATCAGAATGTCAAACCAAAACAACTTTCCCGCAATCGGTACTATGGGCTGCCATAGACGCCAAGTCGGAAGAAAAAAAAGAAGAATAATAATAATAAGAACGGGAACAGATACAATAGGTGCCTCCGCACCTTCGGTGCTTGGCCCCTAAATATAGCTGCAAGCAGCAATTACCGGGGCCAAGCAGAATTAGACGACAAGACATTTCGACATGTCTGAAAGTGTCAGACCAACTGCAACAATGAGCAATTAAAGACGTTTGAAGAGGATTTTAGGCAAAATGCCTGAAAAATCATAGACACAATAATTAAAAATATGATTTAATGGATTATCACTTTCGACCAATAGGTGGCGCAGTTAACAAAACTGATGTGATGTGGTCAGAGTGAAGTGACAATGACACGTACAAAGTTTGGTGTCAATATCTCAAGGCATTGCAGAGATAAAGCCTGAATAATGCTTTTAGCATCATGCCTCAACTTTGCTGCTGCGCTATACGAAAACGGTTTCGTCAATTGACACGAAATCCATAACTTTTAGTCGGCACAGTCTGGAGATGATACAATTCGATTTTGGTGAAAATCGGACAAACGGTGTGGGAGGAGTTCGAAAAAGTAGATTTTGAATGAAAATAGCATTTTATATCACAAAACTGTATTGAAGTCAATGGGAATTTCATGTTTTGTTCTATTATAGCGCCACCAAGAGGCTCAGTCCCACAATTTTTTTTACGTGTCCTCAGAGTGAGCCCATACATATGTGTGTCAGTTTTGGTGAAAATATCTCAATTTGCTTTAGAGTTATAGACATTTATATGAAAAAACACGTAAAAAATGACTGACACAAGACTTTGTTTGAATTTTACTACCCCTAAACATCAATATTTTCGCATTTGGGCATTGGTGTATAGCTATCGACCTATGTTTCCAAACTTCTGACGGAGGTTTCGTCTCGATCGGACAATCGGTTTCGAAGATATAGCCAAATGTTTTTTAAGCGCTAAATCACAACGCTACACAAACCGTAAGGCGAAACCTAGCATGTTTGGTATCGTAGGACTCGGCAAGGTTTCAGGATACTAATTAGATGAGTCTCGTGAAAATAAGTCGACCACACCCAAAGTTATAAGCGTTTGAAAAAAAAAATTCACCACAAGGTGGCGCTGTTTCGAAACTTCTCACGCTCCTTCAGGACATTGTGCTGATGACCCATACCAAGTTTCGTAACAATCCGTTCATGCGTTCTTAAAATACAGCATTTTAGCACAAAATTCAAAATGGCCGACAGTCAAAATGGCCGATATGGTAAAATTGGATATCAGTCGACTCGGCATGTTGCTCTGAATCTAACAAGACCAATTTTATGATTTTTGGACAAATTGTTCAGAAGTTATAAGCAAAAATAGCCATTTTTCATATCTCCGGACCAGTAGGTGGCGCTGCGACGAAACGCAGCATGTTGCCTCAGGTCATGCTTGGGATTACATGTACCAAGTTTGGTCTGAATACGATAAACCGTTGCGGAGATACAGCCTTACGACTGTTTTTGCAAGCACTACGTAAAATTTGTTTGTGCGTTTATCGAAAACGGTTTGACGAATCAATTTGAATTCCATAACTTTTTGTCAGCACTGCCTGAAGATGATCTGGTTCAATTTTCGTGCAAATCGGACAAACCGTCTAGGACGAGTTCGAAAAAGTAGGTTTCTCGAATGATTCAAAATGGCGGCCCTATTTTACTACGGAAAATGAAGTCATAGGATGCAATCGAAACGGCATGAGCTCAGGAATCAGAGGAAAAAATAATTTTGTTGATTGGCCTTACATTTCAAAAGTTATTAGCAAAATAAAAGTGAAACTTTGGACAGTTGGTGGCGCTAGAGGGAATGACTTAGAAACACCAAAATTGGTGTATTTAATGTTGGGACTGTCCTCTATCAGAATGTCAAACCAAAACAACTTTCCCGCAATCGGTACTATGGGCTGCCATAGACGCCAAGTCGGAAGAAAAAAAAGAAGAATAATAAATATAGCTGCAAGCAGCAATTACCGGGGCCAAGCAGAATAAGACGACAAGACATGCCAACATGTCTGAAAGTGTCAGACCAACTGCAACAATGAGCAATTAAAGACATTTAAAGAGGATTTTAGGCGAAATGGCTGAAAAATCATGTAAAAAGTGATTCAAAATATGATTTAATGGATTGTCACTTTTGACCAAAAGGTGGCGCTGTTACGAAATTGATGTGGTGTGGTCAGAGTAAGGAGACAGTGACACATACAAAGTTTTGTGTCAATATGTCGAGGCATTGCAGATATAAAGCCTGAATAGTCATTTTGGCATCATGCCTCAACTTTGCTGCTGTGCTATACGAAAACGGTTTCATCAATCGACACGAAATCCATAACTTTTTGTCGGCACAGTCTGGAGATGATACGATTCGATTTTGGTGAAAATCGGACAAACGGTCTAGGAGGAGTTCGAAAAAGTAGGTTTTGAATGAAAATCAAGATGGCGGACAGGAAGTTTGGCCAAATAAGGAAAACTTGGTATCTATGTTCTCGGCTTGACCCAAGGAATCTATTAAGACCAGTGGCATTTCAATAGCCAGATGTATTCAAAAGTTATTAGCCTTTTTGGAAATTTTGTTATAACTTTTGACCACTAGGTGGCGCTGTCTTGAAATATTTTGGTTGCCTTCAGGGGATGGTGCTGATGACACAATCTGAGTTTCGTAATATTACACCAATGCATTTGTTTAGTATAGCATTTTATTTCACAAAACTGTATTGAAGTCAATGGGAATTTCATATTTTGTTCAATTATAGCGCCACCAAGAGGCTCAGTCCCACAATTTTTTTTACGTGTCCTCAGAGTGAGCCCATACATATGTGTGTCAATTTTGGCGAAAATATCTCAATTCGCTTCGGAGTTATAGACATTTATATGAAAAAACACGAAAAAAATGACTGACACATGACTTTGATTGGAAATTAGTACCCCTAAACATCAATATTTTCGCATTTGGGCATTGGCGTATAGCTATCGACCTATGTTTCCAAACTTCTGACGGTGGTTTCGTCTCGATCGGACTAGCGGTTTCAAAGATATAGCCAAATGTTTTTTAAGCGCTAAATCACAACGCTACACAAACCGTAAGGCGAAACCTAGCATGTTTGGTATCGTAGGACTCGGCAACGATTCAGGAGTCTACAAAGATGAGTTTCGTGAAAATAAGTCGACCACACCCAAAGTTATAAGCATTTGAAAAAAAAAATTCACCACTAGGTGGCGCTGTTTCGAAACTTCTCAGGCTCATTCAGGGCATCGTGCTGATGACCCATACCACGTTTCGTAACAATCCGTTCATGCGTTCATAAAATACAGAATTTTAGCACAAAATTCAAAATGGCCGACAGCCAAAATGACCGATATGGCAAAATTGGATATCAGTCGACTCGGCATGTTGCTCTGAATCTAACGAGACCAATTGTATGATTTTTGGACAAACTGTTCAGAAGTTATAAGCAAAAATAGCCATTTTTCATATCTCCGGACCAGTAGGTGGCGCTGCGCCGAAACACAGCATGTAGCCTCAGGTCATGCTTGTGAGTACAAGTACCAAGTTTGGTCTGAATACGATAAACCGTTGCGGAGATACGGCCTTACGACTGTTTTTGCTAGCGCTACGTAAAATGTATTCGTGCGTTTATCGAAAACGGTTTGACGAATCCATTTGAATTCCATAACTTTTTGTCAGCACTACCTGAAGATGATCTGGTTCAATTTTCGTGCAAATCGGACAAACCGTCTAGGACGAGTTCGAAAAAGTAGCTTTTTTTGAAAATTCAAGATGGTGGCCATATTTGTATGACGGCAAATGACGTCATAGGGTGCAATCGAATCGCCATGAGCTCAGGAATCAGAGGAAAAAAGAATTTCGCTGATTGGCCTTACGGTTCAAAAGTTATTAGCAAAATAAAAGTGAAACTTTGGACAGGTGGTGGCGCTAGAGGGAATGACTTAGAAACACCAAAATTGGTGTATTTAATGTTGAGACGGTCCTCTATCAGAATGTCAAACCAAAACAACTTTCCCGCAATCGGTTCTATGGGCTGCCATAGACTCCCATGGCGGAAGAAGAAGAAGAAGAAGAAGAAGAAGAAGAATAATAATAAGAACGGGAACAGATACAATAGGTGCCTCCGCACCTTCGGTGCTTGGCCCCTAAATATAGCTGCAAGCAGCAATTACCGGGGCCAAGCAGAATAAGACGACAAGACATGCCGACATGTCTGAAAGTGTCAGACCAACTGCAACAATGAGCAATTAAAGACATTTAAAGAGGATTTTAGACGAAATGGCTGAAAAATCATAGAAACAGTAATTAAAAATATGATTTAATGGATTATCACTTTCGACAAATAGGTGGCGCAGTTACAAAACTGATGTGATGTGGTCAGAGTGAGGAGACAATGACACATACAAAGTTTGGTGTCAATATGTCAAGGCATTGCAGAGATAAAGCCTGAATAGTGCTATTAGCATCATGCCTCAAATTTGCTGCTGCGCTATACGAAAACGGTTTCGTCAATTGACACGAAATCCATAACTTTTAGTCGGCACAGTCTGGGGATGATACGATTCGATTTTGGTGAAAATCGGACAAACGGTGTGGGAGGAGTTCGAAAAAGTAGGTTTTGAATGAAAATAGCATTTTATCTCACAAAACTGTATTGAAGTCAATGGGAATTTCATGTTTTGTTCTATTATAGCGCCACCAAGAGGCTCAGTCCCACAATTTTTTTTACGTGTCCTCAGAGTGAGCCCATACATATGTGTGTCAGTTTTGGTGAAAATATCTCAATTTGCTTTAGAGTTATAAACATTTATATGAAAAAACACGTAAAAAATGACTGACACATGACTTTGTTTGAATTTTACTACCCCTAAACATCAATATTTTCGCATTTGGGCATTGGCGTATAGCTATCGACCTATGTTTTCAAACTTCTGACGGTGGTTTCGTCTCGATCGGACAAGCGGTTTCGAAGATATAGCCTAATGTTTTTTAAGCGCTAAATCACAACGCTACACAAACCGTAAGGCGAAACCTAGCATGTTTGGTATCGTAGGACTCGGCAAGGTTTCAGGAGTCTAATTAGATGAGTCTCGTGAAAATAAGTCGACCGCACCCAAAGTTATAAGCATTTGAAAAAAAAAATTCCCCACTAGGTGGCGCTGTTTCGAAACTTCTCACACTCCTTCAGGACATCGTGCTGATGACCCATGCCAAGTTTCGTAACAATCCGTTCATGCGTTCATAAAATACAGCATTTTAGCACATAATTCAAAATGGCCGACAGTCAAAATGGCCGATATGGTAAAATTGGATATCAGTCGACTCGGCATGTCGCCCTGAATCTAACGAGACCAATTTTATGATTTTTGGACAAACTGTTCAGAAGTTATAAGCAAAAATAGCCATTTTTCATATCTCCGGACCAGTAGGTGGCGCTGCGCCGAAACGCAGCATGTAGCCTCAGGTCATGCTTGTGATGACATGTACCAAGTTTGGTCTGAATACGATAAACCGTTGCGGAGATACAGCCTTACGACTGTTTTTGCAGGCGCTACGTAAAATTTGTTCGTGCGTTTATTGAAAACGGTTTGACGAATCAATTTGAATTCCATAACTTTTGGTCAGCACTGCCTGAAGATGATCTGGTTCAATTTTCGTGCAAATCGGACAAACCGTCTAGGACGAGTTCGAAAAAGTAGGTTTTTCGAATGAATCAAAATGGCGGCCATATTTTTATTACAAAAAATGAAGTCATAGGATGCAATCGAATCGGCATGAGCTCAGGAATCAGAGGAAAAAATAATTTTGTTGATTGGCCTTACGGTTCAAAAGTTATTAGCAAAATAAAAGTGAAACTTTGGACAGGTGGTGGCGCTAGAGGGAATGACTTAGAAACACCAAAATTGGTGTATTTAATGTTGGGACTGTGCTCTATCAGAATGTCAAACCAAAACAACTTTCCCGCAATCGGTTCTATGGGCTGCCATAGACTCCAAGAGCGGAAGAAGAAGAAGAAGAATAATAATAAGAACGCGAACGGATACAATAGGTGCCTCCGCACCTTCGGTGCTTGGCCCCTAATAATAATAATAATAATAATAAGAAACGGAACAGATACAATAGGTGCCTCCGCACCTTCGGTGCTTGGCCCCTAATAATAATAATAAGAAACGGAACAGATACAATAGGTGCCTCCGCACCTTCGGTGCTTGGCCCCTAATAATAATAATAAGAAACGGAACAGATACAATAGGTGCCTCCGCACCTTCGGTGCTTGGCCCCTAATAATAATAAGAAACGGAACAGATACAATAGGTGCCTCCGCACCTTCGGTGCTTGGCCCCTAATAATAATAATAAGAACGCGAACGAAAACAATAGGTGCCTCCGCACCTTCGGTGCTTGGCCCCTAATAAGAAACGGAACAGATACAATAGGTGCCTCCGCACCTTCGGTGCTTGGCCCCTAAATATAGCTGCAAGCAGCAATTACCGGGGCCAAGCAGAATAAGACGACAAGACATGCCAACATGTCTGAAAGTGTCAGACCAACTGCAACAATGAGCAATTAAAGACATTTAAAGAGGATTTTAGGCGAAATGGCTGAAAAATCATGTAAAAAGTGATTCAAAATATGATTTAATGGATTGTCACTTTTGACCAAAAGGTGGCGCTGTTACGAAATTGATGTGGTGTGGTCAGAGTAAGGAGACAGTGACACATACAAAGTTTTGTGTCAATATGTCGAGGCATTGCAGATATAAAGCCTGAATAGTCATTTTGGCATCATGCCTCAACTTTGCTGCTGTGCTATACGAAAACGGTTTCATCAATCGACACGAAATCCATAACTTTTTGTCGGCACAGTCTGGAGATGATACGATTCGATTTTGGTGAAAATCGGACAAACGGTCTAGGAGGAGTTCGAAAAAGTAGGTTTTGAATGAAAATCAAGATGGCGGACAGGAAGTTTGGCCAAATAAGGAAAACTTGGTATCTATGTTCTCGGCTTGACCCAAGGAATCTATTAAGACCCGTGCCATTTCAATAGCCAGATTTATTCAAAAGTTATTAGCCTTTTTGGAAATTTTGTTATAACTTTTGACCACTAGGTGGCGCTGTCTTGAAATATTTTGGTTGCCTTCAGGGGATGGTGCTGATGACACAATCTGAGTTTCGTAATATTACACCAATGCATTTGTTTAGTATAGCATTTTATTTCACAAAACTGTATTGAAGTCAATGGGAATTTCATATTTTGTTCAATTATAGCGCCACCAAGAGGCTCAGTCCCACAATTTTTTTTACGTGTCCTCAGAGTGAGCCCATACATATGTGTGTCAATTTTGGTGAAAATATCTCAATTCGCTTCGGAGTTATAGACATTTATATGAAAAAACACGTAAAAAATGACTGACACATGACTTTGATTGGAAATTAGTACCCCTAAACATCAATATTTTCGCATTTGGGCATTAGCGTATAGCTATCGACCTATGTTTCCAAACTTCTGACGGTGGTTTCGTCTCGATCGGACAAATGGTTTCGAAGATATAGCCAAATGTTTTTTAAGCGCTAAATCACAACGTTACACAAACCGTAAGGCGAAACCTAGCATGTTTGGTATCGTTGGACTCGGCAAGGATTCAGTAGTCTAATGAGATGAGTTTGGTGAAAATAAGTCGACCACACCCAAAGTTATAAGCATTTGAAAAAAAAAATTCACCACTAGGTGGCGCTGTTTCGAAACTTCTCAGGCTCCTTCAGAACATCGTGTTGATGACCCATACCAAGTTTCGTAACAATCCGTTCATGCGTTCTTAAAATACAGCATTTTAGCACAAAATTCAAAATGGCCGACAGTCAAAATGGCCGATATGGTAAAATTGGATATCAGTCGACTCGGCATGTTGCCCTGAATCTAACGAGACCAATTTTATGATTTTTGGACAAATTGTTCAGAAGTTATAAGCAAAAATAGCCATTTTTCATATCTCCGGACCAGTAGGTGGCGCTGCGCCGAAACGCAGCATGTAGCCTCAAGTCATGCTTGTGAGTACATGTACCAAGTTTGGTCTGAATACGATAAACCGTTGCGGAGATACAGCCTAACGACTGTTTTTGCAAGCGCTACGTAAAATTTGTTCGAGCGTTTATCGAAAACGGTTTGACGAATCAATTTGAATTCCATAACTTTTTGTCAACACTGCCTGAAGATGATCTGGTTAAATTTTCGTGCAAATCGGACAAACCGTCTAGGACGAGTTCGAAAAAGTAGCTTTTTCAGCCCATTAAAAATGGCGGCCATATTTATAAGCCGGAAAATGACGTCATAGGGTGTCGGCATGAGCTCGGGAATCAGAGGAAAAAAGAATTTTGTTGATTGGCCAAACGGTTCAAAAGTTATTAGCAAAATAAAAGTGAAATTTTGGGCAGTTGGTGGCGCTAGAGGGATTGGTTTTAAGACACCAAATTTGGTATGGTGACTTTTTGGACTGTCCTCTATCATTGTGCCAAATTTCATAACTTTCCCGCAATCGGTTCTATGGGCTGCCATAGACTCCCATGGCGGAAGAAGAATAATAATAATAAATATAGCTGCAAGCAGCAATTACCGGGGCCAAGCAGAATCAGACGACAAGACATGCCGACAAGTCTGAAAGTGTCAGACCAACTGCAACAATGAGCAATTAAAGACATTTAAAGAGGATTTTAGACGAAATGGCTGAAAAATCATATAAAAAGTCATTTAAAATATGATTTAATGGATTATCACTTTCGACCAATAGGTGGCGCAGTTACAAAAGTGATGTGATGTGGTCAGAGTGAAGTGACAATGTCACATACAAAGTTTGGTGTCAATATGTCAAGGCATTGCAGAGATAAAGCCTGAATAGTGCTTTTAGCATCATGCCTCAACTTTGCTGCTACGCTATACGAAAATGGTTTCGTCTATCGACACGAAATCCATAACTTTTAGTCGGCACAGTCTGGAGATGATACGATTCGATTTTGGTGAAAATCGGACAAACGGTCTAGGAGGAGTTCGAAAAAGTAGGTTTTGAATGAAAATCAAGATGGCGGACAGGAAGTTTGGCCAAATAAGGAAAACTTGGTATCTATGTTCTCGGCTTGACCCAGGGAATCTATTAAGACCAGTGGCATTTCAATAGCCAGATTTATTCAAAAGTTATTAGCCTTTTTGGAAATTTTGTTATAACTTTTGACCACTAGGTGGCGCTGTCTCGAAATATTTTGGCTACCTTTAGGGGATGGAGCTGATGGCACATTTTGAGTTTCGTAATATTACACCAATGCATTTGTTTAGTATAGCATTTTATTTCACAAAACTGTATTGAAGTCAATGGGAATTTCATGTTTTGTTCTGTTATAGCGCCACCAAGAGGCTCAGTCACACCATTTTTTTAATGTGTCCTCAGAGTGAGCCCATGCATATTTGTGTCAATTTTGGTGAAAATATCTCAATTCGCTTCGGAGTTATAGACATTTATATGAAAAAACACGTAAAAAATGACTGACACATGACTTTGATTGGAATTTACTACCCCTAAACATCAATATTTTCGCATTTGGGCATTGGCGTATAGCTATCGACCTATGTTTTCAAACTTCTGACGGTGGTTTCGTCTCGATCGGACTAGCGGTTTCGAAGATATAGCCAAATGTTTTTTAAGCGCTAAATCACAACGCTACACAAACCGTAAGGCGAAACCTAGCATGTTTGGTATCGTGGGCCTCGGCAACGATTCAGGACTCTAATGAGATGAGTCTCGTGAAAATAAGTCGACCACACCCAAAGTTATAAGCATTTGGAAGCATTTGGGGAAAAAAAATCACCACTAGGTGGCACTGTTTCGAAACTTCTCAGGCTCCTTCAGGGCATCGTGCTGATGATCCATTCCGAGTTTTGTAACGATACGTTCACGCGTTCATAAAATACATCATTTTAGCACATAATTCAAAATGGCCGACAGCCAAAATGGCTGATCGGGGAAAATTGGATATCAGTCGACTCAGCATGACGCCCTGAATCTAACGAGACCACTTTTATGATTTTTGGTCAAACCATTCAGAAGTTATAAGCAAAAATAGCCATTTTTCATATCTCCGGACCAGTAGGTGGCACTGCGCCGAAACGCAGCATGTTGCCTCAGGTCATGCTTGTAAAGTGTTGAGGAGATACTGGCTTGTGTCTGTTTTTGCAAGCGCTACGTAAAATTTGTTTGCGCGGTATTCGAGAACGGTTTGATGAATCAACACGAATTCCATAACTTTTTTTCGGCATGGTCTGAAGATGATGTGATTCAATTTTCGTGGAAATTGGACCAACGGCCTAGGAGGAGTTAGAAAAAGTAGGTTTTTCGGAAAATTCAAAATGGCGGAAAATTTTTTATGACGAAAAATTACGTCATATGGTGCATTCGAATCGTCATGAGCTCAGGAATCAGAGGAAAAAAAGAATTTTGTTTCTAGCCCTTGTGGTTCAAAAGTTATTAGCATAAACATGAGTGCAAATTTGGACAGTTGGTGGCGCTAGAGGGAAAGACTTACACACACAAATATTGGTGTATTTAATGTTGGGACTGTCCTCTATCAGAATGTCAAACCATTACAACTTTCCCGCGATCGGTTCTATGGGCTGCCATAGACTCCCAGTCGGAAGAAGGAAGAATAATAATAATAATAATAATAATAATAATAAGAACGGGAACGAAAACAATAGGTGCCTCCGCACCTTCGGTGCTTGGCCCCTAATAATAATAAGAACGCGAACAAAAACAATAGGTGCCTCCGCACCTTCGGTGCTTGGCCCCTAATAAGAAACGGAACAGATACAATAGGTGCCTCCGCACCTTCGGTGCTTGGCCCCTAATAATAATAAGAACGGGAACAGATACAATAGGTGCCTCCGCACCTTCGGTGCTTGGCCCCTAATAATAAGAAACGGAACAGATACAATAGGTGCCTCCGCACCTTCGGTGCTTGGCCCCTAATAATAAGAACGGGAACAGATACAATAGGTGCCTCCGCACCTTCGGTGCTTGGCCCCTAATAATAATAAGAACGGGAACAGATACAATAGGTGCCTCCGCACCTTCGGTGCTTGGCCCCTAATAAGAACGGGAACAGATACAATAGGTGCCTCCGCACCTTCGGTGCTTGGCCCCTAATAATAAGAACCGGAACAAACACAATAGGTGCCTCCGCACCTTCGGTGCTTGGCCCCTAATAATAATAAGAACGCGAACGAAAACAATAGGTGCCTCCGCACCTTCGGTGCTTGGCCCCTAATAATAAGAAACGGAACAGATACAATAGGTGCCTCCGCACCTTCGGTGCTTGGCCCCTAATAATAATAATAATAATAATAATAAGAAACCGAACGGATACAATAGGTGCCTCCGCACCTTCGGTGCTTGGCCCCTAATAATAATAATAAGAAGAAACCGAACGGATACAATAGGTGCCTCCGCACCTTCGGTGCTTGGCCCCTAATAAGAAAACTAACAGATACAATAGGTGCCTCAGCCCCTTCGGGGCTTGGCCCCTAATAATAAGAAAACTAACAGATACAATAGGGGCTATCCCCTTCGGGGCTTGGCCCCTAATAATAAGAAAACTAACAGATACAATAGGGGCTATCCCCTTCGGGGCTTGGCCCCTAAAAACTAACGGATACAATAGGTGCCTCAGCCCCTTCGGGGCTTGGCCCCTAATAATAATAATAAGAAGAAGAAAACTAACAGATACAATAGGTGCCTCAGCCCCTTCGGGGCTTGGCCCCTAAAAACTAACAGATACAATAGGTGCCTTGCCCCTTCGGGGCTTGGCCCCTAATAATAATAATAAGAAAACTAACAGATACAATAGGTGCCTTGCCCCTTCGGGGCTTGGCCCCCAATAATAAGAAAACTAACAGATACAATAGGTGCCTTGCCCCTTCGGGGCTTGGCCCCTAATTCAACAATATTTCAAGTGTACTCTTTCTTTGTAAAAAAAAATGATTATAGGCCTACATTTTATCATATGTGTTCATTAGTTTGAATATAGCCAACATTGGAACAGCTAACATCTTAGTTGATGACTTTATTTTTGACAAAAATAGTATTATATATATATATATATATATATATATATATATATATATATATATATATATATATATAACATATGAGCAGAAATTGCTAAACAAAAGCTTATTTGATGTGGCAGTATATTCTACAGTAAAAACTGTACCCAAATCTAGTCAACAAAATGTTGTCTTTCATATTTCGCCTGACTGTAATGTTGTTTTTATGAAATATTAGGGCATATAAATGTTAATTTGCAGTTTAATACGTTGCTTATACAAATAGCCTACATTTTATTTCAACATATTTCAGTCGATTTTTACTCATCTCAGTATAGCAATACAGTTTGCTAAAACATCATCATTCATTCACACACGCGATTTAAATTTAAACTGTCTTTTTGCGATCTGTGGTAAACAGCGCATCTCTGCCGTTCATTCATTCACAAACAGAAACGCGATTACAGTAAAAACTTACTACAGTATTCCTCAGCTCAGTCGGATCCTTGCTCCTCGAAATACCCGCACTTCTGAGGTACATTTTCCATTATTATTATTCCTCACAGCGCTGCGAGACGGTGTAAACAAGTAATGATCTGAATAAACTTGTGTTTTCTCGAGCTGATATGGGGGCGTTCACAGGTTTGCGTGGATTACCTCAGTCATTTGCGTTTGAATAGAGCGTGCTCTCCGTGGGCGGGGTCACATTAAAAATAATTAGATGAGATGAGAACGACTGACATCTCGCTCTTTTCTTACAGATTACATGAACTGAGAATATTTGTTTTTTATATAAATTACTTCATTTAAAAGAAGAGAATTCAAGCTTCATGCCTGTGTGTCTGTATGTCTGTTTGACTGAGTATTCGCTGAGTTATTGTTCATTTTCGGACGCGTTTCAGAATAGACTTCACTGACAGAGAGAAGGCAGAACTCGCTTCGTGTTTATTTTTCTTTATTTGGCAAAAAGCACAACACTTTGTTTTTATTGTGAGTATACACAAAAATAATACACATTTAACAGAATCGATTGATGTATGAAACTTGTTTGTAATGTCAAAGTCAACAGAGCAAAATGAATCTCATTTGAACTGATAAAAAAAAAGCGAGCTGGTATCGCTGGCCCCAGGGGGTTAATATAATTTGACTGAGGAATCTTAGACAATTAAGTAAATATTTTAACTGTGGTCAAATGTAAATTAACTTGTGCTTATTTAACTTTATTAAAAAAATATATTATTTAATTCTGCAATTTGCCTTCATTAACGTCAATTTGATTACACAGATACTAATTAAACTAAACTGAGCTAGACAATGACATCTCTGAATTCAATAATGAAATGCCTTTAACTGAAAATTGAATGTTTAATCTTATTATTATACATTACTGACACTCTATCCTCCAATTTGATACTGTTAAGTGCTTTGACACAATCTGTATTGTTAAAAGCACTATATAAATAAAGGTGACTTGACTTGACTTCATGTCATGTCGATCCAGTGAGCATTGTTTTCGCGTGTGATGCACGCACGTTTGCGTTTAAATCTGTTCATCAAATAACGTTAATGTATTAACCAGCATTTATGCTTTTGAACAAGTGCACTACCTCAGGACATTTTTGTCTCCGTGGTATCGAAAATGGTATCGAATATCGATATTTTTCAAGGTATCGTATCGAAGTTAGAAATTCTAGTATCGTGACAACACTACTGCAACTACAACAGTGACAAAAGCAAAAGGTAGAGAGATATCCCTAAAAGCAGACTGTGATCTTTTTGCCAGATTAATTGTAGTTGGGACCTCAAGAAAAATTTACATGAGTGAGATAATTGTACATAGCTTAGGGCCCTTACCTGCTGCACTAGCTCATTTTGATGGCTCTCTGATGAAAACGGACAAAGCAAAGCTGTTGCATTTCCTGGAAGCTGTTGTAAACCCACCAGCAACAGTGGACAACGTTCCTGAGGGCTCCACGTGGGTGTGGGATGCTATGGCACTTGTACAAGTGATGAAACCCCAACCAACTTTCGGGATGTTCGCTGACGGTGCTCTCAGGCTGATTGTCAGTGTGGCCAAAGCTAGCAAGTCCAAAGTAATCCATTTTGTACCAGACACCTACAAAGTCATGAGCATCAAGAATGCAGAACGAAACCGACGTGCAGTGAAGGGTTGTCAAATTACCAAAATATATTCTGAAGGCCAAAGGAAACCAAAGCAATGGGCAAAGTTCTTGGGATGTGGGGAAAATAAGGAAAATCTCCTACAATATTTCTTTGATAGATGGTGTAAATCTGGAGAGCACATGATTGAGGACCTGACTGTGATCGTTGCACATGGAGGAGAGTGCCATGCTCTAAAAAAACCAAAAAAAACCCAGCAACAACTGATTTGGAAGCCTTGCCAATGCCAGCGCTGTTCACAACACAGGAATAAGCAGACACCAGACTACTGCTACACTGTGCTCATGCTGCTGACTACAGCAGGCATATTATTATCAGAAGTCCTGACACTGATGTGTTTGTACTGGCCCTCGCCCTCTACGAAGACATCGGAGCTCACCTGTATTTCCAGACAGGGAAAGGAGGAAATTCTCGCACAGTCGAAGTCCAGAAGATCCATGACCAGCTGGGAGCGATAGTCTGCGATGCGCTGATTGGTCTACACTGTTTAACTGGTTGTGACACTGTCATCTCCCTGTATGGCATAGGAAAGGTGAAAGCAATGAAGGCACTCCTATCCAAACAAGAGCACTGCAACACATTTCAGAGAATAGGCAGAACTTTCACTGTGACCCCAGACCTCTATGAGGCAGTGGAGGCCTTCACATGCGAATTATATGACGTAAAAGATGTCAAAAGTTTCAACCAGGCAAGGTGGCACATGTTTGAAGGGGTCATATAATGGTACATGCACTTTTACAAGTTGACTGTACTGAAATGTGTGTTGGCAGTGCCTGTACACAACCATCATAAAATGATAAAAATCCATCCAGTGTTTTTTTTTTTTTTTTATCTTCTTATATGTTTTCCCCTGTCTCAAATCAAGCCGTTCACACATCACATCACACGGTCAGACGCCCCTCCCACGATTGTTAATTGACAGCAGCGTTTCAACACAGACACGGCGTCGCTCGTGTGCTAGCTGTCATCATAGTCCGCCATTGTTGATACGCTGGAACAGAATGGCGTCTAAGCGATTGTGGTGTTCTGTTCTTGGGTGTAATAACGAACACAGCAGTCATTTTGATGTTCCTAAATCCGAACCACTGAAGACGCAGTGGCTGAGTTTTGTTTTCGAAGGGAATATTCCCCACGATCAACGTCAATGCTTTCATGTTTGCGCAAATTATTTCACACACCAGACTGCTTTACAAACGAGGGTCAGTATAAAGCTGGTTTTGCTAAGAAGCTACTCCTGAAAAAAGGATCGGTACCAACTATTTGTGTTCCTGCTGCACCTCCAGAAGAAGTGAGTGTAACATTTTATTAACCTTTATATTAATATTTATATTAATCTTTGCAAATTGCTTGCACGCTTCACGATGAATGCGGCTAAGGTTTACACTAAGGGGTTCTATGTACACCGTTCTCAATATAATTCATAATCCCACATTTATAATGAACAACGCGTTATGGTTATTGTGTTATTACAAACTGTGTACGCAGGTGTTAAAGTTAACGTGGTAATACTACACTAAGCTTACTTTTGTGGATGGTTTATAACGGTGTCTGTTACTGATTAAGAAGTAATGTCAAAAACAGTAAAACAGTTATAACTGCATGAAGATGAATGGTAACACAAAAATCTTAGGTGTCCTTCAACTACTGTTAGAAACATTCCTGCCGTGACCTCATGTCAGTGCTTCAGCCCTGACAGTTGTACCTAAACACTACATAGATAACGTTACGCATCACTGACAAGCCTACATTTACCGAAAAAAAAAAAATTCATGACCATTAGCTGTGTAAGAACACCAGCTCAAATGTGAGGGGAATGTACAGTTATTGATTTACTAATTTTCATTTATGATTTATTAATAAATCAATAACTAATCATACTGGCTATCACTTACACAATTTAAAATTACCCAAAAGGTAATACACAGCCCATATAGTTTTATCTCTGTATATAGACAATCAATCTTAACGAATTGCAATTAATTATGAATACAAAAGGGCTATAATTTGAATTTGTGAATGACTACTAAAAGCAAATCAAATCATCAGATAATCCGTCTGTCCGCCAAACGGACCATGCGATGTTCTTATCAACTATCAAGGAGAGTGTAACGAAGTTCAGATGTTACGGGAAGAAGGAGGCGGGAACCGGCGAACATTTAAAGATTTTAATAAATAAATAAACAAATACAAAAATGAAAGTAAAAGCCAGCAGCCCCTCACGGACGACTGCTGGCAACACAAACAGAAACAACACATGAACTAAAAATCAGGCCTGTCCTCTCTCGCTCTTCACTGTCGTCGCTCCTCCTTTATGCCTCCGCTCCTCCGTGAGATATGCGAGACCGGTGCGTCTCACAGGTGTGGCTCATCATAATTACGCCACCGGTCTCGCGCCGTCCTCCCACGGCCCTCGACCTCGTCCTGCTCGCCACATACCCCCATCGCCCCTCGCAGGCCGGGGGGTACTCCCGAGGCTGCGCCTACTCCCCCCCCCCCCTCCCCGGGGGGACCAATCATGGCGGCTGCGGTACCTGGGGGTATGGACAGACGAGGCGAGAGGAAAGGAGACGGAAGCATGAGGAGCGACAGAGAGGAGAGAGGGGAGAGAGGAAAAAAAAAAAATTCTTGATCCGGTTCCCGGACACACTGCCGCTCGGTCCTCAAACAGCTGAGAGTCACTCGCGGTGCCATGCGATGGTACTGGACATTCGTTGGGGGACGGCTCGACGCCCTTCCGCCTCCTGGCGGCCGGCGGTGACTCCTCTCGAGGGCAGCCGGCAGCGAGTTTCCCGTTCCCTGCTCCGCCCCCATCATGGCCGACGGCAACAGGCTCCGGCCCACGGCGAACGGGAGCGACTCCTCCGCTCCCTCTTGACGGCAGCCACCCCTCCTCGATCCAGGAGCACGGTGTCGAGCTCTCCGTCCCACCAGATCTTCCATCGCTCCAGCACCATCGCCTCGGGCAGCAATCGGCGGCCGACGCTCCCTCGTGCTGCCCGACCTCCTCAGCACCGCGATTCCTCCCAGCAGCGAGGGCTCTCCGACAGCGTGTCCCTCCCTCTTCCCGGGTTTCGGCACCAGTGTAACGAAGTTCAGATGTTACGGGAAGAAGGAGGCGGGAACCGGCGAACATTTAAAGATTTTAATAAATAAATAAACAAATACAAAAATGAAAGTAAAAGCCAGCAGCCCCTCACGGACGACTGCTGGCAACACAAACAGAAACAACACATGAACTAAAAATCAGGCCTGTCCTCTCTCGCTCTTCACTGTCGTCGCTCCTCCTTTATGCCTCCGCTCCTCCGTGAGATATGCGAGACCGGTGCGTCTCACAGGTGTGGCTCATCATAATTACGCCACCGGTCTCGCGCCGTCCTCCCACGGCCCTCGACCTCGTCCTGCTCGCCACAGAGAGATATCCTTATGAACTCTCAAGAAAAATTATTCCCTTGGCCACAGAGAATAATTGTCTTGTTCACAAGATTATTAACTTGTAGGTCAATCACAAATTGATCGAGCTTGTAACTATAAGATCGAACACATTTAAGAGGCTTTGTTCCGTGAGCAGCAAAACAGAGACAATCAAGAGTATAATAATATAATATAATAGTTTTAATAAAATGCGATTATGAAGGTAACGTTACAACTACATCTAACAAAGAATATATATATATGGGACAGTAAAATGAAAGTAAAATACAGAGCAAGGAAAACACAGATTACAGACTAGCAAACAAATCACAATGACTACCTCTGAGAACCATCAAAGTATCAAAATCACCTTAAACAGGGAAATGTAATACGCATTTACTTATTGGTAAGATATTAAAATACTTGCATTGAAACCTTGTGATCGAAACAGGACGGCGTGCGTCTTTGCCCTTCAAGGTGCGTGTCCGTCGAAGCTGAAGCGTTCTTATTGGGTCTTCCTGAGCGTTGCGGGAGATTCAAACCGGTCGACTTGTAAGAGTTGCCAGAGAATTTAGTTTAAAGTTTCACTCGTAGTTGGAACTGAATGAACACGAGACTACTAAAACAAGAAGTCGGAGTTACGACTAAAACAAAACAAAGTGAAAGTGAAAGTAAAACAAAACGGGGAGAAGACGAGACAAGTACAAGGATGACAAGACTAAGGAACAAGAGAGGAGCAAGAGAGAGCGAACACCGAGTGTGTTCGCTTTTTCTAGGATTCGACAAACACTCCTCCTGTGGGGTGTCAGGCCAATTGGAACGTGACATTCCGAGCGGGAAAAACTTCCTTTGTCTTGGTTCCCAGTTTAATTTGCATGTTTTATGGCAGCGTTATTATTTGATCAATTATACTCTAACCGATGGTAAACCTAGTATAATACATTTTACCAGATCCTGATGCATATATTTGGTTTCAGTACAAGGAGAGCTTTACGTGGATACCGAATTAGATATGTTTCGAAGGTACATGTCGAGATAGATTCTTATTCTGTAAAAATAAGCTTAAAAGTTCAACTAACAACCTAGGAATAAGATTAATGTCTTATGAGTGTCCAAAATGTGATGTACATTGACAAATGGGAATGAAGATTGGACTTTAGAAAGACCAACATGACACATCTATGATCTCACCACAGTGTGCACCTCTGAAACATTATTCCATTAAGGTTTACAAGAATACAAAGCCACTTCACATAGAAGAACAATCATGAAAAAGGGAAATTACATTCAGGTTTACATATTTCTTCAGTGGTTATACATATAAAGTATCTCAGATTAACACTTTAATTCTACTCCTCTGCCAGAATCTCAGTGAGATTCCCCTTGCTGACATTCCGTTAGGGTCATAAAATTTTATGGTCTAGCAGGAGGTAGGGTTACAAGACAAATATAGTGGATCATTCTTAAAATACACACTTAGAATTCAAAACTACACACTAGAGAATCACACTATAGAATAACACAAAACTAATCAAACATGCATGCTTCAATATGTCACCTACAGATTCTGAATCACTTGTATTCGGAATTAAATGCAAAGGGATGTTTGCGTGTGTGTGTGTGTGTGTGTGTGTGTGTGAGAGTGTGTGGAGATCTCCTGGCCACCTGGGTCTCTGGCTTGGAGAGAGAGAGATGTGAGCAGATAAGAATCTCTTTGAAACCATCTCCTCAAGTTCTGAGATGTTCTCTGTTAAGCATCACTTGGTAGCAAACGTGTCAAAAGAGATCAATTCAGTCCAGACTCATGGCGCCATGCTCTAATTTACAATTATGAGTTTAAGGGTTAAAAGTTTCCTTAAAATGTATAATGACAAGTAATCATGAGTCCTGTCCATATGCTACAGCTGTAACATCAATCTGTCAATGAACTAACGTATACATCAGTAAACACATAGCGTTCGTATCTCACTACTCTACCCTGCCAGTACACACAAAGATAGATTAAAGTGACATTACGTTAACCAACCATTCAGAAACGTCCTGTTCGAGCCTTAATTGTCGAATTTCTTCGGGGCCGTCATCTTGTTCCGGGTCCGACTCCGGTTCAAATTGATACGGTTGGTTGCACAAATGTGTCCTCAGAGACTCCTGCTGCCATTCTTCAAAATAAACCCTCAACTGTTGTCAAGGCAACACTCCACGTGTGTTTTTGTGTCAAAACGCCCCACAGAACAGAGGGGCGGGGTGAGCAAAGCTCATTATCATTTAAATACACATGCACTTAACCCTCTGAGGTCGCCAAACGCGCCGGCGCTTCTTGCTGGATTTTCTTCACATTGTAGCACTATAAACTAAAATTACTCCGTCATTTATGGTCATACAGAAAAAAGAAATATAAAAAAAGAATCTGTGATATTTCTACTTTTGTATGTGTCCACTTACAATCAAATCAAAACAGGATTATTAACAGAAAATAAACAGGGTGTGCTTTTGTTGGAGATTTTCCTTTGCCTCATGTAAAAGTCTGTATTGCTGTGTCTCAGTCAAAACCCAGGTTAAATCAGGATACATCAGGTTAAATTAGGTCAAGTGGTCTGTGAGGATGAAAGAGTACCTAACAAGCTCAGAGAGAAGATGTGTATAGGTAGCTGATAAGATGGTACTAAAAACGTTAATTAAAAATGATGGATGGTATGACAACACTGCAGGTGCATTGAATCATGTGACCAAAGATATTCTTTAAAAAAGGGCATGACCAAAGATTTTTCCACCAATAGAATAATGTCTCCGGGAAAGATGATGCTAACGGTAGCGAGATCTTGATAGCTGATTGGCTACCTAGTGATAAGAAAAGGTATAAGACCTGAGGTTCTGACCATTGCAGATCAGATGGCCAGCTGGCATCTCACTTTGTTGCTTGTCAATAAAGTTACTTCTGAGACCTGGAACTTCGACTCTTGAGAGATTTCTTCGAGACTCGATTTGAGGACTTAGAATTTGCTACAACATAATTGGCGAGCGAAGCCAGGAGTGGCCAAGGGGTCGAGGAGTGACCGGGGGAGCTCGCTGGCAGAGGCCTCACAAAACAAAGGCGCGCCATAAAATCAGGTAAGCAACTTTTTGCTTATATTTGTTTTGTGTGGCTCCTGGTAAGCTAGCGCCTGGTTGGTAACGGCTTTAAATAAAAGACCCCACCAAAAAAAGAACCTAAAATTGATAAGGAATTAAAAGGAGGGTAATTTCCAGGTCTCAAGAAGGAGCGCATGCGTAAGTAGGCCTAAAGCAAGAAGTGCTTAAACGCAGGAAGTGCGAAACGCAAGAAGTGCGAAACGCAGGAAGTGCGAAATAAAGCAAGAAGTGCTTAAACGCAGGAAGTGCGAAACGCAGGAAGTGCGAAATAAAGCAAGAAGTGCTTAAACGCAGGAAGTGCGAAACGCAGGAAGTGCGAAATGAAGCAAGTGCTTAAACGCAGGAAGTGCAAAACGCAAGAAGTGCGAAATAAAGCAGGAAGTGCTTAAAAACGCAAGAAGTGCGTCAGTTAGATAAGATAAAGCGCTTAATAAATTCCGGAGCATAAAATTGGCTTTAAGGAAAATTTATAAAAGGCCAGGATCCAGAGATAAAGTTTCTTTTGGTTGTGCTGTGATCACAGATTGCGCTGCTGTAAACTGCTCTGCTTTAACACTAATTGCGCTGTGTTAAACTGTTTTGCTTTGTCACTAACTGCGCTACTTTAAACTGCCCTGCTGTAACACTAATCGCGCTGTGTTAAACTATTTTGCTTTGCCACTAACTACGCTACTTTAAACTGCTCTGCCTGATAATTAACCGTGTTGCTTTGAGCTGTTTTTGTGTTGGCACTAACCTCGCTGCTTTGAACTGCCTTAATTAAGAGAGAGAAGTCACTCCTGAGATAAGACTGAGATAAGTGACTGAGAGAAGCTGAGACAGTGAAAGTGTACGAGAATATTATGTGAGATCTATAAAGATAGAGAGACGAGACTGATGAAATTCTATGAACAATGAAAAGCAAATTAATATAAAGAATATAAGAAAATATAGAATTCATAAAAACACTCCCAGATACTGGGTTTGTAGACTGTTTGGTCACATTCCAGACTCTGTGATCCAGATATAGGGAAACACAGCCCACACTGAACAGAAATTGAATAAATGAACTTTGTCTCTCCATTTGTTATAAGGAAAAATAACTGTGTGTGTGTGTGTGTATGTATGTATGTATGTATGTATGTGTGTGTGAATGAAATCCCGGATGTATGAATGAATATACTAACAAACTAAGTATATTTGGATTGAGATAAAGTAGGAAGGGAGAAAGGTGAAAGTAATAAAAGAACTGATTATATTTTTTGAAGCTTGAAGAAGAAAACACATGTTGACCAGGGCACGAGATCATTATGAGAAAGAAGAGAAAGAAAAGAAGAAAATGACTTTAAACAGGCATTAAGACAAACCAAAGGCATCAAAAATCATTTTTGGTTTGAAAAAGAATTCATAGATGAAGGACGGAGACAAGAATTGACGACTCAAAAGAAAAATGAATTCTTACAAAAATTGACAAAAATCACAAATCTGAATCAACTTGAGGATGAGTGGCCCTTAGTGGATTGGGTTAAAGCGATCAAAAGACAGATAACCTTTGAAGCCTTAAGACCACACTTGAACAGATTTGACCTTCCCAAAACTACCCTTTTGGAATCATTGTTGATTAAATAAAAAATAAATCTGAATCCATTGTATATCCATACCTGAAAAGAGATGCATGGTACACTTGGCCTCTGGGTTTGGGAAGAGCCACAATTTTGAGGAACATGTTAGTGAGCTCATGTCTAAGACCAGTACAGTGGGAAAGTGACACAATCGTTGAAGTCAGACAGGGAGGGGAAATCAGACCAGCACTGGTAGATAATTGGACACTGGAAAGGCTGGAGGTAGTGGTAGTTTTGAGGAGCAACCCCAACCATACCAGTCATATGTGGGTAGAAATTTATGAAAACGGAGAAGAGACAGAAGAGCAGTCAGCTGTCAAAGAAGAGCAGTCAGTAACAACTGAGAATGTCGCAACGATGGACAAATAGGAGGGGCAGGAGAGGAAAAAATCTTAAATAAAAAAGAAAGAAAAAATTTGATTGATTTATTTGCGCCATTAAAATTAGAAACATGCACTAGAGAGGAATTAAACATTTCAATCACCATGTGGGGAGGCCATGAAGTGAAATTGACCCCATCTATCACTTATCTATATTTAGGGCAGGAAGTGTAACTGCACGAAGATTCCAAAAAATTGGCTTTGTCGTCAATTTGGCCATTCTTCTGATTGCAAGAGCTGTGATCCAGCCGGAGAAAAACAGCCTATCCTGAACAATAATTCAGCTTTGTCTCTTCATTGTTACAAGAAAAAATAACGAGTAAAAGTGTGTTTGTGTGCGTGTAAAATGCACAGATTAGGACTGTTTGAAAAAGAACCATATTTATTTATAAAGAGAAACTAGAATTATGAAAGAACACTTGTTTCTCTCTCATATAGCAAAAGCAAACGGTGACTGATATGAGAAAGAGAGGCAGAAAGGAGGGGCTGCCTCTGATAGAGAGAGGAGGGGCTGCAAGAAGAAAGTGAGACTGCATGTGTGTGTGTGTGTGAGGAAGAGTTCACCTTTCCTGGTTCTGACTAGCTTATGAACCAGAAAGTGAGTAACCATTTCCAACATACACTTTGAACAACACTTTGAGAGATTTTATTTGTAACTGTCATCCCCACCAGTGGACCTGTAATAGAGGAACTGCATTTTTAAAATACCTGAGAAAGACTAATCAGATATCTTAATAAATGTCTGACTATCTTGCTGAAAACTAGTTAAGAATAGATGCAAGCTGGGGCTAGTAAGGTATACTAAAAAGGTATGAAACACACTGATAATAATTAAGATTATAATGGCATCAACACCTGTAGAGATACCAAGATCAAAATATTAATTTTGCAGAGATACTATAGGACAACCCTCCAAAAATGGGGAAAGAAGCCTAAAAACAAAATGACCAGCTGAGGGAACATTAGATGTGGCTATGTGCAGAGACACTGAAACATTCGTAAAAAATAAATAAATAAAAATAAATAAATAAATAAAAAGGTATTCAAAAACAGTTTACTAAGAGATCGAGTAAGACTGGTGAAATCTGCTAATCCAGTCAGAATTAAAAGTAGACTAATTTCACAAATACCAAGAAAACACCAATAAAAATAACTGATAAGAAATTAACCTGAAAGAAAATATAAAAATTGCTTAAATGTTAGTTGACCAGTCTATGGGGGAGTTAAATTAATAAGCAGGCCTAACAGGGATTGATATGGAGGATTGCGCAAACTGGTGGCCATCAAAAACACTGGAGTTTTCTCCTTAGTATAAGTGGTTTGTGTAGTTCCCAGGGGAAATTCAAATGATTTACAAAAAGGTTTATAGAAATATCTGACATTTAGAGATCAAATATGTATATATAGAGAGACATGCTAGATGTGGGTATGACTGACCTGTTATATAAAGATGTAGCCTATGATGTTTGCATCTTGTTGTCCCTGGGAGACAGTTTTAAATTTGAGCCATTGCAGAAATTTTGAGATCTTTGGATTGTGTTACTTAAAATAACTTGTGCATTGTGTTGAATGAGCAGGATTGGGTGACCAAGCTAAACAGACATTTTTAACAACCATACTATATTATACACATTTCACAGTAATGAGACTCATTGATTTAATCCTAAAATGCTTGAGAGAGTAGGGATCGATATAACGAGTGATAAAAATACTATATATGTGACTGAAAATAAGGCAACTTAGACAGACTGAAAGGCTGCTATTTTCTGCATTCTGCAAAGAAGAACTTGCTTTATTAAAATTACACGGGGAAACTGCTGTTATCAACCAGATGAGACTTCTGAAATTAAGGGACAATTGAAAGAGATGGTTGCAGAATTTATAAAGGATGAATTTGATTCATGCGGATCTCTGAGTGTTCAATTTCCAGATGACACCAGGCAGCTTTTGAGACGGGTGCCTCAACATAAACAACAGCAACTGGACTGTGCAACAAGTGAGAGCAAGAAACATAAGGACACGGCTGCAGAGAAAAGAAGAGGCGATTGGTTGGTGGGCCTTCATCCCCTCTGAAAGAGGAAGCTGAAACTTCTGAGGGGCTGGTATGGACAAAGACTGTGCTGATGCAGAAACAACCAAGAAAAACATCCTGCCATCATGCAAAATTGCCTCCTCCGTGGCTTGGCCAAAAGCCAGACTGAGGAGAGGCAGAGAGACAACAGCATCCAGAGTCAAACCACTATGTCCCAACATGACACCAGACCCTTGAATGCCAGCAAAGACTGACAGATCAAATGCATTGGATGAGGAGGGAAACACTCAGACAGCAGCCCAACCAGTTCAACTGATCGCTGGTCCAAGCAGAAGGACTTCATCCTTTACTGAGTGGGCACAGGTGATACGTTTTCAATGATCACTACAGAGACCGCTTCAAATTTCATTGATTGGCCATATTAATTGTATTTTGATTAATTCACTAGTCCAACAGCAGTTTTCTATATTCTGTGAAGCTGACACTCTCTATTTGCTTTCTTTCAATAGACATTAGTCCAGCTGTAAGCATTAAAAAAATGGGAGGGGAAGTGTTTGCATGACTCAATAATTAACTACAACTGACGCTGGACTTAGCATAGTGAGGGACTACTGCATTAACCAACTAGGGGTAAATGCATAATTAGATAACTGATGATGTTGTCCATTGAACAGAGAGCTTTTGGGCTCTGCTTTCAAGACAGAGCTGATATAAGCTTGAGTGATACTGAGCTCTATATCAGGAAAAAAAAAAAGAGAGGACATAATATGTTCAACAACAAAAAATGTGGATGATAGAGCTGTGGTGCTGGTCACTCCATCTTGGTCAATAGTTAATTTTTTAGGTTTAGAAATAAAAATAGTAACTACACAAATTACAAACACGTGATATCACAAATGCTGTCATTACCAGGGATTGCACGATGTTAATATTGTTGGTCATGAATTCGAGATTATGCTGAGATCTCCAGTCATTTAAAAGAGCATCTCATAAGCAACAGAAGAAAAGATTATGAAGAGAAATTAAATTAACAGATGAATGACAAATCAGATAAGAGAAATTGATAATGGTTCTTTCAAATGACACATGGGGAATGTCACATTGCCTACATTCAGTAGCTTTTGTCATCAGAGTTGTGTTAGCAATTTAAAATTGGTTGTATTCGCACCTTGAAATTTAGGATAGATAATTGACTATAAAATTAAGTCTATATCATAAGTCAAGAAGGCATAAGCAAAACCTTCAACTTCAGACTATTGGACTAATGAGGTATTAAAGGACAAATAATTACACTAGCAACCCTTTTTACTATTTTAATTTCAGATGTGCGTGGTTTTGACCATCGCACAAAGGGGGGAAGTGAGTTCAGAATAAAAAATAAAAAACAGTTGATAGATGATTTTTATAGAAGATTGATAGATAGCCAAATGCAATATTTGTGTTCAAAACAATGTCAGAAAAGGTGTGTATAGATTTTATTGGTCAACCATGTGGAATACCAATTGAGTTTAAGCATAGCTTTAAGCATGAAGTGAATCAGGCTTTGAGTATATTTGTATGCATAACTTGATAAAATGAAGAATGGATGAATTACATTTATTGCAATCAGAAGTTCATTCTGATTTGCAAGCAGAAGTTCATTAACACACTGAAGGCACATTGAGAGCCTTGGGGGAACAGTTGGGAACTTATAAGCGACATGATATGGCAAAACAGACCAACCTTAAAATGGTTATTCGCGGAGAAAGAATGTGTTGTATAATATTTGAAGCTAACTGTTTTACTTATGTTACAAATAATACAGTTCCTGATGAACCATTCACCGAGGCATTGAAGAAACTGAATAATAAGGGTCACTGAAGTCACGGAAAATAGGAGATAAGCATATTGGGAACTAGTTATATATTCATAGCATAAATGACTTACTAAAATAGGAATAATAACAGCCACAGTAGTTGTTATTTTGCTGTTGTTGTTTTTTCTTTTGCTGTTCTGTTGTGTGCCTTTCCTCAGATCTATGCTAGGAACGTAGCTGCCAAACAGATGATTAATGTGTTAGTCAATCATTCCGGAGTTGACATGGGGTGCACTCAGGAGTGTGCTATTGAGCCAGGTCTGGCAAGTTGGATGACTTCCTGTGAGCAGTACTGATGAAGGAGTAAAGAAGAGGGTGCCTTGTTACTTTTATTTTCTGATTATTGATTTTCACAATTTGCACTGTTTTTGATAGAGAGGGAGGTAGCCCCACTGTGTATTTTATTTTTGGGGTAAAATTAGATCATTAGAACATGGGTAGAGTAGGGAGTTAGTTAGAGGGGTTATTTTTTGTTTTTTTTGTTTTGTTTTGTTTTGTTTTTATTTTGGAACAAGGGCTCCTTCCAGAGTATATTCTTACATATATTCCTACATATAATCCTACTGAGTATATTTTATATAATCACACTAATTGTTCACAAAATATGAATATGTGAATGAGAGGGGATGATACAAGGTTTGAAGCAGGTCATTGCCCGTGGTATGAGGTAATGTGACCAGATATAAAGGGAAAAGATAAGAATGTTTTTATTACTTTTTATCACTTTTTAATCACTTTATAAAAGAGTTATTTTTAATATTTTAAAGTTTTCTTTATGAAATAAATGTGAAGTAAATGCCTTAGGCAACTGGAAAATGTTTTTGCGGGGCAAAAGAGGAATTAATTACAAGCGCGGTCACCGATTGCCGGACCAGCAAGGGCAGACTCAACTGGTGGTTTAAAAACCCGCTGTCTGCTCCAACACCAGATAGCGCCCTAGGCAGGACCAGGGCACCTCTGGCAACGATGGAGCAACCCAGATAGCACTCCAGGCCACCAGAAGCGCCTGTGCAGTTCCTCTGGCACCGTGGGACAACTCTACCCTCAAGTCTGTACACTAAGAAATGTTGATTAAAACTGGATAACAGATGTTCATCTCTCCCTCAAGAATGATAATAGAAAAGGAAGGTGAGATCTTTTACTCCGCTCTAGTCAAAGGGGGGCGGAGATGTTTGGTCTCACTATTCCTCCAGAGTGTACCTTTGTGACAAAAGCCTATTGATAAGAAAGACGGATGGTCTATTTTTGGCCATGATTGATAGATAATGGAAGGACGCTTGCGCATGAAGATACATTCTGGGACAAACACGAAGGTGGGACTAGAATAAGTCCCAAAGGGGGGATGTGTTGGAGATTTTCCTTTGCCTCATGTAAAAGTCTGTATTGCTGTGTCTCAGTCAAAACCAAGGTTAAATCAGGATACATCAGGTTAAATTAGGTCAAGTGGTCTGTGAGGATGAAAGAGTACCTAACAAGCTCAGAGAGAAGATGTGTATAGGTAGCTGATAAGATGGTATTAAAAAGGTTAATTCAAAATGATGGATGGTATGACAACACTGCAGGTGCATTGAATCATGTGACCAAAGATATTCTTTAAAAATGGGTATGACCAAAGATTTTTCCACCAATAGAATAATGTCTCCGGGAAAGATGATGCTAACGGTAGCGAGATCTTGATAGCTGATTGGCTACCTAGTGATAAGAAAAGGTGTAAGACCTGAGGTTCTGACCATTGCAGATCAGATGGCCAGCTGGCATCTCACTTTGTTGCTTGTCAATAAAGTTACTTCTGAGACCTGGAACTTCGACTCTTGAGAGATTTCTTCGAGACTCGATTTGAGGACTTAGAATTTGCTACAACACTTTCTGCCTCTCCGTCGCGGTGAACTTTTTTTTCTTGAGCATGTCTATAAACTGAAACAAAACTCAGCGAATACTTGTCACACATTTATGAGCCATATACCTTTATAAACATTTAAGTGTGTACTTTTAAATGATCGGATTCAAACTGAAAACAAATATTCTCTGTTTAAGTAATTTGTATAAAACCAACAAGATGTCCAGCTTCTCAAACGCTTCCTAATTATTTTTAATTTGACCACGCCCACGAGCGCAAAAGAGATTCACATGCAAATCTCCACATGGAACGCAAACGCGCTCGTTACCTCAAAAACAAAGCACCAAAAAACTTCACAAGTCTCTGCTTTTCGTCGAGTTTGAAAGGCGCGCCTGAGCTTACATTGGATTTACCTCAGAAGAAGAAGAACGCGATTTGAAGACAAGAAAGATGTAAGGTAAGAAATTCTTACATATTAGTTTGATATTGTTGCATAAATTTCACATTGCAGTTGAACTGTTGCTAGATATATGGTGAATATTATAATATTTAGACCCGTGTTTACTGTTACTGTGTTTGTGGATATCTGCTCAAACGTAGATATGTATATGGTAACCATAATGTTTTATATTTGAGCGCGATCGCGTTTGAATGTATCATATTTTGGATCGCGATCGCGTTTGAAAAGCACCAAACGGCTTCATGTTTTTACTATTATCACATTTCATATCATCATAACGAATGGAAACATTTGAAGTAACATGATAATCAATATATTTTTCTCTAGCTTAGTTGTTACTGAAATCTTTTGGAAGATTTATAGGCTGCTATAGGTTATTGTTATTATTTTATCCAGCACTGCGCATAGCCTATGCCTACAAGGCACAACAAACCTGGTGTTCATTATATTATATATTGTTGGAAACATTTGTGTGTGTGTGTGTATTCTGTGAATTTTAAAAAGCAATTTTAACCAGAAAAATCTAAAATTTATTCCCAAAATCGTGCAGGCCTTTCTCTAGATATCATTATGTTCACTTTTTTTTTATTCTTTCAGTGCCCAGATGCCACTGAGTCCTGCTGACTTCAACATTCACATGAGTCTCTGTA